>NC_142488.1:39511526-40122776 GCF_049115385.1 Moschus berezovskii | reverse complement strand
CAAGCACAGCATCTTGTACAAATAGACTCTTGAGGATGCTTTTCTTGTTGTTGACTACTCTTAAAATTGTACCTAACAGTTCATGAACTCAAAATTCTCCCCATGCTCACTTGTAGCACCAGTGGCCTTTTCAAGAAGTTTGCTGATTTCAGTACTCATTGTAAAAGACTCTGGAGATAAAAGGGTTGTACAAAAGTTAAGTATTTTTGCTTTAGATATCTTGGGAAAATGTGTTATTTAAGACATTTATCACAAAAGAGAAGCTGAAAAAAGAAAAGCAGGCAAGTGATACAGGAGGAAAAACATATCTTTAGTAAAAATAAACAATGTGACCTTTCCTTTGTCTAAAAAGACTCCAGGAAATCAGTATAATCTGGCAGGTGAACTTTATAACAGTAATAAAGGAATCAATTTCTGCTTTAAGATATAGCAGAAAACACTGGTGAAATCAGAAAGCCTTCTAGGAGTGGAACAATTTTCCCAGTCTTTTGTGACAGTTAAGAAAAAAGAGCTTGAAATGAGGATGGAAGAAATTCTGCATCAAGACATCATTTTCATAACCATAATCATTCTCCAATTAAAAATTTACCTTTGAAAATATTTTAAGAAATACCACAAAACCCATAGTTAGTAATGTTTTCTCTGTCCTGCCATTGGTATTTTTTTCCTTTGTTTTTCTGACATTGTTGGGGACCAATCTCACGTAATCTAATGCCAGATATAACTTTGTACCCATTAAGTTAAGCTCTGCCAGAGATGGCCAGAAAACCTGTAAAAAAAAAAAAGTCATTTTTAACAGGTAGATTTTTATTTTATTCTCCTATGGAAGTCTAAAAATATGCAGGCCAAGGCTACTATGGGATTCCCAAGTAGCATAGTGGTAAAGACTCTGCACACCAATGCAGGAGATGTGGGTTCAGTCCCTGGGTCAGGAAGAGCCTCTGGAGGAGGAAATGGCAACCCACTCTAGTATTCTTGCCTAGGAAATCCCATGGACAGAGGAGCCTGGAGGACTACAGTCCAAAGGGTCGCAAAGGGTCGGACATGACTTGGTGACTGAAAATAACAACAACACAAATTCTTTGACATGTCTTCCATCAAGAGATGTGGTCTAATTTCACCACTTCATGAATTTGGTCTAATCTGTGACTCCTTTGACCAACAAAGGATAGCAGAAGTGATGCTATGCTAGTTCTAAAACCAGGCTTTAAGAACCAGTACCTTCTAACTCAGTCTTTTGGAGCCCTGAACCATCATGTAGGAAATTTGAGTACACGTCCAGAGACACCCAGTGGAGAGGTCTTCCAGCCATCCCCACCAGAGAGCCATAGATGTGACAGAAGTCATCCTGGATCTTCTAGACCAGACAAGCCATTAATTGAATACCATCAAATAACCCCAATCAAGATGACATGGAACAGAAGAACTGACGAGGAGAACCCTGCACCAATTTATTCCCCACAAAATCATGAGATGCAATAAATGTGTTGCTGTTTAAGAACACTAAGTTTGGGGTTTGGCTTTTTCACAGCCATAGATAGTGAAACACAGGCAAAAGATCTTTATTGGTCTATGGACTTTTCAAGTTTTTAACACTTGGGATTTCAGGGCCTTCACAGGCCCTCTTTCTGTTTCTCTAGTTTTTACTACTAAAGCAGTACCCTTGGTTTTAAAAGCTAAATGGTTCCAGAAGAGAAAAAGTAAGAAGGGGGTCATGGCAGGTACACAATCAGGGCTTGCCAGGTATCTGTTTATTGAATGAAGACTAAAACAACCTGCTGCATAACTGTCCAGTCCAGTTAAGCAGGAAGGAAAGATGGTCCTCCAATAAAAACTATTTACTAGGTTGGATTTTTCTCTTGACCTGAATCCCTTTGAAGATACAAGAATGTATTAAATAGGGTTCCAGAAATGAACAACCCCCAAGCTCACCGTCATTTAAAAGATGTTTTAGAACCAAATCCACTTGTAAAAATGGTGACTGCCTGCTTTTGCTTTGGAAGCAAAAGTTGAAAAACACCATAATGATAGACTTCTTAATCAGGCCAGTGTTTCAAATCCTCTGTGTGTGCTTACATTTTGCCTATACAAAGATTTGGAATCTGCCCAAATTATTAATTATTCTTAGTAATTGGGTCAGGAGTAGCAAGAATAATCAAAAAGAAGTATCAAGTTTCAAATGAGCATGTACTTTCAAACCAAATATCAAAACTGCCTAAAGTGAATTGCGGGGCATCTGTCTGCCTCCCCAGATGGAATACTTAATGAAATAGCATTCATGTGTGCCAAATCATTTAGTCATGTCCAACTCTTTGCAACCCTATGGACTGTAGCCTGCCAGGCCCCTCTGTCCATGGGATTCTCCAGGTAAGAATACTGGAGTGGGTTGACATGCCCTCCTCAATGAAATAGCATGGGACTAAAAAGAATATAAAGGCATGCAAATAAAAAATAGAAGGCAGAAAGATCTAATATAAAGGGGTCATATAAGGAATTAGGAGACTTAAGAACTCTACGTATGCCAACAATTAGTAACCTTAGACAAACCCAATCTCCCTGGGCCTCACGTCGATTGAGTCGATGATGCCATCCAACCATCTCATCCTCTGTCATCCCTTTCTCCTGCCTTCAATCTTTCCCAGCATCAGGGTTTTTTCTAACGAGTTGGCTCTTCTCATGAGGTGGCCAAAATATTGAAGCTTCAGCGTCAGTCCTTCCAATAAATATTCAGGGTTGATTTCCATTAGGATTGATTGGTTTGATCTCCTTGCAGTCCAAGGGACTCTCAAGAGTCTTCTCCAACACCATAGTTCAGAAAGCATCAATTCTTCAGTGCTAAGCCTTCGTTATGGTCCAACACTCACATCCATACATGACTACTGGAAAAAACATAGTTTTACTATACAGACCTTTGTTAACAAAGTAATGTCTCTGCTTTTCAATGTGCTGTCTAGGTTTGTCATGTATGGAGATCATCTAATATGATCCATTGATTTTGCAGATGACAACATTTAGGTCTACAAGAGTTCAATGGTTTATGAATACTGCAGGGTCATGGCCTGCAAAACTGTTCTCACACCCAGTCTAGCGCTCTCTCTGGCCCTCTGATAGCCCTTGGATACTTCTCAGGTTGCAGGAAATGTCTAAAATGCTTATCAGCATGTTTGTGGTTCTCAGGGCTTCACCAATAAAGTCAGAGGTCAGGAATCCATCTCTGACCCTCATAGCCAATCCATCACCTAATGCTGTTGACTTCTTAAATCTCTCTGGAGATCCATTTCCTTCTCTCCACTCACATTGCCAAGTCTCTGAACCAAGTTTCCATCCACTTTCACCTGGTCTATTCTAACTGTTCTCCCAGCTTCCATTCTTAGCTGCTCCAATCTGTATTCCATACCATAACTGAAAAAACTTTTTCAGGATGCAAACCCCATTGCGTCCTCCTGCTTTAAATCATTCAGTTTCCCCATTAAAAAAAAAATGTCTTCCCATGGCCCACCAGGTTCTACAGAATTTGGCTCCTTCCAATCTCTTTAGCTCCATTTCCTGCTCTCCTTCCCATTCAAGCCACACTCTGCCTTCCCTTTTGCGGGTATGCCCATGGCCAGTCCAATCCCCTTTGACTCATTGGCACCTTTCACCCATAAATCCAAATCAACTCAAAGGTCTCCCTTCTCCAGAAAACTGCATGAGCCACCCTCTAGACTAAAACAGGCCTCAGAGCATCCTGTAATTTCTTTTCCAGCTCTTTTCAGAATTTGGCATTATATATTTCTCCATATAACTATTTGATCAATGCCAATCTCTGTCATCACAGACTGTCAGGTCCATGGGGCAATGCCCACATCTGTTTCCTTCACTATGTGCTCACTAGTCAGTGTCCAGAATTCAACAGATGCTCAAACTGTTGATTGGGGGAAAAATAAAAGAAAAAATTGAGGATTCCAAGGCACAATAAGCAGTATTTTTCCACTGAATTCTCTAATAATAAATGGAAATGACTTTTTTTAAAAGGAGCCAGTTTTCGTTTCACAAGGATTCTTTAAGATCTAATGGATTCACAAATTCCAGTGTTAGAATATTGGGCTTCCCAGGTGGCTCAGTGGTAAAGAATCTGCTTGCCAAGCAGGGAACACAGGAGACGGCAGGCTCTATCCCTGGATCGGGAAGATTCCCTAGAGAAGGAAATGGCAACCTACTCCAGTATTCCTCCCTGGGAAATCCCATGGACAGAGGAGCATGGAGAGCTCGAGTCCACAGAGTTGCAAAGAGTCGGACACGACTTAGCAACTAAACCACCACCACCACTACTTTCAGAACATTACTCTATCTAAAGATAGAGTAATCTAAATTCCTTTAGATTCCACTTGAAGATTGTCAACTCCTCTGAGAGCCTGACAGTACCCTAAATCTAAGGCTGAAATGGGCATGCAAATAAAAAATAATAATGAAAAACAAATGTAAGTTACATTTTTGCATTTAGGCACAGAAAGGTATGGAGAAGACCAAACCCTCTCTAGCCAGATTGCTCTAGTACAGACAGAGAAAATCCAAAATCCTTCTTTTTTAAAAGCATTAGACTTTTAAAAGGTAGCAGACAGAAATGCATTAGCAATCAAGCCTCTAATATATTCCAAACATGTGCTAGGGATTATTGATATCATTTAATTCCACAATCATGCTGTGAGTTGGGGATTACTTATTTTATACATAAGAAAGTAAGCAAGTAGCTAGCCCAAGGTCACATAGCTTTATACACTGGCACAGCTAGCATTCAGACTCAAAGGAATCTGATGCTACAGCTTATCTGCCCTTTCTTAAACCATTCCATCACCCCTAAGAGAGATACACAGAGGCACTTCCCACCATAATCCAATTAGTTCATTTTCTCCCCCAAAACTATCTTCCCAAACTAATTTCTGAACATTTGCAGAAAATAGGCTGGAGATAAATCTTCTCCCTGTAGCTTCATTCATTCTCCACACTTATCATCTTTGACCACTTGCTAATGTTTGAAGCATTGAGATGGACACACACACACACACACACACACTTATACCAATCACACCCCTATGCCTACTCTGTAAGCTCCCTTGAAAACAAGGGCCATGTTTTACTCATTTTGGGAGCCCTAGTACGGAATGTATTCTCTGGCTCTCAATAAATCTTTGGTAAATTAAGTGGGTAAATGTGGACTAAGGCAGAGATGAATAAAACATGGTCCTTGCCCCCAAGACATTTAAGATCTAATAGGAGAGAGAACACATACCCAAAACAATAATAGAAGACAGTAGTAAAAGTGTCACAGAGAGTTAAAAGACCAAGAAAAGGCTTCAGGAAAGAGAAAACTTTGAGTGGGGCCTTAAAGACTCCAAAAGACCACACAAGGGAAGAACAGGGTTCGTAGAGGGTTCTCTAGGTGGACAAAACAACATAAGTAGAGGCACAGAAGACAGAAACCCTAAATATAATTCCGAATCATCTCATTTAGATGCAGCATAGGGTGCAGATAGAAGAGATGCCTGGCAAATAGACTGGAATCAAATGAGAAAGGAATCTTAGAAGACAGCATCAGGGACTGGCAAGAGGAAAGAAGAGCATTCTAGGAAAAGCTTATTCGGAACCTGTGCAAAATGAACTGAGAAGTAGGAAGAAGTCACAGCAGGCTCTAAGAAGGAGATGGTTAGAGCTTAGGTAAGAATCAAATGTGCTCTCAGGCTCTCCTATTTGCCCAGAGAACTTGAGCACGGTAACTCAGTGCTGCACCACTCACTTCCCCCAAAAGATCAATGAATAAAAACAGCCAAGAATTAAGATGAGTGTCGGTGCTCCAAAATGTCCCAGTGTTTTCATTTTTCATCTAAACCTGCCAGTCTCTCTCTTCCTTGGTATTTATCGTGAAGTTGGATGAAACAAATATCCCAGGGAGCTAATTCTCCTGGGATCAGCCCTTAGCTGATGATGGATGAGAGCTGCAGGACAAATATCCCCGCTCCCTTGCTGGGGCAGTTCTGAGTCCTACTCCACGCTGTCTCCTAGAGGTCTCCAGTGGGACTGAGCTCCAGTTGCCTACAGTAGTAACCTGCTGGATATTGTACCTTTACTGGTTGCCTTCTCTCTCTCATCACCCTTCCCCAGGCCCCCACTGCTATTTCCCTGGGTAACTTACCAAAAAAAGTATTTGACCTCAAATCCTTGTCTCAGAGTCAACTTCTAGGAGAACCCAAACCAAGACACAGTGATTCTGGGTTTCTTTAGGAGGATTAAGCTTCTACAACCCAAAGGAGGAAGACTCTAAGGTACTGGGCTCAGGGTAGTATGGGATTTAATTTAGCATGGAGCAACCCCTGCCCAAGCTTTTGGATGCTAGATGTCTCGGGCCAACAAAGGATGATGATACTCTATCAGAGGAGAGAAGGGTCTGAGGCCTACCAGTCAGGTAGCCATGATGAATCAACTGACCAAATCTTCCACGTAGGGTCACAGCTGCCACATGCAACAGACAAAGCCAAAGAAGAACACTGAAACTAGCATTTAGGTTCCTATGTTCTTCTCCAATCTAAATTGCTGTTCTCACATATCTGGAGCTTCCATCAAGGCCTTTTATAGAAGCATCCTAAAGGTATGGGTTACCATAGCCTGAAAGAAATAAAAGAAAGGAGAGCCTGAGTGTGGAACAACAACAACAAAAAAATGACTCTTCTCTTAAAACAGAAACTTAACATAATAAGGAGAAGTGCCTCTGAAATGGAACTCAGCACCTAAGTGGACTTGGAGGTATTTCAAGTCAAGCCTTGCTCTGACCCAGATCATAGTCAAGTTCTCCATATGCTCGTGGAGCTCAACACCTCATTGCAACTCAGGAGGTAACATTCCTAAATTACATTAAGCCATGTTTGTCGATCAGTCGTATCTAACTCTTTGTGACTCTATGGACTGTCGCCTGCCAGGTTCCTCTGTCCCTGGAATTCTCCAGGCATGAATACTGGATTGGGTTGCCATTCCCTTCTCCAGGGGATCTTCCCAACCCAGGAATCGAACCTGGGTCTCCTGCATTGTAGGCAGATTCTTTATCACCTGAGCCACCATCCAGTCCTTCTCTTGGCAGCAGCTCAGAAGACTAGAAGTCCTTCTAAATTACTTAAAACATGCACGTGCACATGGTTGCACTCCTTTCTTCTGGTTTAAAAGTTACAGGCCTAGCACCGTCTCTGAGTCTTGCTGTCTGTCCTAGTGTTAAATCAGGTTTTATTGCTCAAACACACCACTTAGTACATTTCAATGATCCAACAAAAGGAAGCAATGTATTTTCCTATTGAGAAGGCAGTATTCAAATACACTAAATCTCTAAGTCAGTGTTGCCCTTTAAGACTTGGCGAACCACAGTAACATCTTGGTTAAATAATATATTGAGGGACAAATTCCACATCTGGTATTTTGAACATGCCAGTCATGAGACAACAGGATCCAATAGAAAACACTGAATCAAAACAGTTAGATGATTAACACAAGAATTTGGCATAGAGATCACCAGCGAAGGAGCATTCAATTTTAGATCATCTTCCATCTACTTACAGCATGTAAATGGTTACTGCTTAATTTTCTCTAAAGAAAACCATAATGCCAGTGACTAAAATAGATAGTAAATTTGGAATCCTGTGCAGTGAGAAAAAGACCAAAACCAAAATTCATCTAAGGCATACCACGCAAGTCAGGGCACACAGCATACTGCATAATTGTAAAGGCACAGAAGGGAAAGTCACTCAGTTGTGTCTGACTCTTTGTGACCCCATGGACTATACAGTCCGTGGAATTCTCTAAGTGAAAATACTGGAGTGGGTAGCCTTTCCCTTCTCCAGGGGATCTTCCCAACCCAGGGATCGAACCCAGGTCTCCCACATGGCAGGTGGATTCTTTACCAGCTGAGCCACAAGGGAAGCTCAAGAATTCTGGAGTGGGTAGCTTATCCTTTCTCCAGGGGATCTTCCCAACCCAGGAATTGAACCAGAGTCTCCTGCATTACAAGTGGATTCTTTACCAACCGAGCTATCAGAGAAGCCCAAACAGCTGTAAAAACTCTGAAACTGGATTATTATGACAATTTATTTTAAGACGAGCACACACTGAAGCTCATGGGCTTATAGTTTGGGGCAGAGTTCTAGAATGATGCCTCAAATCTTTCTGATCCAATTAAATCACTGCCACATTATGAGATAATGGTCATCCAATTAAATCACTGCCACATTATGAGATAAGAATTTGACTTTCCTTAGAACCAGATGAATACTGCCTATGACTGGTCGGCTCACAGAGATGAAGGTCCAGCCACAGGTTTGAGCCCCACAGTTAGCCTTGCTCCTCTGTGTTTCACAGACTACTTGCTTATTTCTCTTACCTCCCTGCCCTGCTCTTCAACCTCTTTTCTTTGCTCCCTATCAACCTGCCCCCACCACCTTCTCCCCCAAGACCTGGACCTCAGCCTTCCTCTCTTTCATCCTTCCACTCTCTCTGCAGCATATGATCGTTTCATGTATCTTCAACCTCCACCTAATAACTGATGTCTCCCAATCTTACTCTGGGTTCATGTTGCTAGTTACTTGAGTACTTCTTCCCCACAGGACTGAACCTAGGTCTCCTGCATTGCAGGCAGATTCTTTACCGTCTGAGCCACCAGGGAAGCTATTGCCACTAAAATGGGCTTCCCTGGTGGCTCAGACAATAAAGAATCTGCCTGCAATGTGGGAGACTTGGATTCAATCC
This sequence comes from Moschus berezovskii, assembly GCF_049115385.1. NCBI lineage: Eukaryota > Metazoa > Chordata > Mammalia > Artiodactyla > Moschidae > Moschus > Moschus berezovskii. The sequence continues at coordinate 40,114,016 of NC_142488.1, read as the reverse complement.
CTGGGTTGGGAAGATCCCCTGGAGGGGGGCATGGAACCCACTCTATTATTCTTGCCTGGAGAATCCCCATGGACAGAGAAACCTGGAGGACTATGTCCATGGGGTCGCAAAGAGTCAGACATGACTGAGCAACTAAGCACAGCACAGCACAGTATTGCCACTAAAATATCCAGAAAAGCATTATTTTAATACAAGAAGTAGCCAAAAAATATTTTTTAACTGAATGATTGATACTGGCCACTAAAAATATGTTACTGATTTTTTAAAACTCCTTGTAGATCCAATCTGGGGAATATTTGAAAGAGTTACATTATGCCTTCAATTGCCTAGATACAATCATTGCAAAGATGAACAATGTAAACTCCCTAAGCTCTAGGAGTTTCAAGTGAGGAAGGCCTACTGGGCAGCATTTACAAGTACTTTGGGAAATCATATAAGAAAGCCTCTAGCTCAGGGCAGGAGTGGGTTGGGGCTGTTACACAGAGGAAATAACACTGGAGCTCAGTTTGAGGGGAGGGAATAGATTTGTCCATCAATATGGTGAACCTAGAGGTGATAATGAACTGCTTTTGTTAAACACATAAAGATACACACACACAATGTTCTTTTGGGTAAGTAACACTCAATTTATGAGAATGAGATTTCAATGGAATGTGTTCACTTGTATGTGTTATGTGACTTGGGGACAAATCCTAAGAAAGTACCAATGGCCCTCCCAGGTATTTAGAGTAAATAATATTCAGGAACATGAAAAGCCACCTGAAGTCCCCAGATCTTGCTTTACTTTGCAAGACAAGGTCATTAGATAAGGATGTAGAAAGCAGTGCTTCTCAAACTGCATGTAAACAACACCCAAAGTGGTCAACAGCCACAAATGTGTAATTTTTCACATTCAGAAAAGTAAAAGGAGATAATATTGTCAAGATGCTAATTCTTCCCAACTTGATCTATACATTCAGTGCAATCCCAATCAAAATGCCAGCAAGTTGCTTTCTGGATATTGACAGACTTACTCTAAAGTTTACTAGAGAAGCAAAAGACCTAGAATAGCCAAACAGTATTAAAGGAAAAGAACAAAGTTCAAGAACTGACACTACCTGACTTCAAGACTAACTATAAAGCTACAATCATCAAGATGATGTGGACTTGGCAATAGAATAGACAAGTTATCAGTGGAACAAAATAGAGATCCCAGCAACAGGCCCACATATAACTAACTGATCTTTGGCAAGCAGCAAAGATAATACTATAAAGAAAAGATAGTCTTTTCAACAAATGGTGCTGGAACAACTGAAAATCCACATGCAAAACAATGTATCTAGACACATAAATCATACCTGTCCCAAAAATTAACTCAAAATGGATCACAGACCTAAATGTAAAATGCAAAACTTGGGAATTACTTGGTGGTCCAGTGGTTAGGACATGGTACTTCCACTGCCAGGGATCAAGTTTGATCCCCAGTCAGGGAACATGATCACACAAGCCATGAGGTGTGGCAAAAAAACAAGCAAAAAAAGATACAAAACTATAAAACTCCTAGAAGATAACATGAGAAAATCTAGATGACCATGGGTATGACAATGACATCTTAAATACAACATCAAATGCACAATTTATTAAAGAAATAATCAATAAGTTGGACTTCATTAAAAACACAAACCTCTGCTCTCTGAAAGATACTGTTGAGAGACTGAGAAGGCAAGCCATAAATTGGGAGAAAATATTTTCAAAAGACACATCTGATAAAGGACTGTTATCCAAAACACAGAGAATTCAAAGCTCAACAGTATGAAAACAAACAACCCAATTAAAAATGAGTCAAATATCTGAACAGACACATTATAAAGAAGATATAAAGGTGGCAAAGAAGCATATATAAATGATGTTCCACATCATATGGCATCAGGGAAATGCAAATTAAAACAATAATGAGATACCACTGCACACCTATAAAAATGGCTGAAATCCAGAAGACTGACAACACCAAATGCCGACAAGAATACGGAGCAAAAAGAATTTTCATTCATTGCTGGTGGGAAAGCAAAATGGTACAGCCACTTTGGAAAACAATTTGGCTTTTTTTTTTTTTTTACAAAATATACTCTTACCATACAATCCAGCAATCACACTCCTTGGAACTTACCCAAAGGAAATAAAAACAGGTCCATACAAAAACCTGAACTTGGATGTTTATAGCAGCTTATTCATAATTGCCCAAACTTGGAAGGAACCAAGATGTCCTTCAGTAGGTGAAGGGATAAATAAACTCTGGTACACCCAGACAATGGAATACTAATCAGCACTAAAAAGAAATGAGCCATCAAGCTATGAAAAGACATGGAGAAAACTTTAAATGTGTATTACTAAGTGAAACAAGCCAATCAGAAAAGGCCACATAGTATATGATTCTAACTATATGGAATTCCAGAAAAGGTGAAACTATGGAGACAGTAAGAAGATCAACGGTTGCTAGGGGTAAGGAGGGAGGGAGTGATGAATAGGTGAAACACAGAGGATTTGGGGGCAGTAAAACTATTATGTATGATACTATAACAGTAGATGAAAGTGAAAGTGTTAGTCACTCAGTCATGTCCTACTCTTTGCAATCCCATCAACTGTAGCCCTCCAGGTTCTTCTGTCCATGAAATTCTCCAGGCAAGAATACTGGAGTGGGTAGCCATTTCCTTCTCCAGGGGATCTTCCAGATCCAGGGATCAAACCCCAGTCTCCCACATTGCAGGCAGGTTCTTTACCATCTGAGCCACAAGAGAAGCCCATAATAGTAGAAAAACTATGGGCTTTAGGTGATAATGATGTAGGCTCGTCAATTGTAACAAATGCACCACTCTGGTGGGAGATGTTGACAGTGAGGTAGGGTGTGCGTGTGTAGGGGCAAGGAGTATACAGAAACTTTCTGCTTGACTTTGCTGTGGACCTAAAACTGCTCTAAAAAAGTATATTTAAAAGTAAAAAGAAAACAAGTGATCTTAGTTTTTTATTTTATTTAACCCAATATATGAAAAATATTATTATTGCAACATATAAAACATTATTAATGAGATATTTTATATTCTTATTATCATACTAGTGCATAGTTTACATTTACAGACATCTCAAATCAGACTAGCTGCATTTCAACTGCTAATTAGCCACATGCAGCTAGTGGCTACCATGCTGAATAGTGCAGAGTCTGTTCAAGAGGGTGAGTTCATTGAATATGCATTTAAGTATCTTTGCAATGTCAAATTACTATGAAAGTTTTTAACTGCTTACTCACAGTTTTTCACTTATGTCATCATGGACTAGCATTGAATAGTCAGACAACCACACAAAATGTATTATCCTTTGAGAAGCTGTGGATTAGAAGCTCCATTCTGCTCCAGAAAGAAGACAACAGTATAACAGAAGATATGAAGTTCATGGATTTTTAAGAATTCTTTGTCCAGGGTGGAATCAAGCTAAGGATTTAGAGAGCCTCCTAAGTTGAAGAAAAGTAGGAGGACGTCTTTCCTACTTTTCTCTGCCACCTGGCTCAATGCAAACAGAAATGGAAAACACCAAAATCAAGCTCAGAACAGGGAGTTTCAGCTATGGATACCTATCATCGAATTTTCCAAGGGGCTTAGAAATGGATAAACAGAGCTTAAAGTAAGATTTGAATAGGTAAAACAAAAATCAATTATTTTCAAATATAGGTTTGAATGGAGACAAATAAAAGAATTCTCTTAAGTATTGGCAGTTAACAATGGCAGTTCTAGGGAAATAGCTTTGTTTATAGATGTATTAAAACCATCACAAACCTGTAGAGAGTCATTTTTCTGAGAAACAGTTCCCTTGAAAATAAATAAACAAAACTTATTTGCTCTGAAAGAGGAGGCAAAATTCACATAAAACAGCTTCAAACAGCAACTTTTCAACCTAAATGAAACAGAAAGGCTTCATCTCTGAAAACCAGTCATAGCACAGCAAATCATTGCTCAGAAAAAGAAGTTCAAAATACAAAGGAAATCTGAACAAAAAATAGAAACTAAAAAATGAAGATTTAAATGCTCTACAAGTAACCATTAAAAAGAAATCTCCAACTGAGAAGAACCAAATCAGTCTACAGACTTTACAAAGTCAAAAACAAGTCAAATTACTTTGTGTATATACAGTTATGTATAGTTCACTCTTAAATAGCTAATAAATTACAGCAGTGAGTGATTTGCCTAATCTATTACCTGGTACTTGGATAATTACCCAAGAGTCAAAATCAAATAGAGTCAAAGTCAAAATCAAATTTAGAGATTGAATTATTATAGACTAAAATGCCCACCCCGCTCAAGTTCATATGTTGAAGCTGTAACTCCCAATGTGACTTTATCTAGAGATAGGGTCTATAAGGAGGTAAGCAAGGTTAAAAGAGGTCATGAGGCTGGGGCCCTAATCCAGTAGAACTGGTGTACTCCTAAAAAGAAGAAGAGATATCAGAATTCTCTCTCACTTTCTCTTTCTCCCTGAACATGTACACAGAGGAAAGACCATCTCATAAGGCAGGATTCAATCCCTGGGTCAGGAAGATCCCCTGGAGAAGGGAATGGCTACCCACTTCAGTATTCTTGCCTGGAGAATCCCATGGACAGAGGAGCCTGGCAGGCTACAGTCCATAGGGTCACAAAGAGTCAGACATGACTGAGCAGTTAACACTTTCCCAAAGCAGGAAAGGGTCCTCACTAGAAGCAGATCCTGCCAGCACCTTGATCTTACACTTCTAGCCTCCAGAACTGTGAGAAAATAAATTTTCATTGTTTAAACCACCCCGTCTATGGTTTCTTGTTGTGGCGTCCCAAGTTGACTAACCTGGTATATTTGGGAAATCTATAGAATACAAAGAGATTCCCAGGCCATCTCTAGGGTCAATTAATACAACAGCAACCACTAACTGACTCAGCTGCTATGATGTGGAGTGATCAAAATGTGTGCGTGAGTGTATGTGTGCGTGTGATTCTAACGGTGATGATCGGTCATAGGGGTTTTAGGCCTAATCAGTAAGAACTTGGCCCTGCAAGAAACGGGAGAGACTAACACAATGTTATAAATCAACTGTACCCCAACAAAATTTTTTTAAAAAAAAATAAGAAATAGGAGAGACCATTCCTAACAACTAAATGCTCACTATTTCATTGGGGTGAGAAAACTGATGTGTGTAAAATACTTAATTATTCTCAATTGTATTATTCATGCAATAGGCATTCTCCTTTAGAGATACAGGATCAGTGCTTCCTTCACAAGAAACTGGCAACAAAGGAATATCATTGGTGCCATTGGTCCTGAATCCGTCTCAAAAGACTTTCTTCAAGTAATTCTCCTAATGACCAGAAACATCTGAATACACAGAGCACCGGAATAGCCAATGTAGCTCATTAAAATGAGATGAGAATTAATTGTGTGGTGTGCTCTAATGCATTGAATCACAGAATGTTAGAACAGAATTTTAAAACGTTGGAGCTAAACTTAAAGATCAAACGGTCCAAGCTCCCAGTTTTACAACCTGGGCTTCCAAGTTCTTGAAGGACTATTCAAGAATAGTAAATGTACATAGGCTCCACATTGTCAAAAGGAAGAAAATTTCTTGAGACAAATGCTAGAGGATGAGAAAGGATGAAGTAAAAGAAAATAATACACACTGAATGTCTTACAAAGTGCCAAAGAGATACAGTGCTAAACATCTAACATTAGTCATCTTATTTAAATTCTCTTATGTACCCCTTGGGCTTCCCTTGTGGCTCAATTGGTAAAGAATCTGACTGCAATGCGGGAGACCTGGGTTTGATCCCTGGGTTGCGAAGATCCCCTGGAGAAGAGAAAGGCTACCCACTCCAGTATTCTGGCCTAGAGAATTCCACGGACTGTATAGTCCATGGGGTCACAAAGAGTCGGACAAGACTGAGCAACTTTCACTTTCACTTTATGTACCCCTTAGGGCTTCCCTGTGGCTCAGCTGGTAAAGAATCCACCTATAATGCAAAAAATCTGGGTTTGATCTCTGGGCAGGGAAGACCTCCTTGAGAAGAGAATGATTACCCACTTCAGTATTCTTGCCTGGAGAAACCCATGGACAGAGGAGTTTGGTGGGCTACAGTCCATGGGGTCACAAAGAGTAGGACACAACTGAACTACTAAGCATGCGCGCATACATGTACCACTTAAGAGGAAAGGTGTTATTTATACCATCTTACAGATGGAAAAACAAAGACCCAGAGGTGTAAGTGGCTTGCATAAGATGATACTATACAGATAAAATAGCCTGAACCAATGTTCTGCCCTAACCTCTGGCCGGTTTTGAAGACCTCACTCTGCTTTTCCACCTCCAGTTTGCTGAGAGTATTGGTTGCTCAAGACTCCTGACTGTGTCCTCACCAGGATTTGCCCTTGGTATAGAGGAGCTGCCCAAAGTTATGCCCACTCTTCAAGGGCAGCCACATCCAACGACTGATCCACAGCTATGAGGTATAAATGTCCACCCCTTTCACCTCATTTGGGGGCAACTCTGAAGAACCAGGTCAATTTCAGAGCTCCCCACAGGGTCAGCTAAAGCCCTCTGTTATGACATCATAGCTCAACTCCTCTTTCTGCCCAATCCTGCTTCCCTTGGTGGTTTAGTCGCTAAGTCCTGTCCAACACTTGCAACCCCAAGGACTATAGCCCACCAGGTTCCTCTGTCCATGGAATTCTCCAGGCAAGAATTCTCCTCCTTCCCTTGCTGTTGCTGCTGCTGCTAAGTCACTTCAGTCGTGTCCGACTCTGTGCGACCCCATAGACGGCAGCCCACCAGGCTCCCCCGTCCCTGGGATTCTCCAGGCAAGAACACTGGAGTGGGTTGCCATTTCCTTCTCCAGTGGGTGAAACTGAAAAGTGAAAGTGAAGTTGCTCAGTCGTGTCTGACTCTTCGCAACCACATGGACTGCAGGCTACCAGGTTCCTCTGTCCATGGGATTTTCCAGGCAAGAGTACTGGAGTGGGCTGCCATTGCCTTCTCCACCTCCTTCCCTTACTCCCCTGCAAATGCTGATCTTCCAACCCCCCACACCCTAAGAAAAAATTGGGAATCTGACCTAAGGAATATATCATTTTGGGGACTTCCCTGACAGTCCAGTGGTTGAGACTCTATGCTCCCATGGCAGGGGACACAGGTTCAATCCCTGGTTGGGGAACTAAGATCCCATATGCCACACAGTGCAAACCACCCCTCCCCCAAAGTATATATATGTAAATCACTGCAGATGCTGATTGCAGCCATGAAATTAAAAGACGCTTACTCCTTGGAAGGAAAGTTATGAGCAACCTAGATAGCATATTCAAAAGCAGAGACATTACTTTGCCAACCAAGGTTCGTCTAGTCAAGGCTATGGTTTTTCCAGTGGTCATGTATGGATGTGAGAGTTGGACTGTGAAGAAAGCTGATCGCCGAAGAATTGATGCTTTTGAACTGTGGTGTTGGAGAAGACTCTTGAGAGTCCCTTGGACTGCAAGGATATCCAACCAGTCCATTCTAAAGGAGATCAGTCCTGGGTGTTCATTGGAAAGACTGATGCTAAAGCTGAAGCTCCAATACTTTGGCCACCTCATGCGAAGAGTTGACTCACTGGAAAAGACTCTGATGCTGGGAGGGGTTGGGGGCAGGAGGAGAAGGGGACGACAGAGAATGAGATGGCTGGATGGCATCACCGACTCGATGGATGTGAGTTTGAGTGAACTCCAGGAGTTGGTGATGGACAGGGAGGCCTGGAGTGCTGTGATTCATGGGGTCACAAAGAGTTGGACATGACTGAGCAACTGAACTGACTGACTGATATATATACAATTTTTAAATTTACCAAATATTTTATATAATGCTTCTGAAACAATGTGGAGAAAATTTTGTCTTAGCTGCTACATAAGAATCACTCCCTAAAAATAAGTTGGTAAGTCCTTTAAGGGGGTGGAGGTGGGAGTAAGAACTTCAAGGGGCATGTCTGGTTAACAAATTAGGGTCACTAATTGGCTGAGATAATAAAGGGAGATGTTCAAAGGCTGGGGAGAACTTAGATGAAGTGCCACATGTAGGAAGAACTCAAAGAAGACCCTGGACACTGGGACATCAGAGTGAGGAAAGAGATGAGCTTGGGGGTAAGCAAAACACCTCAAAAAGGTTTCAAGTCATTTGCAGGGAGGTGTGCAATATCATCTTGCTCCTCTATCTCCCTTGCAAAATCTTCAGTGAATTGGACCCTGTTTACTCAGTGTGAGTAGATTCCCTTTGGGGAGCTCAGAGAGGTTACTGTGGAGATATGTGGTACCTGGACTTCACTTTCAACGAAAAAAGTCAAGTTATAGCTCAGGAAATGATAACATAAACTCAGAATCTAAGGCGACAGATGTACTGTGACTCTCTGGTTGTAAGGGTCTAAAGATGAAGCCCACGATCTATTGAAAGAGAAGCTACATCAATATACAGAAAAAAGGCAAATTAAAAACAACAGCATGCCATTTTTACTGTCAGTCTAGCAAAGCGATTTTTAATGAAATTACCAATACAGGAAAAGAAAGTGCAGAGAAACTGACTCTCCTACACTATTCGAAAGATGGTATGCTGTTACAACCTTTTTTAAAGGCAATAGGGTGACAGAGAAAAAAGCTTGTACATGTTCATGTTCTTTGACCCAATATTTAGCCATCAGGGAACGTATCCCAAGGAAATGATGATAAACACAAAAATTTATGTACATGAAAATACTTAGGAACATTACTTTTAGTAGCTAAAAACTATTCAACATTGGGGAAAATGTTTAAATAAATTATGCTACATTACTAGAAACTCTTTCCTCAAAGAACATTTAATGAGATGGGAAAGTATTTGTGATAATGTTAAGTGAAAATATATGTACATCAGCTTTTTACACTAAATAAATGAGAATCCCAAATCTGTTAAAAAAGAAAAAACTATAAGTCTTTAAACTGTTTGATTCAGGCTACAATATGCATACATGCGTTAATGAGTATATGTAGATGCACTTGTGGGTATACTTATTTGTGCATTAGGCAAAAATAGGTTGTTTCTTTTTTTACAAGGAGAATAAAAATGGCATTAAAAAAAGAGAAATCAAACTAAAAGACAAAATGCAAAATGAAATCTTAGATTTTATATCCTTAAACATAAGAGTAACTTGTTTCTTCTCATTTAAATTAAACAAACATCCCATGTAACCACTCAAACTAAGTACCTGCCTGGTTGTGTAAACTATGGAACTAATGAGATCATTTCTCTGTATTTTCCCAGGAAATGAAAGGAACAATTCCTATGAAGTCCAATTGTTGGGTCGTCTGATTTAACATTTCACTCAAGGAAATGTGGTTATGATATCCAAAGAACAGATAGCCTTGACTGCTGTTTTGCTATGGAGAAACCTGCCTAGTCTTCCACCAAGGCTTAACTTGGGGGTTTTCTTTTCATTCCTGATGTAGCAAGCACTAATGGAGAAGTTTTCAGGCAGAAAGACACGTTCAAGTTGGCACTTTTGCTTCCCACTTAACTTTTCTATGAAATAAATTTGTGAAAATTCAGGATTTCCATAGACAGAAGACTCATCTAACTCATGAGCACTTTTCCCTAAAAGAAAAAAAAAGAAAAAGCAATCTTCCTCTGCAAAAGAATGTGTTACCTACTCCAGGAAAAACAGAAAAAAACAAACAAACAAAAATTATATAATTAGCTTTAAAACAACACTCTGTCACTCCTACTGAAAGTGAGATGAGGTGCCCTTTCTCCCCTCCAGGACCCCACAGTCTACTAGGAAAATTAAATGCGTAAACAAGCAATTATAACACAATGAGATAAATATTATAAATAGGTAGAGACAAAAGGTGGTGGGACCATAAGTAGTTTGCCTCTGTGTTCTAGTGCCCAGTTCCTGACTTATACAAGGTACCTAACATTTTTTTAGTACATGAAAGAATGGATGGTGGAATTAAAGAATGAATTAATGAACAGAATATGGAATGGCTTGTACATGAACTTGACCTTGATGGATATGTAAGCTATAATAAATATAGGCACAAGATTTTGCACCTCCTTTCATTAAAAGGTGGATTCTATTTCCCCAGCCCTTTAATCGGGATTGGCTTGTGTCTTACTTTGACCAGTGAAATTTGGTGGAAGTGATACTCTGTGGGTTCTAAAGCCTAAATCTCAAAGGGACCCTGAAGCTTCTACCTTTGACTTCTTTGAATGCTCCTGCCGCCATATAAGTGTTTCCCTGGTGGCTCATTGGTAAAGAATCTGCCTGTCAATGCGGGAGATGCAGGATACACAGATTCGATCCCTGGGTTGGGAAGATCCCCTGGAGGAGGGCATGGCAACCCACTCCAGTATTCTTGCCTGGAGAATCCCATGGACAGAGGAGCCTGGTGGGCTATAGTACATGGGGTTGCAAAGAGTTGGACACAACTGAAGTGACTCAATACACATGCCACACAGCCACATAAGGGAGCCTAGGCTAGACCACTGAGTGACAAGAAACCTGGCACCAAGAGGCAAGGCCCAAACCCCAGATATGTGAGCAAAGCCATCTCAGACCTTCCAGCCACCCGTGAGCTACCAACTGACAGTTTGAGTGAGTCAAGATGAGACAACGCAGTTAACCTACAGGTGTGTGAGAAATAATAAATTGTTGTCTTCGGTCAATAACTTTTGGAGTGGTTTATTACACAACAATAGAAAACTAAGACTTAAGCATTAACTGGGGAAAAAAAGAAAGGAAAGGAGGAAGGAAGGAGAGGAGAGAGAGAAGGAAGAAAAGGAGGGAAGGGGCAAAAGAGAAAAGAAAAATGGGGAAAAGCTTGTTCCAAACAGAGGAAAGAACAAGTGCAATATTGCAGAGTGTTCAAGAACACAGTGTGTTTCGGGAATGATGAGAACTCTGGATGGCAAGAATATGAGATTCTGGTAAGAAAGTGGCAGGTAGATAAGGCTCAAGAGTTTGCATGAAATCAGATTATGAAAGACCTTGTTTTCCAACTTAGGGACTATGGGGAATGGAAAGGTTATATCCATCACTTTCAAACTGATATGACTTGGTTTGTTTTCTAGAAAAAAAGATGGGTAAGGAAACTGAATTGGAGGGTGAGACGCTGGTAACAAGAAGAGTGGTTGTGAAACTGTGACACAGAGGATGAAGACCTGCATGAAGGCAGAGTCAGGGCAGATGAAACAAAATGGATCCTGTGGAGGCTTCCAGGGTTGACACACATGAAATTCAATGGCTTCAGATGAGAGCGGGTGAAGTAGCATGAAAGAAGCCCCATTTTATTATGCACTTGGATACGGCAAGTCAGATACTCAGAGAAAGCACAGTGGGAACATCTCTGCTCCATGAAGTCTGAGATGATGACTTGAACAGCTGAAGGTGACTCAAATGGCTATGGTTAGGGGATCCCCTTCCAAGTGATTTCCTCATTCATGTGGCTGGTCTAGGACAGTTGAAGGGCAATACGTGGCCTTTCCCTATGGCTTATATTTCTCACATCATGGCAACTGGCTTCTGAGCAAGAATGCCCTGAGAGGAGTAACTGGGGGCTATCCTCTAAGACACCAAGGCAGAAGCTACACAGCCCTTTTTAACTCAGCTCAGAAGTCATATGGCATCACAGCTGCCACATTCTATTAATTATCAACCTTAATAATATATTAGAGATAGATAAATGGTAAATTTGGCTAATAAAATGTGGTGAAGGTGACACCATGAGTTGCAGAGCCTAGACATCAAGAGTCTTACAGTTTGCACCTTTGCCCTCTTTGGAAGGCAAGGAAGCCTAAGCCACCATTCAAGGAAGCCTAAGCTAGTCCCCTGAATGATGAAAGGGACAGCCAAATAATAAGTAATATTGATTATTAGTAAGAATCTTTATATTAATCATTAAACAAGACAGTAAGCCCAACCCACATTCCAGAAGAGGGTAATTCGGCTCCTCTTCCTGATGGGGGAGTGGCAGGTCCCAATTTAGAAGAGCCTGTGAAATGGGAGCTTTGGTTGTAGTGGTCTCAGGTAAAATCTAACTGCCACACTCAACAATATTGAGAGGAAGGAGGGGAGGAAGCCAGGTCTGGGCAGGAGAGGACGTGATGAAAACAGACCTTCAACAGACAAGGCCCAACTAGCAGAACTACAGCTGTCACTGAAGGTGAGGGGAGACAGTCTTCAACAGCTCAAGGGTGCAGATCCTATACACAGGTCCTGGCGGGTGATTATCAAAGTCAGTGGGAGGTGGCATCAGATCAAAGCAATTCACCCATTCTCCAGTGACCTACACAGCCAAGTGAGAGGAGTTTTAAGATAGAGGAGTCAAAGCCTATTAATTCAGCAGAACCATAGCAAGCCGTGAAAGGTGACTGAGATAAGCTTAGGCTTCATGGTGACAAAGGCATCTAGAGTGAATACCTGGCTCAACCAAGAGATGGTTTTTGGCAGCAATGTTTTATTCTAGGCCACACTATACACAGGGACTGAGGCTGCTAATGAGCCTCCTATCACAGTAATAGTAATGATAACTACTAACATTTATTCACATTTATTGAGTACTTATGATGCATTAAAGCACTAGGCTAAGCACTTCACAAATATTAAATCCTGGAGAGCTTGGCACTATTATTATAAGCATTTCTCAGAAAAAAATACTATGGCTTCGAAAGGTCATAAGGCCAGCAGGCCGCGGTGCCATAACTTATACATGGATCGCAGCCTCTCATACTTTCTAGAAGCCAAACTCTCTAATCCAGCCTAGGCCGAGTCACACTGACTGTAGTAAGGGGTGAAGCTGGGATTGGAGCCTAGGCTGACTGATCACATGCAAGCATTTTTTCCTCTAAGAATTTCTGCCTTTCGTGACCAGCCTAGATGGCAGGGTGGGCTGAGCCTCCAAGGAACCCATTCTACAAACACAGTGTCTGAGAGCTGCAAAAGGTAAGGTCAGGGGATGTGGGGAGGACTGCGAATGACTCAGAAGTTTCCAGATTGGGAAACTGGGTGGATGACGTGCTGTTACTCACTATGGGAAATGCTGGGGAAGAAGGGGGTTTGCTTCTTTTTTTTCTTTTTTGGCTAGAGCATGGGACATGTGGGATCTTAGTTACCCAGTCAGGGATTGAACCCATGTCCCCCGCATTGGAAGCTCGGAGTCTTAACCGCTGGACCGCCAGGGAAATCCCAAAGGAACACAGCAAGTTCAGCATTGGACTAATCAGGCACAGCAAGTTCAGCATTGGACTTATCAGAATGTTATTTATCCACTTTTTGAAAACAAAGTACAAAAGAATACCATTCCTTTCTTGGATTCACTCGTTCTCTTACTCAGAAATACATTAACGTTTTAAAGCCCCAAACAAGAATGGCAGCTATTTGGGGAAGAACAAAAACAAACAAACAACAAAAAAAACCCACCATGGTTGGTGCTAGCACGCAGCTCTGAGGGAGCCGTTATCCAATCATTGCAGCTGCCATAGCTCAGCTCACACCCTGCATAAATCCCCTGACAGCAGCAAAAATGCAGCGCAAAGAGCTGGCTTATTCTGCACACCGTTCAGAAGCAGACAGAGAGGGGAGGAGACAGAAGCCATCATTTATCATTTGGGACAAAAGGCATAGTCAGTGGGAAAATTTGATTTTCCATCATTTAAAGGGTATTAAAGTGAAAAGAGATCTGAAAAGACGTTTCTGAGGAGGGTTTTTTTTTTTCTTTTTGTAATGAGAGCAGCACATGGTGGGCTTAGCTACTATGTGGATTTATATCAGATGTGATGTTAAATCTATATGCCAAGGGAGAGCATGAAAGACCTATGGCACACTGATTCCCCTCATTCAACCCCAGCTCGATATTATTTTATTAGCTTGTTATTGATGTTTTGATTCATGGAGCAGTGATAAAATTCAGTGTTAAAATTCAGTGCATAAGCATGAATACTGTGAAAGTGATTATGTGAACAAACCCAAAACACCCTAATGGAAGGATAATCTGGGTGGCATCAGGTCTCTTAGAGCATCATAATATTTTTTTTTTAACTCTAGGGAAATAAAATAGAGAAACGGGACAATGGGAGAGTGTGGGAGCTGGGTGAGTCAATACAGGGAAGACAAAGAGAAATAAATACAGGGGGATTCTTTTCTCAATAGAGCACATATTTGCCCCCAAATTAATTTCAAATGAGTTCTTTGGAATTAAAGTAGCTGAGAAGCTCAAGGTTTCATGAATAGCTGCTTTCATGACCCAGAGCACAATGGTCATCTGAGTACAGACGGCCACATTCTTAGCATCTGAGAGCTTCCATTTTCAGAAGGACGCAGCGTCTGAGCAGTACTTTTCCCTCTAAGGGTATATAGCATGTGGGCAAGGAGGGCAGTTTCTTTTACCAGAAGGCATTGGCAATTTATGACCATTGTCAGTGGTTCAGATACACCAAGAGGCATGAGGTGAGGTCACTACATCCTCTTCAGCGATGGAGTCTCTAGGGGCATTCACAGGAATGCCTGTTTTACTACAATTTGGACAGATTCTGGAGCCTTCTGTGGTAGGTAACCCCATTTAAAGTGGGCCAATTTATAAGTAACAGTTTAAACAAACAGGCTTAAGTAAAATTCATAAATGAGGAATACATTGCCTCTAGAACCAAAAGCCAAAAAGATACTGGGTCTATTTTAATGTTGTGGGTGCTAACAGAATCAGTAACTGTTTCTTGACAATTTCAGAACTTTTTAACTGAGGTGTCAGAGTGTTGTACTATGTGTAGGACAATGGTCCCTTCCTCTTTTGTGTGAGTTCGTTAGTGGGTGTTTGTATGTTCTGAATAAGTATGTTGAATCAATCCTGGAAGAGGGAGGAGGGGGATGGCATCAGTTAGATGTTATACTCCTAGAGAAAGTTAGAGTGCTTAAGATCTTGCCTGTAAGACTGTACATCTACAGGGCTGTTGAGATACCCCATCGGCATTCCTGGCAAAGATGAAATAAGTCTCTTTGGAGGTGAAAGCAAACTATGTCTGAGACCTTCAATTAAACCCAGAACAAAACATATTAGCCAAATCTATGATCACAAAGTATTTATCAGTTGTTGGTTGGATGGAATAAGTAATTTAAATAATATGTGGGGAACTTCCCTGGCAGTCCAATGGTTAAGACTTCACTTCCTGATGCAGGGAATTTGATCCCTGGTTGGGGAGCTAAGATCCCACATGCCTCGGTGGCCAAAAATCAAAAACATGAAACAGAAACAATATTGTAACAAATTCAATAAAACCTTTTTTTAAAAAAATACATATTTGATATAAGGGCCTCAATGGATGGGACCATTAAATTATGATGGTGATAATCCACTGAGAAGTGCCATACACTCCTTCCGAGTTTAAGAATATGACAAAACCATTTGCTAAATGGAAACACAATAGGGATAATCAACTCTTCTCTAAAATATGGTAGGTTTCAATCCTTGAAGGCTATAACTAATGAGAATGAAAAATGTTGCCTACCATATCAGCAAACAAAGGATGCTGAGGCCATCGAGCCACCAGCCACTACCTCCTGCCCATAGGAGAGCCCTAAAGGGACACAGGATGGGAAAGAACAGGATACTGGCCCTAATTAGCTGAGGTTCATATCAAAGGAATGATTTCCATGAACCCGGACTCTTGCATCTTCCCATAAATAGAAAAGGGCTAACTTCATTATCTTGAGATATCTGGTTTTCCCTAATGAACAGTAACCTTTTGATGCTATGAATTACAGAGTTTTGTGGCAAAACTTCTATTCACCCTGTCTCCTCCCTTTCCTCTTCTGAGCAGACCCTCAGAGCTATCTGAGAGGCTGCCTGCCGGGCTTGAGTCCTCAGTAAGTCCACCAAATAAAACAGAATTCTCAACTTTTGGTTGTGCATTTTTTTTCCAGCGGACACTAACAATGGGCCCCCATGCCAAACTCACCTTAATTTTGCATGTTTTTCCACAGCTTTAAAAGTAGAAACTCTGAAAGGCCTTATTTAGTTTCTATAGCTAGTTGCCTGGGTGATTACTTCACCCCAAAAAGCATTACAAAATCCAGACTCTGAGAAAGGACTGCCTCTGAATCTAACAACCAGTTGTGCGGCGGCTTGCTTGCTTTTTTGTGTTGTTCTTTTCTGTAATGGTCTCATCCCCTTATACCAGGAACTTGCCATCCAAGTCACTTGTAGGTTCCAACTTGTTGCAGAAACCAGTAATCGAGAAACCAAGCACCACACTTGGAGAGTTGGAGAACTCAGGTTTATTACACCAGTGGGCTCAGAGGAGTTAACACTCTAAGCTCTGAGCCCCAAACAAAGGGGTAACAGAGTTTATATAGACAGACTACAGTGGGCAACACTAGGTGCTAATAGGCTGGTTTAAACTAAGGGGTTTCGAGTGCACTGGAACAGCAGTCAAGATGGGGAGGGGGATGCTTGACCTTTACACAGACAGGCACGATTAAGCAGGTTTGCAGGGGCTGGGCAGTTGCAAAGAGCATGACAAGGGTGAGTGAGATAAGCTCCAGTTCCTAGTATTGTTAAGTCCCTACTTTCTGAGACTACATGACCTATGTGATCCAGACTTTGCAAGGGGAAAGCTGAGTTACAGAGGCAGAAGGAGCAGGAGGTTATGTAAAATTTTAACTTTTCCTCTTCAAACTGAGCTTGCAAGTACCCTTGGAAACTCAGGGTGAGAAGGTTTTATACAAAAGTAAAGAGAAAGGGGTAAAATGTTCCTTCATTTTATGACAAATGCAACTTTCCGAAGAAAGAGACAGAAAGTTGATGACTCACTTTCTGCATTTGTTTCCTATTATAGCATTTATTTATTGACATATGGCTAAGAGGTACTGCCGCTGATGAAGCCTCGGCCTGATGACTAAAGCCAGCCTCAACTTTTCAGCAGGGTGAAGCTTCCAGCTCTTGAGTCTGGGATCCAGACCATCAGCTCCCACAAGGAGAATACCACTGACATAGGAAGAAAAAGCACCCTGTGCAAAAGTCAACTATGAAGATTCAGTTTAAGTAAAAAATAATGCTGACAAGAGGATTTTTTGTTCATTTTTGTTTAATGTTTTTCTCCTGTTCTACTGTTTGCATAATTCAGAGTATGGCAGTTAATTTCTAATTACACAGACTTGCCTATCATTTTCTTCTAGAAAATAAAATTAAATACAGCCTCTGGACTTGTACAATTAGGAGGTATCCTTGGTGTACCTATCTTGTTATTTCATTTCCAACAAGGTCCACCCATTTGGGACACATGGTTCAAATGTTTTGATGTTGACTTTTCCTGTGACTTGTTTCAATTGCCAAGTCCCATTTCTCTGGAAAGCCACTTTTCATGGTACAGGTTTGCTGGTAGAAAAGACAAAATCTCATAACGTAGGGTGGCAGAAGTGCCTATTAGTTGTTATGCCAAGAAAATAATGCAGAGTTCATTTCTACAAAGTTTATCACATCAGATAGGAAACTCTTTCTTCTGAGGATACATGGAAGTGACCATAGGTATGTGTGTGTGTGTGTGTGTTCCATCACTCAATCATGATCAACTCTTTGCAACCCCATGGACTGTAGCTTGCCAGGCTCCTCTGTCTGTGGGATTTCCCAGGCAAGAATACTGGAGTGGGTTGTCATGTCCTACTCCAGGGGATCTTCCCAACCCAGGGATCGAACCCACATCTCCTGCATTGACAGGTGGATTCTTTACCGCTGAGTCACCTGGGAAGCCACCATAGGCATAGGAGCAGACAAAACCGAGACTGAATGCTGGCTTTAGCACACCACTTACTAGCTATTTGACCTTGGGCAACTTAACCTCTCTGAGTCTCAGTTTCCTCCTCTGGGAAATGAGGATGGTAACAGTATCTACCTCAAAGGACTGCTATGAAGAGTCTGGGAAACAATGTGGATATTCTTAGTTTTCCCCTCTCCCCATCCATTCAAGCTCAGAGTCAGTTCTGAGTTCTTGGGGTGCAAGAGGGGTAGGGAGAGGGACTAAAAATTGAAATAGTTTACAAGTTTCCTAAAAGAGATTTGGTTTCCAATAGGGTAAATCCCTAGGACCTAGGAGAAGAGAGAGCCTCTGGAATATAGAACAAAACTTTGAGGGAAAAAATGAAAGAAGACAGATTTGAGGACCCAGACTACAGCAAGATTCCTCTGGGTAGAGGTAAGGAGTGAAGAGGGGGAAGAAACACACCAGACAATCTGGTAGTGAAATCCAGAAGGACTCTGTGGAGCCCTCCCAGGTACAAATCCTTTCCAAGTCCCCGTTTCTAATTTGTAGGAAATAGGCTTCATTCAGTTTCCAAACGTTCCCTGAGTTCCAAAGGGCTAACAGTTTCTAATCAAGGAAAGGAAGGAATGCAGAAATGAAGGAGGAACAATCAATAAAAAATAGTGCAGTCATTAAAGCAGGGTTCTGGTTCCTGATCAAGAAATATACATGACCATATCTTTGAACCATTGCTAGAAAACTCCTCACCAAATCTCCCCAGCTTGAGACACAATTTCTCAGGGCATGAGTCCACTGTGTCCAATTTTACCTGGCAAAGCAATAAAGATATTCTTTTCTACTTCACCCAAAACTCTGTCTTTGAGATTCAATTTCAACAATAGTGAAGAGAGCTCAAGTTTTCAGCATTAGAAATAAAATGAATATTTCTTAGAATTGATTACAGAATGAAGTAAACCAATGGACTTAGTAATATGTTTTGACTATATTATGGACTGAATTAGTGTCCCATCCCCCCAAATTCATATGTTGAAGCCCAAACCCCCAGCATGACTGTATTTGGAGATAGGGCCTATAAAGAGATAATAAAGGTTAGGTGAGGTCTTAGGGTAGAAGGAAATGGCAACCCACTCCAGTACTCTTGCCTGGAAAATCCCATGGATGGAGGAGCCTGGTAGGCTGCAGTCCATGGAGTCGCTAAGCATCGGACACGACTGAGCGACCTCACTTTCCCTTTTCACTTTCATGCATTGGAGAAGGAAATGGCAACCCACTCCAGTGTTCTTGTCTGGAGAATCCCAGGGACGGGGGAGCCCGGTAGGCTGCCATCTATGGGGTCGCACAGAGTCGGACACGACTGAAGCGACTTAGCAGCAGCAGCAGCAGCTAATCCAAAAGGACTGTGACCCTATAAGAGAAAGAGACATGTGAGCTCCCTCTCTCTCTCTGCATGCACAGAGAAAAAGCTATGTAAACATACAGGAAGAAGATGGCCATCTGTAAGCCAAGAAGAGAGGCCTCACCAGAAACCACCTTGATCTTGAACTTCCAGTCTCCAAAACCATGAAAAGATAAACCTCTCTAGTTTAAGCTACCCAATCTGTGATATTCTGTTATGGAAGCCTGAGCAGACTAATAGACTGCATAAAAATCTTATTTTTTTTTTTTTTGCCACTTTCCAGGATCCTACCTGTGTATTCAGAGTAGAGCTGCTAGATAAGAAGTTACCTCTAAAATTCAAATAAAGTATTATGTAAGAAAAATTCATGGAGATGTTCCATATGTGATCTATTGGGAAATGTATTATAAGGTAAAATTCCAGTGCCATAACTGATATTCACCTGAATACTTGCTCAATAAGTCTTTTTGCCCAATGTAAAGCACAACTGATTAGCACTCTGGGGATACAAATCTAAGAAGGAAAATAGTACATTGTTATGAAGCACCTTTTGGTGCTCATGTTTAAATTAAGTTCTAAATACAATAATCATGACTAGTTTTCTGAAAGCACCATCGGGAAACGTATTCATTCTTGTACTTATCACAAGACCTTCCCGAAGATATAAAGAAAGTGTTATCTGGACACTTCTTATTTTTTTAAGAAAATACTAAGAACTACTCAAAGACAGTTATGCTAAGATAAATATTAACCATTCATAGGAGTCCCATCCTCACTGCCATGAATCTGCTTTTTGTTATTGTTAAAAAAAGAAAGAACAAATAGCTAAGTAATCCTATTCATGCATCATTTCACTCACAAATAAAAATAATAATAATACTTTTTAATAATAATCTTAATTTTTTCTTAAGTCTTCTAGTTCAAGGCTGGCCAATACAGATTACATGCCAAATCCAAATTCCAACTATATCTAGTTTTTGTAAGGCCCAGACGTATGAATGATTTTTTACATTTTTAAAGGATTGTCGAAGATGATGACAACAGAAATGGCAATGGTGAAGAAAGAGAGATTTTATGTGGCCAGCAGAGACAAAAATATTTACTATCTGGCCCTTTACAGAAAAAATTGTCTGACTGTAAAATTATGTATTGACTTTGGGGCAAGTCCTATGATTGGTAGAATACTGGTATTTATATGAAATCACAAAATATGGTAAATGTACAAGACTCTGTTCACATTCATTTCTGCAGTGGAAATACTAGATAATCAATCTGCACTAAAACAAGGAGTCAATGGAAAAGTGAAAACACTTAAAAGCACTTGTGATTAATCACTGATATGTCCCTTCTAATGTAGAAAAAAATTGGTGGTTACAACATCAGGGTAGGGAAGAGGCATTGGGTAGAGAGGTACAAAGGACCATGATACAAAAGGATCAACTGGTTGCACTTGGTAGCAAATCAAAGAAAATTCAGGAGGAACTCTTTTGTATAAGTCATTCCTGGAGGGCACATATCTTGACTAAATAAATCATAGATGTTAAAATCTGTCATTTAATTTGGCTAAGAAAAAAATCAGAAGCTAAAGACATTTGCATTATTCTTGGAAGGCTCTTTTGATAGCAGAGATCTGTCTTTTCATCAAGGACAAGTATGCCAAAGAACTCTTATTTATATTACAGAGACTGAAATGCAAAAGGAAGGTTTTTAAAATAAAGACTGTTTGGGTTGTAAGCAACCACCCCATGTAAGAGGTAAAGAACAATAAAAAAAAAAAAAAAGAATTATTTTTTTTGCTTCCTTTTTTATTTTTTTAAATTTATTCATTTTAATTGGAGGATAATTACTTTACAATATTGTAGTGGTTTTTGCCATACATTGACACGAATCAGCCATGGGTATACATGTGTTCTCCATCCTGAACCTCCCTCCCACCACCCTCCCCCTTCCATCCCTCTGGGTCTCTTCATGGGGATATGATAAGAAGAGGGCAGTGTGTTATCTTTGTTCAAATGAGCGAAGGACCAAAGAAAGGTAATGAACGTTAGAAAATAAAGATATGAGAAAATGCTTATCCTCCCAAATAAAGAGATACAATTTAAAATAATTTGGAAGTATTGTTTTATGCTGTTAAATTAAAAGATTTTTTTGATAGCAAGAACAATGTATGCTTGCAAAGTTGGGATAAACCTGGTATACATCTAATGCTCTAGGGTAGGGTGGGGGTAAAGGGAACACCCACTGGAAATTGGAAGAAATGTGGCCCCTCATATTAAGTCAGAAAGTGTTCCTTCTCTTTGATGTAGATGCTCACTGTGGAAAAAGTAATCTTAAAGAAATAATTCAAGAGAAGAAAAAACTCCTGAATTAAAAAGATGTTCACTGTTGCCCTAAAAGATAAACACAGGTAATTAGAAACAATCAAATGCTCAAAAATGGGAGATGTTAATAAATACTGATATTATATCCATTTGAGTGATTACATAGTCATTGAAATTCTAAAAATAAAAACCACATGGTAACGTGGAAAACTATTTTAGGGTATTGTCAAGTCAGAAAGCAAAATATAAAACAGTATGTACAGTATGTTTACAGCTATTAAATGTGTGCTTATTGGACAAAAAATTAAAATCCATAACCCAAAATAAAACATTGTATGAGAGGGTAGGGTTGGAAGATTACTGATGCTTTCTTGGCTTCAATTTTCTTTAGTGTTGATATAAGTTTTCCTTGTTAAAGAACAAACTTGTTGAGTTTCCTGCATGTGCATGTGAGCATTCCACTGAATGCATGTAAGCACCCTGGAATGTAACACATCCTATCTTGGATTTTTTGGAAACTAGGTTTTCCAGCCCTTGGTAATGAGGCCACTCACATAGAAGTATTTACAAACTTCTTTATGAGACAACCAGAGACCTGAACTCAGAAGCTTGCTATATACATTTGATATAATTTTGAATAGCAAGGAGAGAGAAGAAAGCCTTCCTCAGTAATCAATGAAAAGAAATAGAGGAAAACAACAGAATGGGAAAGACTAGAGATCTCTTCAAGAAAATTAGAGATTCCAAGGGGAATTTTCATGCAAAGATGGGCACAATAAAGGACAGAAATGGTATGGACCTAACAGAAGCAGAAGATATTAAGAAGAGGTGGCAAGAATACACAGAAGAACTATACTAAAAAAGATCTTTATGACCCAGACAATGGTGTGATCACTCACCTGCAGCCAGACATCCTGGAATGCAAAGTCAAGTGGGCCTTAGGAAGCATCACTATGAACAAAGCTAGTGGAGGTAATGGAATTCCAGTTGAACTATTTCAAATCCTGAAAGATGATGCTGTGAAACTGCTGCACTCAATATGCCTGAAAATTTGGAAAACTCAGTAGTAGCCACAGGACTGGAAAAGGTCAGTTTTCATTCCAATCCCAAAGAAAGGCAATGCCAAAGAATGCTCAAACTACTGCACAATTGCACTCATCTCAAATGCTGGCAAAGTAATGCTCAAAATTCTCCGAGCCAGGCTTCAACAATAGCAAACCGTGAACTTCCAGATATTCAAGCTAGATTTGAAAAAGGCAGAGGAACCAGAGATCAAATTGCCAACCTCCGCTGGATCATCGAAAAAGAAGAGAGTTCCAGAAAAATATCTACCTCTGCTTTATTGACTATGCCAAAGCCTTGGACTGTGTGGATCACAGCAAACTGTGGAAAATTCTTAAAGACATGGGAATATCAGATCACCTGACCTGCCTCTTGAGAAATCTGTATGCAGGTCAGGAAGCAACAGTTGGACATGGAACAACAGACTGGTTCCAAATCGGGAAACAAGTACATCAAGGCTGTATATTGTCACCCTGCTTATTTAACTTATATGCAGAGTACATCATGAGAAACGCTGGGCTGGATGGAGCACAAGCTGGAATCAAGATTGCCAGGAGAAATATCAATAACCTCAGATATGCAGATGACACCACCCTTATGGCAGAAAGTGAAGAGGAACTAAAAAGCCTCTTGATGAAAGTGAAAGAGGAGAGTCAATGAATACAGTAAAGTTGCAGGATATAAAATCAACACACAGAAATCCCTTGCATTCCTATACACTAATAATGAGAAAATAGAAAGAGAAATTAAGGAAACTATTCCATTCACTGTTGCAATGAAAAGAATAAAATACTTAGGAATATACCTACATAAAGAAACAAAAGACCTGTACATAGAAAATATAAAACACTGGTGAAAGTAATCAAAGAGGACACTTATAGATGGAGAAATATACCATGTTCGTGGATTGGAAGAATAAATATTGTGAAAATGAGTATACTACCCAAAGTAATTTATACATTCAATGCAATCCCTATCAAGCTATCAACGATATTTTTCACAGAGCTAGAACAAATAATCTCACAATTTGTATGGAAATACAAAAAACCTTGAATAGCCAAAGCAATCTTGAGGAAGAATGGAACTGGGGGAATCAACCTGCCGGACTTCAGGCTCTACTACAAAGCCACAGTCATCAAGACAATATGGTACTGGGATAAAGACAGAAATATAGATCAATGGAACAAAAGAGAAAACCCAGAGATAAATCCACGCACTTATGGACACCTTATCTTTGACAAAGGAGGCAAGAATATAAAATGGAGAAGACAGTCTCTTTAACAAGTGGTGCTGGGAAAACTGGTCAGCCACTTGTAAAAGAATGAAACTAGAACACTTCCTAACACCACACACAAAAATAAACTCAAAATAGATTAACGATCTAAATGTAAGACCAGAAACTATAAAACTCCTAGAGGAGAACATAGGCAAAACACTCTCCAACATAAATCACAACAGGATCCTCCATGACCCACCTCCCAGAATATTGGAAATAAAAGCAAAAATAAACAAATGGGACCTAATTAAAATCAAAAGCTTCTGCACAGCAAAGGAAACTATAAGCAAGGTGAAAAGACAGCCTTCAGAATGGGAGAAAATAATAGCAAATGAAACAACTGACAAAGAATTAATCTCCAAAATATACAAGCAGCTCCTGCAGCTCAATTCCAGAAAAATAAATGACCCAATCAAAAAATGGGCCAAAGAACTAACAAACACATGAAAAAATGCTCAACATCCCTCATAATCAGAGAAATGCAAATCAAAACCACAATGAGATACCATTTCACACCAGTCAGAATGGCTGCTATCCAAAAGTCTACATGCAATAAATGCTGGAGAGGGTGTGGAGAGAAGGGAACCCTCTTACACTGTTGGTGGGAATGCAAACTAGTCCAGCCACTATGGAGAACAGTGTGGTGATTCCTCAAAAAACTGGAAATACAACTGCCATATGATCCAGCAATCGCACTCCTGGGCATACACACCGAGGAAATCAGAATTGACAGAGACACATGTACTCCTATGTTCATCGCAGCACTATTTATAATAGCCAGGACATGGAAGCAACCTAGATGTCCATCTGCAGACAAATGGATAAGAAAGCTTTGGTACATATACACAATGGAGTATTACTCAGCCATTAAAAAGAATGCATTTGAGCCAGTTCTAATGAGGTGGATGAAACTAGAGCCTATTATACAGAGTGAAGTAAGCCAGAAAGAAAAACACCAATACAGTATACTAACGCATATATATGCAATTTAGAAAGATGGAAATGATAACGAGACAGCAAAAGAGACACAGGTGTATAGAACAGTCTTTGGGACTCTGTGGGAGATGGTGAGGGTGGGATGATTTGGGAGAATGGCATTGAAACATGTATATTATCATATGTGAAACGAATCACCAGTCCAGGTTCAATGCATGATACAGGATGCTCGGGGCTGGTGCACGCGGGTGACCCAGAGGGAGGATAAGGGGAGGAGGGAGGTGGGAGGGGGATTCAGGAGGGGGAACACATGTACATCAGAGGCGGATTCATGTCAATGTATGGCAAAACCAACCAATATAATATTGTAAAGTAATTAGCCTCCAATAAAAAATAAAAAAAAAGAAAGAGGAGAGTGAAAAAGTTGGCTTCAAGCTCAACATTCAGAAAACTAAGATCCTGGCATCCAGTCCCATCACTTCATGACAAATAGATGGGGAAACAGTGATAGACTTTATTTTTTTGAGCTCCAAAATCACTGCAGATGGGGACTGCAGCCATGAAATTAAAAAAACGTTTGCCCCTTGGAAGAAAAGCTATGACCAACCTAGACATTACTTTGCCAACAAAGGTCCATCTAGTCAAGGCTATGGTTTTTCCAGGAGTCATGTATGGATGTGAGAGTTGGACTATAAAGAAAGCTGAGCGCCAAAGAACTGATGCTTTTGAACTCTGTTATTGGAGAAGACTCTTGAGAGTTCCTTGGACTGTAAGAAGATCCAAGCAGTTCATCCTAAAGGAAATCAGTCCTGAATATTCATTGGAAGGACTGATGCTGAAGCTGAAACTCCAATACTTTGGCCATGTGATGCGAAGAACTGACTCATTTGAAAAGACCCTGATGCTGGGAAAGATTGAAGGTGGGAGGAGAAGTGGATGACAGGATGAGATGGTTGGATGGCATCACCGACTCAGTGGACATGAGTTTGAGTAAACTCAGGGAGTTGGTGATGGACAGGAAGGCCTGGCGTGCTGCAGTCCATGGGGTCGCAAAGAATCGGACGTGACTCAGTGACTGAACTGAACTGAACTGATACCAAGCAAGACCCTGTGGGGCTCCCAGGCACAAAAGCCTTTCTCTGTCCCCCATTTCTTGATTACAGGAAATAGGCTTCATTCAGCCTCCATATTCTTCCCTGAGTTCCAATGCTGCTGCTGCTAAGTCACTTCAGTCGTGTCCAACTCTGTGCGAACCCATAGACGTCAGCCCATCAGGCTCCCCCACCCCTGGGATTCTCCAGGCAAGAACACTGGAGTGGGTTGCCATTTCCTTCTCCAATGCTTGAAAGTGAAAAGTGAAAGTGAAGTCGCTCAGTTGTGTCTGATTCTTAGTGACCCCATGGACCACAGCCTACCAGGTTCCTCCATCCATGGGATTTTCCAGGCAAGAGTACTGGAGTAGGGTGCCATTGCCTTCTCCGTGAGTTCCAATGGGACAGATTCAAACAGATGTCAATTAGGGAATTGAGGGGATGCAGGGATAAGGGAGGAACAGTCAAAAGACATAATAGTACAGCCTTGGGGAAGGGTCCTGGTTCCCTCTCAAGCGATAAACCTAAAAATATCTTTGGTCTGTCTTGCAGATACTGAAACCCCTAGCAGATGGGAGAAATGAAAGGTATGCTGCCCACAAGCACATAGACTTAGACCAGTTGGAACCGGAAGGTTGATGATGCTGACTCCCATTTACCTCACCACCAACCAATCAAAAGAATGTCCACAAGCAGATCATGCCCTAATTGAACCATTACTATAAAACTCCTCAGTACCCCCTCCAGGTGGAGACACACAGGTTTGAGGGCATTAGTCCGCTGTGGTCCCCTTTGCCTGGCAAAGCAATAAAGCTATTCTTTTCTACTTCACCTAAAACTCTGTCCCTGAGAATTAATTTGGTGTCCAAGTACAGAGGCTGGATTCAGCTTCACTTTCTTCTTTTTCATATCTATATCTAGACCTTTACTTCTGCTGAGAGTCTTGCTGAGCTAGTATTTGAGTGTTGCCATGCAAGCAAATAAATTCAGCTTTGTTCCAAGCTGGTGGTTAGCAGTCTATCTTATCCTTTACATCCCATTACTGTGGAATGTATTATCTAAAGCTCTCACAGCTTTTGGGAAACTGTCTGCCATGGAAGATTCCCCCTTCCCCAGTAAGGGCCACAATGACAATTTTACCGTAAAAAAAGCATCCTATTGGCCTCCACTTGTTCCAGGAAATGGCCAGCCACATAAAACCTTCAACCCCAACACTAAACGATCCTTCTTTTGAAATGTCCCCAAATTGCTAGTTTCCCCCCTGGCAACCAACTAGGAACTGCTAGGTATGTATAAAGACAGTTAGAAAGTCTCCCCTGCTTCCAAAAATCCCACTTTAGTAGAATGCTTGCCAAGTGGAAACTGTCTCAGTATTTCCTAACTTTACACTGTAAAACAAATTCTTCTCTCTACACCTTTGAACTCCTGCTGAAACCAAAGTGACCTATAGAAGGCTTCCCTTGCTGAAAGTTCATGAATAAATAGCCTTTGTTAATTGTGCCTCACACTTAGATTTATCTTTGACATTGATAGCTTTTCTAATCTTTAAATAATTAAGATGGATACATTAGAAAAGGAGTAACAACCCAATGGTTCCTTAGGATTATAAAACAAATACCATTACAGGAAACCAAAAGTCAAACGTTTCATAGTTCAATTAAGAAACAACCAAAGATGAAGAAGAGATAAGGCAAAACTTTAAAACTTATGAATGTGAGAGTCTGATTACGTCTCAAAACTATTCAAATTAGAGAGGAACATTTTACTCAAATCAAGGATCATACCAAGACTTCTTTACCTTTGGACGCATCTAGAATTCCAACAAAGTCACTTAATTCCTGTGTCTTTGTCCAGTTACAGCTCCTTTGTCTTCTCAACCTTCTCTTGCTTGTTATGATTAAAGTGGCAGAGAAATCACAGGACCAGGGCAGACCCACTCCTCAGCATTAATGTGCAATGACCACCATACCCCCAGGCTCCTTCCTCTCTCTGCCCCATTCCCCACCACCAAGGCCCAGAGATTATGAAAATTCCTTTTCAAAGAAAGCCTGCTAAAAATATTTTCTTCAAACTAACTGTGAATGAAAAATGCTGCCTCTGTATCAGCAAATAAAGGATGACAAGCCGACAAGCCACCAGCCACTGGAGCCGCCCCCACCCCCACAATGGTGCACCCTGAGGGGCTTCAAGATGGGAAAGAATCAGAAACTGGCCCTAGATAGCTGAGGTGCATAGCAAAGGAATGATTACAATCAGCCCAGACCCTTAATCTTCCCATACAAAGAAAAGCACTAAATTCATTAATTTGGAACTTCTGGTTTTCTTTAATTAACAGTAATCTTTTGATGCTCTGAATATCTGGTTTTTGTTATAAAAACTTCTATATATCCTGGCTCCTCCTTTACTTTTTCAGAGCAGTCCCTCAGAGCTATTTGAGAGGCTTCCTCCTGGGCTTGAGTCTTCAGAAAGTCCAACAAATCAAACAGAACTCTCAACTTTTAGGTTGTGCATTTTTTCCAGTCAGCATAATCTTTACGTGTCTGGGAATAATTTAGTGCAAATCCTTGTCAAGGTTCAACTACACCCCACCCCAAAAAGACATGTTTGAGTCCTAACCCTCAGTAGCTGTGATTAGAATCTTATTTGAAAATAAGGCCTTGCAGATGTAATTAATTTAAGATGAGGTCATATGGGACTAGAGTCGGGCCCTAAATCGAATGACTGGTCCCTTCATAAGGAGAGTGATTTGGAGAGAGGCAGACAGGGAAGAAAGAGGCAGAGATTAGAGTGGTGCAGCTAAAAGCCAAGGGATGCCAAGATGGCAGACAACTACCAGAAACTAGGAAAAAGGAGTAGAGAGTTTCCTACACAGCCATGAGAGGCAACATGGCCCTGCAGGCACTTTGATCACGGAATTCTAGCCTCCAAAACTGCAAGAGATAAATTTCTGTTTTTGAATTTGCGGTACTTTAGTACAGCAGCTCTAGGAAACTGCTAACAATCCTCTCAGGCTATTTCTACTTAAAAGATGTATAGTTGTAATGGTAGAATCGCAGGAATCAGTCAGCTCGTGGAAGTATATCAGGTACTTTATGGCAAAAACTAAACATATGAAGGGACATAGGAGGGTCACTCTGGCCCCCAAAGTTATCAGGAGAGGGAGAAAAGGACATCTTGTTGTTGTTGTTCAGTCATTCAGTTCAATTCAGTTCAGTAGCTCAGTCGTATCTGACTCTTTGCAATCCCACGGACTGCAGCATGCCAGGCCACCCTGTCCATCACCAACTCCCGTAGTTCACTCAAACTCATGGCCTTTGAGCCTGTGATGCCATCCAACCATCTCATCTTCTGTTATCCCCTTCTCCTCCCACCTTCAATCTTTGCCAGCATCAGAGTCTTTTCAAAGAGTCAGTTCTTCACATCACATGGCCACAGTATTGGAGTTTCAGCTTCAGCATCAGTCCTTCCAATGAACATTCTGGACTGATTTCCTTTAGGATGGACTGTTTTGATCTCCTCACAGTCCAAGGAACTCTCAAGAGTCTTCTCCAACACCACAGTTCAAAGGCATCAATTCTTTGGCTCTCAGCTTTCTTTATAGCCCAACTCTCACATCCCTACATGACCACTGGAAAAACCATAGCTTTGACTAGCTAGACCTTTGTTGGCAAAGTAATGTCTCTGCCTTTTAATATGCTGTCTAAGTTGGTCATAACTTTTCTTCCAAGGAGTAAGCATCTTTTAATTTCATGGCTGCAGTCACCATCTGCAGTGATCTTGGAGCCCCCAATAATTCAGTCTCTCAGTTGTGTCCAATTATGAGACCCCATGGACTTCCCTGTCCTTCACTATCTCTCGGAGTTTGCTCAAACTCAACTACATTGAGTCAGTGATGCCATCTTGAGTATTACCAAATGTTATTCACACCTAATATCATTGCACATATAGTTTGCTATCAATTACTAAGTCAGAAACCCATCATTCACATAGCATTATATTATCTTCTTTACTTCTTTCTCTCTTCCTATATCTATCTCATTAAGAAACTCCCCTAGAGAGTAGACAAGCAGAGAGGAGAAAGCAGTGCATATAGTCCATTAGTAACCATGGAAGGGATATTTATGGATAAGTTTTCAATGTATGTTTCCCTTCCCCAAAGAAAGGAGAAAAGCCTTTGTATTCTTTTGCCTGGGGGATGGGGAGACTGTGCAGGCAAGAGAGGGGAGGGCTGTTACATGACAGAAAGCAGGGTAGGAATTATACACAATTTTTGGGTTTTGTTTTCACAGCCTTTAGATTATTGAGGCAATTAAGCCATCAAAAGGAGGAGAAAGGGAAAGCCCTTCCCCTTGTGTTGGGGTTCGGGTTCCAAGGGTGAAAGCTGTTAAATCAGAGAAGGAAAAGATATCTCTGAGTCTGGGATGGAACTCTGACCCCTGACTTGGGGAGGACCTCAATGAGGAGAAGCTGGGGAGCCTCTGGGAAGCTGGGGAAGCACACACAGATACACCATAGCACTGGAAAAGTGAAAGTGAAAGTTGCTAAGTGTGTCCGACTCTTTGCGACCCCATGGACTATACAGTCCATGGAATTCTCCAGGATAGAATACTGGAGTGGGTGGGTAGCCTTTCCCCTCTTCAGGGGATCTTCCCAATGCAGGGATTGAACCCAGGTCTCCCGCATTGTAGGCAGATTCTTTATCAGCTGAGCCACACAAGGGAAGCCCAAGAATACTGGAGTGGGTAGCCTATCCCTTCTTCAGAGGATCTTCCTGCCCCAGGAATCGAACTGTGGTCTCCTGCATTGCAGGCAGATTCTTTACCAACTGAGCTACCAGGATAGCACTGGAAGACCCAGCAAAGACCCCCAGAGGCTGATGACCTGGAAGCAGCCTGGGCTTAAACATGAGGCAGGTTTATCATGTGATATAAAAGCCAGACTTCAACACAGCCCAAGGGAGGGAGAGACAAGGACCTGGTCATTCTGGAGATCATATTTTCCACAGTTCAGACAGGATGGAAAGTAAGAGTCAGATTTCAAATGATTTGGGGAAAATTAAAGAATGCAAAATAACATCTCTTGTTCATCCAAGTTTGTAGGCCAAAGAAAGACGATTTAATGAAGGTGCAAGGAAAAGATAATAATTAACTTTCTTTGGGGGGGTCACATGTGAATTTCATTTCTACAGTGTTTTCCATAGGCTAAATTAGTACAGAATTAGGAATTGACATGAATACAATTGTTCTTTATTTGTGAAGAGGTTTATTGCTGCCAAATAACTGAGACTTTGCCTATGTGGAGGCACTCATGTGTATGACAACTAAAGCAGTCACCCATGAAATAGCTCTCTTGAAACTAAACTCTTGAAGGTAATGTTAGAAACTCTGGAGTAGAGAACAGGACTTAGTCCTTGGGCAGTGAAAGCAGTCTTTCTGTTCACCTGCTACCCCATGATTGGAAAAAGCTCAGAGCAAAACCCAATTCTATTTAGTTCAGATTACACAGAACAACGTGTGCCCAAAGGCTGCACAAACCTGTGGATGACAGAGCAAACATCTCAGCAGCCAATGCTCATAGCCATGGGCACATAGCTGTGGGCACATAGCAACTAACTTCCAAGGAGAATCTGGACCATCACCACTGTGACAGAGGGGGGAAATGGGAATTTCAAACATGGGCTCAAAGTTGGAAGGCAGAGAGTAAATGTAGATTTTAGTCTGGCTTTATAATCAGAAAGTCCATTTTACTATATTTGCAACTAAAAATTCTAAAATTGTTCATAATCTTGAAATGTGCTTTAAAACCATTTGTATCTTTTTCATCTTTTAAAGTACAGATAGTCCTAATCAATAAAGGAGTCATGTACTCCAATGTTCATTGCAGCACTGTTTATAATAGCCAGGACATGGAAGCAACCTAGATGTCCATCTGCAGACGAATGGATAAGAAAGCTTTGGTACATATACACAATGGAGTATTACTCAGCCATTAAAAAGAATGCATTTGAACCAGTTCTAATGAGGTGGATGAAACTAGAGTGAAGTAAGCCAGAAAGAAAAACACCAATACAATATACTAACGTATATATATGGAATTTAGAAAGATGCAATTGATAACCCTGTATATGAGACAGCAAAAGAGACACAGATGTATAGAACAGTCTTTGGGACTCTGTGGGAGAGGGTGAGGGTGGGATGGTTTGGGACAATGGCATTGAAACGTGTATATTATCATATGTGAAACAAATCACCAGTTCAGGGTCGATGCATGTTACAGGATGCTCAGGGCTGGTATGCGGGGATGACCCAAAGGGAGGATAAGGGGAGGAGGGAGGTGGGAGGGGGGTTCGGGAGGGGGAACTCGTGTACACCCGGGGTGGATTCATGTCAATGTATGGCAAAAACAAGTAGTTAAGGAATACAATCTGTTAAAAAGTAAAAAAAAAAAAAAAAATTTCTGTGTTTAATTAGAGGACACCATTAAAGTAGATGATTGCCGAAATTCATATAGCCAGAATCTGATTGCGGAAAAAATAATAATCTATGTTCAGGAATGAAATTATTGGAGGATTTCAACTTATGTCATGAGAGCATAAATAACTCTATGGACCCACTCCCCAGGTAAACTGGTGAAAATTATTTTTAAAGCAACCATTTACTAACTCTGGAAATGGCTCTATGAACATACAGCAAATGAAGAAACACTTATTCAAGAAAATCCATTAAAACTTGGTAAAGAAATATTAAGAGTCTGTGGTATATGAACAAAAATATGTGCCTTCCCTTCTATCTCCCAATTAAATAAGACAGGAATTGTTCCAGACTGGTACATTCAAGAACACAGAACTCCTATTGCTGAGACTAATTTTTAGGTAAATGAGGCAAAGGTGGGGGCTCCCTTCTTCCCAGGCCCCACTCATGGGACAGAGGTATTACCTTGGGCTCACTGCCACTGAGAATACTGGGTTTCTAATTGTCTCTAATCCAGATCTTGGGGCAGGGTTTTCATACCAAGAGAGACAAGCCTAGGAGACAGGAGCTTTCATCCATTCATCCACCAAGCATGCAGTTCCCAAAGCCAAGGGTTATCACTCAGAGACAAGGAAGCCATTAACCCTAACCACAGCACCAGAGTCCTAAGAGATTTTGCCTCGGGGGAAAGGCCACAGACCAGAGAGTTCCAAATTCCACTGAAGGAACTGATTTCATCTGGAACAGAGTGTAGAGAAGTTCAAGCCTAAGGGCACTCTGGATAGCAGTGGGAGTTGTGACTGAAAGATAATTGGGAGGAGATTAGTAGATTTACTAGAGATGTAGGTTAAATTGTAGGCCAACTGGTTTGGAGAGAAATAGGGAAAAGATAGCTAAGAAGATCTCTCCTGGTGTCAGGACAAATCTAAAATACTGACCTCAAGAAATATCCTCTCAAAGTAAGAACCCAAAGGAGGGCATCTCAAGAAAATAAAGAAACAACAGAAGGGCAACTATAGATGCAACTGTCTAAGATCAAGATTGGAAGGCTCCAGAAACTACAAGTAGTTCAGAGGGCCTGGAGCAAAAGGCATGCCTGAAGTAAGGAAGCAGGGAGAGGTGAGGTAGAGGTTGCCCCTAGCAAGTGATAGATTAGCAAGGAATGTTTTCCTTGACCTTACAAGTTAGGGAAAATTACTGGAGAAATTTAAGACAATGAATGACAGATGCTCTGAACTTCAGAATTAGTGTAGAATTCACAGTAGCAATGGAGCAGGTAGACTAGAGGGGACTGGAAAACCACTAAAAAGAGGTGAAGAGTAAGGCAGGCCTTATCCAAGGAAAAGAGAGAAAGGATATAAGAAATGGAGAACTTTTAAGACTTTATAATCCTATGATTATCTGGCTCGAGGAAGGACAGTTCCAGGATTCACTCATTTACTATGTGTTCCAAATAGGAAAAGGAGTGCATCAAGGTTGTATATTGTCACCCTGCTTATTTAACTTATATGCAGAGTACATCATGAGGAATGCTGGGCTGGAAGAAGCACAAGCTGGAATCAAGATTGCCGGGAGAAATATCAATAACCTCAGATATGCAGATGACGCCACCCTTATGGCAGAAAGTGAAGAGGAACTAAAAAGCCTCTTGATAAAAGTGAAAGAGGAGAGTGAAAAGGTTGGCTTGAAGCTCAACATTCAGAAAACAAAGATCATGGCATCTGGTCCCATCACTTCATGGGAAATAGATGGGGAAACAGTAGAAACAGTGTCAGACTTTATTTTTTGGGGCTCCAAAATCACTGCAGATGCTGATTGCAGCCATGAAATTAAAAGACGCTTACTCCTTGGAAGGAAAGTTATGACCAACCTAGACAGCAGATTAAAAAGCAGAGACATTACTTTGCCAACATAGGTCCGTCAATCAAGGCTATGGTTTTTCCAGTGGTCATGTATGGATGTGAGAGTTGGACTATAAAGAAAGCTGATCGCCGAAGAATTGATGCTTTTGAACTGTGGTGCTGGAGAAGACTCTTGAGAGTCCCTTGGACTGCAAGGAGATCCAACCAGTCCATCCTAAAGGAGATCAGTCCTGGGTGTTCATTGGAAGGACTGATGCTAAAGCTGAAACTGCAATACTTTGACCACCTCATGCGACAAGTTGACTCACTGGAAAAGAGTCTGATACTAGAAGGGATTGGGAGTGGGAGGACACGGGGACGGCAGAGAATGAGATGGCTGGATGGCATCACCGACTCGATGGACATGAGCTTGAGTGAACTCCGGGAGTTGGTGATGGACAGGGAGGCCTGGCGTGCTGTGATTCATGGGGTCACAAAGAGTCGGACACGACTGAGAGACTGAACTGAACTGAACTGACTGAATGCTCCTTAACCAGGGCCTAGGCATACTCTCCTAGAATAGGCCCCAGGCTTATGTTGGATTACCCAGAAGCAGATCCCTGAGTTGATGATTTGGGCACAACTGATTTAATGAAGAACTTGCTCTCCAGCAAAGCCAGGAAGGGAAGAAGTGAAACATGCAGATAATGACAAGGAAGACAAGCAAGCGGGTGATTTTAGTCAAGTCCTTCAGAGAGTAGCTGCATTTTGACTCTGCAGGAGAACCTCAGAGAGTGAATTACACCTCTTAGACGTCTAGACCTAAGGCTTTGATACTCCTGGGTGGAACCCCCACAGTGTAAGCTTTCTCAAAGTATCCTAACTCTTTTTTCCTTACTTTATTTTTTGATACATGAAAAGTCGTACATAATTAATATACAACTTGGTGAATCTGGAGATAGGTATACATCCATCACATAGTCTATGCCATCAACCTGTCCATCACCTCCAAATGTTTCCCCTCAAAAAACTGAAAATAGAAATATCATGTTATCCAGTAATCGCACTTGTATGTATCCAAAGGAGTTGAAATCAGGATACTGAAGAGATAAATGCGTCTCAACTATTAGTGTGTTTGTCTTCTTTTTTTTAATTTAGTGAGACACAGTTCTACCTTATTGCAAGATTTCTTCTCACCTCTAGCCCGAAAGTCATCACTGTTAATCCCCTGTGTGCTATGTGCTAAGTTGCTTTAGTCATGTCTGACTCTGTTAGCTCATGGACCATAGCCCACCAGGCTTCTCTGTCCATGGGATTTCCCAGGCAAGAATACTAGAGAGGGTTGCCATGCCCTCCTCCAGGGGATCTTCCTGACCCAGGCTGTGTATCTCATGTTTCCTGCATTGGCGGGTGGGTTCTTTACCGCTAGTGCCACCTGGGAAGCCCTGTTAATCCTCTATCACTCTTTAAAGTACTTGTCTCTACTCCCTCCACTTAGCTCTGCCATACCTGCTCATTCATTCAATAGTCACTGATGGAGAGCTTGCTATGTACCAGCCACTGAATTAAGGAGCTGGAAGTAGGAAAAAAATCAAAGATAAATGAGATGCAAACCCTCACCCAGCCTCATCCTTTAATGACAAAATGATGTTCACTTTGTAATTAACTCTGTAATCTGATAGACAGAACCCCTAATTTACAGACAATCTTTGACCAATTCACATAAAAGTGAAAGTGAAGTCGCTCAGTCGTGTCCGACTCTTAGCGACCCCATGGACTGCAGCCTATCAGGCTCCTCCGTCCATGGGATTTTTCTAGGCAAGAGTACTGGAGTGGGTTGCTAGTGCCTTCTCCGAATTCACATAACCTCTTTCCCCCCTTGGTGCTTATTATATACCAGTGCTAGGTGCTTGGCATACATTGTTTACTCTTTATGACATCCTTTGGAGATAGGTATTACTGGAATTACTCAGTATCCCTATTTTACAGATTAAGAAAATTGAGAGAAAGGTTATGTGAATTTTCTTAATCTGTAAAATAGGGATACTGAGTAATTCCAGTAATACCTATCTCCAAAGGATGTCATAAAGAGTAAACAATGTATGCCAAGCACCTAGCACCATGTCTGGTATATAATAAGCACCAAGGGGAAAAAAATGTTTGTTAATTGTAAGGAGTTTTGTAAACAGGAGGGAAACTAATTCTTTTCCCTTTCAAACAGTTGTAGCAAAACAGCTATAGTGCAATGCAAAGATTAATCAGACTCACAAGAACCAGGTTTGAGTTCAACTCCAGTGCTTACCAGTATCCTTGGACATACAAACTCCACTTTCTTCACTGTAGTAGATTCTTAATGATTATTTAGAGGCTTCTCAGCATCTGATCTTCTTTTACCTTTGGCAGGGGACAAGGGGTCCCATTGTGTGACCTTTGGAGGAAGCAACTACCAAAGCCACAAGGCCCAGCTTGGTCAGCTAGGGCACAGACACATGACCAGGCTCAGTCAATCAGATGTCTCTCCTTGGACTCAGCCAGCAATTGAGGACTCTGGTGTCATGGAACCAACTGTTTGGTGGGAGCAGTGACAGCAGCATCCAGGGGTCCTGGCAACAGTGCCAACAGAGGTAAGTCAGGTTCATGCTCCAAAAACTGCCCATGATACACTCCTGAAAATAAAGAGAATATCCATTTCACAAGACTTGGGAGAGTAATGAAATGTGAAACAACTGATCACAAAGTCTGGAGCATAATAAATGTTTAATAAATGTTTCTTGAATCTGTTTAGGAGGCTTTCTCAATTTTCTCAAAAAAAAGCTGAGAGTTTCTGGGTCGGCACCATCGAGACAAAGAATTCCCATTTCTCTCTCTCTCTCTCGTTTGGCTGCGCTGGGTCTTTGGTGTGACATGCGGAATCTTTAGCTGCAGCGTGTGGGATCTAGTTCCCTAGTGGGCCCTCTGCATTGGAAGCATGGAGTCTTAGCCACTGAACCACCGTGAAAGTCCCATATTTTTCCCATTTCTTATCCAAGTTATATACTTCTCATCCTAATTATGTATTTCTCCTTGCTCTCCACTCCAAGTTCAAAGTACACTTAGCCCTGATATGCAGAAGAATTCAGTTCATTATCTCTAGCATTTGTACATTTTCTCTTGCTCGCTGGTTAAAAAGTAACTTCTTTATCTGGTGCTTTCTGAAAGGCAAGCACCCAAGGCTTTGGAAGTAATTTCCTGTCCTCTAAGTTAAGGTCTAGGTGAAACAAAGAAAACTCACAGCAGCTACAATGAAACAGCTAAGTGCTAGATGCCATCTATGTCAGCAAATCTTGTCACAAAAACAGAGCCCCAGTGACAATGTTCTGTACATATGGGCATTCATAAGTTCTCTTTCCCAACTCTCTTCTTTGGCTCTGAAGTGAAGTATTAGTCACTCAGTCATGTCCAACTTGTTGCGACCCCGTGGACAGAAGCCCGCCAGGCTCCTTGTCCATGGAATTCTCCAGGCAAGAAAATCAGAATGGGTTGTCATTCCCTTCTCCAGGGGATCTTCCCAAACCAGAAACTGAACCCAGATCTCCTGTATTGCAGGTGGATTGTTTACCATCTAAGCCACCAGGGAGGCCCATTCTTTGTCTCTACAAGGTATCTTGAGGGGAAGTCTCTCTCATTCTTTCAGTTTCAACCACCTCTAATCTGGTGGCGCTCAGAGGCTACAATGCCAGATTTCCACCCACCTGTGTGCCCTTCCTCCTGGTTCCATTCATACCTTGGCTCAGCATGGAAAACACTAAACTCTTTATCTCCTGCCTGGCCCTACCTCTTTGCCCAAACCACTCCCTCCTCTGAGTTCTTTACTTTTATTCACAATGCCATCATTCTTCCAGTCATCCAGGCCTCAGTGTTATTTCTATTCCTTTCTCTTCCTTCTAATTCACACTTTGCATGGAAGTTTATATCCATCCTATCCTTTTCATTCTCACTGCCACCACTCTGGTTGAGGCCCAATTTTTTTCCTCTCTCAGCTGTAACAATAGCCACCTAGTTAGCCTTTATCACTTCTCCCTTCTTCCCTGGCTATGTGCTTCCCTCTTCACCGACCTTAAATGACTAAATATTGCCTATTCAAGCCAAGAAACATTTACTGCAAACCTGATTGTGCATAACACTATTCTAGGTATTCTCTAAGATTCAATAATTGAGAAAGAGCCCTGAATTTGAGGGGAAAAAAATGAATTGTCCTTAAATTAACATTATTTTTCTACTTAAAAACTACCCTGCAAAGTATACCTACACACATACAGAAAAAGAAAACCACTACCACTGTTCAAAGAGAGGGATAAATGGTTTAAGTGTAAATCTTGAAAACAAACTTGAAGAACTCCATTTGTATGGGCTGAAAATTTCTTTCCCCCTAAAATTCATCTGTTGAGATCCTAACCCCTAAGGTGAGGGTAGCAGAAGGTGATTAGGTCATGAGGGTGGAGACTTCATGAATAGGATTAGCGCCCTTATAAAAAGAACCCCAGGGACATCACTTGCCCTTCTGTCATGTGAGGTTATAGTGGAAAAATGGCCATCAATGAACCAGAAAGTGGGCCCTCATCAAATGAAAAAATCTGTTATCAGCCTCCCCAGAACTGTGAGAAATAAATTCTTATTGTTTATAAAGCATCCAGTCTATGATATTTTTGTTGCAGTAGCCCAAATGGACTAAGACATTCATCATTTTTACGAGATCTTTAACAACGAATAGAATTTTGACAGGTATAGTTGAATGAAAAATCATTAAGGGAAAGGGGACTACCTTAGGAAAGATCTTGAGGTGGCAGCATGTTGGAGAGGTGCAAAGACTGTGGTTAGGACATTAGATACAATAAGGAAAGAACTGAAAGATGATCTGGGAAAAGTTGGGAGGACCCATTAAAAAAGGGGCTTTGAATGTCAAACTGAGAAATATTTATTTCATTTCCTCTACACTGTCTAATCGGAGAAGGCAATGGCAAGCCACTCCAGTACTCTTGCCTAGAAAATCCCATGGATGGAGGAGCCTGGTAGGCTGCAGTCTGTGGGGTCGCTAAGGGTCGGACACGACTGAGTGACTTCACTTTCACTTTTCACTTTCACACATTGGAGAAGGAAATGGTAACCCACTCCAGTGTTCTTGCCTGGAGAATCCCAGGGACGGGGGAGCCTGGTGGGCTTCCGTCTATGGGGTCACACAGAGTCGGACATGACTGAAGTGACTTAGCAGCAACACTGTCTAATACATTTGAAACATTTTGCTTGATATTAAGGATATTGAAGACTATTGACCATGGAAACAACACAGTCAAAGTTATTAGTCTGAATAATGGTGGTACATGGTACATGATGGTACATGGGCAGTCTGGAGAGAAGAAACTAGAAACAAAGAAGTTAGGAAGCTTCTGCATAGTCACAGATCAAGGGCAATGAAGAAGAGCTAGGGCAGTGGCTGTGGAAACTAAAAGAAGAAAAATGAAACAGGCATCATGAAAGTGAATCTGCAAGACCCAGCAAATCATTCTAGGTGAAAGATGATGGAAAAGAAGAGTCCAGCATGACTCCAGGTTGACTTTGAGAATGGAAATTCCATTAATAGTGTCAGGATGTAGCCAGGATTTAGGATGCTGCAGACAGGTGCTAAAGGTACCAAACCTTAGCTTGGTATTTATGGTTATATCCGAGTTATATTCAGCAGGAAGCAGAATTCCTCCAGATTATTCCAGTGAAGCAGCTTAGTGAAGGGACACATATGTAGATGTGTGGTTAACGTCAAGGGAACTAACAATGGATGTTGAAGCAGAGATAGTTAACAATGGGAAGTTATTAGCAGCCCAAAGGCTGAAGGGACAAAGGGAAGGTATAGTGCTTCCAGAGCCTACTGAGAGCTGGAGCCACAGAATAGCTTCCTGGCAGGAGCTGAGATGGACAAGATGTGCAGATATCACACCAAAGCAAAAAAAGAGTTGGGAAAAATACCCCGAGCTCTATTTCCTCTTGCCAATCTCCTGCTTGTGTCTCCCACTGGAGCTCTGAAGAGACGTTTCAGGTTTAGTCTCCCTGGGCACAGAGGAGGAAAGAGAAGAGCAAAATGGAGACTACAAATTGAGAATAATACAAAGAAAAAGCAAACACAACAGTTTTACAAAATTTGCCCTTAAATATCCCCTACCTTGCTGTTTTATTTCCCTGCTTCTATACATGTGTTCTTGCTGGTCCTCCTGAATGGGAAATTTTCTCTTTTCACGTTGAAGTCATATCTATACTTCAAATCCTAAGCTCAGAAGATCCTTCAAGGATACTTCCCTGATTAGTTCCAATCAGGGATGTTCATTCTCACCTCTAAATACCAAATCTTTTGCTCTGCTCCTTCTGTGTTCACTAAAGTCTACCTTAAGTACTTACATCCATCTTTTACTATCTTACAGAAAATAAGCTCAATAAGTACAAAAATCTTCAATAAGTATAAAAATCCATTCATGATATCACTCAAAAAGTCTACCATATTGTTTTACTCATGGTGAAGTGAAGTGAAGTAGCTCAGTCATGTCCGACTCTTTGCGACCCCATGGACTGTAGCCTACTATGCTTCTCAGTCCATGGGATTTTCCAGGCAAGAATAATGGAGTGGGTTGCCATTTCCTTCTCCAGAGGATCTTCCTGACCCAGGGATCGAACCCAGGTCTCCCGCATTGTAGGCGGACGCTTTACCATCTGAGCCACCAGGGAAGTCCATAATTCAATAAACAATTTTGTAATACATGCATAGGAACTGAACTCTTTGCTTTTATTCCAGCCATTTGGCTAGCAATTTCTCTCTAACCCTCCTATTCTTTCCCCTCTAGGGTATCCATTCATATAAGCTGCAGACCACTCATCAAACCTAAAAACAAAAGAGGACAGCTCAAAAAATATCCAAGAGTTTGGAAAAAGACATGGTTAGAGTAAATGCTGAGTGGGAAACTTCCTGTTTCTTTTATTGAAGGACTTTAGCAGAAGCATCTAGTACAATGGTTACACAGAGTAAGCACACAATAAATATTAGATGGATGAATGGATGGATGAATAATTGAAGAATAGATGGGGGAGGGACTCTGTCAAAGAAATTTTCACTTAACAGTTTAGAGAAGCTGGATATCAATTCTGCTTGTTCATGTCTTGAAGGCTGAGAAGGTAATTTTTATATGTTCTTTTTGAACATTCATTTCAACCGAACAACCGAATATTAGGCAGGGGTCTAGGGATCTTACCTGTTATGAAAATGGATTGGTCCTGAGAGCCAGCCAAGTCAGAATGGATTCAGAGTGAATGCTGAAAAGACAGCTAGCAGAGGTAACACCTATGTCTTCAGTAGGAAAAAGTTTGAGATTCTCAGAGAGGAGCAGGTCATCACAGTAGAAAAAAATGGAGACTCCAGCAAAGACTGGTGTGCATAGAAGTTGGGTTGTATGCCTGGAGGCAATACTACAGAATACTCAAAACTGAAAACCTCAGGGAAAACCTGGCAAAAGGTCCGTCTAGTCAAGGCTATGGTTTTTCCCGTGGTCATGTATGGATGCGAGAGTTGGACTGTGAAGAAAGCTGATTGCTGAAGA
Source organism: Moschus berezovskii (assembly GCF_049115385.1). Lineage (NCBI taxonomy): Eukaryota > Metazoa > Chordata > Mammalia > Artiodactyla > Moschidae > Moschus > Moschus berezovskii. The sequence goes on along the minus strand of NC_142488.1, from coordinate 40,072,225 downwards.
ATTGATGCTTTTGAACTGTGGTGCTGGAGAAGACTCTTGAGAGTCCCTTGGACTGCAAGGAGATCCAACCAGTCCATTCTGGAGGAGATCAATCCTGGGTGTTCATTGGAAGGACTGATGCTAAAGCTGAAACTCCAATACTTTGGCCACCTCATGCGACGAGTTGACTCACTGGAAAAGAGTCTGATGCTAGGAGGGATTGGGGGTGGGAGGAGACGGGGACGACAGAGAATGAGATGGCTGGATGGCATCACTGACTCAATGGACATGAGTTTGAGTGAACTCCGGGAGTTGGTGATGGACAGGGAGGACTGGCGTGCTGTGATTCATGGGGTCGCAAAGAGTCGGACACAACTGAGCGACTGAACTGAACTGAACTGAACTGAAGCATGAAGATAACCAAGTGTCCGCAGCTAGATTACCTTCCCAGCACTGGGAATCTTAGGTTAAGAAGCTTGGAGACATCTTTTCAGGAGTCTTCATCCAATGCTCTGCTGCTTTATTTCACTCATTATCATTTTCATTCTGCATATGGCGTTTTCCTTCAAATTGATTTGTCCTCTTATTCCCATGAATTTTTATATACATCAGGAAATGCCCTACATTTCACTTTATAAAGACAGTGAAATTCTGACTTCTATCTGGCAGGCACTATACTCTAGGAAATGACTTCATGGCAACACTTGAAACTAGTAGTTACGCACAGTGGAATGTGCGTAAGCTGCTGTCTCCATGGGTGTTAATTGTAGCATGTCAGCGAAAGACCTGGTTCCTCAGGCTGGCGGGCTCAGTCTCCTGCTGTGGCCAAGTGCTGTAATGTTCGATAGGGACATAATTTTTGACACTGACAGTTTAGAATTTAATGGCTGCCCTCTCTAGTGGACTCAGAAAGGCACAAAATAAGAAGAAAAAAAAGAACCCTGAAATTATTTTAAATGTATAAAACCCATGATGGGCAGACTGGTGAGGTGGACAGAATGCCAGATGGGAACATAGGATGAAACAAAGACCTTTGTTTTAAAAACAGCAAGTTGACCATTCTCCCTGAAATATTAAAAAAAAAAAAAAAACAGTAGGAAAGTATTGGAGGATGAGGCCAAAAAAGTAGGATGGGATTGTGTTCTTTGGGGGCTTGAGTACCAAGCTCATACTTAATTTGATAGAGAATGGGGAGCCATAAATGGTTTTTGGTTTTGTTTTTGAGCAATTAACTAACATAATTAGAGCTGCTTAATTAATCATTAAAGCATGGGCTGAATTTAATTAGGGCTTCCCTGGTGGCTCAACAGTAAAGAATCTGCCTACAATGCAGGAGACGCAGGTTCGATCCCTAGGTTGGGAAGATCCCCCAGAGGAGAGCATGATAACCCACTCCAGTATTCTTGCCCAGAGAATCCCATGGATAGGACAGCCTGGTGGGCTACAGTCCATGGAGTGGTAAAGAGTCAGACACAACCGAAGTGACTTAGCATGCACCCATGCAAATTTTATGAAGGAGATAGAAGAGACCAGAAAACAGGTTGGGAGAGTATAATAGAAACAACTCTCTGACCAATACAAATCTATCAATAAATTTTATGGTATAGAGTTTGTGCTGCAGAGCGGCCATCCAGGTCGACTATATTAACCAGCATCCCTACACCAAGCATCTAACTGGGACCATATGATTGATTCTTGCCTATGAAATGTAAGCAGGGAAGCTAGTTTCTCTGTACAGAGAAAAGTTGGAAGCTACTCTCTTAGCATTCCTATTTTTCTCAGTCCCAGGTGTTTCTTTCTCACCTTAGCATCTTATCCCAAAAAGTACCTGATGAGGTAGCATGCCTCAGTCATTAAAACCCTTGTAGAATTTCAAGAATTGATTTTGTATTCATTTATGGTAGAATATGGAGCCAAAGAAACAATTTAATCGCCCATAGGAAAGTCTCATTCTAAATACCTTCCTTACATTATCTGAATTCAAGCACCTAGAGGTTCATTTACTTAAAACAAACACACACATTTTCATAGACTAAATTTCAAAGTGTCTACCCTAACTTCTGGGAAAACCACATAGCCTGTGGCTCCAAAGCAGCCATGTACAACACTGTTTATCAGTATAGTGATTTGGAAAGAACGAGGCAGATGGCCCTGAAGAATCAGTTCATTCAAGATCCCCAGTCTTATGATTGAGAAGGGTGGGATGAGGGGGTGGGAGGGAGGCTCAAGAGGTAGAGGATATAAGTATACATATACCTGATTCACTTTGCTGTACAGCATGAACTAACATAACGCTGTAAAGCAATTCTACTCCAATAAAAAAAAATTAAAAATCTAACAGTCTTTAAGCTAAAATGTCCCACAGAAAATCAGAATGCCTTGCTCCATAGAGTGACTTGGAAAGCCCTGAGTATCTGACAGGATCATGAGAATCAGAAGTCAAAAGGAGGGCAAGAGTGGGTCACAGCCAAGACAGGGCAGCTCTGCGTGCAGCAAAGATGAGGCACAGAGACAAAAGAACTGAGAGCAGAAGAGAGGCTCACTCCCAGAACCACACCAATCACTGATGTCTTTCTACTCTATTTCTAGTGTGTGTACATCCAAACAATATATTTCCCCTTTCCTGAAGGAACATGAGTGAGTGAGTTTAAAAGTCAAATTGACACAGCATGTAAACAAGCTTACAGAAAAATCTCCCAAAAGCTTAAATCCTGATACTGCTCTAAGGCCCCTTCCAATGTTTACCAATATAAAGGAATATATTTTTTAATTATTTGTAACCAGTAATATCCGCTGGATCATTGAAAAAGCCAGAGAGTTCCAGAAAAACATCTATTTCTGCTTTATTGACTATGTCAAAGCCTTTGACTGTGTGGATCACAACAAACTGTGGAAAATTCTGAGAGATGGGAATACGAGAACCCCTGACCTGCCTCTTGAGAAATCTGTATGCAGGAGAGGAAGCAACAGTTAGAACTGGACATGGAACAACAGACTGGTTCCAAATAGGAAAAGGAGTACATCGAGGTTGTATATTGTCACCCTGCTTATTTAACTTATATGCAGAGTACATCATGAGAAATGCTGGGCTGGATGAAGCACAAGCTGGAATCAAGATTGCTTGCAGTAACCTCAGATATGCAGACAACACCACCCTTATGGAAGAAAGTGAAGAAGAACTAAAGAGCCTCTTGATGAAAGTGAAAGAGGAGAGTGAAAAAGTTGGCTTAAAGCTCAACATTCAGAAAACTAAGATCAGGGCATCCAGTCTCATCACTTCATGGCAAATAGATGGGGAAACAGTGGAAACAATGGCTGACTTTATTTTGGGGGTCTCCAAAATCACTGCAGATGGTGACTGTAACCATGAAATTAAAAGACGCTTACTCCTTGAAAGGAAAGTTATGACCAGCCTAGATAGCATATTAAAAAGCAGAGACATTACTTTGCCATCAAAGGTCCATCTATTCAAAGCTATGGTTTTCCCAGTAGTCATGTATGGATGTGAGAGTTGGACTATAAAGAAAGCTGAGCGCCGAAGAATTAATGCTTTTGAACTGTGGTGTTGGAGAAGACTCTTGAGAGTCCCTTGGACTGCAAGGAGATCCAACCAGTCCATTCTAAAGGAGATGAGTCCTGAGTATTCATTGGAAGGACTGATGTTGAAGTTGAAACTCCAATACCTTGGCCACCTGATGCGAAGAGCTGACTCATTTGAAAAGACACTGATGCTGGGAAAGATTGAGGGCAGGAGGAAAAGGGGATGACAGAGGATGAGATGGTTGTATGACATCACCAACTCAGTGGACATGAGTTTGGGTAAACTCCGGGAGTTGGTGATGGACAGGGAGGCCTGGTGTGCTGCAGTCCATGAGGTTGCAAAGAGTTGGACATGACTGAGTGACTGAACTGAACTGAACCAGTATATACATCCTATTCTTTGTCTTTTTTTCACTTAACATTGCTTTGTATACATATTTTCAAGTAGCAAAATATTCATATCATTTTTCCAGCTATGAATCATGCTCATGTGTTCATATGTTTAGTTTGAAGTATTTGGATAGTTTTATATGATTCATTATTATGAATAAACAGTGCTAGAAATATCTCTGGACAGATTTTTTTTCCTATTTTATTGAGATTTCTTCCCAATTAGGGGATAACCAGGTTAAAAAATACATACATCATTTTCATTCTTCTTTTTTGTTGCCAAATTGTTCTTCATAAAGATGCAAATCCTGTTAAAAATGATAATAATCCAAAATATATCAAAATTTTTAATTTAAAAAGGAATAGCGGCATCTAAAAGTCTATGCTAAAGAAATAGTCAAATATATACATAATGATTTATGTAACAATATTGTCATCATAATATTATTTATAACACTAAAAACATAAACATCAAAGTATTCAAATCACTTTAAAATATCTAAATAAATTATGGTATATCTACAGTTACATCATGTGGTCATATATACTTTTTATTGCCATAAATGTGATGCTTTCAAAGAATATTGAATGACCTAAGAAATGCTTGATATAAACACAAGTGAAAAACACATTACCAAACCCAATACACAATATAATTTGAATTGTGTAAAGAAAAAAATTATCTGCAAATATCTGCATATAAAAATCACTGCAGATGGTGACTACAACCACAAAACTAGAAGACGCTTGCTTCTTGGAAGGAAGAAACCTTGGAAGGAAGAAACTGAGACAGCATATTAAAAGCAGACACATCACTTTGCCAGCAAAGGTCTGTATAATCAAATCTATGGTTTTTCCATTAGTCATGTATGGATGTGAGAGTTAGAACATAAAGATGGCTGAGCGCTGAAGAACTGATGGTTTCGAACTTTGGTGCTGAAGAAGACTTTTGAGAGTCCGTTGGACTGCAAAGAGATCGAACCAGTCAATCCTAAAGGAGATCAGTCCTGAATATTCATTGGAAGGACTGATGCTGAAGCTCCAATATTTTGGCCACCTGAAGAGAAGAGCTGACTCAGTGGAAAAGACCTTGATGCTGGCAAAGACTGAGGCTAAAGAAGAAGATGGTGGCAGAGGATGAGATGGTTGTATACCATCACCAATTCATGGACATGAATTTCGGCAAGTTCCAGGAGATAGTGAGGGACAGGAAGGCCTGGTATGCTGCAGTCCATGGGGTCACAAAGGGTCAGACATGAATGTGCAACTGAACAACAGAGAAGTTTACAGACCAATCAAAGTTTCTATTTAGCTTTCATATGTTAAAGCTGTATACAGTCAATGCAGACAAAAAGTCCTTAGCAAGTAGGAGAACAGTTCAAAAATAGAGATGCTTTAAAAACATGTTATCAATAGCACATTAAAATGAGCATATTATTCAAAGAAGTGGATGGACATGTTGATGGATGGATGGATGGACAGATGTTTCACTATAATTTTAGAGAAAAGTATTTTAATTGATGTAGTAAAATACATGACACAAGAATCAGAAAAATATGGCTGACCTAAGGAAAAAAGGCAGAAAGCCACTTTTTTAAGACACAACGAAATTCTTAGCTTCCAGAACAGACAGTTCCCAACACAGGCTCTGGATGTGTTTGTTTAGAAGTCAATTATTTGGAACTCAGAGTGCATTTTCCCTTAAAAGCAATGCCATAAAGCATTGTTTAGATTCCCAAGCAAAAGCAGAGCTATCTATTTAATCCCTAATATATCTGAAGAATTGCAGTGTACTCAGGATCCTATTGCAGCTGTAACTGAGCACCATCATCATTTCTACAAGAAAATGTATCTGGTCTCCAACTTAGAAAACTACTCCCACCATTGCAGCAGAGAGAAGAGCAGGTAAAGAAGGGGAGACACTGTAGTCCAGTTATAGTTGAAGCAGCAACAGATTCCTTATGATACCAAAATTCAACATGGACGAAAGAGATGAAGTTTCCATCCAAGGGAAAGTTGCAAGGGTCAGATATTCCTGGGTTTCTGTGGTGAGTTCAAATCTGTAGCTCCAGTTTCGTTTGAAAATGCAGATTACATAGCAAAAATTAGCTCTTCAGATCATGCAGTCTTTACCTTCCCTATTAAAAAAGTTATCAGTTCAGTTCAGTTTAGTTCAGTCGCTCAGTCGTGTCCGCCTCTGCGACCCCACGAATCGCAACACGCCAGGCCTCCCTGTCCATCACCAACTCCTGGAGTTCACTCAAACTCACCTCCATAGAGTCGGTGATGCCATCCAGCCATCTCATTCTCTGTCGTCCCCTTCTCCTCCTGCCCCCAATCCCTTCCAGCATCAGAGTCTTTTCCAATGAGTCAGCTCTTCGCATGAGGTGGCCAAAGTACTGGAGTTTCAGCTTTAGCATCAGTCCTTCCAATGAACATTCAGGACTGATCGCCTTTAGAATGGACTGGTAAAGTTATACTTTTTCACTGCACTTATTTAAGTTGCCTGTCCACCATGGTCAGTAGTATTAAATGCTACAGAGCTAAAGTAAGAGAAAAACTGGAAAGTCTTAAATTAAGAGAATAAAGTACAAACTTGAGGGACTTTATGTCCAGCATGCATCTATTTTTTCTGTGAAGTTGTAGGTTCCTTTCATCTGTTGAAAAGTAGAGAAGGAGCTCAGGTAGATTAATGGACATGCGCAGTGTAGGCTAGCTGCAGTTAGAGGTCATTATTATCCTTGACATTGTCCCAAAGGTTGCATCTCTTACTTCAGCAAAGATTAGCAGCTTGGGTGTCAAAGTGGAAAACCCAAAAACATCTCAATAGATTTTCATAAGAGAAGGTACCTCTTGGAAAATTATTTCCTAGAATGTCCAAATTGGAGAGCAAAAGTGAGCTACATCCAAGAGGCGGGGAAAGGAGGACATGCAAGGTTTTTTCTTCCCAAGCCATCATCACTTGTCTGTACGGGTCACCTTTTAATTCAGAGTTTCCTTTCTCAGATTTTTGAACCAATACCTCACAGAACATGACAGACCCATGGAAATAAAATGAAACTACATTTTTTAAATGAATTATTATATCAGGATGACATCATCTAAAAGAGTTTATTTGGGTGAAAAATGCTTTGTTGGGGGACTGCTTAAATCTTTTGGCAGTTTCATGTGACTAACAGTTTTTTGAGGAGAAACTGTTACATAAAAAAGACAAAAAGTTTCCTTTGGCAATTTTTCCAGAAAAAAAGTGAATATAACACAGGAATTACTATGAATAAAGAACTTGAGGAAATGGTGGATTACTCAGTGAATACAGATAAAAATATAAGATCAAATCAAATGGCTCTCTTGGGAAAAATGACTTCTAATTTGTAAATGGTTATTTTAAATATATTGTTTTTCTTTATATTTGAATATATTTTATACATGGGAAAGAGTACACAGAACATTTAAATAAATTATAAATCAAAGGACTATAATAAAAATCAATGAAATTACTACCTAAGGACTATAAATTGTCCATTGTAAATAACTTGCATCTACCTATGTATTCTTTCCTAATCAATCTTCCCACCTCCCTACCAGAAATATTTGCTACCCTAAATTTTGTGTTTATCATTCTATTTCTTCTTTATAATTTTATCAATTTTATATGTGCACTTAAACACTATGTTATTGAGTTTCCTTGTTTTGAGTACTAAAAAAGGGAAGTATACCTGCATATAATCTTTTAGAAGTTGATTTTTTTTACCTAAGATTATGCTCCAAAGAATAACCAATATTGTTGCTGGGAGATATAGTTCATTCATTTTAATTGCTGTACAATATTACATTTTATACATATAACAAACTTTAATCCTTTCTGCTGTGAATAAACATTTGGAGATTTTGGGGTTTTTTTCCCATGCGTGTATATATATGCTGCAGCACATAGAAAAGATTTCATTTAGGGTATTTACATTAAAAAAAAATTCCCAGCTCACAGGGTAAGCAACTGTTCAATTTTACAATATAAATGCCAAATTATTTTCAAGAATGTTTTCAACAATTTACACTCCACTAACAATATGTAAGTCCACATTAATCCAATCCTCTCCAGCCCTTGATACTGTCAAATTGCATGATTTTTACAAATATAGTGGGTATAAAGTCATTTTTATATTAAGAGACAAAATAACATGGGTGAATCTCAAAAACATGCTAAGTGAAAGACATGAAACAAAAGACTGCATACTGTATGACTCTATTTGTATGAAACTCCAGAATATTCAAAACTATAGGGATAGGAAACAGATTAGTGGTTGCCTGGGGAGAAGGGAGGGTATCATTTGTAAAAAGGGTATGAAGAAACTTTTTGGGGTGATAGAAATGCTCTACATCTGGGTTGTGGTGGATGTTACATGAATGAACACCACTCATCAGATGGCACCCTTAAAATAAGTGAACTCTATTGTATGTAAATTATACTTATATTAGCATGCTCAGGTTGCCAAAACAAAGTGCCACAGATTGGGTGGCTCAAAAAGAAATTTATTTTCTCACAGTTCTAGAAACTACAAGTCTAATTTCATGTGGCCATCAAGGTTGGTTTCTGGTGAAACCTCTCTCTCCTGGCTTGGTAGAGGGCTCTCTTCTCATAGCCTTTCCTCTGTATGTGTGATGAGAGACAGAGAGAGTACATTCTGGTATCTCCTCTTCTTATAAGGACATCAGCCTTATGATATTGGGGCCCTACTCTTTTTAAAAAATATTTTATTTATTTGGCTGAAAGACACACTGAAATCATAATCACAGAAAACTAGTTGATCTGATCACATGGACCACAGCCCTGTCTAACTCAATGAAACTAAGCCATGCCGTGTGGGGCCACCCAAGACAGCCGGGTCATGGTGGAGAGGTCTGACAGAATGTGGTCCACTGGAGAAGGGAATGGCAAACGACTTCAGTATACTTGCCTTGAGAATCCCATGAACAGTATGAAAAGGCAAAATGATAGGATACTGAATGAGGAATTCCCCAGGTCGGTAGGTGCCCAGTATGCCACTGCAGATCAGTGGAGAAAAACTCCAGAAAAATGAAGGGATGGAGCCAAAGCAAAACCAATACCCAGTTGTGGATGTGACTGGTGATAGAAGCAAGGTCTGATGCTGTAAAAAGCAATATTGCATAGGAACCTGGAATGTTAGGTCCATGAACCAAGGCAAATTGGAAGTGGTCAAACAGGAGATGACAAGAGTCAACGTAGACATTCTAGGAATCAGTGAACTAAAATGGACTGAATAGGTGAATTTAACTCAGATGACCATTATATCTACTAGTGTGGGCAGGAATCCCTTAGAAGAAATGGAGTAGCCATAATGGTCAACAAAAGAGTCCGAAATGCAATACTTGAATGCAATCTTAAAAACGACAGAATGATCAAGGCAAACCATTCAATATAACAGTAATCCAAGCCTATGCTCCAACCAGTAATGCTGAAGAAGCCGAAGTTGAACGGTTCTATGAAGACCTACAAGACCTTTTAGAACTAACACCTGGAAAAGATGTCCTTTCATTATAGGGGACTGGAATGCAAAAGTAGGAAGTCAAGAAACACCTGGAGTAACAGGCAAATTTGGCCTTGGAGCACGAAATGAAGCAGGGCAAAGGCTAATAGAGTTTTGCCAAGAGAATGCACTGGTCATAGCAAACACCCTCTTTCAACAACACAAGAGAAGGCTCTACACATGGACAGCACAAGATGGTCAACACCAAAATCAGATTGATTATATTCTTTGCAGCAAAGATGGAGAAGCTCTATACAGTTAGCAAAAACAAGACCAGGAGCTGATTGTGGCTCAGATCATGAACTCCTTATTGCCCAATTCAGACTTAAATTGAAGAAAGTAGGGAAAACCACTAGACCATTCAGGTGTGACCTAAATCAAATCCCTTATAATTATAAAGTGGAAGTGAGAAATAGATTTAAGGGACTAGATCTGATGGATAGAGTGCCTGATGAACTCTAGACGGAGGTTCATGACATTGTACAAGAGACAGGGACCAGACCATCCCCATGGAAAAGAAATGAAAAAAGCAAAATGGCTGTCTGAGGAGGCCTTACAAATAGCTGTGAAAAGAAGAGAAGCGAAAAGCAAAGGAGAAAAGGAAAGATATAAGCATCTGAATGCAGAGTTCCAAAGAATAGCAAGCCTTCCTCAGCGATCAATGCAAAGAAATAGAGGAAAACAACAGAATAGGAAAAACAAGAGATCTCTTCAAGAAACTTAGAGATATCAAGGGAACATTTCATGCAAAGATGGGCTCGATAAAGGAAGGAATGGTATGGACCTAACAGAAGATATTAAGAAGAGGTGGCAAGAATACACAGAACTGTACAAAAAAGATTTTCATGACCAAGATAATCACGATGGCATGATCACTCACCTGGAGCCAGACCTCTTGGAATGTGAAGTCAAGTGGGCCTTAGAAAGCATCACTACGAACAAAGCTAGTGGTGGTGATGGAATTCCAGTTGAAGTATTTCAAATCCTGAAAGATGATGCTGTGAAAGTGCTGCACTCAATATGCCAGCAAATTTGGAAAACTCAGCAGTGGCCACAGGACTCGAAGAGGTCAGTCTTCATTCCAATCCCAAAGAAAGGGAATGCCAAAGAATGCTCAAACTACCGCACCATTGCACTAATCTCACACGCTAGTAAAGTCATGTTCAAAATTCTCCAAGGCAGGTTTTAGCAATATGTGAACCGTGAACTCCCAGGTGTTAAAGCAGGTTTTAGGAAAGGCAGAGGCACCAGAGATCAAATTGCCAACATCCGCTGGATCATGGAGAAAGCAAGAGAGTTCCAGAAAAACATCTATTTCTGCTTCATTGACTATGCCAAAGCCTTTGACTGTGTGGATCACAATAAACTGTAGAAAATTCTGAAAGAGATGGGAATACCAGGCCACCTGACCTGCCTCTTGAGAAACCTGTATGCAGGTCAGGAAGCAACAGTTAGAACTGGACATGGAACAACAGACTGGTTCCAAATAGGAAAAGTAGTACATCAAGGCTGTATATTGTCACCCTGCTTATTTAACTTATATGCAGAGTACATCATGAGGAACGCTGGGCTGGAAGAAGCACAAGCTGCAATCAAGATTGCTGGGAGAAATATCAATCACCTCAGATATGCAGATGACGCCACCCTTATGGCAGAAAGTGAAGAGGAACTCAAAAGCCTCTTGATGAAAGTGAAAGAGGAGAGTGAAAAAGTTGGCTTGAAGCTCAACATTCAGAAAACAAAGATCATGGCATCTGGTCCCATCACTTCATGGGAAATAGATGGGGAAACAGTGGAAGCAGTGTCAGACTTTATTTTTTTGGGCTCCAAAATCACTCCAGATGCTGATTGCAGCCATGAAATTAAAAGACGCTTACTCCTTGGAAGGAAAGTTATGACCAACCTTGATAGCATATTAAAAAGCAGAGACATTACTTTGCCAACCAAGGTCCGTCTAGTCAAGGCTATGGTTTTTCCCGTGGTCATGTATGGATGCGAGAGCTGGACTGTGAAGAAAGCTGATCGCCAAAGAATTGATGCTTTTGAACTGTGGTGCTGGAGAAGACTCTTGAGAGTCCCTTGGACTGCAAGGAGATCCAACCAGATTCTAAAGGAGATCAATCCTGGGTGTTCATTGGAAGGACTGATGCTGAAGCTGAAACTGCAATACTTTGGCCACCTCATGCGACGAGTTGACTCACTGGAAAAGACTCTGATGCTGGGAGGGATTGGGGGCAGGAGGAGAAGGGGACGACAGAGAATGAGATGGCTGGATGGCATCACCGACTCGATGGACATGAGTTTGAGTGAACTCCGGGAGTTGGTGATGGACAGGGAGGCCTGGCGTGCTGTGATTCATGAGGTCGCAAAGAGTCGGACACGACTGAGCGACTGAACTGACTAACTGTGTCTTAGTTGTGGCACATGAGATCTGAGATCTTCAGTGTGGTATGCAGGGTCTTTAATTGCAGCATGCAGTATCATGATGTTTAATTGTAGCATGTGGGATGTTTTACTTGCGGCATAAGAACTCTTAATTGTGCCATGTGGGATCTAGTTCCCTGACCAGAGATCAAACCCACGGTACCCTGCAGTGGGAACATGGAATCTTAGTCCCTGGACCACCAGGGAAATCCCTGAGAGTCCTACCCTTATGGTCTCATTTTACCTTATTTCCTTAAAGATTTTATCTCCAAATACAGTCACATAGGGTGTTAGGTCTTCAACATATGAATTTCAAGAGATACAGTCCAGTTCATAACCTACCTCAGTAAGCTAAAAATAAATCAACAAAATGATGCTTTGTGTTTTTTTAAGTTATAGCACTGGTTTATAACACAATATAATTTTCATGTGTACAACATTATATTTTGATTTCTGTATGCATTACTACATGCTCTAAATCATATTTCATTTTGGTCACAATTTCCATTTCCCCTGATTACTAATGACAGTGATTGTAAGAGACATTATTGGTACTCAACCAGGTACGCCTTATTTGGCCAGTGCATGTTTCCCCCAGATGCTGCTAGACTGGTTGCACACATCTTCACTCTTTTCTGGATAAATTCACTTAACCTATGGGAGTCACCTCACTTAGAAAAGCCTGGGCAGACCACAGCCAATGGCTGGTTGATAAAGAAATAGAAAGGTCCAGTTCTTTTTCTTCAAGTGAGACAAATGTGTGGTGTCATCCATGGCCCAGAGTTCCCCCATGGGATCAGGCTGAAACTACATCTCTTTTTAGCTTCTTCCCCTGCTCTACCCTAGGCTTCCCTGATAGCTCAGTTGGTAAAGAATCCACCAGCAATGCAGGAGACCCAGGTTCAATTCCTGGGTCAGGAAGATCTGCTGGAGAATGAATAGGCTACCCACTCCAGTATTCTTGGGCTTCCCTTGTGGCTCAGCTGGTAAAGAACCTGCCTGCAATGCGAGAGACCTGGGTTTGATCCCTGGGTTGGGAAGATCCCCTGGAGAAGGGAAAAGCTACCCATTCAAGTATTCTGGCCTGGAGAATTCTGACCATTCTGACTATTCTGACTATTCTGACCCCTGTATAGTCCATGGGGTCACAAAGAGTCAGACACAACTGAGTGACTTTCATTTCACTGCTCTATCCTGCTTACTTCATGTTCTTATAGGTTTCTCCTTAGAGTATTTTCTTGTTGAAAAACTCCTATCTCAGGCTTCTGGAGAACCCAAACTAACACAGTAACAATTTGTCCACTGTGTTTCTTTTTCTGTATAAAATGCTAACTAGTGTTTTTAGCCCATTTTCCTAATAGGTGGTTGTCTTTTCTTACTGGTTTAGAGTTCTTCATATATTCTGGGCACTAATTCTTTGTCAGTTTTATATTTGCAGATATATTTTTAATAACATGTAGCTTATTTTTTGATCGCTTTTAAGCTGTCATTTGATAAACATAAGTTCCTAATTCTACTGTAAATTTATCAATATTGTTTTCACAATTGAAACTTTTATCTTGTTTCAGAAATCTTTTCATATCTCTAGGCATGAAATATCTTCTCCCATTTTTTCTATGAAACTCTTTTAATTTTTTGCTCTTTTACATTTCTGTTTTAATCCATCTAGAGTTGAATTCTGTGTATGGTGTGGGGAAGGGATCAAGTTTCATATTTTTCTACATATCTATATCTCTCTCTCTTCTCTCTCTATATATATATGGTGGGCTTCCCTGGTGGCTCAGTATATATTTGACTTCTTTCACTTAGCATGTTTTTGGTAGCTCAGACAGTAAAGAATCTGCCTGTAATGCAGGAGACCTGGGTTCGATCCCTGGGTTGGGAAGATAACCTGGAGAAGGGAATGGCAACCCACTCCAGCATTCTTGCCTGGGAAATCCTATGGACAGAGGAGCCAGGCTACAGTCCATGGGGTCACAAAAGAGTTGGACATGACTGAGCAACTAATACATACAAACACATACATGGTAATAATCATTAATCTAAGAATCTTTTGAAAATAGATTTCTAGACTCAACCAAGATGGTAATATAGGAGGCTCCTGAGCTCTGCACTTGCCACAGGTACATCAAATGTGTATCTATCTACACCTGGAGCAATTTCCTTTGAAAGTGATCAAGAAACTAGCTGAATGGTTTCTATACATTAAAGGAATGAGAAAATGCCCACATTAGAATGGATAGGAAAAACAGAGACACACTCTGACCATAAACCCCAACCTGAGCACAGCACCATAAAATTGAAAGAATCACTAATTCCTGACTTCTCTCTGAATAGTGAAGAATTTGGACCCCAGTTTTTAAGAATCCCACATGACGGACAGATTCCCAAAACACCTAGCTCTGAAAGCCAACAGGGCTTGTATCCCTGAGACCCACAAGACTAGAGCAAACAAAAAGGCAATTCTTAATGAGCATACAACACTCCCACCACCCAGGGCTTATCACAGACAGAGCAGACAAAACCACCCATCTCCCAGTCTTTCCCTAAAAGAGGTTTAGCTGCAGACTTTAAAAACTGCTGCTTCAGGGCCAGATTTCTAATTTAGTGGGCACTAGGGGTTTCGAGTGAACTCCGGGAGTTGGTGATGGACAGGGAGGCCTGGCGTGCTGTGATTCAAGGGGTCGCAAAGAGTCGGACACGACTGAGTGACTGAACTGAACTGAACTGAACTGAGGGGTTTCCCAAGTGGCTCAGTGTTAAAGAATCCATCTGGCAATGCAGGAGTCGCAGGTTCGACCCCCAGGTAGGGAAGATCCCTTGGAGAAGGGAATGGCTACCCACTCCAGTATTCTTGCCTGAAGAATTCCATGGACAGAGGATCCTGGAGGGATACAGTTCATGGGGTCCCGAAGAGTTGGACACAACTGAGCACACACACACACACAGGATGGTTGCAATCCTCCTCAGAGACTGGGGTAGCCAAAGGACACTTCTCCAGGCTCCTCCCTCCCACCTGCTCCAAATCAACAAAATCTCTCTAGAAGGAGCTAGTACACGTGTCTTCAGCCCATCTTTTATGGCTGCTGCCTGAAAGGCAGGTGTCTGGCTCTGATAGCTAAAGGGGCTTCCGTTCAAAAGTCCCATGGGACTGTAGCAAACAGAGACACATTTTGTAACAGACTATCACCTCAGGGCTCAGCACACAGGCAATAGGCAAAATCACCTATCTCCTAGTCTTCTGAAAGAAGTATATCTGCACACTTTAAAAGCTGCTGCCTGAAGGTCAGCTTGTAATTTCTCACGTGTGTAGGTGCTGGCTGTAGTCTTCCCCAGATACCAGGGAAAGCAGTAGATAACTACTCATGCCTTCTCCCTCCAGCTGACTCCAGTAAGACCAAGTCAACAGTATGTCCGTGGAATGAGCTTGTGAGCACACCTCAGATCCCCACTTTTTGTAGCAGCCACACAAGGGATAGACCACTAGATCACCTGGCTCTAACAGTCAATGGGACTGGAATTTACAAGTCCCACAGGACTGTAGCAAACACCACCATCAAAACACAACTTTTTAATGGATGCAGGGGCTGATCTCCTACATAAGACCATTCTGTCAAAACTGGGAGAGGTGGTTGTTTAATGTGCAGAAATCAACACAGTCAAGGAAAATGAAGAAACAGAGGAATATGTTCCCAACACAAGAACAAGCTAAAATTTGAGAAACAGATCTTAATAAACCAGAGATAAAAGATTTACCTTACTGAGTTCAAAACAGTGGTTATAAAGATACTCATCAAAAGCAGGAAAGTAATGGATGAACAAAGTTAGAAATTCAACATAGAGATCAAAAATACCAAAAAGTACCAAACAGAGAAATTACAGAGGTAAAGAATATTATGCTGAATGATGAAACTGAAGCTCTAATACTTTGGCCATCTGATGCAAAGAGTCAACTCATTGGAAAAGATCCTGATGCTGGGAAATATTGAAGGCAGGAGGAGAAGGGGACGACAGAGGATGAAATAGTTGGATAGCATCACCGACTCAATGGACACGAGTCTGAGCAAGTTCTGGGAGTTGGTGTTGGACAGGGAAGCCTGGCATGCTGCAGTCCATGGGGTCACAAAGAGTCTGACATGACTGAGCGATTGAACAACAACAACAAAGAATATAATAGCTGAACTGAAATTTTCAATAGAGGGGTTAAACAACAATCTATTAAGGATTTTTGCATATATTCAGCAATGAGATTGGTCTGTAATTTTTTGTTGTTATAATATCCTTGTCTAGTTTTGGTATTAAACTTAAAACCAGAAGGATATACCAGTTAAGTTTTCTAGGAAACTTTGTATGTAACTGTGTAAAATTGAAATAATCTAATGATTAAAATTTTAATAAGTTCATCTGTACAACCATGTAGAGTTGATGTTTGTAGGAAAATATTAAACTAATCAAATTAATTATGTGGTAATAAGACTTTCTTTTTGAAGTTGTTTTGATAAGTTATATTTTTCTGGAAATTTTTCCATTATATCTGCATTTTTTAATTGACAGCTACACCAGGTCTTAGTTGGGGCATGTGGGAACTAGTTCCCTAACCAGGGATCAACCCTGGGCCCCCTGCATTGGGAACACAGAGTCTTAGTCACTAGACCACCAGGGAAGTCCCTGATATGAGACAGTTGTTGATAATATTTTCATATTATTTTATACATTTTAAATTTCTGCTACATTTACAATTATATCTTTTTCATTCCTCAGTTCAGTTCAGTTCAGTCACTCAGTCATGTCCAACTCTTTGTGACCCCAAAACGGCAGCACGCCAGGCCTCCCTGTCCATCACCAACTCCCAGAACCTACCCAAACTCATGTCCATAGAGTCAATGATGCCATCCAACTATGTCATCCTCTGTCGTCCCCTTGTCCCCCTGCCCTCACTCTTTCCCATCATCAGGGTCTTTTCAATGAGTCAGCTCTTCACATCAGGTGGCCAAAGTATTGGAGTTTCAGCTTCAACATCAGTCCTTCCAAAGAACACCCAGGACTGATTTCCTTAAGGATGGTCTGGTTGGATCTCCTTGCAGTCCAAGGGACTCTCAAGAGTCTTCTCCAACACCACAGTTCAAAAGCATCAATTCTTCGGCACTTTGCTTTCTTTATAGTCCAATTCTCACATCCATAAATGACTACTGGAAAAACCATAGCCTTGACTAGACAGACTTTTGTTGGCAAAGCGTATGTCTCTGCTTTTTAATATGCTGTCTAGGTTGGTCATAACTTTCCTTCCAAGGAGTAAGGGTCTTTTAATTTCATGGCTGCAATCTCCATCAGCAGTGATTTTGGAGCCCCCCAAAAATAAAGTCAGCCACTGTTTCCACTGTTTCCCCATCTATTTGCCATGAAGTGATGGGACCGGATGCCATGATCTTAGTTTTCTGAATGCTGAGTTTTAAGCCAAATTTTTCACTCTCCTCTTTCATTTTCATCAAGAGGCTTTTTAGTTCCTCCTCACTTTCTGCCATAAGGGTGGTGTCATCTGCATATCTGAGGTTACTGATATTTCTCCCGGTAATTTTGATTCCATCTTGTGCTTCCTCCACCCCAGCGTTTCTCATGATGTACTCTGCATATCAGTTAAATAAGCAGGGTGACAATATACAGACTTGATGTACTCGTTTTCCTATTTGGAACCAGTCTGTTATTCCATGACTAGTTCTAACTGTTGCTTCCTGACCTGCATACAGGTTTCTCAAGAGGCAGGTCAGGTGGTCTGGTATTACCATCTCTTTCAGAATTTTCCACAGTTTATTATGATCCACACAGTCAAAGGCTTTGGCATAGTCAATGAAGCAGAAATAGATGTTTTTATGGAACTCTCTTGCTTTTTCAATGTTACAGCAGATGTTGGCAATTTGATCTCTGGTGCCTCTGCCTTTTCTAAAACCAGCTTGAACATCTGGAATTTCACGGTTCACATATTGCTGAAGCCTGGCTTGGAGAATTTTGAGCATGACTTTGCTATCGTGTGAAATGAGGGCAATTGTGTGGTAGTTAGGGCATTTTTGAAGCATTGCCTTTCTTTGGGGTTGGAATGAAAACTGACCTTTTCCAGTCTTGTGGCCACTGATGAGCTTTCCAAATTTGCTGACATATTGAGTCCAGCACTTTCACAGCATCATCTTTCAGGATTTGAAATACTTCAACTGGAATTCCATCACCTCCACTAGCTTTGTTCGTAGTGATGCTTCCTAAGGCCCACTTGACTTCACATTCCAGATTGTCTGATTCTAGGTGAGTGATCACACCATCGTGATTATCTGGGTCATAAAGATATTCTCTGTACAGTTCTTCTGTGTATTCTTGCCACTTCTTAATATCTTCTGCTTCTGTCAGGTCCATACCATTTCTGTCCTTTATTGAGCCCACATTTGCATGAAATGTTCCCTTGGTATCTCTAATTTTCTTGAGGAGATGTCTAGTCTTTCCCATTCTATTGTTTTCCTCTATTTCTTTGCATTAATTGCTGAGGAAGGCTTTCTTGCTATTCTTTGAAACTCTGCATTCACAGGGGTATATCTTTCCTTTTCTCCTTTGCTTTCGCTTCTCTTCTTTTCACAGCTACTTGTAAGGCCTCCTCAGACAGTCATTTTGCATTTTTCCATTTCTTTTTCTTGTGGATGGTCTTGCTCCCTGTCTCCTGTACAATGTCACGAACCTCCATCCATAGTTCATCAGGCACTCTATCAGATCTAGTCCCTTAAATCTATTTCTCACTTTCACTGTATAATCATAAGGGATTTGATTTAGGTCATACCTGAATGGTTTAGTGGTTTTCCCCACTTTGTTCAATTTAAGTCTGAATTTGGCAATAAGGAGTTCATGATCTGAGCCACAGTCCACTCCCGGTCTTGTTTTTGCTGACTGTATAGAGCTTCTCCATCTTTGGCTGCAAAGAATATAATCAATCTGATTTTGGTGTTGACCATCTGGTGATGTCCATGTGTAGAGTCTTCTCTTGTGTTGTTGGAAGAGGGTGTTTGCTATGACCTGTGCGTTCTCTTGGCAGAACTCTATTAACCTTTGCCCTGCTTCATTCTGTACACTAAGGCCAAATTTGCCTGTTACTCCAGGTGTTTCCTGACTTCCTACTTTTGCATTCCAGTCCCCTATAATGAAAAGGACATCTTTTCTGGGTGTTAGTTCTAAAAGACCTTATAGGTAGAACCATTCAGCTTCAGTTTCTTCAGCATTACTGGTCGGGGCATAGACTTGGATTACTGTGATATTGAAAGGTTTGCCTTGGAAATGAACAGAGATCATTCTGTCGTTTTTGAGATTGCATCCAAGTATTGCATTTCGGACTCTTTTGTTGACCATGATGGCTACTCCATTTCTTCTAAGGGATTCCTGCCCACACTAGTAGATATAATGGTCATCTGAGTTAAATTCACCCTTTCCAGTTCATTTTAGTTCGCTGATTCCTAAAATGTAGATGTTCACTCTTGCCATCTCCTATTCGACCACTACCAATTTGCCTTGATTCATGAACTTAACATTCCAGATTCCTATGCAATATTGCTCTTTACAGCATCGGACCTTGCTTCTATCACAAGTCACATCCACAGCTGGGTGTATTTTTTTACTTTGGCTCCACCCCTTCTTTCTTTCTGGAGTTATTTCTCCACGGATCTCCAGTAGCATATTGGGCACTTACCGACCTGGGGAGTTCATCTTTCAGTGTCCTATCTTTTTGCCTTTTGATACTGTCCATGGGGTTCTCAAGGCAAGAATACTGAAATGGTTTGCCATTCCCTTCTCCAGTGGACCACATTCTGTCAGACCTCTCCACCATGACCTGTCCGTCTTGGGTGGCCCCACATTGAATGGCCTAGTTTCATTGAGTTAGACAAGGCCACGGTCCACGTGATCAGATTGGCTAGTTTTCTGTGATTGTGGTTCCAGTCCGTCTGCCCTCTGATGCTCTTTCTCAGCGCCTACTGTCTTACTTTAGGTTTCTCTTACCTTGGACATAGGGTTAATATTGTTTATTTATGCCTTCTCTCTTTTTTGATCTAATAGAGGTTTATCATTTTTATTAACATTTTCTAAGAGCTAAGTTAGGCTTTGTTAATCATTTCTGCTGTATCTTTATCCATTCTCCTACTTTCCTTGATATGTTGCTGTTTTTCTAATTTCTTAGTTTTAGCTCATTAATTTAAAACTTGTCTTTCGAACTGGGGGAATTAACCTGCCGGACTTCAGGCTCTACTACAAAGCCACAGTCATCAAGACAGTATGGTACTGGTATAAAGACAGAAATATAGATCAATGGAACAAAATAGAAAGCCCAGAGATAAATCCACACACCTATGGACACCTTATCTTTGACAAAGGAGGCAAGAATATAAAATGGAGAAAAGACAGTCTCTTTAACAAGTGGTGCTGGGAAAACTGGTCAGCCACTTGTAAAAGAATGAAACTAGAACACTTCCTAACACCATACACAAAAATAAACTCAAAGTAGATTAAAGATCTAAATGGAGGAGAACATAGGCAAAACACTCTCCAACATAAATCACAGCAGAATCCTCCATGACTCACCTCCCAGAATATTGGAAATAAAAGCAAAAATAAACAAATGGGACCTAATTAAAATCAAAAGCTTCTGCACAGCAAAGGAAACTATAATCAAGGTGAAAAGACAGCCTTCAGAATGGGAGAAAATGATAGCAAATGAAGCAACTGATAAAGGATTAATCTCCAAAATATACAAGCAGCTCCTGAAGCTCAATTCCAGAAAAATAAATGACCCAATCAAAAAATGGGCCAAAGAACTAAACAGACATTTCTCCAAAGAAGACATACAGATGGCTAACAAACACATGAAAAAATGCTCAACATCCCTCATAATCAGAGAAATGCAAATCAAAACCACAATGAGATAGCATTTCACACCAGTCAGAATGGCTGCTATCCAAAAGTCTACATGCAATAAATGCTGGAGAGGGTGTGGAGAGAAGGGAACCCTCTTACACTGTTGGTGGGAATGCAAACTAGTACAGCCACTATGGAGAACAGTGTGGAGATTCCTCAAAAAACTTGAAATAGAACTGCCATATGATCCAGCAATCGCACTCCTGGGCATACACACCGAGGAAACCAGAATTGAAAGAGACACATGTACTCCAAAATTCATTGCAGCACTGTTTATAATAGCCAGGACATGGAAGCAACCTAGATGTCCATCTGCAGACGAATGGATAAGAAAGCTTTGGTACATATACACAATGGAGGATTACTCAGCCATTAAAAAGAATGCATTTGAATCAGTTCTAATGAGGTGGATGAAACTAGAGCCTATTATACAGAGTGAAGTAAGCCAGAAAGAAAAACACCAATACAATATACTAATGTATATATATGGAATTTAGAAAGATGCAAATGATAACCCTGTATACAAGACAGCAAAAGAGATACAGATGTATAGAACAGTCTTTTGGACTCTGTGGGAGAGGGTGAGGGTGGGACGATTTGGGAGAATGGCACTGAAACATGTATGTTGTCATATGTGAAACGAATCACCAGTTCAGGGTCGATGCATGTTACAGGATGCTCGGGGCTGATGTGCGGGGATGACCCAGAGGGAGGATAAAGGGAGGAGGGAGGTGGGAGGGGGGTTCAGAAAGGGGAACTCATGTACACCTGGGGCGGATTCATGTCAATGTATGGCAAAACCAACCAATATAATATTGTAGAATAATCAGCCTCCAATAAATAAATAAATAATAAATAAATAAATAAAAACTTGTCTTTCATAATATAAACATTTTAAGACTATAAAGTTATATCTTAATACTGATTTCTCTACATGCCTGGAATATGATATGTAGTATTGTCATCATTCAAATCTAAGTATTTTTTAAATGTCCATTATTATTTCTTCTTCATTGACAAGAGTTTTGGATAATTTCCAAATATTTGGAAATTTTTGTTATTTACTTCTAAATCAATTGCATATGGTAAGAGAATGTAGTTTATATGATATTAGTTATTTTAAATGTTTTAAAACTTTCTTTATGGATCAGTATATGATCAATATTTACAAATGTTCCATATGACATTGAGAAATATGTATATTCTTTAATAATTGAGTGTGGAGTTCTACATATGTCCATTAGATCAAGATTTTTCATTGTGTTGTTCAAAACTTCTATATATTTTTTTATACATTGAGAAATATATACTGAAATATAAACTATGATGTTTCATCAATTTTTGTAGTTCTATCAAATTTTACATTTTATATTTTGAGGCTATGATACTGCTGCTGCTGCTAAGTCACTTCAGTGGTATCCAACTCTGTGTGACCCCATAGAAGGAAGCCCACCAGACTCCCCTGTCCCTGGGATTCTCCAGGCAAGAACACTGGAGTGGGTTGCCATTTCCTTCTCCAATGTGTGAAAGTGGAAAGTGAAAAATGAAAGTGAAGTCGCTCAGTCGTGTCCGACACTTAGCGAACCCACGGACTGCAGCCTACCAAGCTCCTCCATCCATGGGATTTTCTAGGCAAGAGTACTGGAGTGGCTTGCCATTGCCTTCTCCAGAGGCTATGATACTAGATGTATACAAATTTAGAATTTTCATCTCTCCCTGGTCAACTGAGTCTTTTATGATTTTGTGTTGATATATTTGTTTATTGTGATCATCAATATGAATGAACATGTTTCTATATCTTATATTTTTATTTTTATGTGACTTGCTTTTACTTCTATTTTCTCCTTTAATACTTTTCAGGATTGACTGAGTCTGTTCAGCTGATCTTTTATTCTATTTTATCTTTCTATTGATGTGGAATTTATATATTCTGGTTTTTTATTCTTTTAGTAGTTAGAATTTTAAGAATTACTGTTTAGCTTGCAAAATGTAAGGATAAATAATATCTTAACCCACCTCTTGAACACTTTGTTGACACCCCTTTTTCGACTTACATGCTGTTGTCCACACAACAACATATAACAATTATAACCTTAATAAGGCTATAATTATTGTTTATGATAGAATATTTGCTTAGATTTACATACATATATGATTTATTTGTTCACCATTCTTTTTTGTATTTTATGCTGTCCTTAGGGGATAATTTTCCTAATGTATAAAGATTATTATTTAGAATTTCTTTTACTGCTTGTATCTTGGAGGTGAACTTTCTTAGGTTTTGTTACTGCAAATGCATTTTACTCTCAATTTTGAAAAGTAGTCTTCTAATAACACAGTTGACAATAATTTTTTGAACACTCTGAAGATACTATACCACTGTTGTTGTGGGGTTTTTTTTTGTTGTTGTTGTTGTTTTTGTTTTGCTTCTTTCCCTGGTTGCTATGGAAAATCTGACATCATCTAATTGCATTGTATTTATACTGGTTGAAGTATGTTGGGCTTCCTCAGTTTTTGTTTTGTTTTTGGGGGGCTGGGCTAGGCCTTAGCTGCAGCATGAGGGATCTTTGATTTTTGTTGAGGTATGTGGGATTTTTTAGTTTTGCATGCAAACTCTCAGTTGTGACATGTGGGATCTAGTTCCCTGACTAGGAACTGAACCAGGGCCCCTTGCCTTGGGAGTGTGGAGCCTTAGTCACTGGACCACCAGGCAAGTCCTGCTTCCTGGGTTTATGAATTAATATTTTTCATCAGGTCTGGAAAATTCACATCCATTATCCTTTTAATGGACTTTCCAGGTGGTTCAGTGGTAAAGAATTCACCTGCCAGTGCATGAGATGTAGGTTTGATCCCTGTGTCAGGAAGATACCCTGGAGAAGGAAATGGCAACCCACTCAAGTATTCCTGCCTGAAAAATCCCATGGACAGGGGAGCTTGGCAGGCTACAGGCCATGGGGTCGCAAAAGAGTTGGACACGAATTAGCAACTAAATAATAAAAATCCCTTTAATATTGCCTTTTCTCATCCTTTTTATTCTCTCCTTCTGGCACTCAGATTCGATGCATGTTAGATCACGTTCTCATTCTATTCTGTTTCTCTTTACTGTTTTCCATCTCCTGTCTTCTTAAACCACATTTGCTAATTTTCTTTTGATCTTTGTCTAAGATGCTATTTGATCTGTCATTGAATTTTTAATTCAACAGTTATACTTTTCATTTTTAGGATTTAATTTTTTTCAATTCTATCTAGTCATTCTGGTAGTATCTTGTTGTATATTTAGATTCATTGTTGTGCTCTTAAATTCATTAAACAGATCATACCCAACTATTCAGTGTTCAAAATCTGATCATTTTAATATCTGTATCCTTGAAGGGTCTAAATCTATTGTTTGTTGTTTCTGATGATCTTCACTCTTCGTGAATTTCTGTACCTTGGGTTTCATCATCTCTGACTGTGAGATCATCGTTTCCATTTAATTAAGTGGGAGTCTTGTGGGCAAAATTTGGAGAAGCTCTCCTCTAGAGAGCATTTGCTCTTGCTTTTTCCAGGATCCAAGGGTTTACTTCAACTTGAAATGCTTGACTGAGTGCAAGAGTTCCTGGATCATCTTCCCTACCTCGTTATTGTCCCAAGGCTCAATATTCCAGCTGTAAGCCTTGATTGTCACATATCTTCAGGGGAAATCTACCTCTCATAACAGCCCACTTCTCTATTTCCAGTTCTCTGCCACTCTAGGTCCAGTTCGTGGTATTGAATATGTTGGGGAGCTTCCTGAATATATTCCTTTCCTCTGGTAATGTCTCAAAAAGTGTGCTCTATGCAGAATACCGGAGAAGGCAATGGCAAGCCACTCCAGTACTCTTGCCTAGAAAATCCCATGGACGGGGGAGCCTGGTGGGTTGCAGTCCATGGGGTCGCTGCAAGTCTGATGTGGCTGAGCGACTTCACTTTCACTTTTCACTTTCACACATTGGAGAAGGAAATGGCAACCCACTCCAGTGTTCTTGCCTGGAGAATCCCAGGGACGGGGGAGCCTGGTGGGCTTCCGTCTATGGGGTCACGCAGAGTTGGACACGACTGAAGTGACTTAGCAGTAGCATGCAGAATACAGTTGTTCTGAAGCAGCTGCTGCTGTCTGCTGCTAAGTCACTTCAGTCATGTCCGATTCTGTGCGACCCCATAGATGGCAGCCCACCAGGCTCCTGCGCCCCTGGGATTCTCCAGGCAAGAACACTGGAGTGGGTTGCCATTTCCTTCTCCAAGGCGTGAAAGTGAAGTCACTCAGTCTTGTCCGACTCCTCGCAACTCCATGGACCACAGCCTACCAGGCTCCTCCATCCATGGGATTTTACAGGCAAGAGGACTGGAGTGGGGTGCCATTGCCTTCTCCGTCTGAAGCAGCAAGGTTCTTCAAAATTTGTTTTGAGCCGTAATGTCAGAAATGCAAATCCAAGTGATTCATCTTTTTAAGTTCTTACTTAATTCATAACAACAAATTCAGTTCATCTAACATTTTTTGAAAGTAGACTAGGTGCCACCCAATGTTCTAGGTGCTAAAAATATAAAAAGAAAACTATCTGTAGGTAAACTATTAACCCCCTCCTTCAAAAAACACCATTAAACTTTTTTGAAACTATTATTAACAGAGTGAAAATTATGTCCAAAGTCAAACTCTGAACACCACATTATAAAGCAACTATACTCCAATAAAATTAACTAAAAACACACACACAACAAAGTCAAACTCTCTTTTTGCTGATTCCTTTTCCATTTCTCCAGTTCTGCTCATGGTACTCCTATTCTCTCCTTTGCCTGTGTGTATGCTCAGTCAATTCAGTAGCGTCCAACTCTTTGCTACCTTATGGACCATAGCCCACCAGGCTCTGCTGTCCATGGAATTCTCCAGGTAAGAATACTAGAGTTGGTTCCATTCCCTTCTCCAGGGGATTTCCCCAACCCAGGGATCAAATCCAAGTCTCCTGTGTCTCCTGCATTGCAGGCAAATTCTTTACCACTGAGCCACCGGGAAAGCCCATTCTTTCCTTTACAGAGAATAAAATCTCAAGAGAGCCTTGACTCCTTCCTCTCCTTCCCTCCAGACATCAAAATAGTCCTGAAAACTTCCTTTTAATGCTTCCTTATCAACATCTCTTCCATCTGTCCATTCTTTTCCATTTCCATAAACTCTTATTACCACACATCTGGATTCTTGAATTGCATTTCCCTCCTATCCCTGTTTTTTCTTTTTCCAGTAAACACTCCATATTGTTACCAGACCAGTTTTCTTAGGCACAGCCCCAACCATATCTCATATCCACAAAACTCTTCATTGAGTTCTCATTAGCTACTGCAGCTTTTCTCAAATATTAGTAATGTATGGATATCCCTTTAAAGGGAAAAAATGTTAAATTACTTTTATCAGCATTTTACTTATGGAAAATATAAAAATGTCATAAACCCTTTATGTTTAGATCTCTTATATGACCATAAACTAAAATAACTTTATAAATGAAAACTACCAAACCAATAAAAGTCAAATTAGCAACATAATTTAATGTGACAGATAATAATTGGCTTAAACTAAATTATCATCTCAAACCTAAGTATGGCACTGAATGTTATGGCACAGATTTGTTTGCTGTTGCTTTTAGTCACCTGTGATGACTAAATCCTCCCACTGCTCTATTCAAAGCTCTAGGATATCTTCATTGTTTGCTGGTGATGTCATTTGACTTCAGCTGGGGAAAAAACATCAGGAGAATTTACTTTCTCCAACTGCCTCGGATTGCCTGCTGCTGCTCCTGCTAAGTCACTTCAGTCGTGTCAGACTCTGTGTGACCCCATAGACGGCAGCCCACCAGGCTCCCCCGTCCCTGGGATTCTCCAGGCAAGAACACTGGAGTGGGTTGCCATTTCCTTCTCCAATGTGTGAAAGTGAAAAGTGAAAGTGAAGTCGCTCAGTCGTGTCTGACTTGTAGCGACCCCATGGACTGCAGCCTACCAGGCTCCTCCATCCATGGGATTTTCCAGGCAAGAGTACTGGAGTGGCTTGCCATTGCCTTCTCCGTCTGATTGCCTCCATTCCATTCCGTTCTGTCGCTCAGTCGTGTCCGACTCTTTGCGACCCCATGGACTGAGCCTACCAAGCTTCTCTGTCCATGGGATTCTCCAGGCAAGAATACTGGAGTGGGTTACCGTTTCCTTCTCCAGGGGATCTTCCTGACCCAGGGATCGAACCCGGGTCTCCCGCATTGGAGGCAGACGCTTTAACCTCTGAGCCACCAGGGAAGCCCTAGGGAATGCTAATAGAACAATCCACGGATCCTATTCATCGCTATCTAATCACTAAAACTAACACAACTTCCTGTGGCTGTCCTCAGTTTAAAGGTGAATGTGCAGGTCATCCATAATGCATCAAAAAATTTTTTAGGTTACCATCTAAATAAAAACAAAACTGTTTCAGTTCTCATAGGCCTTACTTGGCCAATGAAACACATCACTTCTGAACAAAAGCTTTAAATGACATAACATCATTTTGCATAGTCTTCTTTCCCCCCTGCTCCACCAACCAAAAATGTTCCAGACAGACGCTGTTGCAATAGCTTGTGTCCTAGAGTGTCAAAGAGCCACAGCCAACCCACAAGGTAGATATAAAAGCAAATGAGAAATAATCCTTTATTGTAAAAATAGTATAAAAGAAAAAATATGGATCTTGTAGGTCTGCAAGTGTCATTTTAAAAATACTGACCAAAAATAAAAATAAATACATATGCTCAGTCGTGTCCTACTCTTTGTGACTCCATGGACTGTAGCCTGTCAGGCTCCTCTGTCTATGGGGATTCTCCAGGCAAGGATATTGGAATGAGTAGCCATTCCCTTCTCCAGGGGATCTTCCCAATCAAAGAGATCAAATCTGAATCTCCCACATTGCAGGCAGATTCTTTACTGTCTGAGCCACCAGGGAGGTCCAAATAAATACATACATACATAAGCAAGCATTCAGACTAGCATGTTTTACATCTCAGGCAAATCTGCCCCAATCAACATTTTCAAAATACCAAACATTCCCTCAACACTCCTCTGAATAACTTCTGTATTTTTTTACCATTGAACTTTGACTTACAGAATTATCTCTGTCTAGACATTCCACTCCTCTCTTCTCACCTCTGCTTCCTACATATACTTCAAGAATTCTTCCTCAATCACTTTGGTGGAATAACTACCTCACAATATACCTCATTGAAGACATGTTATTAAATCTTTCCTTCTATTTTCTCCTTCTATACTTTTTCTCTATGTATCTTATATTTCCTGCCAGATTCTCTCTCTGACAGGTACAATGGGTCTTTTATGCCCTTATATCCCTGCTAGTGCCTAGCACAATATGTCGTTGACACTAAGTGCTCAATAAACAGTAGTTGAGTAAATGAGTATATTTAATCTTTATTAATAAGAATTTAGGGTTTCCCTGGTGGCTCAGCTGGTAGAGAATCTGCCTGCAATGTGGGAGACCTGGGTTCAATCCCTTGGTTGGGAAGATCCCCTGGAGAAGGGAAAGGCTACCCACTCCAGTATTCTGGCCTGGAGAATTCCATAGACTATATAGTCCATGGGGTCACAAACAGTCAGACATGATTGAACAACTTTTACTTCACTTCTTCAATAAGAATTTAGCAGCAACAACATTAAGATTGGTGAAGATGACAAATCCAGACCATGCAACTTTCTCTGTATTGCAGCTGCAAACACTGCTGTCCAACAATGACTGATTATGTTTTTGAAGAGTTGTAAAACATTAGCTATGGAAAACGCCACAAAGGCAGAACTAATTTATCTGGTACTTAGTTAAAATTCTACACAGCATGAGGCAAGAGAGGAATTATTCTAAAAGCTCATTCTTATGAATTAATTAATTAGCTTTCTCTACCTATAGACCAAAATTAATTTAGAAACTAATATTGCTGGGAAAGTTTTTCAAAACACAAAC
This sequence comes from Moschus berezovskii, assembly GCF_049115385.1. Lineage (NCBI taxonomy): Eukaryota > Metazoa > Chordata > Mammalia > Artiodactyla > Moschidae > Moschus > Moschus berezovskii. The sequence continues at coordinate 40,043,425 of NC_142488.1, read as the reverse complement.
TTTTCCGAAGCTAGAAGCATTTGTTATTAGATTTCACAAATAGATGAGATTCAAAATTAGATTCAACAATAATGCAAAATAGTTCCCTTAAACATCAAGATAATTTTACATCAGCCACCTTTGGGAGGTGGGGGTGGGTGATGCGGCCAAGATGGGCAAGTCAAAACCAGAGAACAGAAAAGGCATTAGAAAGTCCATGGCCTTCACCTCTTTGCCCTCCCAGTCTTGTTTCAAAGTCCTGGACCTCGCTACAGTCCATATCCATCTAGACCTTGATTTCTGACTGTCTTGACCTTAGTTAATGGCCAGTCTGTTCTCCAATGCCCTGCTCTCACTCACTGTTAGCTTCACAAGAGTTGTAGCAGGAGACAGAATAGTCTTCAGTACATTTCCTATAACATCTTACTGAAGCTGACACTGTGGTGACTAGCGCTCACCCCCATAGTCACAGCAGGAGACTAACACATCAACCCCCTCCCTTAGAATCTCAGCAGGTTGAGCTTCCCTGGTGGCTCAGATGCTAAAGGATCTGCGTGCAATGCAGGAGACCTGGGTTTGATCCCTAGGTCTGGAAGATCCCCTGGAGGAGGAAATGACAACCCATTCCAGTGTCCATGCCTGGGAAATCCCATGAACAGAGAAACCTGGTGGGCTACAGTCCATGGGGTCGCAAAGAGTTGGACACAACTGAGCAACTAATACTTTAACTTTCAGGTTGAGAATTAAGGAGGGGGGGTCCCATAAACTCATATTCAGAGGAAGGCCTGGTGTATAAGCTGGGGACAGAGGGAAGGAGACACAATGTTATAAGCAAAGAAGAATCATATGTAAGGGTAAAGGGCATTGTTATATTTAGGAAGCTGTTGCACGTTCAGTATGAGTGATGCATACAAGGATGTTGGAGAGTGACAAGACTTGGGAATACCACTGTCAGGTTTTTATTTTGGAAAGGTCACTCTGGAATGGGAAGTGGCCAAAGGGGTGCCAGGGAGATCAACTAGGAGGGAATGGCAATCATCCAGATGAGAAGTAGTGAGAAGAAAACTGGGACAACAACATGGGGACAGAAAGAAGTGAAGAGAGACACTTCCCTGGTAGTCAGTGGTTAAGACTCTGCCCTCCCAAGGCGGGGAGCATAGGCTTGATCCCTGGTCAGGGAACTAAGATCCTGTATGCAACAACGAAGAACTGGCACAGCCCAGTGAAAAAACAAAACCAAAAAAAGGTGGGGGGGTAGTAAAGTGATCTGAAAAATCTATGAAGGTACAATTGAAAAATTAATCATTGTGTGTGTGTGTGTGTGTGTGTGTGTGTGTGTGTGTGTTGCCCAGGTGGTAGGGGGAATGCAGGATGCTATGTTAAAACCAGACTAAATGTTCAGGTGAACCAGAGCTAGTGTGTTAAAAGTCATTGGATTCCAGACACGCCATGGTAATAACTTCCCTATTTCAGTCAAATCTTATACTATTCTGAATTGAAATAATTTCCCTGACCTAAGCAATGGATACAGGACATTTGATGTTCAATCCAAGTTCCCCAAACTCTAACAGCACCAGTGCCCAATCACCTCAATTTCTGGCATCGTGATCCTCCTCCGATCCAGGTCTCTGATGAAAGAAACCTTGCCTGTGATTCTAACCCACTGATTTCCCTGGACCTTTTCTACTTTGGCCAGGGGACAGAAGATGCTGATCTGCTTAGGTCAACCAAGGCCACCCCTGGAGCTTGAAACAGGAACAGCCCTCCCCAACATACCTGGGCTGTACAGGAGAGGGTGCAGTTAGAGGAAGGGGAAAAGGATAATGCATCTTTTGTAAATATTTTTCTACCTGCCTGTTAAATTTTTACCCATTCTTCAGGATAAGATTCAAATACTACCTCTTTAAAGAAGTCTTTCCAGACTCCATCCCCCTCGCCCCACCCCACACACAAATGTGAAGTGATTCTACTTCTTTTATATTTTTTAGATATTTTCCAACCTGTCTTCAGGTACTTCCATAGCCTATACTGTTTGATAGTCACTTGACTACATGTGTTCTGCCTCCCACTAAAGTTTAAATTCCTTGAAGCTGAGAACTATGTCTTCTTAATTTTTCATTTATTTATTCAACAAATATTTTAAAGATTGAATGAACAAAGGAATGAACTGTCTGTTACTCCCCAGCACTGTATACATAACATCCTTCCTCAGCAAATTTTCCAAGAGCTATATTAAATGCCATTTTTTATAGTCATGACTGTCACCTCCTTTTTCTGGGCTATGGACAAAATTGCAAATAGCCAAAATAAAGAATAAAAATAGTAAAAGGAGGAGTTTGGGAGAAGGGACTTAAACTCAATTGATCTTCTTTCTTTTACACTACTGTTCCATTTTTTTTAAACTAATTGCTTTGAACCACTGATAAAAACCCAAAGGCTTCAGGATTTTTATAGCCCAGTTTGAGGTAAACAGTTACTCCTTACCCTGTCAAATCTCTTCTTTATGAATATATTAAATATGTTCACCTTATTTTTCATCCCATCAAATATAAGTGTAAGTAAAATGATTTACAAACGTTGGTCTGTAATACTTTGCCAATAAGTGACATACATTTGAAGCACTATCATAGTGGAGTTTTTAAGTAATTAAAATTATTTCACGACTAATTAACAACGGTTTAAAACCCCATAAAGCAGTCCAACTTAAGCATTTCTATTCATACCCCATCTGCCAAATATTAAGTAGAACAGTACAGATACAGGAGAGAGGAAGCCATTTCCAATTATACCCCCATTTTTCACTCATTTAGGACAATAGCTTTTTACTCAGATTACTTATCTTGATTAATAGCATTTAATATGTAAAATGACTGTAAACATTCCTTATGAATGCAGAAGAAACACAGCTTTTTCTATTGAAAAAGCAAAATGGAGCTATCTCGACTTTTTTATTTATCTCAACAAAGGCCAATGCAAGTTACAGAAAACATCTGTTTGGATAAAGTCAGAAAATTCCCAAGGACATACTTAACTACTTCTAAGCATGCCTGCAGAACAGATCCACCCAGACACATGTCTTGTGGTTCAGATGGAATGATGAAATTACCCAGCCCCTCTTGGCATTCATATTAAATGTTTGGCCATCCAGATACAAACTTCATCCAACAAATGAAAATGACTGTTCCAAAAATAAGTGATTCAAACCATACTCTTACTTGCAGAAGTAACAAATGAATTCTTTGTGCATTAACTCATACTATGCTAATGTAGTCTCTGTTCTACAATACAAACACTTTCAGTCATTCAACAAACATTGACTGGGATCCTGTCGTGCACAAGCCACTGTGTTAAGTATGGCAAGTAGGAAACATGAATAAGATATGTCTTTCCTTTCAAGGGTAAAGTGTCTTGTTAAGAGACATAGAATTTTATTATGAATAACTGTAATACAACAAACTGTGGGAAATTCTTAAAGATATGGGGATAGCAGACCACCTTTTCTGTCTCCTGAGAAACCTGAATGCCGGTCAAGAAGCAACAGTTAGACCTGGACATGGAACAATGGACTGGTTCAAAATTGGGAAAGCAGTATGACCAGGCTGTGCATTTAACTTATATGCAGAGTGCATCATGAGAAATGCTGGGCTGGATGAATCACAAGCTGGAATCAAGATTTCCAGGAGAAATATCAACAACCTCAGATATGCAGATGATACCACAGTAACAGAAGAAAGTGAAGAGGAATTAGCTTCTTGATGAGGGTGAAAGAGGAGAGTGAGAAAGCTGGCTTGAAACTAAACATTAAAAAAAAACAACAACAACGATCATGGCATCCTGTCCCATCACTTCAAGGCAAACAGAAGGGGGAAAAGTGGAAGCAGTAACAGATTTTACTTCCTTGGGCTCCAAAATCACTGCGGACGGTGACTGCATTCATGAAATTAAAAGACACTTGCTCCTTGGAAGGAAAGCTATGACCAACCTAGGCAGCATGTTAAAAAGCAGAGACATCACTTTGCTGACAAAGGTCCATCCAGTAGTTATGTATGAATGTGAGAGTTGGACAATAAAGAAGGCTGAGCACTGAGAAATTGATGCTATTGAACTGTAGTGCTGAAGACGACTCTTGAGAGTCCCTTGGACTGCAAGGAGAGCAAACCAGTCCATCCTAAAGATCAGTCCTGAATATTCATTGGAAGGACTGATGCTGAAGCTGAAACCCTAATACTTTGGGTACCTGATGTGAAGAACCGACTCACTGGAAAAGACACTGATGATGGCAAAGATTGAAGGTAAAGGAGAAAGGGGTGGCAGAGGATGAGATGGTTAGATAGCATCACCGACTCAACGGACGTGAGTTTGAGCAAACTCCAGGAGATAGTGAAGGACAGGGAAGCCTGTTGTGTTACAGTCCACAGGGTCGCAAAGAGTCAGTTATGACTTAGTGACTGAACAACAACAAATTTTGCAATATCAGTAAACTGCAGAAGAGAAGAGCAAAATTATTCACGTAATAGTTTAAAACTAATGTTATGATGGTAAATAGAATGAACAGTATCATTTATAGCTGAATGAATTAAGGAAGAATTTCTCAGTTCAGTTTAGTCGCTCATTTGTGTCCGACTCTTTGCGACCCCATGAACCGCAGCACACCAGGCTTCCCTGTCCATCACCAACTCCCAGAGTCCACCCAAGCCCATGTCCATTGAGTTAGTGATGTCATCCAACCATCTCATCTTCTGTCGTCCCCTTCTCCTCCTGCCCTCAATCTTTCCCAGCATCAGTGTTTTTTCAAATGAGTCAGCTCTTCGCATGAGGTGGCCAAAGTATTGGAGTTTCAGCTTCAAATCAGTCCTTCCAATGAACACCCAGGACTAATCTCCTTTAGGATGGACTGGTTGGATCTCCTTGCAGTCCAAGGGACTCTCAGGAGTCTTCTCCAATACCACAGTTCAAAAGCATCAATTTCTCAGGGGACTAATATTTGACAGAGAATTTTAAGAAGCAGCAGTATGAGGGGCAAATACCCCAAAACAGCAAATATACAAAGTCAATGAGATATGCGTGATCTTTTACACAACTATTTACAATATTTAGCAGATACAGTTGGCATCCAGCCCATACCATCTTGGAACTCACTATTCTCTATACACTACCCTCAGATGTAGAGGCATGGGAGTTGGTTGATCAGTTCTTAATTTCTTCAAATCTCACGTACAATGTTCTATACCTTCTAGTGTGTGCGTGCTCAGCTGCTTCAGTCATGTCTGACTCTGCAACCCCATGAACCTCTCCCCACCAGGCTCCTCTATCCATGGGATTCTCCAGGCTAGAATACTGGAAAGGGTTGCCATGCTCTCCTCCAGGGATCTTCCCAACCCAGGGATCAAACCCGAGTCTCCTACATCTCCTGCATTGCAGACAGATTCTTTACCCACTGAGCCACCTGGGAAGCCCCATACCCTCTCCTAGAGGTCCTCAACAAAACAGATCCCCAATTAGCCACATCAACACACTCTCTACTGGCTATTTTCTTTTCCCTGTCTCACTTCTCCATGTCCCTAGTAGTGCTTCCTGACATTGTGTGTGAAAGTCACTCAGTCGTGTCCAACTCTGTGACCCCATAGACTGAAGCCTGCCAGGTTCCTCTGTTCATGGAATTCTTCAGGCCAGAATAGTGGAATGTGAAGCTGTTCCCTTCCCCAGGGGATCTTCCCAGCCCAGGGATCAAATCCAGGTCTCCTGCATTGCAGGTGGATTCTTTACCATCTGAGCCATCAGGGAAGCCCAAGAATACTGGAGTGGGTAGCCTCTCCCTTCTCCAGAGGATCTTCCTGACCCAGAAATCAAACTGGGGTCTCTTGCATTGCAGGCAGATTCTTCAGCAGCTGAGCTACCAGGGAAGCCCTTCCTGACATTATCTCCCAAATAAAATTCTCCACTCAGAGTTACTCATAAGATATGCTTCTGGAGAAATCCAAACTAAAACAGAATAGCTTTGCCAAGTGGAGATGTTATTGATGACAGACAGAATGAACTGTTATTTCAAAGATCACTGAAAAAGAACAATATTTCCCCAAATAGCGATAGGCTACCTGTGACCATTGATTTCTCCTTCCTGGACATTTACAAGTCAGGATAAGAATGGCACTGAAAAGACAAGCAGCAAAACAGAAACCCATTTAATTGTGTGTTTTAGAATTTTTAAAAAAACCTGTATGACACCCTTATTAACCTTCCAGTTAAAGCCAATTTGGAAAGTGCTAGAAATGATACTGACACATTCCTAACTTCTATGACATTTTTCTTACTCTTCCTTCATGGGGATCCAGAGCCAACTAAAGTAGGTTTGCCAGTATCATAATATTCAGAACGTTAAGTCAAATTTTCATTTTGTTTATGTATATTATAGTTTGTTTGTTAAATGACAACAACTGATTTTTAAATGTCTTAACCTAAGCAATGTTTAGTTTGGTTCAGACTCTCAACTTGCCTGGTTTTCAATGCTCCAGTGGCTTTCATTAAGTTTTCTGTGGACACTATCCACATTCAGAGGTGGAAAGAAAGCTAGAAGGTGTCAGCAGAAACGTGCATCCGTATTTCCCAATGCCTCACAGCACCAATTCAAATGCCTTTTAATTTTCCTCAACATGAGCATCCACAGGGCTCAGGGGTCAGGTGGGAACCGAAGAGAGAGAAGAAGGCCTGGTTAGACACCTCTGCATCTTGAAGAAGGCGCTGGTGCAGAACTTCTCCTCCCTTCATATCTAAAGTTTAAGAAATTCCTATGGCAAAAAATCTAAAGGTGAGAACCAGAGCTTCTAGAAATGTTTGCTCCTGAAAAATCTTGTTACTTATCCCACCTCAGAGGAAGGATGGTACAAGCCACAGGAAATGCTCCAGGAAGGACCTGTAAAATAGCTAAATCTGAAGGTGAGTCCTCTCTGCCTAAGAGGCTGTGAGAATCTGGTCTTTCAGTCTGAAAAGAGACTAAGCAGGGCAGCTTCATCCTCATGTCACTATAGAGGGCAGACCATGTGCCAGAAAGGAACCGTTGATACAACACTGAAACAGGATTACTAAAGAATTTAGCTAATGACATGGAGAAAATGAAGAAACACCTAGTGACGGTGAACCACAGTTCAAAATAAGACTTTCTGAGATCAGGACACAGGATTTTTTTTTCACTTTTTAAAAATCAATGGATGAAATGAAAGAGAAGATGATAGCTTTTGAGAGCAATATTAATGGTCTGAAAAATCAAGGAAAAAATATTACAAGATAAAGCAATGGACTTCAACTTCCAAGCACAAAAGAACAACTTATCTTGGAATAACCTTCCTGCCAAGAAGCATAAAGTCTGGTGCAAATGCACAATGTATCTATGTGAAGCCACTGGAGAATAATAAAATAGGCAAGACCCTAGGGGTCAAAATTTCAGACAGTTAGGAAGTATATTGAGGTAAGCCCGCCCCTCTCTCATTTGCCTTTGACTTTTCCTTTAGTACATTTGGTAGGTCTCTGCATTGGGAATAGAAGCCTAGCAGAAAGCAGTGGTCAGGGCTTGTCTCTCAGGGTTTCAGAGAAAAAAGTCTAAGTGTTATGTTGTCAAGGAGACTAGAACTCAAATAGGAGGAGAGGAATGAATCAAAGAAATTCTAGAATCAATCTCACCTTGAATATTTCTGACTTCTAAGAAATATGTACATTTCTTAGAATATATGTGTATATGCTAAAGATGACAGTCCAAGAAAAGCTAGAAGAAAGCAACTTCTGGGGGTGCTGAATTAATAAATGACATCAGAATTCTAATAGTGCTAAGAAATCAAAGAATGGAGTTCAGGCTCAAGTAAGTGGGATAGCCCTTTTAAATATACAAGGCTTTACATTGAGACTCCAATGGAGTAAAGCCCTAAGACTAAGGGTGATACTCTACCACTAAGAACTAGAAATAGATCAGCCCTGACAAATGCTAACACCTGCCATCAACTGGATCAAGGTGATCTTCCAATGCTCTATCTGCCTGCTAGGAGAAAGTTCATATCAACTAAAGCATCTGCAATTGTTCATACACAATGTCCTGCATCCAATTAAAAAGAGTTTCCTGACATGTCAAGAAACATGAAGAAATGCCTAAAAATCAAGAGAAAGAACAGACAATAAAAATAAACAGGAAATCTGAATATTGGCCTTATCAGAAAAGGAACTTAAAATAACTATGAGTAATACATTTAAGAAAGCAGAAGAAAGAATGAAGAATTTTACCAGAAAACTTTATACATATATATAATTTTGGCCACCTCATGTGATGAGTTGACTCACTGGAAAAGACTCTGATGCTGGGAAGGATTGGGGGCGGAAGGAGAAGGGGACGACAGAGAATGAGATGGCTAGATGGCATCACTGACTCGATGGACATGAGTTTGAGTGAACTCTAGGAGTTGGTGATGGACAGGGAGGCCTGGCATGCTGTGATTCATGGGGTCACAAAGAGTCGGACACAACTGAGCGACTGAACTGAACTGAACTGAAGGGTAAAATGGAATTCTGTAGCTGAAAAAAATACATTCACTGAAACTAAGAATTCAGGATTTAATAACAGAAGAGAAAACTGGTGAATTAGAATATAAGTCAATATAAAGTATCAATGATTGAGAGAAAATTAAAAGATGGAAAAATGCAAAAAATAATCATATAGAATAATATTAAAGGATCTAAAAGGTGCAAATTGGAGTCTCAGGATAAAAGAGAAAACAAAAACAATGTGTCAAGAAATATGGGCCAGATTTTCCAAAACTAAATAAAGACATGAAAATATCAATTCCAGAATCACTATGAACTCCTAGCAGTATAAATACAATTTATACTGTTATTATCCATGGAATTCTCTAGGCCAGAATACTGGAGTAGGTAGCCTATCCCTTCTCCAGGGGATCTTCCCAACCCAGGGATCAAACCCAGGTCGCCCATATTGCAGGCAGATTCTTTACCAGCTGAGCCACAAAGGAAGCCCAAGTATACTACAGTGGGTAGCCTATCCCTTCTCCAGCGGATCTTCCTGACCCAGGAATTGAACTGGGGTCTCCTGCGTTGCAGGCAGATTCTTTACCAACTGAGCTATCAGGAAAGCCCATAAATACAAATAAATATTATAATAAATTTCTAAAACCCCAACACAGAGGGAAAATCTTAAAAGCTTCCAGAAAGGAAAAAAAAAAAAAAAGAATTACTATTACCAACAAAATAGCAATAACACCAACAACTGTCTTTTCAAAAAAAAAAAAATCATGGAACACAGAATTCAATGGAATAACATATATAAAATGGTTTAAAATTTTAAGTACCAATACAAAGAGATGACTGAAATGGTGCAGTAGTTTGAGCATTCTTTGGCATTGCCTTTCTTTGGGATTGGAATGAAAACTGACCTTTTCCAGTCCTTTGGCCACTGCTGAGTTTTCCAAACTTGCTGGCATATTGAGTGCAGCACTTTCACAGCATCATCTTTTAGGATTTGAAATAGTTCAACTGGAATTCCATCACCTCCACTAGCTTTGTTTGTAGTGATGTTTCCTAAGGCCCACTTGACTTCGCATTCCAGGATATCTGGCTCTAGGTGAGTGATCACACCATCATGATTATCTGGGTCATGAAAGATCTTTTTTGTATAGTTCTTCTGTGTATTCTTGCCACCTCTTCTTTTTTTTTCATTTTATTATTTTTTAAATTTATTTATTTTAATTGGAGGCTAATTACTTTACATTATTGTATTGGTTTTGCCATACATTGATATGAATCGGCCCCAGGTGTACATGTGTTCCCCATCTTGAATCCCCCTCCCACCTCCCTCCCTATCCCATCCCTCTGGTTCATCCCAGTGCACCAGCCCCAAGCATCCTGTATCAGGCATCAAACCTGGACTGGCGATTCATTTCACATATGATAATATACTTGTTTCAATGCCATTCTCCCAAATCATCCCACCCTCACCCTCTCCCACAGAGTCCAAAAGACTGTTCTATACATCTGTGTCCACCTCTTCTTAATATCTTCTGCTTCTGTTAGGTCCACACCATTTCTGTCCTTTATTGAGCCCATCTTTGCATGAAATTCTCCCTTGGAATCTCTAATTTTCTTGAAGAGATCTCTAGTCTTTCCTATTCTGTTGTTTTCCTCTATTTCTTTGCATTGATCGCTGAGGAAGGCTTTCTTATCTCTCCTTGCTATTCTTTGGAACTCTGCATTCAGATGGTTATATCTTTCCTTTTCTCCTTTGCTTTTGGCTTCTCTTCTTTACACAGCTATTTGTAAGGCCTCCTCAGACAGCCATTTTGCCTTTTGCATTTCTTTTTCTTGGGGATGGTCTTGATATAGATTGGGTAATTCTCTAATAAATATCTGTATTATTTATTTGTATATAATGAGTGGCTTATTTTGTTAACAAATCCTTTGAACCCAAGACAAAAGTGAAAACTTTCGGCAGAACATTAATTGGCACTGTGAGCAGGATTTGTGAGGCAAAATGCCATTCTTTAAGAAGAGAGAGATTAAGGTTGATGTAGCTTTTATTCCCAGATGGGAAGATTCACCTTATTGCTCTTTAGCTAATAAATGGGACATATTCACTGAATTGTGTGAGAACTGGAACCTTAAATTAAAGCGGGCCAAACCTTTAGAAGTTATTGAATGTTTGCGGCTTACACAGATTGAAAAAGAATAAAAATGTGACTCGCTAGGTGAGAGGCTGGATCCTCCTCTCTACCTACTGTTAGGTACATGAAGCTAATTTAAAATTGTCTGAGGAGAAGTTACAATTGGAAAAAAGAATTACGTGATTTGTGAGTACAACTGTCTATGTTACAACACCAAAATTATATTTTAGTTTATCAAATCTTCACTTGTTAAGTTGGCTCTCCCTTGAGCTGGCCACAGCTTCTCTCTCCTTTCTTTGTCCTGTTGCTGACTTACACTCCATGCCCATCTGCCTCAGTCTCCCTCTCCATCAGCTCTTCGTGACCCCATGGACTATACAGTCCATGGACTTCTCCAGGCAAGAATACTGGAATGCATAGCCTTTCCCTTCTCCAGGGGATCTTCCCAACCCAAGGATGGAACCCAGGTCTCCCACACTGCAGGTAGATTCTTTACAAGCTGAGCTACAAAGGAAGCCCTCTCCATCAGCTAACTTCCCCTATCTCTCAGGGGAGAGGGGGAAACCAGCTTCTCCCCTACTTCACCTCACTCTAGCAAGTTTCTTTCTGCCCCTGTTATCACAGTCAATTTGAGTACTATTTGTATTTTAGTCTGTATTTTAGCTATAAAACTATGACGAGAGAAAGAAAAGATGACATTTTTGACACAGGATGGCCGTGACATTCTTTAGAATCCGGAGAAAACTAGTTAAAATGAAAATTCTTTTTTCTCTGAAACTGCAAAACTGGTTCTTTTTGCATATGCAGTTTAAAACAGCTAGCTTTTTACAAAGGCCTGCCTAAAAAAATCAAAAGAAACCCCAAAGAAAGGCAATGCCAGAGAAGTTCAAACGACTGGACAACTGCACTCATCTCACATGCTAGCAAAGTCATGCTCAAAATTCTCCAAGCCAGGCTTCAGCAAAACACGAACCGTGAACTTCCAGATGTTCAAACTGGTTTTAGAAAAGGCAGAGGAACCAGAGATCAAATTGCCAACATCCACTGGATCATCGAAAAAGCAAGAGAGTTCCAGAAAAATATCTACTTCTGCTTTATGGACTATGCCAAAGCCTTTGACTGTGTGGATCACAACAAACTGTGGAAGATTCTTAAAGAGATGGGAATACAGACCACCTTACCTGCCTTCAGAGAAATCTGTATGCAGGTCAAGAAGGAACAGTTAGAATGGGACATGGAATGACAGACTGGTTCCAAATCGGGAAAGGAGTACATCAAGGCTGTATATTGTTGCCCTGCTTATTGAACTTATATGCAGAGTACATCATGCAAAATGCCAGGCTGGATGAAGCACAAGCTGGAATCAAGATTGCCAGGAAAAATATCAATCACCTCAGATATGCAGATGACATTATCCTTATGGCGGAAAGTGACGAGGAACTAAAGAGCCTCTTGATGAAAGTGAAAGAGGAGGGTGAAAAAACCGGCTTAAAACTCAACATTCAAAAAACTAAGATCATGGCATCCCATGGCAAATAGATGGAGATACAATGGAAACAGTGACGGACTTTATTTTTTGGGAGGTGTTATAAACCCTGTTGATACTTTTGGCAAAACTTCCTTAAATTCTAATGAAGTTCTTTTGACCTCTAGATGACTTTTGATGCTTCAGAAGGCCCCTGAGACATCCCAAAGACAGATATTAAACTACCTGGGTTCATCTGACATGTTAAATTACATGGGAAGTACTGTTGGAGAAGGAAATGGCAACCCACTCCAGCGTTCTTGCCTGGAGAATCCTGGAGACAGGGGAGCTTGGTGGGCTGCCATCTATGGAGTTGCACAGAGTGAGACAGGACTGAAGTGACTTAAAACGCATGCATGCATATGCAATGTGATTAGATTGGTTAGGTTTCTATGATTGTGGCTTTCAGTCTGTCTGCCCTCTGATGGAGAAGGATAAAAGGCTTATAAAAGCTTCTTGATGGGATAGACTGACTGAGGGGGTTAATGGGTCTTGTTCTGATGGGCGGGGCCATGCTCAGTAAATCTTTAATCCAATTTTCTGTTAATGGGTAGAGCTGTGTTCTCTCCCTGCTATTTACCTGGGGCCAACCAGAAGGGAAAAGCAAAGGAGAAAAGGAAAGATATACCCATTTGAATGCAGAGTTCCAAAGAATAGCAAGGAGAGATAAGAAAGCCTTCCTCAATGATCAGTGCAAAGAAATAGAGGAAAATAATAGAATGGGAAAGGCTAGAGATCTCTTCAAGAAAATTAGAGATACCAAGGGAACATTTTCACAAAAAGATGGGCTCAATAAAGGACAGAAATGGTATGGACCTAACAGAAGCAGAAGATATTAAGACGAGGTGGCAAGAATACACAGAAGAACTGTACAAAAAAGATCTTCATGATCCAGATAATCATGATGGTGTCCTCACTAACCTAGAGCCAGACATCCTGGAATGTGAAGTCAAGTGGGCCTTAGGAAGCATCACTACAAACAAAGCTAGTGGAGGTGATGGAATTCCAGCTGAGCTATTTCAAATCCTAAAAGACGATGCTGTGAAAGTGCTGCACTCAATATGCCAGCAAATTTGGAAAACTCAGCAGTGGCTATAAGACTGGAAAATGTCAGTTTTCATTCTAATCCCTAAGAAAGGCAATGCCAAAGAATGCTCAAACTACCACACAATTGCACTCATCTCACATGATAGCAAAGTAATGCTCAAAATTCTCCAAGCCAGGCTTCAACAATACGTGAACTGTGAACTTACAGATGTTCAAGCTGGTTTTAGAAAAGGCAGAAGAAGAACCAGTGATCAAATTTCCAACATCCACTGGATCATCGAAAATGCAAGAGAGCTCCAGAAAAACATTTACTTCTGCTTTATTGACCACGCCAAAGCCTTTGTCTGTGTGCATCACAATAAATTGTGGAAAATTCTTCAAGAGATGGGAATACCAGACCACCTGACCCACCTCTTGAGAAATCTGCATGCAGGTCAGGAAGCAACAGTTAAAACTGGACATGGAACAACAGACTGGTTCCAAATAGGAAAAGGAGTACATCAAGGTTGTATATTGTCACCCTGCTTATTTAACTTATATGCAGAGTACATCATGAGAAACACTGGGCTGGAGGAAGCACAAGCTAGAATCAAGATTGGCAGGAGAAATATAAATAACCTCAGATATGCAGATCATACCACCCTTATGGCAGAAAGTGAAGAAGAACTAAAGAGCCTCTTGATGAAAGTGAAAGAAGAGAGTGAAAATGTTGGCTTAAAGCTCAGCATTCAGAAAACTAAGATCATGGCATCTGGTCCTGTCATTTCATGGCAAATATATGGAGAAACAGTGGAAACAGTGTCAGACTTTATTTTGGGGGGGCTCCAAAATCACTGCAGATGCTGATTGCAGCCATGAAATTAAAAGATGCTTACTCTTTGGAAGGAAAGTTATGACCAACCTAGACAGCGTATTAAAAAGCAGAGACATTACTTTGCCAACAAATGTCTGTCTAGTCAAGGCTATGGTTTTTCCAGTAGTCATGTATGGATGTGCAAGTTGGACTATAAAGAAAGCTGAGCACCGAAGAATTGATGTTTTTGAACTGTGGTGTTGGAGAAGACCCTTCAGAGTCCCTTGGATTGCAAGGAGATCCAACCAGGCCATCCTAAAGGAGATCAGTCCTGGGTGTTCATTGGAAGGACTGATGCTGAAGGTGAAACTCCAATACTTTGGCCACCTGATGGGAAGAACTGACTCATTTGAAAAGACCCTGATGCTGGGAAAGATTGAAGGCGGGAGGAGAAGGGGACGAAAGAGGATGAGATGGTTGGATGGCATCACCGACTCAATGGACATGAGTTTGAGTAATCTCTGGGAGCTGGTGATGGACAGGGAGGCCTGGCATGCTGCAGTGCATGGGGTCACAAAGAGCGGACACGACTGAGTGACTGAATTGAACTGAACTGAATATTACATTCTAGTTTTGCTATTCAGTTCTGAGATAGTTTCTTGTTGTTATGGTGTATTGTTAAGATTTTAGCTAACTTTTTAAAAGGACACTTTAACTTTGTTTCTAAAGCTTATATCAGTAGTTAATCTATAGATAAAGATCAAATGCTCCATGATGTACAACCAGGAGATGAACACCTGGATATTATCATTTAACTAAGTCAGATGACCTGGGATATATTGAGCTTTACCTAATGGAAGTTCTTCACTTAACATCTTGCTTGCAACCTTACTAATAACTGCTAATTTAATCATTTTCTACGTTGCCTGTTTCAGAAAATTGTTGTATCTTACATTACCAAGTATGTGACTGAGTCACTGATAAAATAATGATATATGTAGTGCCATATGCGATCAATGATTATAATAATATAGCTCTAGATATTGGAAGAAGCAACAAGAGGGAATATGTTCCTGGACCAAGAGACTTGTAAGACAGGAATGGTCTGGAGATATTTGCTATTCATAGGGCCTAGTCCAATGATAGCACATTGAGTGGCCTATCAGTGGAATCTTCGCTAGACCTGGAAATGAGCCTTTCCAGCCCTGTGGGACACAATTGCCATGAAATTTCCCCAAAGTGTGTTCAAATCTGTGGCTATGAAGGGGCCCTGCCAACTGGAAACTTGCATTTGCAGACTCTGCAAATTAAATTATAGACTCTGCAACGATTAAATCATGGCCACTACAATTGCTGAACTTCAACATCCCTTGAAAGGAATACAGGATGGATATCAGAAATTAGGTACTCAATCTGTGCTCTGCGAAAAACGGACAAAACAGGCCTTCAGATAGTTAGATGTTTTCAGGTAAAGATTTTTTCTTCTTTATGAGCGCAAATTCTTGCATCTTCTTATACCTAGAGAAACACTAACATCATGGGCCAATGTCTGGTCCTGATTCTCCTGTCTAGCCTTTCTTCTAGGCATCTTGACAGATCTTCTACTTTTATGCATCTTTAACCCTCTTCACCGGCCGTGAAAGTGAAAGTTGCTCAGTCGTGTCCAAATCTTTGTAACGCCATGGACTATATAATCCATGGAGTTCTCCAGGCCAGAATACTGGAGTGGGCAGCCTTTCCCTTCTCCAGGGGATCTTCCCAACCCAGGGATCAAACCCAGGTCTCCCACACTGCAGGCAGATTCTTTACCAGCTGAGCTATGAGTGAAGCCCGTACTGTTGCACTACTGTTGGCCAATAGAATCATAAAATCATGGACTCTTGCAAAGGTGGTTGAATTACCTAGACTTTGATAACTGCACCCATTTACTGACAGACTGTGACAAGGCTATGGAAGGACTGCCGTATGGACCAACTTCTCAAGTTTGAGAACTCTGCTTATTGGAACACTCCGTCAATTACTGTGAATGGACTGTTTTCACTAAAACCTACAATATGTTCTCCATTGTTACTTACAGAATTGATAAGACTGATCTGTTATTTTGCCTTGTTCCTTTGGTCCTCAGCCTAAATAATCCTGGGGCTGAATGTTAGGGAAATTAAACAAATAGTCTTGTTTAGGCTTCAGAGGCAAAGCAGAGCAGGCCCCTGACCTTGTGTCTAACCTGCCTGGACACTGTCTTAACTGGGAGTGACTGTGACTGCCTGCCTGCTGTGAGTGCAAGATTTGCAGCACCATAGATAAGATGGGGGAAAATCTTGAGACTGTTGAGCCCCTGACAGGGGCCTGGCCAACCAAGCCCCAGGCTTAACAACATTCCAAGTTTTACACAACAAAATAAATAACATTAATGTGAAACCCAGCTTGCAATTTGGTCACAGATTGATGATGATATCAGTTTGTGTCTGTCCTGGGATTATAAACGGGAACCCTGAATCTCAATCTTTGAAGTCTCACCCGCGGAGTGGATGCGCTGCCTGGGAGGCTATCCCAACTGGAACTCCAGATGTGCTGTGACACAGAACTTCCCAGTGCTGTTTAAGTCTGGATGTTGGTCAAATCCCAATTTGGTAATGCATTCTCTGCTCTATTTCTCTTTTCTTTTAATGTTAGTATGTTGAAAGTAAGTTAGATAATTCTCTATTAAATATCTGTATTATTTGTAAAAAAAAGTTATAAAGTTCTTATAATGTTCAGGAAGTGATAAATCATTTGTTTAAATTAAACCGTAATATGTCAGTTATGCATGTTATAATCTATAGGATCAACAGCTGTCTCTTCTGTTTCTCTCTGGAAAGCTAGTTGGCTTACAGTTTAGCCTATATCTCCAATGAATATATGAATCTCCTCCCAATTGACTTTTATCACAACTTCCACTATTTTTGTGAGCCTCTTAGGCTCTAATTTCTTCACATCTGTTGCAAATAAACTGAGTTCCTTTGGATGAAGATTTGAAGCTCTCTGTTCTAGAGTCTGCTTCTCTTCCCTGCTCAAAATTCTGAACCAGGGGTCTGATGCTGGTACAGAGAAAATATTCTTCTTTCTCAGTGATGCCGGTGCTTTAGGAGTTCAGCACTTAATGAATCGGAGAGGGCAGCATCAGCCTACATCTCTCAACATGGAACCCCTGCCCCACAAGCCAGAGCAAGGAAATCTGGGCCCCAGTATTATAAGCAGTACCATGCCCAAGGTAGAGCCTTCATCCCACTGGTGGGGTCAAGCAGAAGATGGTAGCTCCACCTCTCAGCTCCATTCACGAAGAACTTAGTCTTAGCAACAAGTACCTAGAAGCAGAAAGAGAAATGTTGATATCCTGCCCCCCTCTTGGTAGATAACACTGTAACTGGGAGCTGAGGGTAGAGGGAGCCTTGTGTTCTTGGCTTACCAGTCTGGAGTGGAGTTTCCAACTTGCTAGGGTGGGAAAGTGAGAAGGATGGCACAGGTCTTGGTTCAAGTACCATACACTTCTGCAATTCATACAAAGTTTTAGAAAACTGCTTTGAATACATGCTTCTTCCATTTGCTTTGTGTCCACAGGACCATTTCCTGAGACTTTAAATGGCTGGATTAGTTTCATAATTTTCACCAGTTTTACTTGGATACAAACCATGGTAGTTATCACACTGTCATACTGGAAGGGAAACTACTAAAATAAACTGTATAACTAACAAGTTAATAGATGGAAAAGATGAAATAAGAAGTATTTGAATAATAATTAAAAAGACAACAAAGTAGAAAAAAAAAAAGACAGATTGTACATATGTATCATATATAGTACAATAGTAGATTTAAAAATCAACTATATAATTGATTACATTAAATATAAATTAACTAAATATTCCAATTAAATGACAAATTATCTGATTGAATATTTTTTAAATCCTGATATTTATAACAATGTGGCTGAACCCAAAGGACATTATACTAAATGAAAAAAGTCAAACACTGATTCATGTTGACATATGGCAAAAACCACCACAATACTGTAAAGTAGCCTCTAATTAAAATAAATACATTTTTTAAAAAAGGGCCAAATATGATCTCCACTTATATATGGAATCTAAAATAGTCAAACTCATAGAAACAGAGAGTGAAATGGTAGTTGTCAGGGGCTTAAGGGGAAAATAGGCAGATATTGGTCAAAGAGTACAAAGTTTCAGTTATGCAAGATGAATAAGTTCTTGGGATCTACTATAAAGCAATGTGAATATAGTTAACAATGCTGTATAGTATAGATGAAATTTGCTAAGATAGACCTTAAGAATTCTCACCACAAAAAAAATGGGAAACAATGAGGTGATAGATATATTAATTAGCTACATTGTAGTGATTATTTCATAATGTATACATAAATCAAAACATTTTCACAATCGTTAAACATACACAATTTTTGCCAATTATACTTTAATAACGATGGGAAAATAAAACGAGGATATCATGAACAATCTTATTGGAAGCTAATTTGGCAATATTTATTAAAGCTATAATTACACATAGTTTTCAATTCAGAATCCTATTTCTTGGATTCTCTCACATAGAAATAAAGACGCCAGTATGATCAACAAATCTCTAGTATATATAGAGATACCTACTGTAGCAATGTTTGTAGTGGCAGAAAGAAGGGAAGCAAAATTAATGGTGACCAATTGGAGCACAGAATATTAGATAATCATAGAAAAGAATTATGTAAATACAGTGAGAAAAGGAAGATTCAGGAAAGTACATTATAAAAATCTTGTTTTTGTAGGCAAAACACTCTCCGACATAAATCACAGCAGGATCCTCCATGACCCACCTCCCAGAATATTGGAAATAAAAGCAAAAATAAACAAATGGGACCTAATTAAAATCAAAAGCTTCTGCACAGCAAAGGAAACTATAAGCAAGGTGAAAAGACAGCCTTCAGAATGGGAGAAAATGATAGTAAATGAAGCAACTGACGAAGGATTAATCTCAAAAATATACAAGCAACTCCTGCAGCTCAATTCCAGAAAAATAAATGACCCAATCAAAAAATGGGCCAAAGAACTAAACAGACATTTCTCCAAAGAAGACATACAGATGGCTAACAAACACATGAAAAGATGCTCAACATCCCTCATAATCAGAGAAATGCAAATCAAAACCACAATGAGGTAACACTTCACGCCAGTCAGAATGGCTGCTATCCAAACATCTACAAGCAATAAATGCTGGAGAGGGTGTGGAGAAAAGGGAACCCTCTTACACTGTTGGTGGGAATGCAAACTAGTACAGCCACTATGGAGAACAGGGTGGAGATCCCTTAAAAATCTGGAAATAGAACTGCCATACGACCCAGCAATCGCACTCCTGGGTATACACACCGAGAAAACCAGAATTGAAAGAGACACATGTACTCCAATGTTCATCGCAGCACTGTTGATAATAGCCAGGACATGGAAGCAACCTAGATGTCCATCTGCAGATGAATGGATAAGAAAGCTGTGGTACATATACACAATGGAATATTACTCAGCAATTAAAAAGAATACATTTGAATCAGTGCTAATGAGGTGGATGAAACTAGAGCCTATTATACAGAGTGAAGTAAGCCAGAAAGAAAAACACCAATACAGTATATTAATGCACATATATAGAATTTAGAGAGATGATAACGATAACCCTGTATATGAGACAGCAAAAGAGACACAGATGTATAGAACAGTCTTTTGGACTCTGTGGGAGAGGGTGAGGGTGGGATGATTTGGGAGAATGGCACTGAAACATGTATATTATCATATGTGAAATGAATTGCCAGTCCAAGTTCGATGCATGATACAGGATACTCGGGGCTGGTGTACTGGCATGAATCAGAGGGATGGGATGGGGAGGGAGGTGGGAAGGGGGTTCAAGATGGGGAACATATATACACCCGGGGCAGATTCATATCAATGTATGGCAAAACCAATACAATAATGTAAAGTAATTAGCCTCCAATTAAAATAAATTAATTAAAAGAGAAAAATAAAGTATTCCTCTGGGAAAAATAAATAAATAAAAATCTTGTTTTTGTTAAACAATTAACAGTGTGTATGTGTGCACATGTGTAAAAAATTATGATTATAGAGAAAGTTCTGGAAGAAAAAACACAGTTATTTACATTGGTTACAGCGGGAGGTGGGGGTCTCAATAAAAAAATTAAATAAATCACAGTCTTTCAAAAGTTTCCATGAGTTAAAGAAACAAGCATGTGTACTATTAAATCATTTAAGTAAAAGTACAGCTGTGAGTAATGCATACATAAATGAGAAAGGATGGTCTACCAAAAGATAATGCTAACGATCTGGGGTGGTAAGATTCAAGAAAACTTTTACTTTCTTTATTACATGTTTCTAAACTGTTTGAATTTTTCACAAAGCAAAAATAAAAACAATAGTGCTGTGTTAATTGTTAAAAACAACAAGTAAAAATAAAGATAGAAAGTTTTAAAGAGGGAATTAATACAGAAACCAAAGAAGAACTAGAATTGGAGCCATCAAGCATCCCAGAAATTTGATAGGAAGATCTCTGTCTGATTAGAACCTTGTCACTGTGGCGCCAGGAGGGTCCCTGATAATCTCTTCTTTACTGTACCTTATACCATCCTCACCTTTATCTGAACCAGAGATGACTGATAATCTACACTAATTATCTTGGGTCCTTCTGAGAAACCAGGTGGAGAACTCAGGACATAGAATTTTTGGCAGGCCCTCTTGTTTTGTCAGCTTTCTTACAGCTCTACTTTGTGTGCACTAGTATCTTTCCTTAGATTTGCTTATTCAAGATGACATCATGGTCTATTATGCCCAGGTACCAGTTTCCATTATCCAATCCATCAACTTCTCTCTGTTCTTTGTGTTAGTAAAAACAACTCTGCCCCAGCCACCACCCACCCAAGCTATAAAACAGGTTTCGGGGTTTCACAGTGAATCACATCACTGAGATATTAACAGGAGCCTGCTTTTCCCAGATTGACATGTCTTTCCTTGAGGATGACACCTTTCATTTTCCACCCACACACCACCCATAAAAGAAAGTTCTTTAATCATCTTCAGTTCTATTTGTTCTAAATAAATCTCACTTGTAGTTCCTGATGGGAATATGAGTGTGCTATCACTTTTCCTTTGCCCAATAACAATAACCATTTTCTCTTTCCTAATGACTATTTCTGAACTCTTCCAGAGCCACTGAAATGTCAAATTAACTCTGATTCTGAATACTCTACCTCTTTCACTGTCATGTTAACCAGGGCAAAGATCTTGAAATCACACTTGACTCCTTACTCTTTAACATCTCACATCCATTTACTAGTGGATCCTTCCAACTCTACTCTACACAACAACAGTACTTGCCAACAGCTTGCAAATGAAAACTACAATGAGACATGACTCCACATTCACTAGAATGGCTAAAATAAAAAATCATGACAATACCAAATACTGACAAACTTGCAGAGCAATTGGAACTCTAACTGGCAAGAATGCAAAATGGTATAAGATGGTATACTCTTAATGGAAAACAGTTTGGCAATTGCTTATAAAGTTAAACACACACTTACATATATACCAATCACACTCCCAGATATTTATCCAAAAGAAATAAAAACATGTTTATACAAAAAACTACATACAAATAGTTATAGTGACTTTATTCATAATCACCAAAAGCAGGAAAAACAACCCAATGTCCTTTATTTGGTTCAGTTGGTAAATGAATAAACAAACTGTGGTACATCCATAAAATGGAATTCTACTCAGCAATAAAAAGGGATGAACTATTGATTCTCATAACATCAAGGGTGAATGTCAAAAGCATCTTGCTTAATGAAAGAAGCCAGATCCAGAAAGCTATATACTGTATGATTTTATTTATGTGAAATTTTGGAAAAGACAAAATGATAGGGACAGAAATAAGTTTAGCCCCAGTAATTGGGGCTTAGGGGAGTATGTAGTATCGCTACAAAAAGGCAGCATGAAGCAGTTTTTAGAATAATAGAACTGTTCCATATCATGACTGTGGTGGTGGATATACATTAATATATGAATTTGTCAAAAAACCCCTGGTCCAAGCCACCATCAACTCTCTCCTGGACTCCTACAATCACCTCCAAACTACTTTCTTACCTCCACATCTATCCCCTTACAAGTGCAAATGGTAGTCAGAGTAACACTTTCAAACTTAAGTTAAATCATGTCATACCTCAGCTCAATAGGCTTAAAATAAAATTCAGTGTTCTTACAATGGCCCTTAAGGCCTTACACGATCCGTCCCCTGCCTAGTTCTCTGAACTCATCACCTGGTACCGCAACACTTGTATTCCAGCCACGTTGGCTTTCCTGCTTGCCCATGAACACACCAAGAACACTCCAACTTCAAGGTCTTTACCCTTGTTGTTTCCTCTTACTGGAATGTTCTTTGCCAAATACCTGCATGGCTTATTTCATTACTTATAACTCTCAGTGACTCTCCACTACCTACAGAATTAAATCTCAACTCCTTAATGTGCCTCTTATCACCCTGCATGATGTGTTCCATGCTCTTCTCTATATCCTTATCTGTCACACACTGGGCCCCAGCAAACTGTTGCTGAATTCTATACACTTCCCCTTTTCTTGGCCTGGTGAGTAAATAACTACTTATTTTTTGAAATGCAGCTCAATCATCACCTTTAGGTAAAACAGATAACTCCCTTGTTATGTACACCATGCCCTGCATGAGATTTCATGTTGTTGTTCAGTTGCTCAGTCATGTCCAACTCTTTGGGACCCCATGGACTGCAGCATCCAGGCTCCCCTGTCCTTTACCATCCCCCGGAGATTGCTCAAACTCACGTCCATGGAGTCAGTGATGCTATCCAACCATCTAATCAAGCTCTCCAGGTGATTCTTACACATATTAAAGTTTGAGAAGCACTGGTCCAGCATCTATCATGTGTATTATATTTGATAATGTGTCTGTCTCCCCTGGCTGGCCTGAGAAGCCTTCAAGGTTTTGAATCTATCCCCACAGTCTAATGCAATGTCTGCCTCCCAACAGCGGTTCAGTAAATGTTTGATGAAAGAACAACTGAATGGATGTAAGCCTATGCTGCCTTTCTTTCAACTTCCATGTTCCTGACAAAACAGAGCTCTCTTCCTATGTTGACCATATGCTCAATCAGAGATTGGAATGGCACAGAAGTTCATTTGAGTCTGGCACATACTTGCCTTATGTTGTTGGAACCAGACTGTGAGTCACCCTTATTTTTTATCAGCTGGCTCACTAGGGCATTACATACTTAACTTGGTTACTGTTTATTTAGACAGTATTTAGCCACAGACTTAGCCCTTAAATCTGAGTTTGAGAGAGACATGAAGCCAAATTCTAGGAGTCATTGTAGATTTTTTTAACCTAGACCAATCATCTCACTGACTAAATCTTCATCTTTATATGGAGGAACCCATTCCTTAGATGTGAAATTTTGATGTATTCATGTAGGGTTCTTTTTTTTAATGTTGAGTCATTTCATGGCTACTGTCTATGATTATAGTTCACTATTCTAGGAAATAATGCTTTGAATAACACCTTTACCAATGTTCATTTTCTACTGATTTTTTTTTTGGATGCAGCATGTGGGATCTTAGTTTCCCAACTAGGGATCGAACTCATGCCCCCTGCATTGAAAGGGCAGAGTCTTACCCACTGTACTGCCAAGTAAGACCCTATTTTCTACTGAATTTAATTTGTGCAAAGAATTTTAATCTGTAAAGTCCCTGAGTTTCTCAGCTATCAATGAAAGACAACATAGGTTCTCTCCACCCACCTGCTTTACATTAGTATTACAACTGTTTCTTTACTAGTGGGGATGATGTATTGCTGAACAAGGCCCTTAGCAATAGGGGTGGGGCACATGGTATTTGTTCCCAGTAATATCATCAATCCAGAGAACTGTCTTGAGATTCTATTTCTTTTATCCAACAACTTATCTCCACTATTTCAACCATCAACTTCAACATTAATCCTCTCCAGTAAAGAGCTAGAAAAAACTGTGAGTGAAAGAAAGGAGAAAGGGAGAAAAGGAAGAAAGTGCCTTTCTGACTGTTAAAAGGAAGATGAGCAATCAGGAAGGGAAAGAGGAGGCTGTCCAGACATTTCACTTGGAGTAATATGTTCATGCCTACATCAGCCTAAATATTAGGTGAGTGTGGCCCAAGGAGAATGAAAGATTTTTTACTCATCATGACTCACTCCTAATTAGTGTATTCGGTGTACACAAATTAAACTCCCATCCACTTACTTTTTCAGAAAAAAATACATGTGTGTATACACACACACACACATATATATATTTTACAGTAAGATAACTTTGGTCATTTGGACTGTTTGTGAAACCACAGACTGTCAGAAGTTTCTGTCTGTGAAACCCAAACTGCTGCAAAATCCTAAAAGAATTGGATCATCTCTAAAGCTTGAGTATTAATATCAGTGGATCGTCTATCCCCAGGTGTGTTTAATTCTTCCAAATAGATTCCTCTACAGGACATCAGAAGCACATAAGCCCTATAGATAGGAAATAGAACAAGTCTGTGGTGATGTGCTAAGTCACTTCAGTCATGTCCAGCTCTGTGTAACCCTGGTGGCTCAGACAGTAAAGAATCCACCTGTAATGTGGGAGACCTGGCTTCAATCCCTGGGTTGGGAAGATCCCCTAGAGAAGGGCATGGCGACCCACTCTAGTATTCTTGCCTGGATAATCCGCAATGACAGAGGAGCCTGGCAGGCTACAGTCTATGGGGTTACAAAGAGTCGGACACAACGGAGCAACTAAGCACAGCACATGGTCTATAGCCCACCAGGCTCCTCTTTCCATGCGATACTCCAGGCATGAAGACTGGAGTGGGTTGACATTTCTTTCTTCAGGGGATCTCCCCAACCAAGGAATCAAACCCACTTCTCTTATGTCTCCTGCATTGGCTGGAGGGTTCTTAGCTTGAAGCTTACCAAAGTCATTTAACGCCTTCCCTCTTGCAACCCCTTTACATGGGCTTGAACAAAAGGGTGTGAAACTCAGTTTGGGGGTTGCTTAAACTACTGTAATTATTTTCTAGTTTTATTGCATTGTGCCTAAGTGCACAGCATGCATGATTTCTGCTGTTTAAAATACATTAGAGATTTCTTTAAGGCCTAGTAAAATAAGCTTTTTAATTATGGTGTAGCTAATTAGAAAGAAAATGTTCTCTGTAAGGTATAAAGTTCAACATATTTTTATTAAATTAACTTTATTAATTATATTATCCAAATTAGATATATCCTCTTATTTTTATGTTTTATCTGATAGAGTTGCATTAACATCTCTAAAAAGCTATTAAATTAATGTTTCTGTCAAAGAATTTTTGACAGTTTCTGCTTTATAAATATCAACACTGAGTTATTTGGCATATAAGTTTCATAGTTGTTATTTTTTGCTCTGCATAATGCTTTTTGCCTTGAATTCTGCATTGCCTGAAATTGTCACCTTTGGCTGAAATTAATATTACTTTTCTTTTATTTGCAAACAAATATAAATTTTGGTCCATTTTTAAGATTCAGTGTCTTTTTGACTCTCACAAGCAATATATAGGTATATGTTATAATCTAATCAGAGAGTTCAGTTCAGTTCATTTGCTCAGTTGTGTCTGACTCTTTTTGACCCCATGAACTGCAGCACACCAGGCTTCCCTGTCCATCACCAACTCCTGGAACTTGCTCAAACTCATGTCCATCAAGTCAGTGATGCCATCCAACCATCTTGTCCTCTATTGTCCCCTTCTTCTCCTGTCCTCATTCTTTCCCAGTATCAGGGTCTTTTCCAATGAGTCAGTTCTTTGCATCAGGTGGCCAAAGTACTGGAGCTTCAGCTTCAGCATCAGGCCTTCCAATGAACACTCAGGACTGATTCCCTTTAGGATTGACTGGTTTGATCTTGCAGTTCAAGGAACTCTCAAGAGTCTCCTCCAGCACTACAGTTCATCTTTCTATTTTAGTAAGAAGTTATAACAATTTTTGTTTATTGTTATAACTAATGTTTCATTGCTTTTATGCCATTTTGGGATTCTTATTTTTCCTTTAAAGACATGTGTAGTCTATGCATTTTTTGTGTTTATTCCATTTAGTCATTATAAATTTTTTCAATCCATATAGTAAATGTTTACACAGATAGAGATCTTCAAGTTACTTTTTTCTAAATATAACATGGATGACATATTTCCAAAATCCATAATACTCATGCCTTTCTGTTGCTTTCATTCATAAATATTGGCTATTTGAACCAAATCTTTTTCTCACCAAATATTTTAGACATGGTTCTGTAGCCTTTCAGTGTTCAATTTAGTTAAAAACACTGAGACTAGCCTGATTTTTCCTTCCATTATAAGTAAACTAATTAAATGACTAGATATTTGTAGGATATGTTTGATTCATAAATACACCTCCATGAGAATTTCTATTTTTTGTCCCTGCAAGATTCTGGACTTCCAAACTGCACAATCAGATCTTTTATTGACTTATGAACGTTTTCTTTAATTATGTCTGATCATCGCTTGATTCCAGTTATACCAATCTTTCTCTTGTGTATCTATAATTTTTAGGTTTGATAATTTTTATGTTTACTCATGTCTTTTCATTTGTTTTCTGCTTG
Source organism: Moschus berezovskii (assembly GCF_049115385.1). NCBI lineage: Eukaryota > Metazoa > Chordata > Mammalia > Artiodactyla > Moschidae > Moschus > Moschus berezovskii. The sequence goes on along the minus strand of NC_142488.1, from coordinate 40,016,714 downwards.
TTCCCTACATTCTGGGAAATTTTTTATGTTTGTTTTCTGTATTACCAATTCAGTATTTTAGTGTCAATTCTGTTCCCAGAAAGGATTTTTGATTCTGCTATTCTAGTTCTCTTACAGTTTCTTTTAAAATTTGTTCTTTATTTCAAACATCTTCCTATTATTTTTCTACAGTTGATTTCATCTCTGCTACTGCTCCTATCTTGTAGAAGTTACATCCTCTTGTAGTCTCGTAGATATAATTTTCTGCTGGTTTCAATAGTAAATCATTTCACAGTTAGCATTCTCCCATGGGCTTTCCTAGTCACTCAGTGGTAAGAATCCACCTGCCAATGCAGGAGATGCAGGTTTGATTCCTGAGTTGGGAAGATCCCCTGGAGGAGGAAATGGCAACCCACCCCAGTATTCTTGCCTGGGAAATTGCATAGACAGAGTAGCCTACAGTCCATAGGGTTGAAAAGAGTTGGATATGACTAAATACACACATACACACATTCTTCTCCTGAGTCTTCAGGGTGGAGTTTCTCTTGCTCTGCCATGTTTTTAACAGACCTCTATTAAGTTGTTTCTATTTACTCATCCCCAAAATGAGCAGAGACCTAGCCTGACCCAGTTCTTGCCAAAAGACAGATTTTGGTTGTCCTCATTGTCCCCTGTGCATTGCTCACAAAACATTCTGAGAGTTTGATTGTGTGGTTGTACATTGCTCTCAATCCAATTTATTTTTTATTGGAAGATAATTGCTTTACAATATTGTGGTGGTTTCTGCCATACAACAATGTGAATCAGTCATATATATATATAACTATGCATATAGTCATGACTATATATACTCATATATATAGTCATGATTACATATAGTCTTAAGTATATATAGTCAATAGGCTCAAGAGTCTATATATAGAGAGAGTCACATATATAGTCATTAACTGTAGTATGATTATATAGTATGCCTATATAGTTATGACTATATAATCATACTACAGTTATGACTATATATAGTTATAGTTATGACTATATATATGACTCTCTCTCTTCTCTCTCTATTCAGTTCAGTTCAGTTCAGTCTCTCAGTCATGTCCAACTCTTTGCAACCCCATGAATCACAGCACGCCAGGCCTCCCTGTCCATCACCAACTCCCAGAGTCCACACAAACCCATGTCCATCAAGTTGGTGATGCCATCCAACCATCTCATCCTCTGTCGTCCCCTTCTCCTCCTGCCCTCAGGATCTTTGCCAGCATCAGGGTCTTTTCAAATGAGTCAGCTCTTCTCATCAGGTGGCCAAAGTATTGGAGTTTCACCTTCAACATCAGTCCTTCCAATGAACACCCAGGACTGATCTTTAGGATGGCCTGGTTGGATCTCCTTGCAGTCCAAGGGACTCTCAAGAGTCTTCTACAGCACCACAGTTCAAAAGCATCAATTCTTCGGCACTCAGCCTTCTTTATAGTCCAACTCTCACATCCATACATGACCACGGGAAAAACCATAGCCTTGACTAGATGGACCTTTGTTGGCAAAGTAATGTCTCTGCTTTTTAATATGCTATCTAGGTTGGTCATAACTTTCCTTCCAAGGAGCAAGCGTCTTTTAATTTCATGGCTGCAATCACCATCTGCAGTGATTTTGGAGCCCAGAAAAATAAACTCAGCCACTGTGTCCACTGTTTCCCCATCTATTTGCCATGAAATGATGGGACCAGACGCCATGATCTTAGTTTTCTGAATGCTGAGCTTTAAGCCAACTTTTTCACTCTCCTCTTTTACTTTCATCAAGAGGCTCTTTAGTTCCTCTTCACTTTCTGCCATAAGGGTGGTGTCATCTGCATATCTGAGGTTATTGATATTTCTCCTGGTAATCTTGATTCCAGCTTGTGCTTCCTCCAGCCCAGCGTTCCTCATGGTGTACTCTGCATATAAGTTCAATAAGCAGGGTGACAATATACAGCCTTGACGTACTCCTTTTCCTATTTGTAACTAGTCTGTTGTTCCTTGTCCAGTTCTAACTGTTGCTTCCTGGCCTGCATACAGGTTTCTCAAGAGGCAGGTCAGGTGGTCTGGTATGCCCATCTCTCTCTCTCTCTCTCTATATATATATATATATAAAACCTCTTGAGTCTCCCTTCCACCCTGCCCCCATCCCACCCCTCTAGGTCATCACAGAGCACCAGACTGAGCTCCCTTTTCTATACAGCAACTTCCCACTAGCTAGTTATTTTACACATGGTAGTGTATATATGTCAATCTGATTTTCAGTGCCCAGGAGATACTCAGAATTTTAGCTTCAGAGACCACCAGTCAGATATCACCTTAAGGCAAAAATTATACCTGTATTTTGACATACTACCCCTCAGAAAACTCTCTCTCCAACCTGCCCTAAAAAAACAGAGTCAAGCCTGGTCATGTGACTTTTATTCACCTAGTTTGGAATGATATTAAATTGCTTCCAAAAAGTTAATTTACCCTCAAAAGACAAAGTATTGGCAACATGGATTGAATCAAAATGCAATCCCTGGACTCACAAAGAGAAGTTCCATCTTTGGCCATGGCCAAGGCCATATTGAAAGAATAAGCTGGAAAAATTCCCATGAAACTACTTTGGAAAGAACTGCTCTCATTTGTATGCTGAAGTTCTACTATGTTATTAAAAATTCAATCATACTACTTTATAGCCACACCTCTACAGAAGTGTTTCTTTCTCACTCAGATACTGTTTCATTAACTGCCATTAATCAAGCATCCATATTGATGTTTTTAGACCTAATCTTTACATTCCTCATTCCTTGAGATAAAAATCTTACTTTTCGCAGTTGCCTGATTGTCTCAGGTTGATGTGCTAGTTATTAAGCTATTCTTGCTCAGCTCCAAACTGAGCATTCTATACTTTGCTTTATAATGCTGAGACTGGGATCTGACAAACCACATTTCTGCCTGCCAGCTGTTCCCTTTTAGGCTTTGTTCATACAGAGTGCTAGAAAGAGATGCAAGGCTGAAGGAGGAGAAGGGACACACTTCTTCCTGTTTGCTTCTTGGCATTTCCAGTTAGATTCCTGCTCCTATGAGAGCAACCATAGTGAGCACCCCAACCTCACTTCTTAATCCCAGAAGTGGCAATCTCCTCTTGTACCAGCAGCTGAATCCAGTTTGCAGTTTTTCCAACACTTGCAGAGCCAGTTTCATCATGTACCCCCTCCAGAGATACCGGCATCCCCTCCCTTTAGAGGTCTGGGTCCAGGCCACACGAGGCTTCTTGTTTTAGCACAAACACACCAGACCCAGTCAACTGGTGTCCCCTCCTCAAGCATCTGTGTCTCAGCCTGATGTGGTCCTTCCTCCAGATCTCTAACTTTGAATAATTTTGACATCTTCTCTCTGTTCCTTCAGTACTAGGGGTGGTAGCTGTTTCTTGAAGTTTCTTGAAGTTGCTACCTCCATGATAATTTAGAGATCTCTTTTTTCCTCTTAAGGTGCCCTTATGGGGTTGAATTGTGTCCCTTCAAAAGATGTTGAAGTCCTAGTACCTGTGAATGTGACCTTACTTGGAAATAAAGTATTTGCCAACGATCAAGTTAAGAAGAGGTCATTAGGATGAGACTTAATTCAATGTGATCAGTATCCTTATCAAAAGAGGAAATCAGGACAGAGACACACATATAAAGGGATGGTGGTAGTTTAGTTGCTAAGTCGTGTCTGACTCTTTGCGATGCCATGGACTGTAGCCTGCCAGGCTCCTCTGTCCATGGGGATTGTTCACTCTAGAATACTGGAGAGGGTTGCCATTTCCATATAGAGGAAAGACAATGTGAATACACAGGGAGAATACCATCCACAAGCCAATGAAAACCTGAGGCAACCAGAAGAGGTAGCCTCTCCTGACGCTACTAGGAGAGAGGCATGAAAGAGATTCTCCTTCACAGCCCTCAGGAGGAAACTCCCTGCAAAAATCTTGATTTCAGACTTCTGGCCTCCAGAACTATAAGACAAAAAAGTTCTGTTGTTTAAGCCATGTAGTTTCTGGTCTTTTGTTATGGTAGCCCCAGGAAACTAATACAGAAAGCAAGTTAATTTTATACCTAGCTGAATTTTTTTACATTAAATTCTCCTGTTAAAATAACTGGTGAGCTTTCTGTCTCCTGACTGGACTCTGACTAATACACTTGTGTTTCCCCTAGAAGCAGACCTTGCAAAAAGGATATGAATGTGAGTAGTTTATTGGGGGGCGGGTGGCTCCCCGGTGGCTCAGCAGAAGAGAATCTGCTTGCAATGCAGGAGACTCAGGTTTGATCCCTGTATCAGGAAGACCCCCTAAAAGAGGGCATGGCAAACCACTCCACTATTCTTGCCTGGAGAATCCCATGGACAGAAGAGCCTGGTAGCCTACAGTCCAAGGGTCGCAAAAGAGTCAGACCCAACTGAGTGATTAGACAATAAAGTTTATTTGGGACCAGTTTATTTTGGAAACAATACCAAGAAGAACTAGCAGGAGAGACAATAGAAGGAAGGAAAGCAATCCACGGTGAGTTAATGAAGTTACTGCCATGGGCCATAAGGGCTTAACCTTACTGGGGACCTCTTCGTGACTACAGAACTTGTCTTATAATTGTCTCACCCAAAGGAGGGATGCAGCTGGAGTATTTATCCACCAACTCTGGTCCTTCATTATTTGAGGGCTAGTCTTGGAAATATCAACACTTAGCATCTCCAGTTTTCCTTGTACATAGACCAAGTTTGTTCCTGCGGCCAAAGAAAGGACTCAGGCAGTTGCAGGTGCTTACAAGAAGAAACTGTGGGCATATGTGGGAATGGTGCGGGCAAGAATAAATGTCGGTATCAAAAGCATCTGCTACAGTCATTGTTAAGTCTTCAAGTTCTAGTTATTCAAAGCCCCAAAATGCCTTAAGAGGCCACGAGATGATGAAATATGAGCACCTTTTATTCTGCTAAAGAGTGACAGTGAAGCAGGAGCACTTTTGCCCTTGCAAATCAAGAGCATCAGCCGACCTGCACAACACAATACAGTAAAGCTCCCTTTGCACTTGCTGTCTGAGCTCATCAAACGCATAAAGGTAAATTATGAAGATATATTTAAACTACTTTGTTTATCATCCTGATCCCACAACCTCTTTTTCATGACTTGATAGGACTACTGAATATAAGCACCAGAGGAGGTCTTACAGATCAGCCAGACTGCAAGTTTTCCAAACAAAAATCAGATTCAGAAACATTTATACAAAAAAAAAAAAAAAACTTACAATATGAAAAACAAATGAAAATGGAGTCTGTTTGGTTTATACTTGTGAGAGGCAAGGGAAGAGGAAGTTTTCCATGTTGGGAGCCCTCTCATCTCAACAGCATCCCTGAAGGGAGGTCACAGACTCCCTCAAGCTCATACTGCCCATGTTTAAAAGCAGTGATCTCCTCCAACTTTCTCATGTTGATGGATAGGGGATTTTGATTTTTCCCTCTTAAAGTCTGCAAGATAATATCCATGTCTACTAACGCTGATGCTAGCGTTCTTTTAAAAATCCTCATAATTTGGATCACAATAATTCAGAGTGCTGACTGGGCATTTACTTGAGTGCTAGTACTGAAAAAAGGATTCACAAAGCAGATTCGTTCAGTTCAGTTCAGTTCAGTCGCTCAGTCATGTCCGACTCTTTGCAACCCCATGAATCACAGCACGCCAGGCCTCCCTGTCCATCACCAACTCCCGGAGTTCACTCAAACTCATGTCCATCGAGTCAGTGATGCCATCCAGCCATCTCATTCTCTGTCATCCCTGTCTCCTCCCACCCCCAATCAGCAGATTCATTAGATTAAAATAAAAATGTGTGATGATCATTGCCACTAAAAATCTATTCCAGTCACTTTAGATAATGGGTTCTTATTTAAAAATAAAAAAGCTGGGGAAATATCTGAGCAGATATTTTCCCTTAGTTTCACCCTTTAGTTTAGGGTGGAACTGAAGAGTGGGTGAGGAGAAAGAACTGGGAGACACAGATATAGGAATCAGTAAAGTGAAAGTGAAGTCATTAGGTCATGTCCGACTCTTTGCTACCCCATGGACTGTAGTCTATCAGGCTCCTCCGTCCATGGGATTTTCCAAGCAATAGTACTGGAGTGGGTTGCCATTTCCTTCTCCAGGGGATCTTCCCAACCCAGGGATCAAACCCGGGTCTCCCTCATTGTAGACAGACGCTTTACCATCTGAGCCACCAGGGAAGCCCAGGAATCAGTAAGTAGTTCTTAAAGAAGGAGTATCTTAAATTTGTATATGTGGATAAGCTCCCTGTAGGTATGAAGTACAGAATGAAAAACCACAAGCCGGGGCTAAGAGGCCCATTATTTAATGCATTTATTTAGTGCAGCACAGCCGAGTACTTAAGAAAGCAGATTGAGTTAGTGCACTGCCCTTGGTCTTGTGCTCTTGAGTAATGAAGTTCTAATGAACAGTGAGGGTCCAAAGGATTCTAAAGAACATAGGTGTGGCTACCTGTTGGAATCTTTACTGACCAAAAATAAATAAATAAACAAAACAAAAAAACAAAACAAAACTGCTTTTTGTAAGGTTCCCTTTGAGAAATCTTTTGTTAAACTTCACTGTTAACTATTGCCCACTTTTCCCCTTAATTTTCCTGATAGCCAAGATAATGCATACCAAGCGTAATGAATCACTGGCTCATCTAGACAGAGGCTTTGCAAATTTAATCTGCATCACTGCTTGTTTTCTTGGTACAGTTATGTTCGTAGAATGCTAAGGCTGCTTTCTTTTTGAGCCTTTTTGTTGGACCCTCTCAGGATGGCTTGATCTGGACATAATTCTTTAATCTCATAATATTTTCAGCTTTGTATTCATTGACCATCATAATTTAGGTCATTTGAAAAGGCTTGCAGCAAGCATCCAGGGTAGTTTTCATTATTTAACAGCTTTTCACAAGAATTCAATATGTTGGAACGCATTCTTCATTGGCACTTCAATATGTAGATCTCTACTCTACTTTAGGCTGCTGCTGCTGCTGCTAAGTCACTTCAGTCATGTACAACTCTGTGCGACCGCATAGACGGCAGCCCACCAGGCTCCCCCATCCCTGGGATTCTCTAGACAAGAACACTGGAGTGGGTTGCCATTTCCTTCTCCAATGCATGAAAATGAAAAGTGAAAGTGAAGTCGCTCAGTCGTGTCTGACCCTCAGCAACCCCATGGACTGCAGCCTTCCAGGCTCCTCTGTCCATGGGATTTTCCAGGTAAGAGTATTGGAGTTGGGTGCCATCGTCTTCTCCGGGACTCCCTGCTATCTTTCCTCAATTCCTGACCCTGGATTTGAGCCTTGTGCCTCCTGCTTGGCTAGAAACGGAGATCATATACTCTTCCTAAAAACATTATCCTTCTCTTCATGGTAATAAAAATGGCTACCTTATGTTGACACGTTCAGCATGCTAGATGCTATACTGGACACTTGACAGTTTATCTCTAATGCTTATTCTGCTAATCAGTTTCAGGCACTGAGGATACAGCAGTGAACAAAACAAAGTTTCTTCCAGAAAGGATCTGATATTCTCTTACAATCCTTGACATGGTTCAGCGTGGTACAGAGAAGTTAACTAATCTGCCCAAGACCACACAGCTATTAAGTGGCAGAGCTAGAGTGTAGAACTTAATTCTCTGATCCCAATACTTACACTCTCTCTCCTGCATCCAGCCACCTCTCCTGGTCTCACTTCAGACAGTAACTCACATTTTCTAACACAAAATTTCCCAACACTAAAATTCTCATTTTATAAATCTATTAAAATCAAATGAATGAGAACTACAGAATGAATATTAGGGTACATGTAATTTGCAGGTTAACTAGAACATTTTCTTTCAACCTTGATTCTTAATATCCTTTAAAAATGTATTAGTTAACTTTTCTGCTTTTATAAGAATAGTAATAGGGCTCCCTTAGACAATGCAGGGTTTTCCTTTATCTTAAGGTTATTATTCTAAGTAGCACTGTAGATTCTCAGTATACCATTATAGAGAAAAAAAATGCAATAAATCGGATTAAAAATTCACTGACCCAAGGGCATACCCTGGAAAGTAATTTTTTAATTTTTTTTACATCTTTGATACAAAATTATTTTCTCTTTTGTCTTTTTCCCAAAGCGTGCATGTTCAATTTCTCAGTCGTGTCTGACTCTTTGAGACCCCACAGACTGTAGCCTGCCAGGCTCCTCTTTACATGGGATTCTCCAGGCAAGAATACTGGACCGGGTTGCAATTTCCTCCTCCAGGGGATCTTCCCAACCCAGGGATCAAACCCGTGTCTCCTGTATCGGCAGGCAGATTCTTTTACCACTGCGCCACCTGGGAAGCAGGAAATGCTAAAAGAATTCTTTTCAAGTGTAAGTAAATACACCTGGAATTAGTGGACAGCAGTCTTGGCTCTGCTACAATGAATTAGATAAATTGTGAAACTTAGGTCTTTTCTCGGGCCACAATTCTGCCTACTGTAAAACGAGATTGGATTAAAAGAAATCCTGTTTGTGTAGTGCTTTACATTTTTCAATGCAATATTTGTATATTATCTGACTTCCCTGCCTCACTTCTTTCCCCTGCTACTGGATGTTTCATTCACCTTCCAAATAAACTACTTACACTCCAGTCCTTGTCTCAGGTTGGCTTCTGCTGCTGCTGCTAAGTCGCGTCAGTCGTGTCCGACTCTGTGCAACCCCATAGACGGCAGCCCACCAGGCTCCGCCGTCCCTGGGATTCTCCAGGCAAGAACACTGGAGTGGGTTGCCATTTCCTTCTCCAATGCATGAAAGTGAAAAGTGCAAGTAAAGTCGCTCAGTCGTGTCCGACTCTTCGCAACCCCATGGACTGTAGCCTACCAGGCTCCTCCATCCATGGGATTTCCCAGGCAAGAGTACTGGAGTGGGGTGCCATTGCCTTCTCCACAGGTTGGCTTCTGGGGGTGCCCAAATTAAGGCCTCCACCTGACCTACATTTTACTTTGATGAATTCTCTGGTCATTCTTACTCCTCTACTTAGCTTTCATGATCTTGGCAACTTGCAGTCCAATAAATAAGGGTCAGCAGAGTTAAGCAGAGTTTTAAGAGTTCACTTTCAAAATATCTCTGAAATTCAGAGAGTTTGTAATCAGTGGTGGAGAGCTGAGTCTCACACGACTAAAGGAAACTTTTAGAAATACTCACAATGCTACTTTCGTAGCTCCATCTTTCTCTGAAGCTGGTGTTCTCCTTTGACTATTGTGGTTTTTTTCCCTCTAGCATCCTAGATATGACAGATGCACACACCCTTTGTCCTCTGAGATTTTAAAATATGCAATAATTGGCCCACATGGCCTATAGTTTTGTATCTTTACATCCCTCTACAGCCTTACCTGATTGCTATGTTTATTTATTTTATTTTTGATCTCTGGTCCCTCTGCCTTTTCTATTTTTTTTAATTTATTTATTTTAATTGGAGGCTAATTACTTTACAATATCGTATCGGTTTTGCCATACATTGACATGAATCTGCCCCGGGTGTACATGTGTTCCCTATCTTGAACCCCCCTCCCACCTCCCTCTCCATATCATCCCTCTGAGTCATCCCAGTGCACCAGCCTTGAGCATCCTGTATCATGCATCGAACCTGGACTGGCGATCCATTTCACATATGATAATATACATGTTTTTGCCATTCTCCCAAATCATCCCACCCTCGCCCTCTCCCACAGAGTCCAAAAGACTGTTCTATACATCTGTGTCTCTTTTGCTGTCTCATATACAGGGTTATCGTTACCCTTACAGCCACTATGGAGAACAGTGTGGAGATTCCTTAAAAAACTGGAAATAGAATTGCCATACAACCCAGAAATCCCACTCCTGGGCATACATACCGAGGAAACCAAAATTGAAAGAGACTCATGTACTTCAATGTTCATCACAGCACTGTTTATAATAGCCAGGACATGGAAGCAACCTAGATGTCCATCTGCAGACGAATGATTGCTATGTTTAAAAGACCTAATGGTCTCTTTTCTTTTGCCTAATTTTGCCCAAGGAACATGAGTGCAAATATTTAGGTTAATTTGGAGTCTCCAAACTTAAACCCATCAAAGCAGCAGTCAGTGACCAAACTGAAAGGATTTCTTTGTCCCCAGTGCATTGATTAAACATGGAATTCCATAAAGCTACTACCGTCCTGTGAACTGTAAGGCTAGAATACGTTGAGTTAATTTGTTTCAACAAAACTTTGCAGGTCCCATTCACATGTCATGACTTTTAGGTACAGTGCCGTGGCAATTTCTGCAGCAGAAATAATTTCATCTTCCAACTTGAATGCAAATTAGAGTTGTTCTTTCAGATTTTAATTACTTAAATTTCCACCCCCTGAAGGTTATGAGGGAGAGGAAGGGACAAAAATAAAGGGCACATTTCAGAAACTGAGTTCTTTACAAACAGTGTGGGTGGAAAGGATGTATACAATTTCAGGGGCAAACAGAGACCTGAACCATTTCTGTCATAGCACCTACAGGGGAATTTTTTATTTGCAAATGAAAAATAAATTTAAAAGAGAGACCTTTTCAGGGAAATGCTGGAGGTGTGTTCTTTGGAGTAGACTGTCCACCCCATAAGGCTTAAAATTACCGATGGTCCCAGAAGGTCTACTGTGTGATCAGTTACATTGCAAAATAGAAAGGCAGGGTTATGAGTATGGTACAGGCACAACAGAACACGTAATTTTACTTGCTGGACACTCTGGTGTCAGCCAAGGCACACAAAGCATAATCTGACTGTAATCTCAGTTTCTTGGCTCTCAAAGGAGGCAATGGTGCCTTTAAGGACACAGGGAACAGGAGGAGAAAAGGAAACATCCAATTGGATCCTCTGGGTCTGCTCTTTCTTCCATACTTACAGTTTTCTCCTGCATCTTCTTCCTCCTCACCACTCCCCCACCCCAACACTAAATACCACCAGGCAGCCTCGTAGGAGAGGGGTTCAAAGACACTGCTTCCTGGAGAGGTTTCTGTGTGTAAATCTTGGAAGTCTTTAATGTACATGAGATCTGTAAGCTCCAAGCTTTGAAAACTTTTATTTTGAAGGTTGGAGGATATACTTAGTTTTCTTGGCACTTAGACAGACCCCTATTTGACTTTTGTAGTTGCTTTCAGGAAAACAGAGGATGGTTATTTAAGATGCTCTAGTTAAAAAGTATACAGGTATTAGTTTTTTAGAGAATAATAAGTTTCAAGATAGTAAACTGAAATTTCCCCTGGCATGAACAAAAAGTAGCAACTTCTTTCATTTACATGGTATTCTATTATTTTCATTCCTGGCTCCATCGGACTTCTTACACCTCTTCATTGTTTACATATTTAGATTCTAAATATTCTGGGCCTCATACTTCTCTTTGTGGCTTCTGCTGCTGCTGCTGCTGCTGCTGCTAAGTCACTTCAGTCGGTTTCCTTGCTATTATTTTTGGACTTAATAAGCAGTGACATAAATTTAAACGCTGGCTCCTCAAACAAAAATTTCAGAAGTAACTCTATGTCCCTTGCCAAGTAAACAGAGTTCTACATGCAAGTATTTTCCATGTCTCTTGAGCCCCCTTTTCCCCTTCCCTTTGGATCTATCGTAACCAGCAGACCACCTACTTGTATAACATATACTCACATTTCACACATTTCAAAAGTCAAATAGGTACATGAGTCTCTACAGTGAAAATTTCTACTCAATTTTTATTCTCAGCACCCTAGTTTCCCTGCCTGGAGATGGATCGTGTTGTCAGTTTTCATGTGTATATTTCCAGAGATAATCTATGCATATACAAGTTACACACACATGCACACACACACACACACATGCCACAATCATTAGAGAGATACATCTGTATTTCTGTCCCCCTTTCTATGAAAACAGTGACCACATGCACACAGTTCTGCATCTTGCTTTTATTCATTTAACAAAATAGTGAAATCATCCCCATGTTCATGCATAAAGAGCCTTCTCATTCTTTCTTTCTTTGTAGCTGCACAGCATTCCATTGCAAGAATGTGTTATGATTTATAGAAACAGCCCTTATGGATGGACAATTGGGATGTTTCCATTCTTTTCTATTACAGACAGTGCTGAAAAGCATAACTTGGTATGCATTTCATTTTTCTCATGAGCAAATATATTGGTAGGATATAGTCTTAAAAGTGGAATTGCTAAATCAGAGGTCGTATGCTTTTTGTAAAATTTGATAGGAGTAGTCAAACTGTCCTCCACACAGTCCAATGTGCTGGTCTTATATTCCCTTCTGAGCACCCCCACTGTATTTGAAACACATTGACATATTTGCCTGCATTCTACTCACCTACATGTACCCAGGAACCCTGTAACTGTCGTCTTTTTTTCATGAAGCATACATCGCATGAAGTATTTTGTTTTTCTTCTGAACAACCTAAAAAGAAAAAAGCAAACTGGAATCAAAAGACTTGGATGTAAGTCTTGGTTATACTTCTTACATGCCTTGTGACATTGAGCAAATTATTCATCTACTCTGAGCCTAGTGTTTCTCATATATAAAGTAGGATAAGACTACTATCATAAATGCTTTGTGAAAATGAAGAGGCACTGCATGAAAATCACCCAGTTTTGTCCCAGCATACAGTAGGAATTCTGTAATTGATGGTTCTTCCCTTCTTTGTCCTAGTCCCATTTTGCTTTCTTTTTTTAAAGTGGGGGGCATAAAGTTTCAGAGAGTGTGGAATTATAAACTGTGTGGAAATGTTTTGTGAACTAAACATGGTGGACAGAATCCTAAAGATGACCGCCCCCTCCTCCAGTGACTTACATCCCTGTATAATTTATTCCCTTTAAATGTGGGAGGGACTTAAAAATATGATAGGATACCATTCCCATGATTATTTTATGTTACATGGCACAACTGATTTTAAGTCAACTCAGTGGAACTGACCAAATCCAGTGAGCCGTTTGGAAGCAAATTGCTTTCTCTAGCTAGTCACAGAGGAGAAAGGCAGAGTGATACCCGCTGGCTGGCCTAGAAAAGAGCACACATCCATGTAAACTGCCTATGGCAGCTGCATGGCAAGAAACTAGGCACCGTCTCCAAAAGCTTAGAGCAGTCCGCAGCCAACAACAAACAAGCAAAATGGGGCTCTAAGTCCTACAACCCCAAGGAACTGAATTCTGCCAATAGCCAGAGAGCCTGGAAGAACACTTCAAGCCCCAGATGAGAACCACAATCCTAACTGACATGATGATATCAGCTCAGTGAGACTCTGAGCAGAAAACCCAGGCACACTATGCCCAGACTAGTGAGATAATAAATGAGTTGTTGTAAGCCACTAAATTTGCGGTGACCTATTATGCAGCAAGAGAGTTTCAGAAAAACATCTATTTCTGCTTCATTGACTATGCCAAAGCCTTTGACTGTGTGGATCACAATAAACTGTGGAACATTCTGAAAGAGATGGGAATCCCAGACCACCTGACCTGCCTCTTGAGAAACCTGTATGCAGGTCAGGAAGCAACAGTTAGAACCAGTCATGGAACAACAGACTGGTTCCAAATAGGAAAAGGTGTACGTCAAGGTTGTATATTGTCACCTTGCTTATTGAACTTATATGCAGAGTACATCATGAGGAACGCTGGGCTGGAAGAAGCACAAGCTGGAATCAAGATTGCTGGGAGAAATATCAATAACCTCAGATATGCAGATGACACTACCCTTATGGCAGAAAGTGAAGAGGAACTCAAAAGCCTCTTGGTGAAAGTGAAAGAGGAGAGTGAAAAGGTTGGCTTGAAGCTCAACATTCAGAAAACAAAGATCATGGCATCTGGTCCCATCACTTCATGGGAAATAGATGGAAAAACAGTGGAAACAGTGTCAGACTTTGTTTTTTTGGGCTCCAAAATCACTGCAGATGCTGATTGCAGCCATGAAATTAAAAGACGCTTGCTCCTTGGAAGGAAAGTTATGACCAACCTTGATAGTATATTAAAAAGCAGAGACATTACTTTGCCGACCAAGGTCCGTCTAGTCAAGGCAATGGTTTTTCCCATGGTCATGTATGGATGTGAGAGTTGGACTGTGAAGAAAGCTGACCGCCGAAGAATCGATGCTTTTGAACTGTGGTGTTGGAGAAGACTCTTGAGAGTCCCTTATACTGCAAGGAGATCCAACCAGTCCATTCTAAAGGAGATCAATCCTGGATGTTCATTGGAGGGACTGATGCTAAAGCTGAAACTCCAATACTTTGGCCACCTCATGAGACGAGTTGACTCACTGGAAAAGACTCTGATGCTGGGAAAGGTTGGGGGCGGGAGGAGAAGGGGACGACGGAGAATGAGATGGCTGGATGGCATCACCGATTCTGTGGACATGAGTTTGAGTGAACTCCGGGAGTTGGTGATGGACAGGGAGGCCTGGCGTGCTGTGATTCATGGGGTCGCGGAGAGTCGGACACGACTGAGCGACTGAACTGAACTGACTGATTATGCAGCAACAGAAAACACACTATATGACTCCTATGTCTGGTGAGATAAATCAGTGATGAGGTTGTATAGAGGTCATAGAAAACAAACACTAGTATTTCCTCTTTCAATAGTATGCTAGCACCATTTTGTTTCCTAGTTGATTCAAGGCTTATCTTCCTTCCAGGTGCCAACTGCCTCAAGTAGAAGCATGAACATGGCACCTTAGTATTCCTTTCACCATTTTAGGGTCTTGCATTCACTAAATGCCCACTGCTTGCTTCTAAGAAAACCTTCCTTTTCCCTTTTTCTTAGAACAATTTTTGATTCATTTGTAACTTAATCGTATTATGTTTTGAATGACAAAATTTGACCTTAAAAGCAACATTTCAGTTGTTTCATTCTATAACTCAGAAACAGTAGAACACTCTTCCAGTCATATATTAGACTGGGTATTCCATGTTCTGATTTGGTTATTATTCTTGATTATCCAGCTTTGTGTTTGTTTAGTGAATTTTCAATCCCTTATAAAGATAATTGTTCATTCTAAGTAAGATAAGCAGTTGGTAGCAAGTTTCCTAAAGAGGAAGCCATTAGGTGGCTTGATTTTAGCTGATATCAGTGGTGTCCATGAGAACAAAATTATGAATCAGGAGAGCATGTAGAAGCTTAATTTGAAAGTTTATGAGGGGTATAAGACCAGCTATTATATGGCAACAATTATCTGAGAGATAAAACTGATAAATCTTATAACTGTTTTAAGTATGCTGGCTAAGACTTCTGAACTTTTTATATTATAGCCTTAGTCCAGTTTTTTTACCCCTGAAAATTAAAACAATTATTATTCATTAAAAATGCATTTATCAAGAACAATATAATGATCAGATATAGCTTGTCCAATTTTAAAAACTGATGATGGTTAGAACATAATATTTATTTGAAATTTTATATTTATAATTTTGCATTCTGATTCTACATGCTATCATGGTATCTTAGGCACTGAGCTATTTGTATGGCTTAAAAAAGAATTTGGTGCACACATGTCCATGGATAATATCTACCTCCTATAAATGGTTCAACAGGGGGGAGCAAATTTCTAGATGGTGCTTCTACTCTTGGTTGTTAATTTGATGCACTAATTAACTGATGAAATGATTGACTCTAATATATTGATTAAAAGGTGCTTACGCTTATTGTTTTTATTTGGAAATTATTGTTTGAAAATTCATATTTTATAGCTTAACTTTCCTAAATAAGGGAATGAGAGTGTCAAAGCACAGGCGTCCTGCTCCTGTGCGTGTGTGTTCAGTTGTGTCTGACTCTTTGTGACTCCATGGACTGTAGCCCACCAGGCTCCTCTGTCCATGGGATTTTCCAGGCAAGGGTACTGGAGTGGGTTGCCACTTCCTCCTCCAGGGGATCTTCTCAACCAAAGGATTGAATCCGGGTTTTCTGTGGCTCCTGCATTGGCAGGCAGATTCTTTAGTACTGAACCACCTGGGAAGCCACCCAGCCTGCTCCTTTAGTGGTCTATACAACAGTATCTAGTTAAGAGATTATGGCTGCTGCCTCCACACCTCATTTTCCCCTTTGGAACTCAAGGGATTGTACAATTAATCCTTCTAATAACCATTAACACTTGATTAAGAACAGGTGGAGGGATCTTCATTTCACAAATAAGATTCTTATACATAAAGAGGTTCAGCAACAAAACTGGGCTGACAGCCCTCCTGACCCAGAATTCTCTACTCTGCACCATTGTGCTTCTCTCTCTTTCATAGTCACACTCTCAGTGAAGCTGGTTTTCATTGTAAACCACACGCTTGCTTTGGGGATCAAAATGGAGAAATAGATGAAACAGGTCTTTCATCGTACTGGTTTCTTTTCATATTGTAGTCACTGCTCAATGCTGGTATTTACAAAATCATTCCTATCTAGTACTTTGGTCCCCTTTTGTTCCTCTTTGTGAACATATTAGAAAGAAATGAAGTGGTCTATTTTTATTTTTGACAAATGCTTTTGGAATGCTGTCATAATAACAATATACAACTTTATGGTGAAGGACTAACATGGGCTCATCTTCTCCAGGGCAATAACATAGCTGAATACCAAAGAAAAGATTTTTTTTTATTACATGAGTATTTTATGGAAGTGAGCTTCCTTTGTAACCATGTAAGTCTGCTAAGCCACTGAGAGTTTTTATGCAGTCATGATTATAAAACAAGTCTCAGAATTTGGGGAAACATCAAAAAACCTTAGGACTACATTGTACAATCTAAGTAGCCCCACTGTGTTATAATTTAAAATGGAGGGAAGTAATTGCGGGTTCCACTTTGAAAATATCAAACATGAGAATTTCACTCAAGCTGCCGCCCCTTTTCTCCAGCTGGCAGCATCACCACCGGAATCACAAACAACAGCAGGTAATTTTAGCAAAGTGTCTCATCAAAAAAAAAAAAAAAGTTTAGCTGTACCAAAAGACAAGAAAATTCAACAATTAGGCAACAATTAACAAATAATGTGGCATCAGTTCTATAATGGATATTTGAAAATTAAAACTGAATTTTGAAAAATGCAAATTCACTTTGCTGGGAAAAACTAATCCAAAACACAGAAAATGTGTACTTGTTTAATGTGGTCAGAAAATGGAATGCTCTTAAAAATCAACATTTTGATTAATAGAGGTAACATGATATTACATAAGGATTTTATGCAGTTACATATCAGATCAGCTCTGCATCTAGCATAGGTGTATGACTTTTGTTCATTCATTTGACCGTTCTGAATTAGTTTTTTCACCTATAAAATGGGATGGTGGTGGGAGTAATACATATTCTTTTTATCTCACAGGGTTATTACCAGGAATATATGTGATCATAAAGTATAAAGTTTTGTCAACACCATATTTGGGGGGGTCCAGTTTTAAATTATCAGTTTATAAACAACTACATATGACATGAAAGCTAAATTGTATATAATACATCTTTGATAAAGCAAGGATGTGACATTAATAAATCTCACTTCACAAATCCATGGGTGCAAGGAATGACCTTTACATACATGTGGTTCAGTGTTCACTACAGCACTGTTTACAGTAGGCAGAACATGCAAGGGACCTAAATGTCCATTCACAGATGAATGGATAAAGAAGATGTGGGGGGGGTGTGTGTGTGTGTGTGTGCATATACACAAAGTGGAATATTACTCAGCCATAAAAAGAATAAAATAATGCCATTTGCAGAATCATAGATGGACCTAGAGATTATCATACTAAATGAAGTCAGACAGAGAGACAAATATCATATGATATTGCTTATAGGTAGAATCTAAAAAAAACAGATACCAATGAACTTACTTGAAAAACAGAAACAAAGCCACAGATATAGAAAATAAACTTATGGTTACCAAAGAGGAAAGAGGTGGGGAGAGGTAAAATTGGACTTTGGAATTAACATATATGCACTACTATATATACAACAGATAGCCAACAAGGACCTACCATATAGAACAGGAAACTATACTCAATATTTTGTAATAACCTATAAGGGAAAAGAATCTGAAAAAGCATCTATCTATCTATACGGATATGTATAACTGAATCACTTGGCTATACACTTGAAATTAACACAACACTGTGAATCAACTATACTCCAATTAAAAAAAAAAAAAGAGGAAATGACCTTGACGTTTTTGTAAAATGTCACTTCGGTCATTTGGGGGTTTCACTTCCCTAAAGGCTGTCATGCACGTGTGGGATCTTATGAAGGGTGTGTGTACTGTGTGTGTGTGCACATGTGTGGGCATCCATGTGGTCCTCTGTGATTGGTCTATACTGAGACCCACACTGGCCCTGACCAAGTAGCACCCACTCCTCTCTTGGGTTTTGCTCCCTCCCCAGGGGCACTGCTGAGAAGTTGGGCACAGATCTCCTTTGCTCTAGGGACCCATCAAACTTACCTCTGCTAGTCTGGGAAATGGTTGTTCAGCAGCTGTGATTTTGGTGTGTTCCCGAAAAGAGGTGTGGTCAAAATCCATCTCCTCTGCCGTCTTGGCCTCTCTCCCACCTCAACAACAGTTTTAAAACAGTTGTGGGAAGAGCTGCGAAGATAAAATGTCCAAAACTCAGTGTTGAAAAAGAAGGGGGAAAGTCACACAGGTGTCAGAACTTGCAGGGACTCAGTACGTCCCGCTGCTGGAATGGGGCTGATGAAGTCTTTGGAAAGTTGTTGGCTCTTCATGGTTGCCACCTCTGAGTTGTCAGCAAAGCCTTGGGTGGAGACCTGAGGTCGTTTTTGACGGTCAAGGCCAGCATCAGGAAAGAGGGAAGGGTCAGAGCCAAGCCCCCAGCCGCCCCTAGGGTCCACCCATAAAGTTCAGAATGCAATGACCGCTGCTTCTCTTCCGCCTCCTCCAGGAATTTAGCTTGCCTTTGGGCCAACTACAGTCTCCGTCTCTGACCAGGAATTCCTCGTTCAAGTGGTGCCCAGATCTTAGCGTCCCTGCGTCACTGCCTGAAGGTGAACGGAGAAGCCAGAAAAGACTCTTCAGAGTACAGCCTCCTGTTGCTCCCGCCGCCAGCGCGCGGGGATGCACGCCGTGTGCAGCTCACCGCGCTGCACTTGGGTGCCTATCGTTTGTTAAGAAGGTATGTGGAATTGCTATGAAGCTGTATCGAGAAGAAGAATAAATCAAAAGTAAGATGGTTCAGATTTCTCCACTGCAGCCACTGAAATTCAAGATTATCTGTGGTACAGACAGAGAGAACAGACTTGTGGGTGGGGACGTGGGGATGGGAACGGGATCTGAAGGGGGAGGGATGGATTGGCAGTTTGGGATTAGCAGATGTAAGCTATTACATATAGGATGGATAAACAGGGGCTTCCCTGATGGCTCAGATGGTAAAGAATCTGCCTGCAATGCAGGAGACCTGGTTTGATCCCTGGGTGGGGAAGATCCCCTGGAGGAGGGCATGGCAACCCACTCCAGTATTCTTTCCTGGAGAATTCTGTGAACAGAGGAGCCTGGCGGGCTATGGTCTATGGGGTCGCAAAGAGTTGGATACAACTGAGCAACTCACACACGCACAGATAAACAGCAAGGTCCTACTGTATAATACAGAAAACTGTATTCAATATCCTGGGATAAACCATATTGGAAAATATTTTTTAATGTGTGTGTATATATATATATATATATGTATGTATGTATGTATGTATAACTGGATCACTGTGCTGTACACCAGAAATGAGAACATTATAAATCAACTGTACTTCAAAAAAATTCTTAATGCTAAGATTCTCTATGGTAAATTTAACCTATTAGTTCAGCCTTAAAACAAATTTTAATTCATCTGAGGCCTCACCATGGACCTAATCCAATTTAAGTTAGACCCACTCTGACCAGTTTGACCACTGGAGCAGCCCAGTTTCTAAGTCAGATTCCTACATCAAAATGTATCCAGAGTCCCACCATAGCTTTTCACCTCTGCAAACTACCCTGTTTGTTCCTCGCCATTATCTTTTTACAGAGAAGGCAATGGCACCCCACTCCAGTACTCTTGCCTGGAAAATCCCATGGACGGAGGAGCCTGGTGGGCTGCAGTCCATGGGGTTGCTAGGAGTCGGACATGACTGAGCGACTTCACTTTCACTTTTCACTTTCATGCATTGGAGAAGGAAATGGCAACCCACTCTAGTGTTCTTGCCTGGAGAAGCCCAGGGATGGCGGAGCCTGGTGGGCTGCCGTCTATGGGGTTGCACAGAGTCGGACAAGACTGAAGCAACATAGCAGCAGCATGGTCTGTCATCCACATAGCAGAGTGAATTTGTTAAAATAAGCCAGATCATGTCACTCCTCTCATTAAAATCCTTCAATAGCTCCTCCCTCTTGTCAAAGTCCCAGTAGTGGCCTACCCAGCCCTACATGACCTGACTTGGCTACTTCTCTGCCCTCATGCCACTACCACTCTCCTTCTTTGACACTTTTCTCCAGCCACTCTGGCTTCTGGATGCTTGCCAACTATGCTAAGCTCGTTTCCATCTCAGGGTCTTTGCAAATTCTATTATTTCTGCCTGGAGTGCTTTTCGTTGTTACATACACATGGCTTACTTCTTGGTACCTCCTACTCAAAGGCCAATTTATCGGTGAGGCCTTCCCAGACGCCCTATTTAAAATTGCAACCTTGTTCCTATAGTCCATCCTCCTTATCTTCTTCATTTTTCCCCCCACAGTATGTATAACCATTTAACAAATAATTCACCTTTTTATTATCTCCCCCTCCCCACCTTCCCCGGAATGCATGCTCCATGAGGGCAGGGTTGTTGGTTTTTTTTTTTTCCTCCCTTGCTATGTTTTCTCTGCCTGGCTCTAAACTTGACACATAGGTGGGGCTTTTTTGGCCTTTGCTTGTAATCAGCCCAACTGCATCTCAGGTTTGGACTTATATTTGGAGGAATCATCACATTTGTCTAGCTTGGAGGACTTGGGCCTTTAGAGAGGTACCAGATTCAGAGTTTTTCACTTCCTTTGGCTTCTCCATAGCATTTCCATTCCTATGACCAAGAGCGTTTCCAATTAGGGCATTAATTTTAACCCAAGGAACCCAGCATGACGTAGAAACCAGATAGTGCTATTCAGCTAGGCTCACAGCTGTCTCCTCATTTGGGTGTGGAGAAGGAAATGGCAACCCACTCCAGTGTTCTTGCCTGGAGAATCCCAGGGACAGCGGAGCCTGGTGGGCTTCCGTCTATGGGGTCGCACAGAGTCGGACACGACTGAAGTGACTTAGCAGCAGCAGCAGACTCAGACTGGAGAAGGCAATGGCATCCCACTCCGGTCCTCTTGCCTGGAAAATCCCATGGACCGAGGAGCCTGGTAGGCTGCAGTCCACGGGGTTGCTAAGAGTCAGACATGACTGAGTGACTTCACTTTCACTTTTCACTTTCACGCATTGGAGAAGGAAATGGCAACCCAATCCAGTGTTCTTGCCTGGAGCATCCCACGGATGGGGGATCCTGGTGGGCTGCCGTCTATGGGGTCACACAGAGTCGGACACGACTGAAGTGACCTAGCAGCAGCAGCAGCAGACTCAGACTGCCAGCATGTTGGGTTGGTTATGGCTTGAAATCAGTAGTGGAAGTCTTTATGAACCTTTTTTATTGAAGTTCTTCCTTCTCAATCTAACAACTTCTCATGAAAATAGCATTGGTCTTGGTTCAGGGGTGGCAACAGATAAAAGTGAAATCACATGTTCAGTTAGGTCCTCTTTGAAGCCAACATGGAACTTGAATTAGAAGTTTAATAGGTTTATTGGGGGGATAGAGCTTATGAAAGGCAAAAGGGGGCTGAAGCAGGATTGGGCAGGAAAAGCCTGCTTTGGAGCAAAGACTGCCATTAGAAGAGCCCCACATTGAACCTGCCCTTTAGCACAGGGATCTCAGCTCAGTGCTCTGTGATGACCTAGAGGAGGGCAAGGAGGAGGAGGATATGTGTATACTTATAGCCAATTCACCTTGTTGTACAGCAGAAACTAACAACATTGTGAAGCAATTATCCTCCAATTAAAAACATTTTTTAATTTAAAAAACAACTCAAATGGCCAGTCCCTGAACTTCTAGTGTGCTGAGTCACTGGCTTCAGCTGCCTGAGAACAGATTGGCCTCAGCTCCAAAGATGAAGTGGATCCTGAAGACAGAACAGCTGAAGGCTGTCAGCTGATTAGAACTCCTTGGTGCTGGATGGCAAGTTTTTCCTTGAAGGGAGCTCTGAGCAGTACACCTGCCTGACTCCCACATGTCAATATTGTTGTGACACCCCCTGGATCTCCAAGTTGGTCCATAGTATATTGGAGAGGTAGAAATCTGAAAGGCAGACATATAATGGTTCATCTGGGGGGGGGGGGGGTATCAGCTTGACCACAGTTGGCTGAAAAGTATGGTTGGTGGCAAGATTTCTTTTCTTCTTCTTTTTCCCTCCTTTGGTTGGGGAGAGACAAGAACCAATAATTAACTGGCCTTTATGAATTTGCCTGAGATAACTGCCTCAAAATAGGAGCTTTGGAGCATTAACCAAAACCTTCTCTTTTAGTGGCAGGGTGATTCAGGGCTACAGGAGAGCACCAATCCTGTTTACATATTTTAAAATATCTCTCACAACTAATGCAAATCAGATGCTTTAAAATTTTAAATCATTCCCACTAGTGAGCACTTCAAACAACAAACTAACACTGGCAGTTATTACATCATCTTAAAAAAAAACACTCTTGTAATCAATTAAACTCATTACACCTGAATAATCATTACCAATGATGTATAATTTAAATAATCTCTGCAAAATGATTTATTTATGACTGTCAGACCTACTAACAATTTTCCAAAGCATCACTCAGTAGAGTCTGATATAGTTTCCTATTAAAGCCATTTTAAACCTTAGAGAGTTGCCAGTACTGCTCTGGGACAAATTATTACAGACAGGAAGAGCAGCCCATGAAAATTACTCAAGGACCCTGCTTTTCCTTATCTTCCTTCAGCTGGGCATCCTGGAAGGAATTTGCTTCTTTCTTGATATTCTTTACTTAAGCCAGCAGATGTAATAACCAACTCACTCAGCTATCCTTATATTTGGCTACCAAGTACTACAAATCCTCCTCCTTGGTAGGCACCCACTCAGAGACCCTTGAGAAAGCTGTATATAACTTATTTTTGGTTGCTTTGTGTGGCATGCAGAATCTTAGTTCCCCGATCAGGTATTGAACCCATACCCCCTGTACTGGGAGTGTAGAGTCCCAACCACTGGACCACCAAGTAAGTCCCCAGCTGCCTATAACTTAAGGGGTTGCTCTGCCATCACTTAATGGACTACCATTTTCCCACCTTATTATCACTGTGGGATGATCCTACCATCACTCCACATTTTGCTCAAAATCAACTGCATACAACTTTCCTCCTGTTTAGGCATGTTTGATAGCAAGTGATAGAAATCAAATCTCACTAGCTTGAAGTGCAGGATTTATTGTAACAGTAAATGCTACAATCTCATTGGCACTCAAGGATGAGAACTGGATTACAATCAGGCCACACAGAAATGGAAACTGGAATGCCATGCACTGTAGGGGTCTCTCCCACTCTTGTAGAGCCACAACACAATTTCTTCTACTGGTAGGATTGCTTGATACTAGCTTTTCTGGTTTTCTTCACACCACCAAAACTTCAGTTCACACGTAGTATCAGCTTGCCATGGCACTAACTCCTGCCCTATCTCTACTTGATTTTATTTCTAAGATTCAGGTTTTCAGTGTCCCCATTTCTGAATTAAGTTTCGCAGTGTTCCAATTCTAAATTCCCAGGAGAAAGTCAGGGGCAAACTCCTGGTCCAAAAACTTGTGACTAGGATGGGGATTGGAAAACTCAGCAGTGGCCTCAGGACTGGAAAAGGTCAGTTTTCATTCCAATCCCAAAGAAAGGCAATGCCAAAGAATGCTCAAACTACCGCACAATTGCACTCATCTCACACGCTAGTAAAGTCATGCTCAAAATTCTCCAAGCCAGGCTTCAACAATATGTGAACCGTGAACTTCCAGATGTTCAAGTAGGTTTTAGAAAAGTCAGAGGAGCCAGAGATCAAATTGCCAACATCTGCTGGATCACTGAAAAAGCAAGAGAGTTCCAAAAAAACATCTACTTCTGCTTTATTGACCATGCCAAAGCCTTTGACTGTGTGGATCACAACAAACTGTGGAAAATTCCTCCAGAGATGGGAATACCAGACCACCTGACCTACCTCTTTAGAAATCTGTATGCAGGTCAGGAAGCAACAGTTAGAACTGGACATGGAACAACAGACTGGTTCCAAATAGGAAAAGGATTACGTCAAGGTTGTATATTGTCACCCTGCTTATTTAAATGATATCCAGAGTACATCATGAGGAACGCTGGGCTGGATGAAGCACAAGCTGGAATCAACATTGCTGGGAGAAATATCAATAACCTCAGATGTGCAGATGACACCATCCTTATGGCAGAAAGTGAAGAAGAATGAAAGAGCCTCTTAATGAAAGTGAAAGGGGAGAGTGGAAAAGTTGGCTTAAAACTCAACATTCAGAAAACTAAGATCATGGCATCTGGTCCCATCACTTCATGGCAAATAGATGGGAAAACAGTGGAAACAGTGTCAGGCTTTATTTTGGAGAGCTCCAAAATCACTGCAGATGGTGACTGCAGCCATGAAATTAAAAGGTGCTTGCTCCTTGGAAGGAAAGTTATGACCAACCTAGACAGCATATTAAAAAGCAGAGACCTTACTTTGCCATCAAAGTTCCATCTAGTCAAAGCTATGGTTTTTCCAGTAGTCATGCATGGATGTGAGAGTTGGACTATAAAGAAAGCTGATCAACGAAGAATTGATGCTTTTGAACTGTGATGTTGGAGAAGACTCTTGAGAGTCCCTTGGACTGCAAGGAGATCCAACCAGTCTATCCTAAAGGAGATCAGTCCTGGGTGTTCATTGAAAGAAATGATGCTGAAGTTGAAACTCCAATAGTTTGGCCACCTGATGCAAAGAACTGACTCATTTCAAAAGACCCTGATGCTGGGAAAGATTGAAGGCAGGAGAAGGGGACAACAGAGGATGAGATGGTTGGATGGCATCACCGACTCAATGGACATGAGTTTGGGTACACTCAGGGAGTTGGTGATGTACAGAGAGGCCTGGTGTGCTACAGTCCATGGGGTCGCAAAGAGTCAGACATGAATGAGCAACTGAACTGAACTGAGGATGGGGATGCTATCACATTTCTGTGGTGGAAGATAATGATTAAAAGTTGGCATTCAGTTTCTGGAGTCCCAGTGAGCATTTCAAAAGAAGTATAAGAATTTGCATTAACACTTAGAATAATTTTATTATTGAGAGGTAGTATTTTGTTTTTCAGTCACTAAGTCATGTCCTACTCTTTGTGACCCCATGGACTGCAACACACCAGACCCCATTTCCTGTCTCCTGGAGGTTGCTCCAATTCATGTCCATTGAGTCAGAGATGCTATCTAACCATCTCATCCTCTGTCACTTCCCCCTCCTCCTGCCTTCAATCTTTCCCAGCATCAAAGTCTTTTCCAGTAAGTCGGCTCTTCCCATCAGGTGGACAAAGTATTGGAGTTTTGCATCAGTTCTTCAGTGAATATTCAGGGTTGATTTCCTTTAGGATTGACTGGTTTGATCTCTTTTTAGTCCAAGGGACTCTCAAGAGTCTTCTGCAGCACCACAGTTTGAAAGCATTAATTCTTTGGTGCTGAGCCATCTTTAAGGTCCAATTCTCACATCTGTACATGATTACTGGTGTTACAGCATAATGATTAAGAGCATAGACTCTGGATAAGACATAATCTATGTGACCTTGGATAAATTATTTAACTTCTCTATATCTCAGTTTCCACATTAGTAGAATAAAGATAATGGTCCCAGTAGTGTTGTTTTTACTTAATATGTGTAAAATACTTGGAATAGTGCCTGGCTTGTATTAAGTGATGAACAAGCATCAGTTATTATGTTAACTACATTTTCCTTAGAGTTCTTACTGAGTAGCAGGATAAACTAATATTACATTTTATTGTTCAAATTCTGCTTCTATAAAAAGAAATATTATTTGCGTTATCTTATTGGCACGAATTTGTTGACAAATAGTGTGTGCAGACAGGTAAGGTCAGTTTCATGGCTATTTGGGACATTTGCACAGTGAAATTTAAAATTTTAGTTACCCAAGTACTGACTGCTGTTATATCTATATACCACTTATCCTACCACATAATATTTTTCTTTAAATTAACACACTTAAAATGAAGAAAAATCTTAAGTACATTTCCCTAAAAGAGAAAACATTTCAATATTACAATACTCTGTATCACCATAGATATAAATACAATGAAAAAGGCACAATTTTAGTAAAGTCTGACTAAATAACACTTGACTGCCTGGAGCTTGAGGTTGGCTTTCTATAAAATTAAAAAAAAAAAGCAAGTGTTCAAGGGTGTTAAAACACCAGCCCTGAGTTGAAACTTTCTTAGTGATGTAATCAGTAGATTAAAAGTGATTCAACAGGGAATCAGTTCAGTTCAGTCGCTCAGTCGTGTCCGACTCTTTGCAACCCCATGAATCACAGCATGCCAGGCCTCCCTGTCCATCACCAACTCCCGGAGTTCACTCAAACCCACCTCCATCGAGTTGGTGATGCCATCCAGCCATCTCATTCTCTGTCATCCCCTTCTCCTCCTGCCCCCAATCCCTCCCAGCATCAGAGTCTTTTCCAGTGAGTCAACTCTTCACATGAGGTGGCCAAAGTATTGTAGTTTCAGCTTTAGCATCAGTCCTTCCAATGAACACCCAGGACTGATCTCCTTTAGGATGGACTGGTTGGATATCCTTGCAGTCCAAGGGACTCTCAAGAGTCTTCTCCAACACCACAGTTCAAAAGCATCAATTCTTCGGCGATCAGCTTTCTTCACAGTCCAACTCTCACATCCATACATGACCATGGGAAAAACCATAGCCTTGACTAGACGGACCTTTGTTGGCAAAGTAAGGTCTCTGCTTTTTAATATGCTATCAAGGTTGGTCATACCTTTCCTTCCAAGAAGCAGGCATCTTTTAATTTCATGGCTGCAATCAACATCCACAGTGATTTTAGAGCCAAAAAAATAAAGTCTGACACTGTTTCCACTGAAGTGATGGGACCAGATGCCATGATCTTAGTTTTCTGGATGTTGAGCTTCAAGCCAACCTTTTCACTCTCCTCTTTCACTTTCATCAAGAGGCTTTTGAGTTCCTTTTCACTTTCTGCCATAAGGGTGGTGTCATCTGCACATCTGAGGTTATTGATATTTCTCCCGGCAATCTTGATTCCAGCTTGTGCTTCTTCCAGCCCAGCGTTCCTCATGATTTACTCTGCAGATAAGTTAAATAAGCAAAGTGACAATATACAACCTTGACGTACTCCTTTTCCTATTTGGAACCAGTCTGTTGTTCCATGTCCAGTTCTAACTGTTGCTTCCTGGCCTGCATACAGGTTTCTCAAGAGGCAGGTCAGGTGGTCTGGTATTCCCATCTCCTTCATAATTTTCCACAGTTTGTTGTGATCCACACAGTCAAAGGCTTTGGCATAGTCAATGAAGCAGAAATAGATGTTTTTCTGGAACTCTCTTGCTTTTTCCATGATCCAGGGGATGTTGGCAATTTGATCTCTGGTTCCTCTGCCTTTTCTAAATCCAGCTTGAACATCTGGGAGTTCACGGTTCACATATTGCTGAAGCCTGGCTTGGAGAAATTTGAGTATGACTTTACTAGCGTGTGAGATGAGTGCAATGGTGTGGTAGTTTGAGCATTCTTTGGCATTCCCTTTCTTTGGGATTGGAATGAAGACTGACCTTTTCCAGTCCTGTGGCCACTGCTGAGTTTTCCAAATTTGCTGGCATATTGAGTGCAGCACTTTCACAGCAGCATCTTTCAGGATTTGAAATAGCTCAACTGGAATTCCATCACCTCCACTAGCTTTGTTCATAGTGATGCTTTCTAAGGCCCACTTGACTTCACATTCCAAGAGGTCTGGCTCCAGGTGAGTGATCACGTCATCATGATTATCTTGATCGTGAAGATCTTTTTTGTACAGTTCTGTGTATTCTTGCCACCTCTTCTTAATATCTTCTGCTTCTGTTAGGTCCATACCATTTCTGTCCTTTATTGAGCCCATCTTTGCATGAAATGTTCCCTTGGTATCTCTAATTTTCTTGAAGAGATCTCTTGTCTTTCCCATTCTGTTGTTTTCTTCCATTTCTTTGCATTGATCACTGACGAAGGCTTTCTTATCTCTCCTTGCTCTTCTTTGGAACTCTGCATTCAGATGCTTATATCTTTCCTTTTCTCATTTGCTTTTCGCTTCTCTTCTTTTCACAGCTATTTGTAAGTCCTCCTCAGACAGCCATTTTACTCTTCTGCATTTCTTTTCCATGGGGATGGTCTTGGTCCCTGTCTCCTGTACAATGTCATGAACCTCCGTCCAGAGTTCATCAGGCACTTTATCTATCAAATCTAGTCCCTTAAATCTATTTCTCACTTCCACTGTATAATCTTAAGGGATTATATTTAGGGATTTGATTTAGGTTATATCTGAATTGTCTAGTGGTTTTCCCTATTTTCTTCAATTTAAGTCTGAATTTGGCAATAAGGAGTTCATGATCTGAGCCACAGTCAGCTCCCGGTCTTGTTTTTGCTAACTGTATACAACTTCTCCATCTTTGGCTACAGAGAATATAATCAATCTGATTTCGGTGTTGACCTTCTAGTGATGTCCATGTGTAGAGTCTTCTCTTTTGTTGTTGAATAGTGCTCTCAATTCATAACAATATTATTGAATGGTGGACATGAGGCCTGCCAAAGCCATCGCTGAAATTCTCTCTCCTGTGCTTCCCAGGTGGCCCAGTGGTAAAGAACCCGCCTGCCAGTGCAGGAGACATGAGAAATGTGGGTCCAATCCCTGGGTCAGGAAGATCCCCTGGAGAAGGGCACGGCAGCCCACTTCAGTCTTGCTGCCTGGAGAATCCCATAGACAGAGGAGCCTGGTGCACTAGAGTCCATAGGGTCAAAAAGAGTTGGACACGACTGAAGGGACTTAGCATGAATACACTTCCAGTATCACAAGTTCTACACAAAATAAGAACCCTGTTCTGGAGGGACTAAAGGCCTAGAAGTAGGAAGAAGACTAGGAATGGTGCTTCACTCTTTTTTCCTCCATTTTCTACCTCAAGGGAAGTAGAGGGTCTGGAGTTCAAATTCGTTCCCCAACATTTACTTAGAGGTTAGCTTATCATCTGTTTCCTCACCTGAAATATGTGTGGGGTGGGGGTGAGGAGTGGAGGTAAAATGATAGTATCGAACATGCAGAGTTAATTACAATGAAAATTAATTATGAGCACATATGAGGACCTGTGCTGAGCACAGGTCTTGACTGTTGTAAATCCTAATTGCATATATATATATATATATATCTTTTGTTATAAATGGGAATGTGCATTTATTGACAGGCTTTTTACTTTTAATAATAACTTACAGTTCTTTCTCCATGTGACTTCATATAAATCTACCTCATTTTGAAAATGACTACATAGAACCCCAAAGTATGTATATTCCATATTTTCTTTCTTTCTTTTTTTGGCATGCTAGATCTTAGTTCCCCAACCAGGAATTGAACCCCCCATGCCCGCTGTGGTGGAAGTGTGGAGTCTTAACCACTGGACTGCCAGGGAATTCCCCTCCATATTATTTTTTAACTTGTCTTTTGTTGGGGGACATTCAGATTGTTGTGTCTGTGTGTGGGTGTGTGTGTATTCCTTTTACAAGTGAGGGGATTAAGGCTCATAGAGGCTAAGGCAGCCAGAACATACCTAAGCCACACTGTGTTCTATGCCTCTGTCCTCTGGAACATTGTCAACAGTAGCTTCATCCCCACCAATGGTGATGCCCTATCTACATATGCCAGAAAGATCAGCTGTCTCTAAATGTCAGATTCCTTAACTGGAGTCAAGGCCGTTTGAGTCACATGTAAAGGGGGAAATGATATTACTCAAGGAGGTATGTAAAAGCCCCCCTACCTGTACAAAGGGCAGAAGCAAGCGGAGTGGAAGTGAAATGGGATAAGGAGAGGTTGGACAGGGCAGGGAAAGACTGGGAGTTAGGGGAAACAACACCAAGACTCATTAGAAAGAAAGAAAGAGGCAGGAAAACATCGCAGGCTCACTCTGCCCACATCTCAATTTTGCATTCTCTTTTGTCACCTGTTTAAGGTGTAGAAGAAATAGCAAATTGCATTTCAGTGCCTGTCTAGCACAATGCCTCATCCTGCAAATGCTCAATAAATATTTACTAAGTGAATGAATAGATTTACATTCTTGATTACCTAAGACTTATGGAATGTTGAGCCAGGCATGTTAGCATGGCAGGCATGCCATCTGGGAGTAAAGACACCATCAGACCTGGCCCCATGCAGGCAAGCCGTGACAGACTGGTGGGCAGAGGGAAGTGCTGACCTTTATGGTTGCCACGTGGAATTGAACACAATTCATACCATTGTTTCAGGTGCTACTGGAGGAAAAAATAGCTTGCAAGAACCATTACCAGACTTCATATGTCCTTTGTGCAGCATCATAAAAATAGGATATCTTGCCCAAGTTTATGATTCCATTACAAAAGAAAAATAAAGCCATTAGTAAATCTAAGGGAAGATATTGACTACACATCTCTTTGTCTGAGTCAGTTTACCGAATATATTGAATTGGGCTCTGTGGCCCCCAGGAGCAAAATCCATGAGTTATTTTTAGTGGAGTTAGAGCAAGTCTAAATAAGTGTAAGGCTGTCTGCCTTGAGTTGCTCTTTATAGTAGCAATATCATCCTCTTTATATCTTAGACATGCTTTCGAGGTACAATACTTGGAGCACAGGTAGCCTGCATTCCAGGTCAAAAAATTTGTGAACTGAGTGCTTCTAGAGCAATGGTTCAAATTGATTTGAAGTTGTTCAAATCAAATGTAGGTTATGCAGTTTGAATTCTGGTTGTTCCTCTTTTTAACTGTGTGTATTAGTCATGATTTTGTTGACATAAAGCTGTGTAGTAAATAACTATCAAATCTCCCTTATTTTTCTCACTTGCAAGCCACTGGGATGACTATGGCTCTGTGGGGTTTGCTTTCCTGATGACTCAGTGGTAAAAAGTCCGCCTGCCAATGCAGGAGCCACAGGGGACACGAGTTCAATCCCTGGGTCAGGAAGATCCCCTGGAAAAGGAAATGGCATCCCTGTCCAGTATTCTTGCCTGAAAAAATCCCATGGACAGAGGAACCTGGCAGGGTTTACAAAGAGGCAGATATAACTGAGCATGCATGCTGTAGAGTTCAATGAGGGTCAGCTGGGCTTGGTTCCAGGCTGTGGGTTGGATTCAGGTTTGTCTCCTGTACCTCCTCAGTCTGGAGAAGATCCCCAGGGTATGTTTCCTCATGGTGGAAGTGCAAGGAAGAAAGTCAAAGTCATGCAGTCACATCTGAAACCTCTACTTGTGTCATATGCAGACTAACATTTCATTGGCCAAAGCCTATGTCATTGAAACAGGGAAGTACACTTCTTCCATGGAAAGGGGATAAGACAAGATGGAAAAACTGTAAGCAAGTACTGCAATCTAACACACCATGGGACCTTGGTTAAGATGTGAAACTTCTTTGTGCCTCGTTTTTATTATCTGAAAGATGGGCATCATAAAGTTATCTACTTCATAGAGTCATTTGGAGATTTTAATGAGTTAATATGTAGTTGAAATAGTGCCTGGCTCATAGTAAGTACTCAAAAAATATCAATGATTCATACTTAAACTATTTTGTAAGCAAGTAAAGTAAAAAGTTCTTGATTTCTAGGAATCTAAATTACAAAAAATTTTAACATAATTGTATCATTTATCCTAATGGACATGTTAGCACATATTCAGAAAGATGATAAAATAAGAGTTGAAGTAAGTAGAACATTGATTAATCAGAAATCAACACTGCCTGGCTCTACAAATTTTCGATTGTTAAAATTGAAAGGGACATTGGAAATCCTCTCACCAGGAAGAGCATGGATTACAGAAGACAAAGGTTAGGATTAAGTATCACTTTGGCATGTCACTGAAACTAATTTGAAACATATATAAAACGGGGATAATTAGGTTGTTTCTATGACTTGAACCCAGGTCCACTGAGGAACTCTGGGAGTCAGTGGAGCACATATACCTCAGAGTTATTCCACCCAGGGAGCTGGAGTATTTATACACCAATTTCTGTCATTTATTGGCTGAGCAGCACTCCCAAAGGAGCATTAATTTCTCTGCCCTTCTGCTTGGATGGCAAAGCGGGCTCTTGGGGGCAGAGGAAACCTTCAGGCCTGTGTGCTCAGAAGTGGTGAGAATGATGGAATCTGGGCAGGGCTCCATTAGCAACTGCTACCTTCTCTCTCTTTCTTTTTTTTTTTTTAGTCAACATCCATTTTTCATATAGATAAAACAGTTAAAGAAATAGAAAAAAATTTCCTTATGATGAGAACTCAGGATTTATTCTAACAACTTTCATATATAACATAAATCTGTATTAATTTTGTCATGTTATACATTACATCCCTAGAACTTGTTTATTTTATAATAGGAAGTTTGTACATGTTGACTGCCTTCATTCAATTCTTCCTCCCCCTGTCTCTGATAACCACAAATCTTGTCTCATTTTCCGATTTTGTTTTTGAATTATAATTGACCTACAACACTGTGTTAGTTCCTGTTACACAGCACAGTGATTCAATACTTCTGTACATTTCAAAATAATCACCATAAGTCTAGTTATGATCTATCATATACAAATATATTACGTGGTGGTTTAGTCACTAAGTCATGTCTTACTCTTGCGACACCATGGACTGCAGCCTGCCAGGCTCCTCTACCCATGGATTCTCCAGGCAAGAATACTGGAGTGGCTGTTAATTGGAAATCAAAGTTGCTATACTTAGCATGATGCTAGATTATTAGATAAGTTTTTTTGTGGCTTTGGGGGGCTGCTTCAGGAGGGTGGTAGTAGAAGGAGTATTGTTTGGTACTTGATGTGTTTTCTTTAGATTTTTCTTCCAATTTTATTCCTTATCCTAATTGCAGTGAGAACTGATTTAGCAGCTGTAATGTCACTCACAGCCTCTTGACATTGCTAGCAATTCATTTGTTTCTTCTCTTCATTGCTTCCTTCAGTTCTCCCAATTTCTCTTCTAAAGCATCTTTGTTCAAAAATGTATTATAAGGAAAACCCATAACTAAGAATCCACATTACATTCTTCATATTAAAAAGCACTTTGGGGATCACCTTCATTTCTACAAACAAATAAATATTTTCCCAAGGCTTAAACAAAGACATCACTTTAACAGTCTATAAAGAGACTGGCAAAATCTGACAGTATATTAAAATGCTGACGTTATTATGTTAAAAAATTATACAGATAGCACATAAAGATTATATTGGCTGAATAATTTGTTTAAAGATATTTCAGCACCACTTTATACATTTTTCTTTATTGATGACATGTTTAACAATGTTAAAAAGCTTCACAGTGATTTTCATCATATGGTTCTCTATGAGAGGGAGAGAGAAAATCAAGAATAAGAGTATTTTTTAAGTTTATAGTGAACTGTCTGGTTCAACCAACACAGATTTGGTGTGTACTGTGACAGGGTGCTAAGATTCACAAAAACTAAGGCATAAATGAGGTACCATCTCATGCCAGTCAGAATGGCTGCTATCCAAAAGTCTACAAGCAATAAATGCTAGAGAGGGTGTGAAGAAAAGGGAACCCTCTTACACTGTTGGTGGGAATGCAAACTAGTACAGCCACTATGGAGAACAGTGTGGAGATTCCTTAAAAAACTGGAAATAGAACTGCCATACGACCCAGCAACTGCACTCCTGGGCATACACACCGAGGAAACCAGAATTGAAAGAGACGTGTACCCCAATGTTCATTGCAGCACTGTTTGCAATAGCTAGGACAAGGAAGCAACCTAGATGTCCATCAGCAGACGAATGGATAAGAAAGCTGTGGTACATATACACAATGGAGTATTACTCAGCCATTAAAAAGAATACATTTGAATTAGTTCTAATGAGGTGGATGAAACTGGAGCCTATTATACAGAGGGAAGTAAGCCAGAAAGAAAAACACCAATACAGTATATTAATACATATATATGGAATTTAGAAAGATGGCAATGATGAGCCTATATGCAAGACAGCAAAAGAGACACAGATATAAAGAACAGACTTTTGGACTCTGTGGGAGAAGGCAAGGGTGGGATGATTTGAGAGAACAGCATTGAAACATGTATATTACCATATGTGAAATAGATCACCAGTCCAGGTTCGATGCATGAGATAGGGTGCTCAGGGCTGGTGCACTGGGATGACCCTGAGGGATGGGATGGGGAGGGAGGTGGGCGGGGGATTCAGGATGGGAAACACATGTACACCCATGGCTGATTCATGTCAATGTATGGCAAAAACCACTATAATATTGTAAAGTAATTAGCCTCCAATTAAAATAAATAAATTATTGAAAAAAAAAAAAACCCTAACTAAGGCATAGTCTGTGCTATAGGTTGGACTATCCAAAGGCAAACAAGTTGCAGTTTGGGTTCAGTTCAGTTCAGTCGCTCAGTCGTGTCCGACTCTTTGCGACCCCATGAATCACAGCACGCCAGGCCTCCCTGTCCATCACCAACTCCCGGAGTTCACTCAAGCTCATGTCCATCGAGTAGGTGATGCCATCCAGCCATCTCATTCTCTGACGTCCCCTTCTCCTCCCGCCCCCAACCTTTCCCAGCATCAGAGTCTTTTCCAGTGAGTCAACTCGTCGCATGAGGTGGCCAAAGTATTGCAGTTTCAGCTTTAGCATCAGTCCTTCCAATGAACACCCAGGATTGATCTCCTTCAGAATGGACTGGTTGGATCTCCTTGCAGTACAAGGGACTCTCAAGAGTCTTCTACAGCACCACAGTTCAAAAGGATCAATTCTTCGGCGATCAGCTTTCTTCACAGTCCAACTCTCACATCCATACATGACCACGGGAAAAACCATAGCCTTGACTAGACGGACCTTTGTTGGCAAAGTAATGTCTCTGCTTTTTAATATACTTTCAAAGTTGGTCATAACTTTCCTTCCAAGGAGTAAGCGTCTTTTAATTTCATGGCTGCAATCAGCATCTGCAGTGATTTTGGAGCCCCCCAAAAAATAAAGTCTGACACTGTTTCCACTGTTTTTCCATCTATTTCCCATGAAGTGATGGGACCAGATGCCATGATCTTTGTTTTCTGAATGTTGAGCTTCAAGCCAACCTTTTCACTCTCCTCTTTCACTTTCATCAAGAGGCTTTTGAGTTCCTCTTCACTTTCTGCCATAAGGGTGGTGTAATCTGCATATCTGAGGTTATTGATATTTCTCCCAGCAATGATGGTTATTAGGGATCAACACCTGTGAAGGGAATGTTTGGGGAACAGGTTTGAGCACAGAGAGAAACTGAACTGCAATGCAAGCCCCACAGAATCTCTTTGAATCTAGCAAGGAGCTCTGGAGCAAAACTTTTCCATCAGGGTTGTCCTGAACCTGGCTGAACTGATTGGCACTTGAAATCCCCAACTTGAGCAGCCATTGATTGTGGACTGGCCAGGAGGCTGTCTGTGGTGGAAGAAGACCCTGAAGGGGCTAACCACACTTCCTGTGACTGGGCAGCAAGTCTGTCCTTGAAGGGGGGCTATAGTGTGGTGGAAAAAACATACACCAATATAATTTATCACAATGTGGGAAAAGTTATGATAGATGTACATCCAGGTTGCCATGGAAGCACAGAATAGGGAATGGGACAGGATGGATAGCAAAAATAAAAGGTTTCTAGAAAGAGTAACTCCAGGGGCTTCCCACTTGGTGTGGTGGTAAAGAATCTGCCTGCCAAAGCAGGAGATGCGAGTTCAATCCCTGGGTCAGGAAGATCCCCTGGAGGAAGGCAGGGTCAACCCGCTCCAGTATTCTTGCCTGAGAATCCCAGGGACAGAGGAGCCTTGCAGGCAACAGTCCTTGGGGCCGCAAAGAGTCACAACATGACTGAGCACAACTCCTCAGCTAAACTGGCGCTAGGGGTTGAAAAAGCAGAGGAAGATTTTCATTTTCAGAGCATATTTTATCTGAGGCTCTCCAAGCATTGACTTCATTTAGTACCTCTCTAGATTGGGACTTAGAAGAATTTAATTATTTCCCATTCACAGTAGTATGAAATAAGCTGTTCTAGGTAACTTCAACACAGAGCCAGGAAGAAACTTCAGTAGTTTGGGAGGTCTGCATGTTAACCTCTAACTCAATGGCCAGACTCAAATTGTTTGTCACTTGAGTAAAATATTCTACTCTGCTAAAGATAGGCTTGGGAGGGTGAGGGGTTTTAGAGGCCTCATGCTGAGGTTCAGTCTCGTCATCAAAGGTTATACTTCAATTTGTTTGTTGCATTAAATGTAATATGTATCCCTGGGGAACGATCTAGGTAACTCAATTTTTCACTTTTTTAAAATGAATTTTGGTATCAGGCACAAATTAATAATGACCATCTCAAAACTGTACAAAGAAGAAAACACCTAAGTGGCAAAGGTGGTTGTTACCACACATAAAGCCCATTTCTCGTTACTGAAATTTGTAGAAGCTAGTTCCAGTTCTCAGATTTTTGCCTAATGTGATGAAAAGGCCATTGTATCTATGTGTGACAATAATGACAAGCAGGGCTGCGCTTAGGAGGGGCCCCACACTTCATTGAATGCTCTGCTGCTGTTGCTGTCTTGGAATCCATAGTAATTTTAGAACAAGGGATCTGTGTTTTGATTTTCATTGGGCTCCACAAATTATGGAGTCAGTACTGATTACAAGCAATTGCTTAAATTAAGAAGCAGGTTTGTTTTCTGGGTCTATGCAAAATCCAGTGTTAATTGTTACTATGAAATTTGGATTTAAAGACCTGGAAACTGCCTTTCTATCTTGTATTTCCATTTAATTAGAAAACTATGTGTTCACTGTAGAACATTTAGTAAATAAAGTATAAAGAAAATCACCCAGGAATATTCCTTCCTCATGCCCCACCCCCATGATGGCAAAGATATTATTTAAAATGTCTGATACATTTCTCCTTATTTCCTGTAACATTTGAAACATTTAAGTATGTTTTGTACCAGATTCGCAAATGAGGGATGTGGAAAGAATACAGAGGAGACCCACTGGAATGTTGAAAGTGGTTTTTTTTTCAATGGACAGAAATTATTAGGACAATGAGAATTTGACAGCTATAAGCAGTTAGGAAAAATGCAGAGTTCAACTCCACTCCTTGGGGCTTCCCGTCCCCAAAAGTAAGCATGGTGGGGAGATTTCCAAGGGAACAGGCATATTAGCAGTGTCTTGTTCATTACTGTATCTCCAAGTCTAGCATGATACTCTGAAATTATTTATTCATTTGCCATTGAATTGGAGGAGGATTTTTATATATGAAAAGGTAATGTTGTTGTTGTTTAGTCACTCAGTCGTGTCCAACTCTTTGCAACACCTTAGACTGTAGCATGTCAGGCCTCTCTATCCATGGGATTGTCCAGGCAAGACTACTGGAATGGGTTGCCATTTCCTCCTCCAGGGGATCTTCCCAATCCAGGATCAAACCCACGGCTCCTGCATTGGCAGGTGGATTCTTTACTGCTAAGCTACCAGGGAAGCCCTCATGAAAAGGTAATAGCAGAACATTCAAGCAACAGGAACAAATAGGGTAAAACTGGGAAAGATGAGGTATGTTTGGAATACAGTAATAAGAATGCAGCTGTGGTGAGCTGAGCCACCAAGCTCCCACAGATGACCATGTTCTAATCCCAGGAATCTATGAATATGTTACCTTACATGACAAACAGGACCTTGCAGATGTGATTAAGTTAAGGATCTTGAGATGAGGAGATTATCCTGGTTGACCCATTGTAATCACAAGCCTCTTTATAAAAGGGATGCAGGAGGGTACAGACCCAGAAGATGATGGTGGAAGATGAGAGGGGGAGGTAGAGAGAGAGAGAAAAAAAAGGATGAGGAGGAGAAGAAAGGAAGAGAAGAAATGCTACTATGCTGTTTTTGAAGATGGATGGGGCCACGAGCCAAAGGTAAGTAGCCTATGAAGTTAGAAAGGCGAGGAAATAGATTCTCCCTTAAAGCTTCCAGAATGAATGAAGACTTGCCAACTTAGTTTAGGACTTCAGACCTCCAGAACTATAAGGGGGAAATGTGTATTGTTTTAAGCCACTAAG
This sequence comes from Moschus berezovskii, assembly GCF_049115385.1. Taxonomy (NCBI): domain Eukaryota; kingdom Metazoa; phylum Chordata; class Mammalia; order Artiodactyla; family Moschidae; genus Moschus; species Moschus berezovskii. The sequence continues at coordinate 39,978,349 of NC_142488.1, read as the reverse complement.
TTTGTGGTAAATTGTTACTGCATCAATAGGAAACTATTACAGATGCAAAAAGTTAACTTGGGGAAACAGGGCAGATAATGCTGGGAAGTTTCCAAGCAAATGAACATCTTTTATTCATAGTGTAATGGTGAGCTAGTGTTCATCCTCACAGAAATCAGGAAGCAGCATAGACTATAACATCATTAGGTGTTTTTTGTCATCAAAGAAGATTGTGGCATCTCTTCAAGAGGAATACTTAAAAATGGAGGAAGATTTATTTATTGGTATGGTTTATGTGCAGTTCTACTAAAAGCAGGGCCAATGCTAGATATTTATGAGTTGCACAGGTCATAAGCAACCTTTTAATAGATGTACTTGTATTTCCCTATGATTAAAAAGGGTTTAGGAGCAAAGCCCAGGGCATACTATCAGGGAATATATGTTTTAGAAAAGAAGAAGAAAGAAAGAAAAACAGATAAAATAATTGGAGAAAATTTTTGCAAAGAGTTTGGATCTAGAGCTGTATAACTAGCTTTCCTGTTAAGATACTCAACAACAAATTTAGAGGAGAGGAAAAACAGGCAAATTCAGAAGAGAAAGAGGGTAAAAGTGGAATTAGCAAATATTACTTTTTCATCACTGTTGTCTGCTTTTCACTATTGGAATCTTGCTGCTTTTAAAATCAGAATTCCTGTAAATGACAATGAGCACAAAAGTAATTTTCAGCTAGTAGACCATGGCATCTATTTTGTTAGTGGTAAAAATAAAAGTACTGTTGCTGTAATATTTTTATGTCTATGCTGCTGCTGCTGCTGCTGCTAAGTCACTTCAGTCATGTCCGACTCTGTGCGACCCCATATACGGCAGACCACGAGGCTCCGCCATCTCTGAGATTCTCCAGGCAAGAACACTGGAGTGGGTCACCATTTATAAGTAATGCTTTTTACGATCACTAACCCTGCTAATTTAACCTCCTAAATACATTTCTAATCTGTTCATTTCCCTACAAGAGTCTTCACCACCTATGTTCATGAGGGTACCAACAGGAAACCTATGTCATACTCAAATTGGGATAATTGAAGGTGGAGTTGTTTACAATGGGGTGAGTGCAGAGAAACTACATGAAATAGAAAACAGAGAAACCCTTAGAAATAAAAGTAAAGCTACACCACCTCTAGACCTGAAGAGACCAGGGGAAGTAGTTATCTAGAAAGAGAGTCAAGTACACAAGGTCACTTTGAGAGGAGTATGATCTTCTGTTGGGGCTTCCCAGATGGCACTAGTGGTAAAGAACCTGGCTGCCAATGCAGGAGATGGAAGAGATGCGGGTTCAATCCCTGGGTTGGGAAGATCCCCTGGAAAAGGGAATGGCTACCCACTCCAGTATTCTTGCCTGGAGAATCCTATGGACAGAGGAGCCTGGCAGGCTACAGTGCAGGCTGCTGCAAAGAGTCAGCCATGACTGAGAGACTTATCACAGCATAGCACACGTGATCATCTGTTGAGAGACAGAACCAGCTAGAGGCCACCAGGAAGGAGGGGATTGGAAAAATGGCACCCTGACCTCATTCTCCTCCAAATTTCCAGTCTCCTCTAGGGGCTCCCTATTGACCAAACTCAACCAGAAGCCAGAGGACCTGAGATCCTGTTTATGTTGTTCCTAGAGTTCAGCTTCTCAGAGCATAAAGCAGGATGGAAAGGGTGAAGAGTAAACTTGGAAGGGCAAATAGAGAGCATCCAGCATACCACCTTCATACAATCTATCAACATCTCTCTCCTAAACTACAGCCTGGAGAGTTTCTCACCATCCACTATTGCTCCCCTTCCAAAATATTCTCCAAATTGAGGTAGAAGTGATTTTTTTCAATATGCAAATCTGATTATAGCAAATCCCTGATTTGTTGTTGTTCAGTTGCCCAATTGTGTTTGAATCTTTGTGACTCCATGGACTGCAGCACACCAGGCCTCCCCGTCCCTCACCATCTCCCGGAGTTTGCCCAAGTTCACGTCCATTGAATTGGTGATGCCATCCAACCATCTCATCCTCTGCTGCCCTCTTCTCCTTTTGTCTTCAATCTTTCCCAGCATCAGGGTCTTTTCCAATGAGTCGGCTCTTCGCATCAGGTGGCCAAAGTATTGGAACTTCAGCATCAGTCCTTCCAATGAATATTCAGGGTTGATTTTCTTTAGGATGGACTAGTTTGGTCTCCTCGCAGTCCAAGGGACTCTCAAGAGTCTTCTCCAGCACCACAGTTCAAAAGCATCAATCCCTGCTTAAATCCTATCAATTGCTTCCAAAGAGGATTAAAAACTTTTATATGCCCCCAACCTCATCTCAGGTCCCTCTCCCCCTTGCTCCCTTTGTTCCTGTCATGCAGGCCTTTTTGTTCCTAAAATAAGCTGCAAAGCCTTTCTGCCTGGACTTCACCTCCAACCCAACCCAACCCTTGGCCTACCTAGTCCATGAGTCTGCTGGGGAAGCCTTATCTGCGCCCCACCCCCTGCAGTCTAGGTTAAATTTCTACTCTGTACCCATTGGTGTCTTTCCCAGGAGCAGTTATCTTCATTTACAATTCCATATCCATCTCATAGGATCCTCTGATGAAGTCATCTTCTGTTTTATTCCCCCTGGTGCTTCCCATGCTGAGAACAATGCCAGGCATCTAGCAGGCGCCCAAAGAAAGAATGAATGACTAATATTAACAAATGACAATTGAGTTTATTTCCTTGAATTCAAGCAGAAGCAAAATGGGATATTGGAGAGAAAATTAACTTTAAAACACAGTTATATAGGATCTCACTGAAGAAAGTCATTTTTTCCTTGCCAAATGTGTTCTGTCCCTTTGTTTCTGAGAGCAATAATGCCTTCCATCATTCTCCTGTAACCGTTTTCTCCAGCACAGCCTCAGTGCCTGGTCTCCCAGAGGAGGCCATGCTTCCCACAAGTGCCTGGTAAGGTACAATAAAACTGCCTCAGTGTTCCAGACATAAATGATGACTTCACTGGAAGCCTCTCCTCGCCTCCCTCCTCAGCGTTTGTCCTACCTCCCAGGTCACAGAGGATAAAGATTCATGACTCAGGAAATTTCAGCTTAGAGACCCGCTGCAATGTTTATTCCTCTCAGTCAAAATCAGTAGAAGGGATCAGAGTGGTATAATTATTTGTGTGTACGTTGATATGCAACAACTTTTAATGATGGGTTTTATGACTTCAAACCACCCCCAGGTTGTCGTTTTTTTTTTAAAAAAAAATATGACCCCCTATGTCAGAATTCTCTGAATGCTAAGCATTCAAGTTTAGTGGGGTTTTCTATAGCCTAATGCTAATTCAGTTGCCTTAACTGAACTATTCATAAGGGAACTGGCATCTCTCAGGTTGGCCTGAGAGCCTCAACTTACTATTCTAAGTGGGCTATGTGATCTTTTATGTGATAAATTCACTCAAATGATATTCCTTGTCTCCTTAAAATATTCCTTCCAGACCATCCTGGACTCTAGTGTTCTTTTTAATGTTTGTTATATTGCTTTCAGAGAAAGTAACTGTAAGGAAAATAGCTCACAGGCTAAGGGGAGAGACAGTTTGCCCAGGTTTTTCTTCTTATCGAAAAGCATCATGTTGGGCAGAGAAGCTGCATTATCAAAATACCCAGAATCTTTTTCCAGCCTTTTTATATTCTCAAGTTCATGGTAGGAAATAATTTCTAGAGACTTTAAAACTTTTGGAGATGAAGCTATGATTTGCTTAGGCAACTGTGGACCATGTCTACCCCATCCACATTAACCTGGGTATTTTTGAACTTATGATAGGGCTACATTATTCACTTGACCAAAGTTGTCTCTGTTCGTTCCCACTTAAGCAGGTAGCAGCCAGCCTATCCCCAAGTCCACTTTTGCTATCTGCTACCTGTATTTCTCCTTCAGCCTAGCCCACAGTTTTCACAATGTTATCAGTCTTAGTCTCAGATAGTAGCTAGAGCATGTTCTTTAATGTTTCACCAAGTCCAACAGGCTACCAATTACTTTATTTAGGCTAAAGCAACCTGTGGTTTAACTAGAATTCCAGGATGTAACCAAGGGCTTTATCTTAGACATTCATGCCCCAGTCACCATTCTGCCCTGCCAATGGAATTTGAAGGCAGCTGCTCCACTAAAAGGGCTTCCCAGGTGGCACTAGTGGTAAAGAACCTGCCTGCCAATGCAGGAGATACAAGAGATGCAGGTTCGATCCCTGGGTCTGGAAGATCCCCTGGAGAAGGGCATAGCAACTCACTCCAATATTCTTGCCTAGAGAATCCCCTGGACAGAAGAGTCTGGAGGTCTACAGTCCATAGGGTCCCAAAGAGTCAGACACAACTGAAGCAACTTTGCATGCATGCACGCATTCCACTAAAAATTTCAAACTTCTATCTCCACTTGGGTTTAAGGTACTATCTTTGGTGTAGAAGAAAACACATAGAAAGTTTATGGAATAGGAATAAAGGAAACCAGACTGCTTGTCAAGATTCCACATTAGATGCAGTTCTCATTGGCTGGGAGGGGAGAGGGACTGGGATAATCATGAGAGACTAGCCTTTCATCAGCACCCTGGACACCACTGCTACCCACACTCTACTCTCAGCCAGGTTCTTTATGATCTCTCCAACCTCAGTGACCAAACCCAGTGACAGTTATTTGGTTGATTTGTTTGAAGACCTGGCTAGCTAAGTCAGGTGACAGTTTAGAGCATGAACTTTCAGCTCAGGAAATGGGTTCAAATTCCATCTTTACCTGTGACTAATTGTATCACTTTGGGCAAGTGACTTGGCCTCTCTAACACTGGATTTGTTCTATAAAATGAGCACCACGGAAAGCTCTCTCATGGAGTTGTTTAAAAGATTTGAGATAAATATTTTAATTATATACTTGAATGATTTTTAAATTTCTAATTGTGATAAAAATACATATTACACAAAACTTATCATCTTAATCATTTTTAAATGTACAGTGTTAATGATATTCACATTGTTGTACAATTCATCTCCAGAACTTTTTCATCTTGCAAAAGTGGAACTTTATCCCCACTAAACTGTAGCTTCCCATTCCCTCTTTTCCCAACCCCCAGCAACCACCATTTTACTTTCTGTTTCTATAAGTTTAACTACACTGTATAACTCATATTTGTGAAATCATACAGTATTTGTCTTTTTCGACTAGCTTATTTCACTTAGTATGATGTTCTCAAGGTTCAGCCATGTTGTAGAATATGGCTCAATCTCTTTCCTTTTTAAAGCTGCATAACATTCCTTAAGGAGATCAGTTCTGAGCATTTATTGGAAGGACTAATGTTGAAACTGAAACTTCAATACTTTGGCCACCTGATGTGAAGAGCTGACTCATTTGAAAAGACCCTGATGCTGGGAAAGACTGAAGACAGAAGAAGAAGGGGACAACAGAGGATGAGATGGTTAGATGGCATCACCAACTCAATGGACATGTGTTTGGGTAAACTCCGGGAGTTGGGGATGGACAAGGAAGCCTGGCATGCTGTAGTCCATGAGGTCACAAAGAGTTGGACATGACTGAACAACTGAACATTCCATCAGACCCTGATGCCAGGAAAGACTGAAGGCAGGAGGTGAAGGGGATGACCGAGAATGAGATGGTTGGATGGCATCACCAACTCAATGGATGTGAGTTTGAGCAAACTCCAGGAGATGGTGAAGGACAAGGAAGCCTGGCGTGCTGTAGTCCATGGGGTCACAAAGAGTCGGACATGACTGATCAACTGAACTGACTGACTGTGCTTAGTTGCTCAGTCATGTCTGACTCTTTGCAACCCCATGGACTATAGCCCGCCAGGCTCCTCTGTCCATGGGGATTCTCCAGGCAAGAACACTGGAGTGGGTTGCCATGCCTTCTTCTAGGGGATCTTCCTTTAAATTTGCATGAACAGTTCTAATTTGCATGTTCTAGTTTTCCCACATCTTCAGTAACACTTATTTTCTCTGTGTTTTATTTGGTTTTTTATTGTTGAGTTGTAGGAGCTCTTCATATATTCTGGATATTAACTCCTTATCAGATATATGATTTGCAAATATTTCTCCCATTCCATAGGTTGCTTTTCACAGTTGATAGTGTCTTTTGATGCACAGAATTTGTAAAATTTAGTATTATCCAATTCATCTATTTTTACTTCCCTTATCTCTGCTTCTGGTGTCATATCCAAAAAAATTATTGCCAAATCCAATGTCAAAAAGCTTTCCCCCTATATTTTCTTTTAGGAGTTTTATAGTTTTAGGCCTTACATTTACATCTTTAATCCACTTTGAGTTAATTTTTTTCTATGGTATAAGGTAAGGTTCCAGCTTGACTTTTGGATGTGGATATCCAGTCTTCCCAGCACCATTTGTTGAAAGGACTGTTGTTTCCCCAATGAATAGTCTTGGCATCCTTGTGGAAATAATTATACACTTGTCATTGTGATTATCTGATTTATGACCACCTCTCTAACTTATAAGCTCCAAGAGAGTAAGAATCATGTTGATTTTGCTCATTATTATACCCTCAGTGCCAACTATGTAATGAAGGCTCAATAAAGTTTTATTGAATGAGGAAATAAATCCTTAAAAAACACTTAGCACATTGTCTGGTGCTAAATAAAATTTCAGTAAGCAGGAACGAATATTATTGTTACTGTTTTTTATTCAACCCATTGTAACATTTGCCAAGGCATACTTTGCTTAATCTGAAAAGAAGTCAAAATAAAACTGCCTCAGAGAAACACAAGAATGATTTAGGCTTAGGGCTCTGGCAGATTTGGTTCAAACATTGATCTTTCTAGCTGTGTAATCCTTGTTTACAACTCTCTTCGAGTTTCAATTTCCTCATCTGTAAAATAAGGGCAATATTATCTACCTGATAAAGTTGTTAAGTGTATTAAATGAAATATGTGTAACATCTTTGCATAGTATCTGGCATTTATAATAAGTCCTCAATAAATGGTACATCCATTATTTCTTTCCAGACCATTAGAATCTCTATCTTTTCCCCTCAGTTTGATTTTGCTATTGTCTTTTCAAAGACTGGGGCTTCCCTGGTGGCTTAGATGGTAAAGAATCTGCCTGGAATGCAGCAGACCCAGGTTCGATCCCTGGGTCGGGAAGAGTCCCTGGAGAAGGGAATGGCAACCCACTCCAGTATTCTTGCCTGGAGAATCCCATGGACAGAGGCTACAGTCAATGGGGTTGCAAAGAGTGGAAGAGGACTGAGCGACTAACACTTTAAAAGGTTGCTTTCTCAGCTACTGTCTCTATTTACAAGACAATTAAGATAAATAACAAAGGTAAATAAGCTTGAATGGGAAATATTTTATTAGAATACTTAAAGGCAAAATATCATTGAAGAGTTCCTGTCAAATCTGGGAATCACCACACAGAGTCTGTAGAAAAGCCAAGTTATTTTTTTCTCTTGACCAAAATGGAAAACATTTTATTCATACAAATCCTGACCTTATGGGTTATCTCTATGAGAATTAGGGCTTCCCTTATAGCTCAGTTGGTAAAGAATCTGCCTGCAATGCAGGAGACCCCAATTTGATTCCTGGGTCAGGAAGATCCCCTGGAGAAGGGATAGGTTACCCACTCAAGTATTCTTGGGCTTCCCTTATAGCTCAGTTAGTAAAGAATCTGCCTGCAATTTGAGAGACCTAGGTTCAATCTCTCGGAGAAGGCAATGGCAAGCCACTCCAGTACTCTTGCCTAGAAAATCCCATGGATGGAGGAGCCTGGTAGGCTGCAGTCCGTGGGGTCGCTAAGGGTCAGACACAACTGAGCGACTTCACTTTCACTTTTCACTTTCACACATTGGAGAAGGAAATGGCAACCCACTCCAGTGTTCTTTCCTGGAGAATCCCAGGGATGGGGGAGCCTGGTGGGCTTCCGTCTATGGGGTCACACAGAGTCGGACACGACTGAAGTGACTTAGCAGCAGCAGCAGCAGCAGGTTCAATCTCTGGGTTGGGAAGATCCCCTGCAGAAGGGAAAGGCTACCCACTCCAGTATTCTGGCCTGGAGAATTCCATGGACTGTATAGTTCATGGGGTCGCAAAGAGTCAGACACCACTGAGTGACTTTCACTATAAGAATATTTTTCAGGAAAAGTGTCTCCATTTTTTAAAAAGTATCTTTTATGAGAAGGTATGGTATGAAGGAAATATCTCCTTGAGAGTTTTGCAGACTCATACTGCCATAGAAGACCCCCCAGAGAGGATCTGCTACATCTGTGCCCAGAGAGTGTAAATGATTAAGCCTATCAGTGTTGATAGGCTTGTATTTCACATTGGTGATATTAATCACTTGACCTTTTCCACAGTGCACTTAACATAGTAAATCATATTCCTTTCTGTTGAAGCTTGGGTGACTTACATGATTCTTTGCAACTTAGCCAGAGCTGAACTCCATATAAGTCACCCATTAGCTCCTCAATCTCTTCCTAATTATGAGTGATTCTCTAACCCAACTCAAGAAACAAAGAGCCATGTATTTAATAAACATATAGAGTACTATGTTCCAGATACTTTCTAGGTCCAAGGGTTGAAGGGGAAAGGCTATAATAAACAAAACAAACAAAAAGAATTCCAGGACTTCCCTGGTGGCACAGTGGGTAAGAATCTGCCACCAATGCAGGGGAAATGGGTTTGATCCCCTGTCTGGGAAGATTCCACATGCCACAGAGAAACTAAGGCCATGCCACAACTACTTAACCCCGCATGCTGTAACTACTGAAACCTACATGCCTACAGCCCATGCTCTACAGTAAGAGAAGCCACCCCAATGAGAAGCCCATGCACCACAATTAGAGAGTAGCCTCCACTCTGTGCAACTAAAGAAAAGCCTGCACACAGCAAACCAAAGACCCAGTGCATCAAAAGATTTTAAAAAAAGGAATTCCAGGAAGTGATAAGGGCTATGAAGCCATTCATTCATCATTCAGCAAATACCTTTTGAATGCCTACTGCACATCAGGCACTGTTCTAGATGCTGAGAATTCTCTTTTGTGGACTTAAACCAGGCCTCTCTGTGGTTAGCAGGATGGGGACAAGCAGTTAGAGTCAGTAGTCCAGTGAGTGAAGTGAAGCAACATTAAGTATGGGTTAATGGGGGAATGGATTGTGGTGAAGACTGAAGAAATGAATAGAAAGGGAGAATCTAAAAGAAATTTTGAAAGAAAAGCTGACAGGGCCCGGTGACTAGCTGAACACAGTGAAAGAAGCCAGGTGCCAAGACAAAGCCGGTTGCCAGTACCTGGGTGACCAAAACAGGAAGCCTCCCACCATTCATTCTTCCCTTCTCTTAACCAAAGTGTCCTGATATTCCTTTGAGGCCTTTTCCTGTCCTTCCACTCCCAACCAGGAGATTGATCCCCACACTCAGCTTAAGGGTGAGCCCTGGTTGGTTAAATTATTCAGTGACGCTCATTCCCTGGCTACAGTGATTGGTTCAGGGATGGTCATGTGTCTTCTACCTGGCCAATGAGAGAGTGAATCCAGGGCAGGACCTACTGGGTAAGATTCCTCAATATTGGTCCTGGAAGCTGATATAAAAGTAGGTAAAGTTTGAAACAGAGGCAACTGTTTTGCCACTTCAAGAGGAGAGCTTAGAACTCTGGGGCCCACCTTGTGGACCTAAGGATGAAGGCAGTACCATAGAATGCACAATGGTATGACTGGGAGAAAGTGTGTCTTCAGTGACAGGGATCATGCGTCACATGAAGCTACCATGCATCCCGATCTCTGAATTATGTGAGTCAGTAGATTCTCTGTATTGTTTAAGCTGGTTTGCATTTTCTGTCATTTGCAACCAGAAGAATCCTGACTATTGCAATCCCCATTAGTATACAGCCCAGTGTTGTGTCCCCAGGAGGCCAGCAAACAGTTGTTATCTTAAGTGGCTCAATGAAGGGATATCTTTTAAGTTAACTTTTGAGTTACAACATGTTCAGTGTATATCACCACTTTGCTGTGTCCAAAGGCAATTTTGTTTCTACTGAAAAACAAAAGTTTCCAATGACTGGTTCATTTATATTAAAGGAAGAAGGGTAAAATGAATCTTTAGACAGTGGTTTACAGAAGGAAACATTTGTATTTAGATCTTCTTCTACTCCTTGAAGTGTTCTTTTGCATTTCTTACGGTTTCTCCACCTTAGTGATGAAGTCAGCCCTAGGTCCTTTTCTGTTTTTGTTTTTGTTTTTTTCAGAGAGCTTATTCAGCGGCCAGTGTTAGGGCAATGATTCTTAATTTTTAGATGTTCATGACTCACTTGGGGGAACTTATAAAAACACAGATCCCTGTGACCTGCTCCAAAAGATTCAGATTCAGGAGATCTTGGATAGGACCCTGGAATCAACATTTTTAACATTTTTCATAAGCTCCCAGGTGATTCAGATGCAACTGTCACTTAGGGAAAACGCTGTTGCCTTAGGTTGGGCTTTTCCCAAAGCTGATCCTGATAAGGGGATTCGTGAGCAAATGATTTATGAAAGAAGTACTTCCAGGAGAATGAGAGGAATAAGGAGGGGGATGGGGGGAACCAGGCACAGTCTCAGATGGTAGATGCAGCCTGACCCCACAGGAAAGCTCAGGCTGTAACTAACCCCTCAGAGTTGTCCTCCTCCCCCCACCCCCATGAAGGCAGCTGGACTTTCACATTCCTGCACTAATAGCCAGATGGTAGAGACCTAGACTCCCAGGCACTTCCATGTGGGATATCCTTTGAAGTCACAGGTGTGGCCTTTGGAAGCAAAAACATGCTGGTGCTGGGGGAGGGGCACCCAGGAATGGTTAAAGCAAGCAGTGGGGATTTGAGTGGAGCAACTACAGTGCTGGCTCAAATAATTTAAGGAATTTTATAATTACTATGGGAGGCTCTCCATTTTAAAAGTAACTAAGTGAGAGGACAGGGTGCAGCAAGTGAGAAAGGAAGAATTACTTGAAAGTAGTTCATGCATGGGGCTTTGACCGTCTCAGTTGCTCAGTCATGTCCTACTCTTTGCAACCACATGGACTGCAGCACGCCAGGCTTCCCTGTCCATCACCAACTCCCAAAGCCTGCTCAAACTCATGTCCATTGAGTCAGTGATGCCATCCAACCAACCATCTCATCCTCTATCATCCCCTTCTCCTCCTGCCTTCAATCTTTCCCAGCATCAGGGTCTTTTCCAATGAGTCAGTTCTTTCCATCAGATGGCCAAAGTATTGGAGTTTCAGCTTCAGCATCAGTCCTTCCAATGAATATTCAGGACTGATTTCCTTTAAGATTGACTAGTTGGATCCCCTTGCAGTCCAAGAGACTCTCAAGAGTCTTCTCCAGCACCACAGTTCAAAAGCATCAATTGAGGGTCTCAGTTAACACACAAGACTCTAGTGCCACTGCTGTAAGGGAAAGTCATGTGTGTTCATGCTAAGTGACGCAGTCATATCCAACTCTATGCAACCCTATGGACTGTAGCCCGCCAGGCTCCTCTGTCCATGGAATTCTCCAGGCAAGAATACTGGAGTGGGTAGCCATTCCCTTTTCCAGGGGATCTTCCCGACCTAGGTATCAAACCCATGTTTCCTTTACCACTGAGCCACCTTGGAAGCCATGAGAACATTAAGTTTTCCTATTTGTTTAAACTGCTGTCATTGAGTATTCAATTATTAACATTTGAACACAGTCTCTAACCTAGTTACTTTAACATTTTCTTCATGGAAATGAAAACAAGTAAATTATAGACACCTGGTCATTTATATGAGTGCTTATTTGTTTGAAGAGTATTGGGCTTTTAGAAGAAATCTAGAGAAGAATTAACTTCATTTAAGAGGCTTGGTTATTTTAATTATAGAAAACAGAGGAGCAACCTCTAGCCACGATGCCTGGTACAAGTTCTGAGGGATTTGTATTACAGAGGACTTAAGTATCACTGAATAGCACACTGGGAGCTGGGAGATCTAGGTTCAGATTAGATACTCAGCTAAGTACGTGACCATGGATATATATTTATCTCTGAACTTGTTTTCTCATCTTTTTGTGCCATTTGCAGCATGCTTCCTCTGAAAGTAACAGGAGACCCAACTCAAAATGGATTAAGAAAGTAAGGAAATTCATTGACTTATATGATGGGAAAGGGCAGAGAGTTGACTAAACAAGAGATTAATAATGTCATTGATGACATGTCTATGCTGCTGCCCCTCAGTTCCATCTTCATCTTAGGTCTGACTAGCCTTCTGGGTACAAGATGTCTGCTGGCAACAACTGAGGGTGTCCTCTTCTTTATTCAAGCCAGTGTGATGGTTGGGAAATGGGGTGGGGAGAAACAGAGTGCTTCACATCCATAGTGAGGGGAAGGTCCTGAGCTTTGTGCTGGTTGGAAAACCTTGAACCGTTCAAGGCCAGTGACCAGGGAATGCCAAGTTAGACCAATCATGGTGGCACCCCCTCATTCCAAATCTAAACCCATTGTGATTTCATGAGCAGACTGCAAATCTATCTCTGTGGTCATCTTTTTTATTCAACTTTATTTCTTTTATTATTGTCCTTTTCTACCTCTGAGCATACGTCCCTGTGGAAGATAACAAACACCCGAATGAAATCAACAAGCCTTGGCATAGCTCAGACTTAGACTGAGGAAAGGAAGTGAAACTGACAAGATGAGGGTTGCCGTAAACTTCAGGGCAGAATGGAGTAACATCTTAATCATTAGGTACCGGGTGGACATGCCAATTTGGAGTGAGTGACTTGGAGTGTGGAACCCTCAATGGAGGCAATGTTTCCCAAGTTCTAATGCTCCCTTCTCTAGAGAGAATGCTCACGCTCTTTGGAAAAGGAGGAAAATCTCTCATAATTACATTTCCCTCTGGTTTGCATTTTAAAAAACATCTAGTACTCAAATCTGTAACACTGGCAAATCTCTCAGGCTCTTAAGGGAGTGGTTAAGGTTTTGTAGAAAACGTTTTTGAAGAGAAAATAGGCAGTGGGTCTCCACCCCCTCACACACTTTAGTAAATACTATCTTTTTCTTTCTTTTCTTTTTTTTTTTTTTAAACTCCTGCACTGAGAATTTTACCAGATGATTTCTCAAAGCTGACTTATGAACTAATTGGGCACTTCTCCTGTGCAGAGGAACAAAGACTTTTTTTATTGGTCCTCAGCTGAGGCATATACCTGTCTGATGGCGTTGGCTCATTCCGCACATGCTCAGTTGAACAGAAATCTTCATACTGAATACAACCTAACACAGCGGCAACACCCATAACCTCACTCCCTGGCTGACCCTGTACATCCACTCCCTCTAGTTGCATTTTTATAGTGACATGCCTAGCATTTGTAGAAAGTAAAAGGAACAGAGTAGGTACTGGGGACTTTGGGGGGGGGGGGGAGGTGCAATATACAAAGGAATTTAAAGTCCCTGCCTTACTGACCTCTCTCGGGACTGTCTCTATTCAGAACAGGCGCTGGATAGATATTTGAGTTTGGGGCAGAATGCAGGATAAGCTGTCTCTGTAAATTACCATTTGCTGTTGCACGCCTTCCTGGACAGTTTTTGTTTGGTCCTTTTTTTGTAGGACAACACTTCTTCCACAGCCCTCGTTTTTATTAAGGAATGACAGTGGCACTAAAAGCATCCCCTGCCTAGCACGATCTGGAGTGAGAACCTCGCCACCTCTGTTCTTGCTTTCCCATTCATTAGGACCCTTTCCGAGCCTCCTTCCCCAGCAAAAACCGGGAAAGGCTTCGCGTGGTTACAAAACGAGGGAGCGGCCGGCTTCCGAGCCTCACGTCTCAGAGAGCCAAGAACGTGCAGATCTTTTGTCCCCGACCTCTTCCGCAGCTTGGTCGCGGGGGTGACGACCCCGCCCCACCCCCGCCGAAGCAGATGCCGCCCGGGCGCCCTAGTCCCCCGCCCCTTGTAGATTCCCGGCGCCCGCCGGTTTGCCGTGACGTGGCCCGCGGCGCGCGCATGCGTCGCTCTGCCTGGTCGCTTTCCCTGGGCCACCGCCTCCCGACGGGCTGGAGTGGGCGGGGCCTGTGCTTCGGGAAGCCGCGCGGACTGAGCGGGAGGAGCGCGTGTGTGCTCCAGGACGGCGCGCGGGGCTCGCGAGCTGGTCGGCGGCCGACGAGGAGGAGGAGCTGAAGGCGGCGGCCGTGGCTCCCGCCCGCACGGAGAACCAGTCCCAGGAAGCTCCCCTCCCACTCCCAGGCGGGCGGGCGGCGGCGGGAGGAGGAGAAGAAGGAGGGAGCGTCTCTGCCGCCGCCTCCTGGTCCCCAGCGCGGATCTGCTGCCGCCACTTCTCTCCGCGGCGATCCTCCCTCCACAGTCCTGCCGCGGCCCCCTCTGTAGTTCGAGCTGCCCCGCGCCGCGCCGGAGCCAGCCTCGACAGAGGGAACGGTCGCGGCCTCGCGGCCCGTGCGGGCTGACGAGAGGAGAGCGAGGCACCGCGCGATCCCCGAGGATCCGCACGCCGGGCAAAGCGGCCCGAGCAGCGCGAGGAGCAGCGGGCGGGCGGGCGGCGCCGGGCCCGGGCCGCCCTCGCTCCTGCGCCCCGGCCCCGCCGCCCGCGCCGGGGCGGTCGCCAGCTGAGGAAGGCGCCGCAGTCTCCGGGCCTCGCCGCCCCGCTCGAGTGTCCTCGGCACCGAGGGCTCGCGGGTCCTGAGGGGAGGAGGCGAGCCAGGGGCCGGGCACTGAGCTCTTTGGCGCCCCCACCCCCTTTTTCGGAGCCCTCCACGCTGCGGCCACTGTCCCCTCCGGACCATGGCCGACGACGACGTGCTCTTCGAGGATGTGTACGAGCTGTGCGAGGTGATCGGCAAGTGAGTCTCCACGCGGGGGAGCGGGAGTGTGGGAAAATGCATTTAGTGATGCCCGGGTCTTTCCGCACCCGCACCCGCCCGGGTCTGCCCCCTGCCCTTCCTCCCCTCTGCCTCCCCTCTCCTCCTCACCCGGGAGTATTTATAGACGTGTACCTGGACCTCCAGCCGGGCGGGAGTCTGGGGGCTTCTCGGCGATCCGTGGAGGCCGATGAGCCGAGGTCGGCACCCTTATGAGGCGTGGGGCCGGCGAAATCTGCTGTCTGCATTTTATCTGACGGTTGCACAGGGACGTGGCAGAACCTATTTTATAGTTGCTTCCTGGGAACAGTTGGACTTATTGTTACCTTGCGTGTACCACAGACCATTAAAGAAAAGAGCAGCTTGCATTTCATTGCTTCCGTGGAGAGACAGAGAAAGAACGTCCAGGGTCTTAAACTATGGGGTGTGTGTCTATTGTGCATGGTATGAGATCCATGCCTTTGTGTTCACCCCATGCTCGGATTGGAGGGGGTCATTTAAGATGGGGTGCATTTGGTTTTAGCAAATTCTTCACCTGGTGGAGACCAACGTGGAAAGAGTTGGGGGTTCCAAATTTTTAATGCCTCGTTATGCAATGACTGTTAAAGCAGTGTTCGAGGCTTCCCTCGACTGTTGGGATGGTGGTTAGCGTGGTAGCGCCGTCTGCTTTGAGTCACCGGGCTGGTCCAGAATATAGAACTGACAGTCCAAATGCTCATCCTTTCATCTGTGTTGTATAATTACACTAGGGAAAAGCAGGGAATCAGATTAATCACAGGGCTGATTGAGAATTAAATCTGCAGTTCTTCATCTAATTGTCCATTCCTTAAATCTGTTTTGAATAGTTTCCTTTTCATTCTTGTCAAACAGTATTCCAAGTGCACAATCCTGCTAATTTGCTTGTGAGGGAAATGCTGGCGATCTGAAGTTGATTTCCTAGTTCAGCGTGTATTCTGTGGCTTTAGAAGTTGAGGAGATAAAACTGAAGAGAAATTTTTTGCCTAGTTTTTAAGGATTGGTAGATAGCTACCGTTGAAATATTTTACCTCGTTTTGGAAGTGGTGCTTTATTGTCTATTTTAAGGTCGGCAGTTGGGAAATGGAACCAAGACCTTAGAGCAGTTGGCTCAATCTCTTTTTTAAGTTGTCTGCAGTACTGGATTTCAATTTGTTTAAGTGTGGATAACTCACTAATTTCCTTCCATGTTGAGGTATTACAGTGTTGCCTCACATGGTGAGATTGTGGGTAGAGCTTGCTACATACTTTCCTCAGATCCAATTGATACAAGGACATGTTACTCTTTGCCCCTATTGTTACATGACTAGCTTGTCTACTGGAAGAACGGTATCCAAATGTGCTCTGTTAAGGTGGTTGTGGAAGTGCTCTAGAGCAGAGCAGTCTGTACAGTATATAATGTGAGCCCCATATGTAATTTTATATATGTAAAATTTGCATATGTAAATTTTCTAATAGCCACATTAAAAAGATTAAAAGCAAGTAGGTGCAATTAATTTTCACAGAATATTTTCTCTTACCCAATAGATCCAGAGTATATCACGTCAACATGTAATCAATATAGAAATCATTAGTGAGCTATTTTACATCTTTTCTTTCATAATCTTCAAAATCCAGTGTGTATTTTACACTAACCATACATCTCCATTCTGACACTAAGCAGAATTTTCATCAGACATACTTGTTCTGTATTTAGGTTTCATAAAATTTGCATTTGTAAAACTACTTTTGCAAATACCCAAGTTCACATACCCAAGTTGTTGCAAACATACCTAAAAGTTTTCTAATAACTGAATTATCTCTTTCTAAATTTAATGTAAATTAATTAAAAAGAAATAAAATTCAAAATTCAGCTCCTCATTTGGATTAGCCACATTTCAAGTGCTTATAGCCATATGTGAATAGCACAGTTCTAGAGAGACAAATATGTCAAAAAAAAAAATCTTGGTTTCTTCATTGTTGGCATCCAATGAAGGTAAATAAGGTGTTTCCCAAAAGCCCCCAAATGATTGCGGGGGGGAGGGGTACCAAGGGGAATGATGTTTGTTGTGTCTTAGTTATATTTGATTCAAATGAGCCAGCAAAGTCATAATCGGAAAATGTGAGATTAAAATGTTAGTTCTATTGTGATGATGGAATATAGGCATCATTGAATCAATGTTAGTAGCTAGTTCTGATTCCTTGAGATCTGAAAGAGTGATGATGTGATCTCTTTGGATATTGAAAAGAAAAGTGGTCAGCATCACATTAGCACAATCAGTATTCTGCTGACTTATAACTGAGAGAATATTTTCAGGAAATGCCTCTGGGAGAACGAGATTCATCTCCTCTGTTACTTCAGAGCTGCATGGGGAGGGGGAACAAGCTAATTTTAAGGTAGCCTCTGAGGCTACCTTAACTACTGTGAATGTGAAACCTCGTTCATATCCTACAAAGCCTGACTTGGTCAGTGCCGATTATGATATGTCGTTCCATGAAATAATGCATTCAAGGTAGGCTTTGTGGCAGAGAACGTAATGATAGTGTTCCTCACCCTGTGTAAAGGTTGGAGGGTTTTCTCTGGTAAATTGTCTCAGCATATATTGATCTGAAAATTGAAATTCACTTGAGATTTTCTTGCAGGGTCTCTAACAGCAGGCATTTAAACTCAGAATTTGTTCAACTCTGGATTTAACAGAAAGCCCTTGAAGACATTCACTTTGCACGGAAAACCTTCTTGATTGCTATCCAAGTTCTCTGGAATTGTGATTTTTCTTTTATAACTAAATTAACATCACAAGTTGTGTTGGACCCCTAGGGTTTAACAGGTTTAAAATTTCACTGAAGTGCTTTAAAATGGATTTCACCTTTTTACCCATCTGTTGACTACCCATTCAACTCCCCTGCCTCACTACTCACCTGCTCACTCACTCACCCACCCATTATTTTACTGGGAATCAATTGTCTGATTCATTATGAATATTGGGAGAATGCCCTTCCTTTTTTTTTTTTTTTAGTTTAAACTCTTTCTCCCTGTGTTTCTTATTTTTGAAAGTCTTGCAAGTGATCCTTGAATGCCTATTGTTTCCATGACATTTTCCCATGTAATATCTTTCAAGTGACTGAAACAAATGGCCAATGCTGTCATTGTCCCTAAACTTCTTGTCTTAGCAAATGTAGCAAATTACTGGAAGGGAAAGGTATTATGCAAATACAAGTAATCAGCTAATTTTTATGGTCGTGAGCATTTACTGTATCTTTTGCAAATTGATGGTTTTATAGGCAAGTGCACAATCAGTAATGTTACATGAAGGAAATTTTAAAATGATTCATCCAAATTAAAATGTAGAAATGCCTACCTTCATGGTCCAGCAGTTTTCTGTGAAAGAGAGTAGCAAAATGTACACTGTTTTTACCTTGTGTAGGCTGAATATTTTTGCCTGGGTGTTTAGTAACCTGTAACTTCTGACTTTCCTGCTTTGGTAGGACATAAACTAAAATTGGAATGATGCGGTCTGACCCTTGCTCAAGGATGACATACAAGTTTGTGAGGCATGCTATATTTGCTTACACCTCAAGAGCACTTATCATATTTAGTTACAGTTTCTTATTTATGGGTCACTCTCCCTAGCTAACAGGGAGCTTCTTGAGGGCAGGAAATATATCTTACATATCTTTCTTTATTATTAACACAGAACCTGCAATGTAACAGTTGCTCATTGGCTATGGAATGAATTGAGTAGTTTTATAATAAAATCTCATTGAAAGGCAAAAAGCATGTTTATCAACCTCAGAGCAATTATTGTCCCAAAAGGCTGTATTAAAGTAGTAGTTGACCACCTGGCTGTATATTAGACTCACCAGGGGAGCTTTTAAAAAAGATCAATGAGAGGGCCTTGTGTCAGAGCAATGAAATCAGAATCTCTGGGAGAGGGTTCTGGTCATTGGTATTTTTTAAAGGTCTCCAAGTGATTCTAATGTGCAGGTATGATTGAGAGTCACTGGTTTAAAACTTAGTTTATGTATGTAATATTTTTGGACAGGCTTTTCAAAGGCTCACAGTTTTTAAAAAGTGGAGTAAATATTTGGGGGGAAGTATCAAAGTCAAAAGACCAAGACATGGATTTTATTTTCTCTGCACTGTGTTTTTGAGCCTTATTGTATTAACAATTTTGTTTCAGCCTATGTTTGCTGTTGATTTTTTTGGGTCTTTTAAGATTTACATTGATTTATGACACTCATCTAATGCTAACATGGTGATTGTCTGATGCTTGGAACAACATAGAACAAGGATTGCTTCAATAACAGTTGATGATGGCTGTCTACTATAATGACTTAATTTAATAACAAGGCATCTATCAGTTTAGTATGGATTGTGTTTGCACATACACTCTATTAAAAGGATATGGTTAAGTTGCTTATATACTTTAAATTTCCTACTTGCAATTCCAATAATGCTGTTTGCAGAGAATTGAGTTAAATGCAGCGTTTATGTAAAAACCAGATTAATAATATGCAGAATATATATTTTAGCATAGAGAGAAATTCAGCTTTACTAATTTGTCCTAATTACTGTGGCTTTCATATATATTGATTGGCCCAGTGATTTGGGTTTCTAGTACCATGGGGTAGGGGCAGGGTGGAGGAACGGTGTTACATCATGTTGGAACATCTTTCCCAAGAATTTTAGCAAGACATGATAGGTAAACGCATTGTTCATGTTAGGAAATAAAGTCAAGTGAGAGCCTGAAGGAACCAAGAATTTTCCAGAAATGAGAAGAAGCAGCAGCAGCAGCCTAAGGAGCAGCCGCAGGAGCAGCCTCAGCCGAGCACAAGTGCCGACTAACTGCCCCCAGGTCAGAGTCAACTGGCGACCGCGCCGTGTCTGTGTTCTTCGGTTGTATGGAAACCTTCCCTCCGTGGATCTCACCCCACTGTCAGCTCTGGTTCCAAAAATCTCCCTCTTCCACACCACCCCTCACAGCAGGGTAGACCTCATGCAGATTTGTGTTGTTTCAGAGTAAGAATTCTGTGTGCCAGCTTACATATTTCTGCATTTCAGTGCTTACAGGCTTCTTGTGTGTGTAACTTGATTTTCTCAATTAAAAACAATGGTCAGAAAGAAGTGCTTGATCCAAGGGACAATCATTTAACAAGGGAAAAAGACACACACTCACCAGCTAGAGTTCTGGTGCCCCAGAAAGATCAAGCTGTGGGGGATCAACTGAAGTCCTGCAGAGGAAAAGCATGTTACATGCAGATTCCTCCACACGGCAGGTGTTATCAGGAGGGGGTAAGCAGTGGTGATCCCTGATGATGGAGTTTGATTCTAGGGCCCCTTTGGAGTGAACTAAGCTTCTTAGTTGCTTTTCTGCATGTGCACAACCTTCTCCAAGTATCTTCATGTCCGCTTTCTACAGTCTGCTTTAAGACTTTAAGTGTGGTTTGCACGTGGTCTTCATAATGTTTCCTGTGATTTTTCCCTTACCTTCCAAGACAGTGACATGTTCTGTGGCCTTGACATGTGCAGTTCCCCCCAACCCTCCATTTCCACCTCGTATCTGCAATGGTTTCACCTGCCAAACTATAGCTCCTTAATGTCCCTTATATTGTGTTTCTAAATAGCTCCTTTCAGAGAAGGCAATGGCAAGCCACTCCAGTACTCTTGCCTAGAAAATCCCATGTATGGAGGAGCCTGGTAGGCTGCAGTCCATGGGGTCGCTAAGGGTCAGACACGACTGAACGACTTCACTTTCACTTTTCACTTTCACACATTGGAGAGGGAAATGGCAGCCCACTCCAGTCTTCTTGCCTGGAGAATCCCAGGGACGGGGGAGCCTGGTGAGCTTCTGTCTATGGGGTCACACAGAGTCGGACATGACTGAAGTGACTTAGCAGCAGCAGCAGATAGCTCCTTTAAATTGAAATTTTTTTCACCATCTTCAGTAATAGCTCTACTCAGTAAACTAAAGAAGCAAGCGTACCTCACTTTTGGAGATGGTGCTTGAATTATTGCATTTTTGTAAATGTTTTCACATTTTAAACCTGGCAGAAATGGTTTAAAGGAACTTTGACATATGTTCACAAGTTAAAAAAAAATCCTTTGTAACTTAACATGTCTTTCATGAAGGGACAATTATGCCTTCAAATATTAGGCATTTTATATATGTTAACTCCTTTCTTTTTTTTTTAAATTATTTTATTTTATTTTTTTTGTGTGACTTTCTCAAAATTTATTTATTTATTTTTTATAATTTTTTTTTCTTTACAGTTAAAAGTATTTTTATTAAAAAAGCACAAATGCAAAGAAATGAACAGAGGAAAATTTATGCGTCGAACCTGGACTGGTCACTTATGATAATATACATGCTACAATTCCATTCTCCCCAATCATTCCACCTTCACCCTCTCCCACAGAGTCCCAAAGACTGTTCTAAATGCCTATGTCTCTTTTGCAGTCTCTTATACAGGGTTCAGGTTACCATTTTTCTAAATTCCATATATATGCGTTAATATACAGTATTGATGTTCTTCTTTCTGGCTTACTTCACTCTGTATAATTGGCTCCAATTTCATCCTTTCATTGTACCCATTTTACAGAAAACACTGAGATTCAGAGGGGTCGGTAACTTGCGCAAGATCACATGGGAATGCTACCAGTTCTAAAGCCCATTTATTTCTTGCTGCAGTCTGCTGTTGATTCCAGCTGTGAAAATACTGCAGTGGGTGTCCTTAAAGTAAGGCATATGTCTTCATTTCCAGAATTTACTGCAAAGTTTAATTATTTGACTTTTTGGTTAAATTTCTTACCTCTTCAGTAGACTTTCCATGCATGCATGCTCAGTGTCTTAATTGTGTCTGACTCTTTGCGACTCCATGGACTGTAGCCTACCTGGCTGCTCTGTCCATGGGATTCTCCAGGCAAGAATACTGGAATGGGTTGCCATTTCCTACTCCAGTGGGTCTTCCTGAACCCAGGGATCTCCTGCATCTCCTGAATTGGCAGGCAGATCCTGTATCATTGGGCCACATGGGAAGCCCAGAGGTTCATTGTCTCATCTTATTTCATTTTTCTTTTTGTCTTTCTAATGAAATATCAGTGTTTGCCACCAGACTGATAAGTTTATGCATTCCTTAGCCATGGCAATATAGAATCTTGACTATCCATCCAAAATATAATTTGTTTTGGAACTTTCTCCATCCTTTTTACTCTTCAATTTTTCCCTTCCAATTCCCCTGCCCCAACAGACAGAATAGTTGATTGATTACTCCTAAGTTGCCAAAACAGAAGTACTGAGGTTTCAGAGATAGGTGTTTGTTGAGAGTGGGGTGGGGTTCTTTCCACAGGGTAGTTATTCCCATATCCTGTGATAAAATATTGAAATTGTTTTCTCTGACTCTGAAAACTGTGTACTGAACCACAGCTGCTGAGTGGCAAGTGTCTCCACTCTCTGTCAACACTGCACACCTAAGTAATCAAGTGACTGAGTTAGTAATCAAGTGCAGGGCAGTTATCTAACCCCAGGCACAAGCTGATGGTGTGGGTGCACAGCTCTCACATTTTGGTTTTATTTTTTAGTTGACTTTCTACACTGGGAAGATTTTACTTCTGAAGCCAGTTTGACTTAAAGAGAGAGTTCATATATGTTTCCAGTTTTAAGACTTAATAATATTCTGTTAACTTTCTTTTGGTTAGTGTTTATAAAATTATAAAATTTTGAAATATAGATGACTCAAAGGTAAATAGTGAATGTCTCTCCTTTCTCCCACCATCCATAGTTCTATTCTCCAAAGGTAACCATTGTCCAGGGATCAAACCCGCACCCCCTGCATTGGGAGCGAGCAGTCTTAACCACTGGACCTCCAAGAAAGTCCCCAGTTTTTGTACATCTTCTCGAAGATTTTTGTTTAAAAATAGAACGGGCTCATATTTGTACATTCTACTGAAATATTCACTTTACGTTGTAAATAGTATATCTGATGGCCTTTCCATATCCATCTATATATCTATCTAACTCTGTTTTCCCTTAAACTGCAAGCCAGTATTCCTTGATATGGATTGGCACTTTAAATTGAGTGCAGGTTATTTCTAAGTGATCATAGCTGGAAATACATGGGTGGAGTTTGAATGAGAGGTCTAGAATGATAGTGAAGATTTGGAAATCAACTTTGTGGAAGTTAAACTATGAATAAATGAGTTCTTGGGGGTTGATGGAACTAGCAGTGGGGTTTTATGGTTTGGAGTATAACTCACGAAATTAGAAGAATTGGGATAGCTGGATCACAGAAGTCTCAAGATGGGGCAGATCAATAATGTAAAATGCCAATGCACTGACTGAGGACCAAGAATAGGCTTGTCTATAATAGAGGCTATTTAAAGCGTTTATCAAAATAAATATTAATATAATGCTTAATATTCCATTCCTCATTTGACTGAAAAGCAAGATTCTGACTTCATTTCTGTGGATGTTGGTACCATTATACTGTCTTTCTGTGAATCTATCTCAACAACATAGTTAGGGTTAAAAAAAGTACATTTCTTTTTCACTTGTGTTTTGCAGATTCTGATGGCTGGCTTTTAGGTAAAACCATTTTTTTCCCTAAGGTTGGGTCTTTTTGATTCCCAAGCTTGGTGCCGAACTTGAATTAAATGGGCCCCTTTTAATGAAATGACAAAGTAAATTTTAGACACTTTAAATTTAAGTTCAAACCATTGTTCTCTTATTAAATTCTTCACCTATAGGGAACTGAGTTCTTCCATTCCTCAAGGTTTTTGGTCCCAGTTGGAGAATTGTAGTACTTTCCTCCCATTTTACACCCCTCTTACCCCCATCCCCCCAACTAAATTCATTCGTTAACCTTTTTGTAGTTGTCCATTCACATCAAGAAAAGATTACTTTATGGTACTTAAGCCAGTTTCTTTGTATCTAAATCCATATTGTTGCATTTCAACTTCTTGTATTCTGTTACACATTCTTTTTCTATCTTTTTTATTTCTTTTGATACATTTTTTTACTTTGTTACCATTGTTTTGAATATTTGAATCATTTATAGATAAGAATGCAGATTGTGTCCTCTCTCAGTGTAGTTTAATAACTCAAAATATTATACACTGACTGTATCTCAGGCTTCTAATTCTAACCCTGAGTTCAGAGTATTTTGGTATATTCAAATCTAGGATGGATTTAACCCTATGAAGATTTTAATGCTGTATGAAAACAGTGTTATTAATTCAGTTACAGAAGTCTCTGACCCTGGCTATCATGTGCAGATTACCGCTGTAATGCTGCTATTTTATAGAACCAATAAGAAGCGTCATATCCTTCCTGCTTACCCTTATCTACTTTTCCCCAAACATATGGATCAACAGTGCTTTGAAGACTGTAAGGCAGCCCCCTAAGATCTGATCTGGTAACCTTCGGGTACATTATCACCATTTTCTCCTTATTTATAGAAGGAATAATAGCTGCTTCATGAACCATTTGCATGGATTAGTGATTGTGAAGTGCAGCATAAGTATTTTTTATTTCTAGAATGTCTCTGAGATACTCAAATTACTTTTGGCAGCTATGTAGATAAGTTTCAACAATTTCCAAATGTGCACTTTCTCAGTGTTAAACACAGGCTCTATTACATAAATAATACAGTGAAATGAACATTCTTTTCTACCATGTGTGTAAAATTTAGTGGTGCTAACATTCATTCATTTTTTCATTTAGGCGTTCATTTCTAGCTGTGTGACCCTGAGCAAGTTAGTTAAGC
Source organism: Moschus berezovskii (assembly GCF_049115385.1). Lineage (NCBI taxonomy): Eukaryota > Metazoa > Chordata > Mammalia > Artiodactyla > Moschidae > Moschus > Moschus berezovskii. Next base: position 39,953,770 of record NC_142488.1, on the reverse strand, counting down.
TCTCTGAGCCTCAGTTTCTTTATATGTTAAATGAGGGTGATAGCATAGACCTTGCAGGGGTGTTGTGCTGATTGAATAAAGGAGTAGAGGAATACAGGTAGGGAAAATTAAAGAAATCTTAAAATTGTTAAGATCAAGGGCTTCCCTGATAGTTCAGTTGGTAAAGAATCTGCCTGCAATATAGGAGACCCTGGTTCAATTTCAGGGAAGATCTGCTGGGGAAGGGATAGGCTACCCACTCCAGTATTCTTGGGTTTCCCTTGTGGCTCAGCTGGTAAAGAATCTGCCTGCAATGTGGGAGCCCTGGGTTCGATCCCTGGGTTGGGAAGATCCCTTGGAGAAGGGAAAGGCTACCCACTCCAGTATTCTGGCCTGGAGAATTCCACGGACTGTACAGTCCATGGGGTTGCAAAGAGATGGACACGACTGAGCGACTTTCACTTTAAAGTTCTTAAAAATGTTCCTTTGTTTTATTTTTTAAATTAATATTTCTTATATTTTTGAGAGCAGTTTTAGGTTCACAGCTCCTATTTTATGGACACGGGTAACATAAAAATTCAAACAATAAGTACAAAACTAAATTCTACAGGGACAACTTTAGGAATCTGTTGTTGTTCCCAGATCCTATGGTTTGAGTGCTCATTATGCTCTGGATGTGGTGTTAAATTCTTTAATTCTTTATATTTTTCTAATATAACCTTGGCCACAACCCTTCGTTTTGAGGTAGTCACTCCCCCTTCCCATTTTACAGATGAGGAAACTGAGAAATAAGGAGATTAGTAACTTACCCTGAACAAAGTGTCAATAATAAGTGGCAACATGGGGATTTACACCTTAGTATATGTAAGCTGGGCTGGAAGAAGCACAAGCTGGAATCAAGATTGCTGGGAGAAATATCAATAACCTCAGATATGCTGATGACACCACCCTTATGACAGAAAGTGAAGAGGAACTGAAAAGCCTCTTGATGAAAGTGAAAGAGTGAAAAAGTTGGCTTGAAGCTCAGCATTCAGAAAACTAAGATCATGGCATGTGGTCCCATCACTTCATGGGAAATAGATGGGGAAACAGTGGAAACAGTGTCAGACTTTATTTTTGGGGGCTCCAAAATCACTGCAGATGGTGATTGCAGCCATGAAATTAAAAGACGCTTACTTCTTGGAAGGAAAGTTATGACCAACCTAGATAGCATATTAAAAAGCAGAGACATTACTTTGCCAACAAAGGTCTGTCTAGTCAAGGCTATGGTTTTTCCAGTGGTCATGTATGGATGTGAGAGTTGGACTGTGAAGAAAGCTGGTCGCTGAAGAATTGATGCTTTTGAACTGTGGTGTTGGAGAAGACTCCTGAGAGTCCCTTGGACTGCAAGGAGATCCAACCAGTCCATCCTAAAGGAGATCAGTCCTGGTGTTCACTGGAAGGACTGATGCTAAAGCTGAAACTCCAATACTTTGGCCATCTCATGCGAAGAGTTGACTCATTGGAAAAGACTCTGATGCTGGGAGGGATTGTGGGCAGGAGGAGACGGGGACGACAGAGAATGAGATGGCTGGATGGCATCATCGACTCGATGGACATGAGTTTGGGTGAACTCCGGGAGTTGGTGATGGACAGGGAGGCCTGGCGTGCTGTGATGCATGGGGTCGCAGAGAGTCAGACACGACTGAGGATTGAACTGAACTGAATATGTAACCTGGATTTACCAGGTGGCTCAGTGGTAAAGAATCTGCCTGCCAATACAGGAGACTCGGGTTCAATCCCTGAATCAGGAAGATCCCCTGGGGAAGGAAATGGCCACCCACTCCAGTATTCTTGCCTGGAAAATTACATGGACAGAGGAACATGGCGGGCTACAGTCCATGGGGTCTCAAAAGAGTCGGACACAACTTAGCGACTAAATAACAACATACGCGACCTGAGTGCCTGCTCTTTAGTAGTGTTACACTGTTTCTCATTTAGTATAAGCAGAGACTGGTTGTCTTTTAAGAGGTATTCCAAAATATAAGCCTCTAATATTCTGATTTTAGGTGTTTAGCAGATTACTAGAATGTCTTTTTTTTTTTTTTTTGAGTAACAGCTGTATTGAGGTATAATTTACATACCATCCAGTTTACCCATTTAAGGTGTGCAATTCAGCGGTTTTTAGTATAGCCACAGGGTTGTGCATGATGACCATAATACATTTCTGAATATTTTCATCACCCCCTAAAGGAACTCTGTATACTTTAACTCTTGCTCCTCATCCCTCCCTACCCTAGGTAATGATTAATCTGCTTTCTGTCTCTGTGGATGTGCTTATGCTGGACATTTCATGCAAATGGAATCATACAATATGTTGTAGCCTTTTGTGACTGGCTTCTTTTTCTAAGCATAAGGTCTTCAAGGTTTATCCTTGTTGTTGATGTTATCAGCACTTCATTCCTTTTATAAGGCCAATAGTATTCTATCGTGTTGCATGACAACATTTGTTGATCTTTTTGTCAGTTAATGACAAAATTAATTAAGGACTAATTCATTTGGGTGATATTCGTCTTTTGGCTATTATAATTAATCCTGCTATGGGCATTCTTGTGCAAGTTTTGTTTTTATTTCTCTTAGGTATATACTTAGAAGTGGAATTGCTGGGTCAAATGGTAACTCTCTTTGACTTTTTAAGGAATGCCAAACTGTTTTCCAAAGTGTACCATTTTACATTCCCACCAGTGGTCTATGAGGGTTAGAACGCTTTCTAATCAGGTGAGTACTATCAGAGTTTGCCTACAGAGTCTGTTTGACACTGTGACATAAAGCAAATTTTACAGGTTGTTGGACTAGCTTTTATCTGATGGACATGTTTATACTGATCTTCAACAATTTTAGATATTTGTAGACCAAGGGTTGGCAAACTATGTGTAAACTACCAGATAGTAAATATTTTAAGCTTGACGAGCCACACATCTGTCACAGCCACTCAGACTCTGACATTGTAATGTGAAGACAACCATGGGAAAACAAATTAGTGTGGCTGTGTTCCAGTAAAACTTTATTTACAAAAATAGGTGGTGGGCTAGATTTGGCCCTGGGCTTTAGTTTGCTGATCCTGTTATAGATTAAAAATGAAGCTGGAGCTGACTGTCCAGTTCCCAGTCTTGTTTACCTTCAAGGTTGGTGCATAGTAATCGGAATAGCCCCATAGTAGTAGGTTGTTTCTACAAAATATAAAGATATTGAGACTGGTCCACTGAAATATTTTCACTGTTAAATGGAGAAATACTATACATTTAGGTGGTTTTTTGTTTGTGTGTATGTGTGTGTGTTTATTGCTTTTGGATTCTCTTTTTGACCCTAAGCTAAAGGGGAAGAAACTCATTAACCTTATTGTCTGACTGGAGACAGTATAAATGTGGAGTGCCTGAAAACATTTGTTTCCTTCATTCTTATTGCCCATGGTATGGATGAAAGCAGAGTTGCTAACATACTAGAAATTGTCAGAAATGGAATATTTGAAAAAAAAAATAGCTTTAAAAAAATTACGGGAAACAACACTCACTAAATCGCCATCCCTAATTGGAGAGTTATGATGTGCCATCTATGTATATTTTATGATTTCACCAAGAGCCCTTGCTAGAGTCATTGTTTGGAATTAGGGTGTGTGTAGTATAAATAAAACTTCAAAATTCTCTTTTGTATCTGAAATCCATTTTGCACAATATATTTTGAGGTAGCAGCCATATACTATTTAGAATGCTTTGTGGCTTAAAATAAAACTGTCATTGTATCTTTGGTACATAGGAATGATAGTATTCTTTGAGCTTATAGATTTACATCAATCGTTTGCAAGACTGTTCTAGATTATAATTTTTGTAGTGTTGAGAAAAGCTCCAAAGATTATGGCGAAAGAGGGAATTTTGTAGCAGCTTCTATCTTTGCATTTGGACATTTGACAGATGAATTAATTGTTCATTATTTGAAATTTTAAAACTCAAGGAAAATCCCAGAGTATATATTTAGGAAACAGCCATATATAGGATTTATGGATATTGTAGTGTTCTTTTATGTAACCTCCCCAGATTTTATTATGGCATCAGTGTCCACATCTTAATCACAAACAAAATGAGGTGGAAATATTCTGAAGCTGTAGTCTCTGATATGATTGGGCACCAAATCTAAATTACCTACATTTACAGAAGAGCATTTCATCTACTAGGTCATGTTACATTGTCCAGTAGAAGAATGATCATGTTGAAATCTATTTAGACCACTTACTTTGATGAAAATACTTCTTAGGTTGGCTTCAGAGAACAGTAAAAGGCATCTCTTCCTATGATAATTTGTGGACAGTATTACTTATATTGCATTATTCAGGCTAGAAGTTTTTGCTGAATTCCATCTGAGTCATTAGTTCAGAAGCAGAATGGTGAGCTTTTATGTAGAACCTTTACTGGTCTTCTTCGGCTTAATATTGTCTTAACTGGATCTTTATCCCAGCAGTAGTATCTGGCACTGGATTTGAGATTATCTTTTTCATATTTTTTTCTTTAATTTAGTCACTTGTAAAATAATTAGATACTTGTAAAACAAACAAGAGGGCATTTTCACTAAGGACTTTCTTTAATTATATTTCATGTAAATTAAAAACGTTACTGGAATATTCAGATCACAGGTTAAAGTGACAGTGTAATTATCTCACATTATAATCAACATGTGCAATACTTTTAAAAGCATGCCAATAAGAATGAAAAAAAAAACCCTCTACTGACCATCTGTATTGTAGATTATATTCCTTTCCTTGGTTTTCTTTCTTTTTAAAAGCATTTCCCTCTTAAAATGGATGTAAAATAATTTGTGTAAGTATCTGTTCAAATGAATACCTGATCACTGTTGCAGAAAGAGCCTGGGAATGTGGAGGGGGAGATTCTAGGCTTGCTGCTCTATTTTTTTGATTATCTCCATTAATAGTATTTCTCCCATTGCTGAGTGTTTCTTTTGTACTGCTGGAAAAGGATCACCATACTTCTATAATCTATGACCCACTTACACTAAAGGTCGAGCATGTTTTAAATTGTGATCTGATTAAAGTTCAGACTTCTTGGTTAGACTTGCTGGGATGGCTTCAGAATTAGCCCCATAAATGTGAATATGGACTTGAAGATCTTATTAGAGTGACCCTTTTCCCCATGAAGATACATTCATAGACATAGTCCTGCAAAGCCATGTACAAGTTGGATTTGATAAGTGCAGTTCAGAACTTACTAGGAAAAGTCATATTTTAAGGAAAGAATTTTAGTTGTGACAAATCAGCATTTGGTTTATTTTCTTCAGTTTCATTATCTTGTAAAAGGATGAAAGTGAAAGTCACTCAGTCGTGTCCATCTCTTTGCAACCCCATGGACTGTACAGTCCGTGGAATTCTCCAGGCCAGAATACTGGAGTGGGTAGCCTTCCCATTCTCCAGGGAATCTTCCCAACCCAGGGATCGAACCCAGGTCTCCCGCATTGCAGGCAGATTCTTCATCAGCTGAGCCACAAGGGAAGCAAAAGAAGGATAGTAAAGGCTATATTTGATCTACCTCATTTGATCCTTATAAACACAAAATGACATAATTTTTCAAATATCTTAAACTATCTTAAATACTATCTTAAATACATTCTTTTGCAATGAAGCACTTCTAATTAGAAATGGGCTTTGTTAAGTGTATTTTGATTTTGCAAGAGTCATTTACCATTGTCTGTAAATCTGATTTGATTTTCTTATTTGATTTCTAGAGCTTTATAGGACTTGGGACATGTTGGGTGAAAAATGTTGAACAAAGAGATATGAGGAAGGCTTGTGTGTATTTCACTGATGGGGTAATGTTTACATTGAGGTCAGTGAAGGAAAAAGCCTGTCTAGTGTGTTTCTCCTTGCTTTTCTTTAAATGAATTTTATTTGTGCTTTGAAATTTGGAAGTCACTACAAGTGGCAGAATTTTGTAGTCAATCTGGTGTGAACTTTGGCAGCTACTTAATATGTTGAACTTCCTGTTTAGTAGTGAAGTCTAGAGCAGTGGTTCTCAAGGGTGGACTTCATCGTCAGAAGCAGAGCAGTATCACCTGGGGATTTGTTAGAAATGCAGATTCTCAGGCCCCAGCCCTATAGATCAGAAGCTCTAGGGGGTGGGACCCAGCAATTTCCTTTTTTAACAGTTCTCCAAGGGATGCTGAGGCCCATTAAAATTAGAGAAGCATTGATTTAGAACTGTAGATCAGAGCTCAATAAACTGTGGCCCAAGGGCCAAGTCTGCCCACTGTCTGTTTTTGTAAATAAAGTTTTTCTGGAGTACAACCACACTCATTCATTTAAATAATGTCTGTGACTGCTTTCACACTACAAGGGCAGAGATGAGTAGTTGCAGCAGAGACCATATGGTCCACAAAGTCTAAAATATTTACTTTCTGACCCTTAACACAAAAAGTTTGCTGATCCCAGCCCAAGTTGCAGCCTTAGTATTGACTTCTTTCCCATAATTACTGAACTACAAATATCTGAAATCAATAGGTAAACACCTATTTTTTTCCCTTTACTCCTGCCCATTGCTCTCTCTCTGATGTCAAATTATTGCTCAGTGACTAGAGACTTGTGAATAAAAGTAATATACTACTGTGCCCTTTCCTTCTATGTTTGATAATAGTGGTAGCCTGTTTAACAATTCTGTGACATTTCCTCACTGATTTTTGCGCTGGGATGTCCTGGGTTTTGCTGTACTCCAGTGTAACCTAACTTAGTGATCTGTTATATATTATAGTCTTCATTTCTCCCAATTTTTGCTGCCTTTTTACTACCCAAAGAAAAAAACCCACTTTGTGACTGCGAAGTTTAGGAGTTCACTGGAGCTGTTTGGTGTACTTTAAGCCATTGAAACAGCATCATCCCATTTGGAAAATTTTTATCCTTGGCCTGGAGTGCTTTAGTCACTTGTACTTCACAAGGATGTTTATGAACACATAGATAATGAATACTGTGGGTAATTACTGGATGAGTTTTCGTTAGCCTTCCCATAACTGAGGATGGCTATTTCTATCCTTAGCTGGAATATAATTTATTGCACCCTTCCTCAATATTCTTTTGTACTTGCTCTCAGGCTTTAAGGTAACTGGTAGTCAGTATCCTATAAAATCCACGAACTGAATTTCAGTGTTGTTCTTATCTATGCACTTGGAATCTTTCTCTCTACCCACACCACTGAAGGAAGTGGGGGTGGGGGGAGGCCTTCTCCTAGTCTACGTTAGTTCTCTTAGTAAGATCAGGCAAAAGTGTCGTTTTTGCAGCTGTGACTCCCTGGTTGTACATGACTGATGTTTTAAATTAGGAAACGCAACTTGGCCAGATGATACTGAGCTGTATTATTCGTGAGTTTGTTGGGCCCATGATTTCTTTCAGTCAACTTGGGTTGACTACTTTGGTAGGAGAGGCTGGGTAAGACACAGCAAATCGTGAGCTTAAGACTGGAAATGGTTGAGTTAGACCTTTCATTTTAGGCTGTGCCAGTCAAGTTAATTCATACCTTTTGCCCTGCTTACTCATCCTGGAGGCGAGCTACAGGGAGAGAAGGTCAGATAGAGGCCAGCCCTCAAAGTGTGGCTACTTAGGTATATCAGAAGCAACCCATGTACTGGAGAACTTGAGCTTTACTGTTTTGTACAATATAGTGTGGAAATGCAGTGTTTTAAGAACTAAATTGTTATTTATAGCGGTGAATAAAATGTGAACTCTTTAAGAGGGAGCAGTGTTCTGCAGCCTTATTGTCCCAGTCAGCACAGTAGCCACCCACACGAATCATCTGAACAGCCTCATCGTTTCTGTTTTATCTACCTGAAAATAGGGGTCAGGGGTGGGTAGTGGTGAAAGATTGGGGAATCATGGCACACTTCAGGCAAGAGAATTGCTCTGGTGACTGGCTGTGTTGTTCTCCTTTGTCGTGCACGGGAGTCTGGGACGGCCCTGTGGAGCTGGAGGTAAGCTTTAATAGTTCCTTTTTGTTCCTCGGCAGCTGGCAGTGCCTGAGAGCTGGGTGCTACTTCCCTAGAAGCAGCTACGATAGACGAGTTCTGCCAAATGCATGGATTTTAAGCCATTTGAAAAGCTATAATGTTCAGACTCAGAATTTCTTAGTAGGCAGAGAGTGTCATTTAAGGGTACTTCTGCTGCAAAGATAAGGTTCATTATGAAATAGACACTGCAACAAGGCATCCATGTGACAGAAACTTATTGGAGCTTGTGTACTTTTCAAACCACATATTTCTTTAATATATCTTTTCAGCTTCATTAGGTCAGGATTCATGGCTGTTATAGCTGCTGCTGTCTCTCTACAGCTAGGACAGCATCTGGCACACAGTCAATTTTCATCATATAGTTGTTGAGCCAATTCAGAGGAGGGGGTTGTAGATGAACACACGAAAAAAGATAAAATCTGACCCATAATGCACAAAGTCAGAAGTTCAGATTTTCATTTAGTGCTAATATTTTGCTGCTTCAAAAACCATCTAATTCTCATCATGTCCCTGTGAGATAGGTTAGCAGACACAGAATTGTACAGTATATGCTGAACATAATGATGGAATCCTGAATAACACTTAGCATCCCTATTGAGAACTGTCAGATCGTTGTTACAATTAAACTAGATGAAGAAAAGACATTTCTAAGGTTGAAATGGAATGGAGAATTTTATGGTGAGTACAATTACTGAGACCTGCTTACCAGATCTGTCTAAAAAGGCATCCTCATTTGTAAAATGGAGACAGTAGAATCTACCTCATAGGATTGTTTTAATGACTAAATGAGACCATGGCTATAAAGCATGGTTCCTGGCACCTTGTAAGCGCTCAATAAACATGAGTTGCTTTCATCATCAACAGAAAGTTTTGAGAGCCAAGCTGTGTGTCAAGTACATCCTCCTTCCAGGTGTTGCACCAATTTCCTTTGCCTCTCTCCTTGCTGCCTCACTCCTTATTCCATCTGGAGCATCCAGAGTGAGGTATGAATCTGGGTTGGACCTCCAGTCACTTAGCCCATCCCCGCCTGACCTTGAGCAAAGGTAAGGGACCAGAAGTAATCCTGGCCATCTTCCTAATACTCTAGCCACTGGCCAGACATAGCTAGTCAATGTTAAATGAAATTTAAAATTCATTAAATAGATATTTCTCCAAAGAAGATTTACAAATGGCTCATAAACATGAAAAGGTGCTTAGCATCATTAGTCATTAGGGAAGTTCAAATCAAAACCACAATGAGATATCAGTTAACACACACTAGGATGGCTGGAGTCTGAAAGACAATAACAAATGTTGGTGAGGATGTGTAGAAATTGGGTCTCTCATACTTTGCTGATGGAAATGTAAAATGGTGCAGCCACTGTGGAAAATACCTTGCAGTTCTTCAGAGAGTTATAGTTTCTACAACCTATCGATTCCACGCCTAGATACGTACCCAGGAAAATTGGGAACGTATATTCACACAAAACACTTGTAGAGCAATGTCCATAGCAGTATTATTCATAATAGCCAAAAAGTGGAAACAACCCAGATGGCCATTGACTGATGAATAGATAAACAAAATGTAGTTATGCACCGTGGAGTATTATTAGGCCATAAAAGAAATAAGAAATGAAGTGCTAATATGTGCTACCACGAGGATGAACCTTGAAAACATTGCACTAAGTGAAAGAAACCAGATGGAAAAGACCACATATTGTATGATTTCATTTATATGAGATGTTCAGAACTGGCAAATTTATTGAGACAGAAACTAGATTAGTGGTTGCCAGGGGCTAAGGGGGAAGGAGAGGATGGGGAGTGATGGCTAATGGGGGTGGAGTTTCTTTCTGAGATTATTAAAATATTCTGGAATTAGATAATTAGATAAGCACTATGCTTGCTGATCGAGATATATCTTTGTGAATATACTGGAAAACACTGAATTGTATACTTTAAAAGGGTGAACTTTATGATATGTGAATTGTATCTTCTTCATCTTGTCTGTTTTTTCTGATTTTCTTTTCCCATTTCTTAGTCTCGGTATCTGTCTTTCATGTTAGAGGTAGCCCTCTAACAAATAGTTGAACAGGTTGCTTCTATTATGGAAAACTTGATTGGAAAGTCAGTGGACATGAATGGGGCTTGTTGACTGGGTTTCTCTGATTGGGGGAAACCAGGATATTTATGAGGAACTAACTGTGAGGTTTTTTTTTTTCCTTTAGCCAGTCAGTTTTTCTTCCTAGGACTCCTTGAATCTCTTGTGGGAGGTAATCTCTTGTAATAAGCTCGAATCTAGTATTCAGAAGCCCAGTCTGGGAAGGGTTGGATCTTTCACCCTTGGCTGTGCAGATGTTTACTTACCCCTTGTTTGTGGTAGAGCATCCCATTCTGTTCTCGGTTGTGACTGGTGTTCCTGAGTTCAACCTCTCCAGAAAGTCTTCTGCTGTGTGGAGAAAAGGCAATTACCTGATCCTCTGGTTGAGGAGCAAGAATCTGAGAGTCTTACTGCTAAGCAAGTTCCTATTTCCTTCAGATGTCCCTGGAAACTTCACTTCTTGAACTTTTACCTTATGCTTTTCCAAGGCCCTCAGGAATGAACTGGCTTACTTGCTTCAGTTTAGGTGCCCTCACTGGAGGTACTTGGCAGAAGGAAGAAAGATACAGCCAAGTTAGCTGCCTTTTTTCAAACTGTTTTCATCTAAAATTTGTGGACCTCTCTCGCTGTCAGATTCTCTCCCACTTTCTTTATCTTGTTTTATATCTTTCCTAATTCTTCACTCTCATGGCTTCTGAAGGGAAATTGATAAATGTTTATTTATATTCAATCAGCTGTGTTTAATCTAAAGCCCCTCCCTCCATCAAAACTCTTTTTCTTAGCTTTCTAATTACTTCTTGGTCATCTGGCTCCATGATTAGAATATGAGCTTCTCCAAGGCAGAAACCAGGGATTTTATATCTCTAGCACTACATAATGTCTTGAGTATGGTAGGGTTATTAAATGCATGGACTTTGAATGTGTGCCCCAATCTGTGGCTTGAAATTTCAGGCAGTTTACCAGTCTGCCTTTGGTTTTACTTTCTTCTTGTATAGAAATTCAAGTGAAACAGTGAAATCCTTCTCGTAGAAAAGTTAAGAAGCTCTCCTCTTTCCTTGTGTGTGTGTTGTGTGTTAGTTGCTCTGTCGTGTCCAATTCTTTTGCGCCCCCATGGACTGTAGCCCACCAGGCTCCTTTGTCTATGGGATTCTCCAGGCAAGAATACTGGAGTAGTTTGCCATTTCCTCCTCGAGGGGATCTTCCTGACCCAGGGATTGAACCCGCATCTTGTGTGTCTCTTGCATTGTAGGTGGATTCTTTACCCCTTGAACCATCAGGAAAGCCTTTCCTCTATCTTTCTTTGATTCTTTCTAATTCCTTATCCCTATCCATCCTGTCCCATCACTTCATGGCAAACAGATGGGGAAGCAATGGAAACAGTGAGAGACTTTATTTTGGGGGGCTCCAAAATCACTGCAGATGGTGACGGCAGCCATGAAATTAAAAGACACTTGCTCCTGGAAGAAAAGCTATGATCAACCTAGACAGCATATTAAAAGGCAGAGACATTACTTTGCCAACAAAGGTCCGTCTAGTCAAAGCTATCGTTTTTCCACTAGTCATGTATGGATGTGAGAGTTGGACTATAAAGAAAGCTGAGCGCTGAATAATTGATGCTTTTGAACTGTGATGTGGGAGAAGACTCTTGAGAGTCCCTTGGACTACAAGGAGATACAACCAGTCCATCCTAAAGGAAATCAGTCATGAATATTCATTGGAAGGACTGATACTGAAGCTGAAACTCCAGTAGTTTGGCCACCTGATGTGAAGAGCTGACTCATTTGAAAAGACCCTGATGCTGGGAAAGATTGAAGGCAGGAGGAGAAGGGGACGACAGAGGATGAGATGGTTGGATGGCATCACCAACTCGAAGAACATGAGTTTGAGTGAACTCTGGGAGTTGGTGATGGACAGGGAGGCCTGGTGTGCTTCAGTCCATGGGGTCACAGAATCGAACCCGACTGAGCTGAACTGAATTCCTTGTCCACAGTACATCTAATGCAGGGCCTTATATTTGTCCAACCTTCCAGAGCCCCAAGAATATGTCAGAACTTTAAGCCCCCTATGGCTGTCTCATTCCCCAGGGCTCCATTTTGTGTCTTGGACTGAGGTCTTGTTTGCCCCAACCAGTATTGCAGCTTTAGGCAGCTGTGATGTTTGCTAATAATCCCTATTGTTTTCGACAATGCTACAGGCCTGGAGCTTTCCCTTGGAGCTCCAAATCAGCTCAACTCCACAGTGTCAGTGTCCATAGAGCTATAAAGCCACAGAATTGTAGTGGGGGTAATGGAAGCAGCTCCAAGTTAAAATGCCACAGATACTGCCTGTCTTACCTAGGATTGTTAGTACCTGCTGTCGGAATATATTTTTGATACCCATTTATAGTTTGATAGCTTTTCATTTATTATAAGTACTTCTTCATGTCCTTGATAATTCATTATAAATAATTTCTGATGGTGTGTATCATCTCATCGTTTGGATGTCTCATAATTTATGTGATAATTCCCCTGTTGTTGGACTTCAGATAATTACTTGTTTAATTTGTTTCCCTTTCCCCAAAGGCTCTAAACTCAAAAGAGGGCTGGGACTGTTTTGTTGACTCTTTCATCTTCAGTGCCTGACAGTAATTTTTGTTGAAAGGTTTTTCTCAAATTTTAAAATATTATAATAAATAACACTTTGATGGGTGTCTTACTGCCAAAGCTTTATTCAGATTTCAGGTTATTTTCTAAGAATGGCATCCAGAAATGTAATTGCCTGGTCAAAGGACAGAGACATTTTTAAGCCTCTTGACATAGGTTGCCTGGTTGATTTCTAGAAAGGTTCTGACAGAATGTCTTCTTTCAGCAGCAAATGGTATCCCTAACTGTATTTGGCAACATTGAACATGCCAATTGCTTAAGTTTTATTGACCTGATGGGCAAAAATGTTATCTCATTGAACTGTTTCATCTTTTTGATAACCAATGAAAGTATTCATTTTCCTCATGCTTGATTTTTTTGTTTTCTTTCTATAAATTGACCATTTGGGTTTTTCCTCCATTTTCCTATTAGTTGCCTAATGTTTTTCTTGCTAATTCAGCTAAACTTTATCAAACGTGTTAACCTATTATCATTGTCTTTCAGATATTTTTCAAGTTATTTTTCATTCTGTTTCTGATGAGTTTGGACATGTGGAAATTGACAGTCATACAGAAGGCGCGTCTTTATTTGGCATGGTTAGCTCTCATTGCTGGTCTACTTAATAGGAAGGGGTATCCTAAAAAAAGTTTATCTATCTTCAACATTAAAGCTTTAGAATACACATTGAATAGCTAATCCTTTTATCTTGGGCTGCTTTTCTTTGAATATGAGTCTTATTGATTAAAAATCTACTATATATTCCTTTTTTTTACATCTCATTCAAAATTAATCATCAATGATTTCTAGTTTTAGTTTCTTTAAAGTGGAGTGATCCCTTAATGAGCTGTAATTGATGCAGAATCCTTTCAGGTATTTAAAAATCCACTCCTCCGCACCCCCCCCCCACTCTCCCCAGGTCTTTAGCAGGTTTGTCACCCATGTTGAATTCAACATCACCTTTATCTGGGCTTCCCTGGTGGCTCAGAGTTTAAAGCGTCTGTCTGGAATGCGGGAGACCCAGGTTTAATCTCTGGGTGGGGAAGATCCCCTGGAGAAGGAAATGGCAACCCACTCCAGTGCTCTTGCCTGGAGAAGCCCAGGGACAGAGGAGCCTGGTGGGCTGCCATCTATGGGGTCGCACAGAGTCAGACATGACTGAAGTGACTTAGCAGCAGAGCTCATAGGCAGGTGTACCACACAGTAGCCTGTTAGCCTTGAGCAGTCACTGTGCTGTAGGCATTCATTAGGTTTCTACATGGGTTGACAGGGGTGGTGGGGGCAGGGAGGTGGCGGACTGGGGAATGGGTCAATCTGTGAAACTGGTCATGTGGAGGTTGATTAGGAGAGCTTCTAATCATAATCTAACTCTGTCAGTCCTTCCCTTTGTTATTTCTGTAACTGGATGCTTAGAAGGTCCTTCTCTTCCTGGGAGTCATGTGGCAATTCACCAACATCTCTCTCTTGATTTTGATTTATCTCTTACATTTAACTCTTTGATGTATCTGAAATTTATTTTATTTTTCAGTATGAAGATCTAAATAGATTTTTTCTGTAGCCCTCAAATAATGTGCCGGTGTTGCTAGTATAACAGGTGCTGTTTTAAAAGTTACTGATCAAAAGTGTCATTTCTGGTTAACAATTGCTCTAATCTTGGGAGTGGATGGTCAGTATAGTCCTTGGGCTGCAGCAGGGTATGTAGTGAATAGACATTTTATACAGACACACACACACCAAATATGGGTGTTTGCCACAAAACCCCTTTTAGAACCCTGGGCCTGCCCCAAGTGGTGATTTGAAGGGGCACCTGGTTTCTATTTGAATAATAGTGAATTAAAGTAGTTTATTAAGCAGCTTAATAATCATAAACAGTTAATAGCTAGTTTATTAATAAAAGGCATACCAACAAGGATGGAATTAAGCAAAGTTCTACAGATACTGTCAAACTCAAAATTGTGATTTTTCCCCCATCTATTTTACCAATTTCTGTAGAAAAATTCTTTATAATAATCCATCAGTCCTTTGAATTATGGTTGTTTCTTGTAAGCCTTTCACTGGAATAAGTTGACCTCTCTCAGTGCAATTATTGCTTTTTCCTGTGCCACAGCATTAGGTTAGTTAGTGAAATACTGCATCTAATACAATTTAAGGCTGTGAACAGTTTATAAATATTATATGGGAAATATGGTATTAATATTAAACTGTTATGAAGCAAATGTTACTAGTGGTAATTTTTATTATACAGTGGTGTTTATGCTGGTTTTACATTAATTTTTTTTTCTCTTTAAAGGACCGCTATATGAATTTTGCTTTCAAAATATTATTGTTTGGTTTGACAGGTTCTATTTAATCTTCCCAGCATTTATTTGTATTATAAGTCACTCCAGAGTGAATCATCAGCATTGTATTAAAGCAGCCAACCAACCAACAAGGGAGATTTGGTTCAGCTGGAAGGCCTTCTTCTCTAAGTTGTTTTCTTCACTTGCTCTGGGAAGTACCATCTGCAAGCTCTTTTCCGCTCTCCCAGTTTAGGTTATGGGAATTCTCACTAGAAAACAGCACAGAGCACATGCAGCAAGTGTCCCCAAGTTTTTCAAACCATCTGGAGCTACCTGTGACTGTTGTGTAGTCTAAAACTTCAGATGGCTTTATGATCTATTGGCAGATGGCTAAATTGGAATCATTGTGTCAGAGTTTTATCTTATTTTTCCATTCCAGGATAGAAAAGTGAAATGGGAAATAAGACACTGAAGGTTGTGATATTTTCTGTGAATTTGAGAAATATTGACATTTTGCAGATAGAAGAATATGACTAGATACTAATGTTACTGCTTTTGATTTTCTATCTTTTGAGTTACATTTCTTCACCTAGAATTAGCTGTGGAAAAGTGGTATTTGTAATGAATTGATGATTTCAGTAGATATGATTTTGTTTTCGGTGCCTTCAGAGACGTGGCTTAAACTAATTAGAAAGATATCACTACTTTGTGTAAGTCTCAAAAAGACTGTTGTTAAGCTTTTAATTCAATATTTGCTGATCCTGCTGTGCCTGATACCTGAAAATAAAAAGTCTTATGATTTACTGAAAAGAGTAAAATGGCCCTGATCTCAGTCACTCCCTTGTATCCACATACCCTGTATTGCTTACTGCCCCCTTTGAATCCAAGGTGATTCCTCTACTTGGTACATTAAGCTTTGATGTTTCACTCTCTGTCTGTTTAGGGCATGTGCAGACTGTTTAAATACACTTATCTTGGAAATGTACAGATGTATCATATCCCGTTTTATTTGCTTAGATAGCACTAAGACTTCAGAAGTATTAAATGTTTGAGTATTTGGTTAGGAATTTGGCATTTACACACACACACACATAACATATGGACTGAGCTAGCCCAGAAAAAGATGAAGTTCTCCTGGGCAGAAGCCAGGCCAGATTGGGGGTGGAATTTATGAGAACCTGGTTTGGGACATACTTATGATGAAAAATTTGCCCTCTGCCATAATCCATTCAGGCTGCTATAACAAAAACACCATAAACTAGGTGGTTTAAACAACAGACATTTATTTCTCACAGTTCTGGAAGCTGGGAAATTCAAGATCAAGGTGCTGGCAGATTCAGTGTCTGGTTGAGAGCCTGCTCCCTGTGGTCTTCTTCTCGCTGTGTTCTCACATGACAGAACAGGGGAGAGAGCTCTCTGGGATTTTCTTTATAAGGGAACTAATCCCATTCATAAGCACTCCACGCTCGTGACCTAATCACCTCCCAAAGGCTCTACCTCTAAATGTCATCACATTGGGGATTAGGTTTCAACATAACAATTTTAGGGGAACACAAACATTCAGTCTGTAGTATTCTGATTTCTCTTCCATGTAGGTGATCTTGAAGATCATGCAAAATTTCGTTTTTATGTTGTGCTATGACTTTTATTACTTCAACATTTTCCTCAAAAAACGATATTTCCACTTTGGAATATTCTAGTAGAGTTTAAGAGAATATGCAGTGTATTTTACATATTCTGTTTTTGTTTGTGTGATTTGGTAAAACATCCATTGTGGACAGTAATAGCAAGGAAGAAAGCTGTTAATGGCACAGCTTCTAGAATATGTCTCCTGATTGGGGGTGTATATGCCCAGTGTCAAAGGTACACTATGGTTTACCCATTGTGTAAAGTGGCTTTTAGAAAGTTACAGTCTTTTCCATCCATACTAAGTAGGAGGATGGATTAGACAACAGGATCTAGTGCTTTTATCTTTGGCAGGTAGCTGTGCTTTTGAAAGAAGCTTTTATCTTTTCATCTAGCCAGAATGTTTTGATTTATAACTTGAAGTTTCCTAACTCTGCTTGCATGTGTGTTTTTTTTTTTCGTTCATTTTAACATAAAGTTCCTTTAACATTCAGGCATATTAATTTATAGCACTAGTAGAATAGTCACTTTTACTATCCACATATATTCCTTTTATTTTCTGTAGTTAAGATCTGTGTTATATATTCAGTATGTAAGGATTCCGGAAGTGAGTTGTATGAACTTGGACTTAAAGATGTCTTTGTAACTTGTTCCATATTGTTATTATTTCCTTGATAAAGTCTGCTCAGTTTCCAAACTTCTATAAATTACATTTCTAGACTTTCTATGTGTTTCTAAGTGGCTTAAAAGTTTCAAAGAAAATAGGTTTTGGAAAATTTTAATGAATTTCACCTGGGAATATGTCTGTAGCACCTGTTTTAAAGACCACTGATAGTGGGATGTTAATGAGTACATTTTTTATATTACTAAAGCTTTTCTAAACATTGAAACTTCAATTACCTTTATCCTGGGTACTAACACTTGGATCTCAGAGATTATTTCACTGCTGTTATTGAGGTTGGGGGTAATAGCAATGAGTAAATTTTAGTCAGTAGAGCTGAAGAGGTTTCTCCCCTTTGGGTTAAAAAAAAAATACTTTTTGTGTGTGATAAACTTTCCCTCCCCCTCTTTTCTTTTTTCTTCTAAGAATATTAATTCAATAGGGTAAAATTGAATTCTTACATGAATGCTAGTGCTATTTCTGTCTGGTGGAATTAAAATTATGAAAATTACTGGAATATATTCTTGATTTGTGTGTGGTTCCTGCACCCCAGTCCATTACTTCTTTGGTATAAAATCAGAAGAATGAACTCTTACTTGAGTTCTCTATACTGATACACAGGACAGTATAACCATGTTCTTGAAGTTAATTTAATTTTAGATGTTGAATATTTTAATAGCAAATTATGCTAGTTGTCAAGAATAAACTACATATTATAGATGTATTAATAATTTATATGTTCATAGTATTATAACTTAAGGTTCAAAGTTTTTCACGCTCATTTTGTGTATGATCTTCACATCAGCCCTATGAGGTTTAAGTAGGTTTTACCATTTCTTCCATCTCACAAATGAAGGAATAAGTTAATTCTTTTTTTAGAAAATGTGACTGATCCAGAGTTAAAGAATTAGATTATATTATTTGATCTGAGTTACTTGATAGGTATAGAAATCTTGACACATTTTCTCCATTGTACCATTTATGATTTTCTCTTAGAATTCTAGAACTGGGAGAAACTGAAGTTGCTATAAGTGGAAAATAGGTTCTATATTGTATGCCAGGCTGATAGATTAGTTGTAGCTGTTGAGACTTGGAGCTGAAACAGTTTTGTAGATGTACTTCCAGCTTATTGGGATAAAGTACCCTGATTGATTGATTACCTGTGCCTGAAATGGACATGGGAGTGACTTATGGATGACAAATATGTGGCAGTCAGGCTAAGTACACCTAAGGTACTTGATAAAGTTTTTTTGTTTTTTACAGTTTCTATTTTGACATAAGTTTAGAATAAATGTGGTTAATTACTCAGTGAGTTACAGAACTTTGTGTATCTGTTAAGGAGTTGAACTTCACTATGTAGAATAGAAAACCCCCAAAATAATGACTTAAATAAATCTGAATTTATTTTTCACTTACTAAATGAGAATTCTAAAGTTTAGAATTCCAAGGCTGGTAGGGTGTTTCCAAGATACCATTAGACTTAGGTGCCTTCTATCCTTCTTCCCAGGCATCATTAGTGTATGCTCATGGTTACCAGGTAGCTCCTGAGTCATCTCATCTGTGTTCTGGGCAGGCTGGAAGATGGAGAGGCATAAAATGGTGACTGCCAGGTAAGACCTCTTTAAAGAACTTTCCTGTAAACCATATACAGTGAAGTCTGCTTTCATATCATTGGTCAAACTATAGTACATGGCCACCTCATCTACCATAAAACTGGGACATGTACTTTTCCTTGAGCACATTGTTGCCCAGTAACTTTGGGCTTCTGACAGATAGCAGGAAAGAAGGGAGAACAGATATTAGGTAGATGATAAGCAGTCTTTGCTTCAGTATACTCCTTTAGCTATCCAATCCTCATTCAATCTTCTTTCCATACAAAGAACATGCTCTCCCTCTCCTCAATGGAAACACCTCCAAAGTCTTGTCTAACTATTGTATCCAGTTTCTACGTCCTCAGTTTCTTGGCAATGTGCAGTCCTCCCCAATAGGTCTGGGTATGGCTTCCTGTGGTCTGATGTCCCACAAACTGCCTCCCTCCTTCATTGTTATAATAGGTAGAAAAAGAATAGGATAAATCTTGTAAAAGTTCTCTCAAAAGAGGAAGAATGGGAAAGATAGCAGGGATCAAATACTGTATTGGACAGGAAGAGCAGAAATTCCCTGCCCTGGCAGTAAAGTCCCTTTGATGACCTATCTGGCAGCCCCTGGTTCTACTCACTAAGCGGGGTGGGATTTCCTTTGCCTGGGAAATAAATTTGTGAGGGGAGTTCCAAGATCCTTGAGGAGTGATTGCTCTTCTCTATAGGTCAGAAATTACAGTGAGAACTGCTGCCACTGAATTTGGAAACCTAAATACAGTGGAGGCAGTTGGATCCTTTGGTGGCAGAGGCCAAGTGGCACTCAGGCCACCAAAGGCAAGGCAGCTGTGGTTATCTAAATTGATAAAAGAGTCTAAGCAGCAATTGAAATAGCCTGAATAATACAGGGGGATTCCTTTTGCCCCAGAACTGGCCCCTGACTGATCTCTATAGATACTTCATTGTGCATTCTTCATGGCCCCATCTGAAGTACCTACTGGGAGTATACTTTTCTTGGGGAACACACAGCCTTCATAGCTAATGTTCTGTGGATGAGGGTTTGGGGCCATGAATTATTATAGAGATTTAATACTTGCTGGCTGCTGCAGAATGCTGGCTGCTGCAGAACAGTCCGGGGGTTCCTACGATAGTATTATTCCCTCAAAAACTTAAAAGATTTTTGCTATTTTTGCTTTTAGTAAGGTCCATGGTGGGGGAAGCCACATCTGGAGATAGTTTCTAAGCTTGAAAATTCGTCTGCTTACCAGCCTCTGTGCTCAGCCCTTTTTCTTTTAGCTTTTAAATTAATAGCCAGCTTCCTTGAGGTAGGCAGCATTCTTAATCTGATTTTTGCTGGCTGGTTTTCTTCCTTGTCCTGAAGAGAACTCTTAAAACAGCTTGGGGCTGTGGTCTTATCTCCTGCTAAGACAGCTACTTCTGTGAGTTACTGCTTATAAACACCTCAATTTGAGGTGCAGAGGCTGTTAATATTTACAGCCCTGAAAAGCTTCAAATTATGTGACTCTCAATCTAGATTGAAGGCTGCAGGCAGAGAATGGCTAGCTCTAGTTTGATTGTGTCTCTTGTAGGATTGGGCTCCAAAGCTGTTAAAATAAAAGTCATCATATACACATATCCTGAACTGTTCCTTTATTTCTCTGAACTCTAGCCTCATTTGACATATGGTGTTATCAAATATTCGCCACCACCTAACCAGTATCCAGCTTTAAGAGTCACTAGCTTTGAACTGGTTAGCGACTAATGGCATTCAGTTCAGTTCAGTTGCTCAGTCACGTCCAATTCTTTGTGACCCCATGAACTTCCGCACGCCGGGCTTCCCTGTCCATCACCAACTCCTGGAGCTTACTCAAACTCATGTTCATTGAATTGGCAATGCCATCCAACCATCTTATCCTCTGTCATCCCCTTCTCCTCCTGCCTTCAATCTTTCCCAGCATCAGGGTCTTTTCCAATGAGTCATTTCTTTGCATCAGGTGGCCAAAATATTGGAGCTTCGGCATCAGTCCTTCCAATGAATATTCAGGACTGACTTCCTTTAGGATTGACTGGTTTGATCTCCTTGCTCTCCAAGGGACGCTCAAGAGTCTTCTCCAACACCACATTTCAAAAGCATCAATTCTTTGGCACTCACCTTTCTTTATGGTTCAACCCTTACATCCATACATGATTACTGGGTTAGGGTTAGGGTTAGCTTTGACTAGATGGACACTAATTCTTATGACTAATTTTCTGTTAAGTCTTTCCATTTCCTTGCTTGTGCTTAGTCGCTCAGTCATGTCTGACTCTTTGCCACCCCTTGGACTGTAGCCTTTGCCACCCCTTGGACTGTAGCCTGCCAGGCTCCTCTGTCCATGGGAATTCTCCAGGCAAGAATACTGGAGTGGGTTGCTATGCCCTCCTCCAGGGGTCAAACCCAGGTCTCTTGCATTGCTGGTGGATTCTTTACCATCTGAGCCATGAGGGAAGCTGGGCAGGTTGGGGTGCATTTGCTTTTTAGACACACAGATTTGGAGAAATTAGTTCTGGGGAGTGCTTTTTTCCTAAGGACAGGAACATTTGGAAAAGACTAGGAAAAAATGAGATAAGAAATACATGGACATAATTGCCAGGTAGGGAGTTAATCACTAATGGATAAATGGTCTGTTTGTTCTCTGTATGATCTTATTAAAGCAGAAGAGATGTAATGCCATTTTCTTATTTCTGCCACCGGACGATGCAGTTTACCCAGGATCTTGGTTCCTATTTATATTGGGAGAGAGGTAACATGGTTAAGGATAAAGTGAACATAAAATTGTCATTTATAAGTTCTCCAGTGTTAGAACCTTTTGAGTGGGAGCTCCATGGAAAGCAGAAAATGAGAAAGGGGCAGAAACCTTACTAAAAGAATGACAGAAAACTTTCCAAATCATAGGAAAGAAATGACCCATAATATTCAAAGTACCTTTAGTAGGCTGAACATCAAGAGGTCTTCACCAGGACTTGTTATAATCAAATTGTCAAAAGTCAAAGAGTTTTGAAAGCAGCAAGAGAAAAGCGACTTGAGCCACTGCTGCCACTCCCCCCTCCTCCACCCCTAGCCCCCTCCCCATAAGGCTAATCAGATTTCTCACCAGAAACTTTGTAATCCAGGAGAAAGTGGAATGATATGTTCTAGGGGCTAAAACAAACAAAAACTGTCAAGCAAGAATACCATATCTAGCAAAGCTGTCTTTCAGAAATGAAGGAGGGGTAGATTTTCCCGGACAAATAAAAGCTGAGTGAGTTCATCACCTGTCTAATAAGAAATGTGAGAAGAATTTTTCAAGTTGAAATGAAAAAACACTAGTTAGCAACAGGAAAACATATGAAAGTGTAAAACTTAGTAATAATGGTAAATATATATTCTAAGACTATAACACGGATACATAAACCACTTAACTCTAATATAAAAGTAAAGGAAAAAATATTAAAAATGACTATGTGGTTGTTGTTGTTCAGTCTCCAAGTCGTGTCTGACTTTCTGCAACCCCATGGACTGCTGCAGGCCATGCTTCCCTGTCCTTCACTTTCCCCAGGGTTTGCTCAAACTCATGTCCATTGAGTCAGTGATACCATGCAACCATCTCATCCTCTGTCGCCCCCTTCTCCTCCTGCCCTCAGTCTTTCCCAGCATCAGGGTCTTTTCCAATGAGTCAGCTCTTCATGTCAGGTGCCCAAAGTATTGGAGTTTCAGCATCAGTCTTCCAAGGAATACTCAAGGTTGATTTCCTTTAGGATTGACTAGTTTGATCTCCTTGCTGTCTAAGGGACTCTCAAGAGTTCTCCAGCACCACAATTTGAAAGCATCAATTCTTACGCGCTCAGCCTTCTTTGTGGTCCAACTCTTACATCTGTAGAGGCCTACTGAAAAAACCATAGCTTTGACTAGACAGACCTTTGTCGGCAAAGGTCTAATACATTGTCTAGGTTTGTCATAGCTTTTCTTCCAAGGAGCAAGTGTCTTTTAATTTCATGGCTGCAGTCACCATCTGCAGTGATTTTGGAGCTCAGGAAAATAAAATATGCCACTGTTTCCATTTTTTTCCCTATCTATTTGCCATGAGATGATGGGACCAGATGCCACAGTCTTAGTTTTTTGAATGTTGAGGTTTATCTCAGTTTTTTCACTCTCCTTTTTCATCTTCATCAAGAGGCTCTTTAGTTCCTCTTTGCTTTCTGCCATAAGGGTGGTATCATTTTCATATATGAGATTATTGGTATTTCTCCCAGTAGTCTCGATTCCAGCTTGTGCTTCATCCAGCCCGGCATCTCACATGATGTACTCTGCATATAAGTTAAATAAGCAGGGTGACAATACACAGCCTTGATGTACTCCTTTCCCAATTTGGAACCAGTCTGTTCCATGTCCGGTTCTAAATGTTGCTTCTTGACCTGCATACAGGTTTCTCAGGAGACAGATGAAGTGGTTTGGAATTCCCATCTCTTTAAGAATTTTCCACAAATTGTTGTGATCCACATAGTCAAAGGCTTTAGTGTAGTCAGTGAAGCAGAAGCAGATGTTTTTCTGGAATTCCCTTACTTTTTCTGTGATCCAGTGGCTGTTGGCAGTTGATCTCTGGTTCCTCTGCCTTTTCTAAATCCTGCTTGTACATCTGGAAGTTCTCATTTCATGTACTATTGAAGCTTCGTTTGAAGTATTTTGAGCATTATAGTTTAGATAAGGAGATAAATTATATTAACTATTGATTATCGTTAAAACACAATTGTACACAATGCAGTAACTGTTTATAAGGGTTGCAGCCAGACAACCAAAGCCTGGTTATTGATTAGTGAAATGGATTTGGGTCTGCTAGCAAGGATGCAGCTTGGATGTTGTAGGAATATATATATTACTTAATGTGTGTAAGATTGCATTGACATCAAGAGAAAGTTTTTTTAAGCATGTTTTCCAGGCATAGTCCAATGATGAGGCAGAATGCTTTATTTGTTAATGATCAAAGGAAAAATAAGAGATTGAGTGAAAGGAAATGATTAACATGGGCAGTTTGATGTTGAGCACTGAGGACTGCCTAGGAATCACATGGTTTGCATGTGAGCCAGCCTCTACCGCTGACCTTTGGTGAGTCACTGGATGTTTTGGAATCTGTCTCCAGCTTTTTACTTTTTTGATCTATTTACTGGAGTATAACAACATACAGAGGAATATAAAAATCATAAGTGTATGTAGCTTGATGAACTTTTGCAAACTGAGCACACTACCACCCAATTCAAGAAACTAGGACATTACTAGAAATCCTCTTTGTGCTTCCTGCACTTCCATTTTTATCTTTAAAATAGGGGTAATCCTGTCTTCTTCATTTTTCAGGAGTGTTGGAAAGTGACAAAATGTAAAAGTGCTTTGATTTTTCTCAGTGTTGTGCAAGTGAAATGCAATGACTCTAGCATTGTGAGTTATACCCAAGGAAGTAGGACAGGTTTTCAAAGTTGTATATATCATAGAGCTTACTTATAGTGTTATTAATAAAGCTATTAAATTAGGAGTGAATAAAGAAGTCTGAAAATCACAAATCAAAGGATAGAACAGTTGTCTTAATCGTAAAGATGTGTAAAGTTCTGTGATGCCTTACTATGTTAATTCCTACGAGATGTCATTCTTGGGATTCAGTAAAGCAACTTGCACATTTTTACATGTTCAGTAGATGTGAAACTACTCTCGTTATTTGAGAATATTCAAGGAATGGTAAGTAAACATTGATTTCCCTGTAATAAAAGTCGCATATTGAAAATACCTACAAGTCTTGAATTCATGAAATATTTCTGTTTAGGTTTTCAAAGGTGTGATGTTGAATCTCTTTGTATTAATCTGAATGTTAACAAATGCTTTTAGGACACAGAATCCTCCTTCATGTTCTTAATACTCAACTGAATAATTGATTTCTTGCTGAGTAATCATATACTCTTGTAGCACTTTTTGGAAAAAATTTCAGATTTATTTAGTGTGATAACAGACTGATGCTTACCATTTCTAACAAATGACACTAGCCCTGCTGCTGCTGCTACTAAGTTGCGTCAGTCATGTCCGACTCTGTGCGACCCCATAGACAGCAGCCCAACAGGCTCCTCTGTCCTTGGGATTCTCCAGGCAAGAACACTGGAGTGGGTTGCCATTTCCTTCTCCAATCCATGCAAGTGAAAAGTGAAAGTGAAGTCGCTCAGTCATGCCCAACTCTTAGCAACCCCATGGACTGTAGCCTACCAGGCTCCTCCGTCCATGGGATTCTCCAGGCAAGAGTACTGGAGTCGGTTGCCATTGCCTTCTCCAGACACGTCACTGCAATAATTCATCCATTTTTCTGCTGCTTCCAAATTCTCCATCATCTCCCTGTACAAAATCTCATGGGATCTCTTTAAGGACTGTTCTGAAATTTACCTGTAAATGAAAAGCAGTAAACTATGATTTTTAATTTCTGTAAGGTAAGGGCATTTTATTTGCATGTTTTTCTTTTTGATATTTAAAATTTTCTTTGCTGAGCTCCAAAGTTAAATAATCTTCAGTTATTTGGCTATTTACTTGGGAAGTCCTTAACATGGGCAGTAAAGTTTTTAAAAAATAAACAAATAGAGCAGCTCTATTTATGATAAATATTTGATTGTTGCCTATGATTTCCACATTTTATAATAGAAGTTGAAAAGAATATAATTGGCAGACAAATTAGAACTGAGTATTATTTGACTCATATTTTCATAGGCACGCTTGGGCATTTGAATTCTTCCCATTTGGCCCCTTGTAGTCAGTGATTCTGGAGAAGGCAATGGCAATCCACTCCAGTACCCTTGCCTGAAAAATCCCATGGGCAGAGGATCCTGGTAGGCTGAGGTCCATGGGGTCGCTAAGGGTCAGACATGACTGAGCGACTTCACTTTCACTTTCATGCACTGGAGAAAGAAATGGCAACCCACTCCAGTGTTCTTGCCTGGAGAATCCCAGGGACGGTGGAGCCTGGAGGGCTGCCGTCTATGGGGTCACACAGAGTCGGATACGACTGAAGCGACTTAGCAGCAGCAGCAGTCAGTGATTCTAGTCTGTTCCACCTGGGTCTTAAGTGCAGTCTGAGACAAAGTGAAAGGAGGCCATATCGGCCAAGCACCTATGGTAACGCTGCCGGCAGTGCATACTTCAGGATACAGCTTTCCCTCATTTGCCATGTGACTCTCAGTTCCTTCAAAAAGCCTGCTTTTTCTACATCTCTGGGCAAAGATTATTTGGCATTGGTAGACGCTCTGAAAGAGACATGTAAGTAGGTGTGTTGAAGAGTGAGTGTTTTCTTTTTTCATGTCATGAAGAACGTTCAAAGGTTGCACCTAGGTTTGTGATTGCATTGTGAATCTTAAATGTGAGTACGGCATAAGGTAATTTAAACACACCCAGGAAAATTAACTATCATAATCCTTCTCAAGTACTTAAATTTCTTGTAGGTGTTGAGGCAGAATTAAAAGGCTCCCAGGGATCATATGGCCAGTCCCCTGAGTAAAGGTAAACCCCTCCTCATTGGAACAAGGACTGTCCTGCATAGCTTTAGAGCATGTCTTTCTCAGGCCACAGAGGCATATTATTAAGCTAAATCTTCTGCTCTGTAGGATAGGTAGGGTTTTAAAATTTCAATTGTATTTGCCATCTAGTGCACAGCTACAGGAAGTTTGGAAACATTTGTGACTGACATTCCATAGTTTAACACTGCAGTTAGTACAGGTGGAGAGAACATTTCAAATTATATAAGGTATATGTAATTGCATTTTATTTCAGATTCCCAAAATTCTGTGCTTTGTTGAAGAGTTAACAAAATGCTATCCTGAAAAAAAATGCTATCTGATCATTTAGTGTAGGCTCATTGAACCCTGCTGTCTTCAGTTTAGCAGAAAACCAATATGATTGTTGCAGGTTGCCACTAGTTTTATATGATCACTTCAACAGAAAGACTGCCCAGAAACTATTGAGAGGACATCAGTCTAAAGAGTATTTGTTCTTTGGGGTAGTGTAGCATTTGACTAGTCTACCTATAGTATGACACAGTCTTATTTGAAACTTCTTTGAATCCAGGTAAAGAACATGTTCCATATCAGAACCTGTGTATTGCTCTTTCTATTTAAATGACTTTAAACACTGTCAAATTTTGAATAAAAGTAATTTGCCACAATTTACTCTTTTACTATGAAGGGTCTATTATCCTTATATGTTATAATACATTTTCTTCCCCCAATGAATGTATACTTCATTGATAGCTGGTTTTTGTGGACATTTTCCTTGATGTGTTGAGTTGAATTCAATTCCACAGATACATTAATACTCCAGATCTTAAAGGAGGCTATAGGATAGCATCTCCCAAAATACGCTTAAAGGATTTTTCTTTTTAAAAGATCATGTGCTCAGAAGTTTAGGAAAAGCAAGTTTTAATGAAATCTAACAATTTCCATTACACCTTTCAGGGCCTTACATTTGCTTTTATTTATTGAGATTTTTTTAAAGTATTGATATAGAATGTTTCCTAAATTTATTTATGGAAACTAAGTGATAGAGCATTTTGTAGAAATAGTGAGCCTCAGAACACACCTTGGGAAATGTGATAGGGATATATAAAGATGATTTAAAATATGAGTAAACAAGATTTCTTATGCATCTTAAAATGTCTTTGGCATTCTTCAGCCACTTTGTTTGAAAGGAAAAGAAATGGAGAACAGTATGAAGTGAATGAGGACTGCTGTATTTTTAAATTCCAGAATTCAGATCCTAGCTCTGTCACCATCACCTGTTGCATCCATGTGTTTTGAGATGTGTGGGAGATGGTGCTTGTCTCTCGCCTTTTGCAGACCTCAAGAGTCTTTCATCTATAAAATGAGGGACTGGAACAAGTGATACCTGGAGTCATCTCTACATTTGATATTTTTAATTCTAAATGAACCTAACTATCAAAACCATGTATAGAAAGCAGAATTTTAGGTGATTTATTATTCACTTGCTTGCTTTGCAAAAAATTTCCTTCATTGTAGAGAAATCACCTTTTCAAGCTGAGTTTTTAAATCAGTTTTTCCTCATGTTCATTTGTTTTTTTTCTATCTCAAACTCATTTGTATGTACCTCACATGTAACAAAGTTTTCAGAAGTATGACATGTGAAAAGTTAAATCCACCCATTTCTGTAAGCGTTTACTTTTTGATTCTTAAGGGTTTGTTTTTTTTTTACATAATGTGATTGACATTGATTAGTGCTAGTGGTGAAAAAGTTGGTTCTTTAAAACACAAGCATCATAATGTACTTATTTCACATAAAACAGGTACTAGTTAATTTTCTAAAACACATACTCATACCTTATGAAAATAAAAATATTCTAGGATGTATTTTTCTGTTCCTACCCATTAAAAAAATTTTAATAACATGGAGTTTGCAATTTTCACCACTTTTAAGGGTACAATTTCAGTTCAGTTCAGTTCATTCGCTCAGTCGTGTCCAACGCTTTATGATCCCATGGACTGCAGCACGCCAGGCCTCCCTGGCCATCACCAACTCCCAGAGTTTACTCAAACTCATGTCCATCAAGTCGGTGATGCCATCCAATCATCTCATCCTCTGTCATCCCATTTTCCTCCTGCCTTCACTCTTTCCCAGCATCAGGGTCTTTTCAAATGAGTCAGTTCTTCGCATCAGGTGGCCAAACTACTGGAGTTTCAGCTTCAGTATCAGTCCTTCCAATGAATATTCAGGGTTGATTTCCTTTAGGATGGACTCGTTGGATCTCCATGCTGTCCAAGGGACTCTCAAGAGTCTTCTCCAACACCACAGTTCAAAAGCATCAATTCTTTGACCCTCAGTTTTCTTTATAGTCCAACTCTCACATCCATACATGACTACTGGAAAAACCATAGCTTTGACTAGACGGAACTTTGCTGGTAACGTCTTTGCTTTTTAATATGCTGTCTAGGTTGGCCATAACTTTTCTTCCAAGGAACAAGCAAGTGTCTTTTGATTTCATGGCTGCAGTCACCATCTGAAGTGATTTGGAGCCCAAAAAAATAAAGTCTGTCACTATTTCCACTGTTTCCCCATCTACTTGCCATGAAGAAATGGGACCAGATGCCATGATCTTAGTGTTCTGAATGTTGAGTTTTGAGCCAACTTTTTCACTCTCCTCTTTCACTTTCATCAAGAGGCTCTTTATTTCTTCTTTGCTTTCTGCCATAAGGGTGGTGTCATCTGCATATCTGAGGTTGTTGATATTTCTCGCAGCAATCTTGATTCCAGCTTGTGCTTCCTCCAGCCCAGCGTTCCTCATGATGTACTCTGCATATAAGTTAAATAAGCAGGGTGACAATACACATCCTTGACGTACTCCTTCCCCGACTAGGAACTAGTCTGTTGTTCCATGTCCCGTTCTATCTGTTGCTTCCTGATCTGCATACAGATTTCTCAAGAGGCAGGTTAGGTGGTCTGGTTTTCCCATCTCTTTCAGAATTTTCCACATTTTGTTGTGATCCACACAGTCAAAGGCTTTGGCATGGTCAATAAAGCAGAAGTAGATGTTTTTCTGGAGCCTTCTTGCTTTTTCGATGATCCAGTAGATGTTGGCAATTTGATCTCTGGTTCCTCTGCCTTTTCTAAATCCAGCTTGAACATCTGGAAGTTCATGGTTCATGTACTGTTGAAGTCTGGCTTGGAGAATTTTGAGCATTACTTTGCTAGCTTGTGAGATGAGTGTAATTGTACGGGATTGTAATGAAAACTGACCTTTTCTAGTCCTGTGGCCACTGTTGAGTTTTCCAAATTTGCTGGCATATTGAGTGCAGCACTTTCACAGCATCATCTTTTAGGATTTGAAATAGCTCAACTGGAATTCCATCACCTCCCCTATCTTTGTTCATAGTGATGCTTCCTAAGGCCCACTTGACTTCACATTCCAGGATCGCTGGCTCTAGGTGAGTGATCACACCATTGTGATTATCTGGGTCATGAAGATCTTTGTATAGTTCTTCTGTGTATTCTTGCCACCTCTTCTTAATATCTTCTGCTTCTGTTAGGTCCATACCATTTCTGTCCTTTATTGTGCCCATCTTTGCGTGAAAAGTTCCATTGGTATCTCTAATTTTCTTGAAGCAATCTCTAGTCTTTCCCATTCTGTTGTTTTCCTCTATTTCTTTGCATTGATCACTGAGGAAGGCTTTCTTATCTCTCCTTGCTCTTCTTTGGAACTCTGCATTCAAATGGGTATATCTTTCCTTTTCTCCTTTGCCTTTTGCTTCTCTTCTTTCCATAGCTATTTGTAAGGCCTCCTCAGACAACCATTTTGCCTTTTTGCATTTCTTTTTCTTGGAGATGGTCTTGATCACTGCCTCCGGTACAATGGTGGAGAGTTCTGACAAAACGTGGTCCACTGGAGAAGGGAATGGCCAACCACTTCAGTATTCTTGCCTTGAGAACCCCATGGACAGTATGAAAAGACAAAAAGATAGTACACTGAAAGATGAACTCCCCAGGTCACTAGGTGCCCAATATGCTACTGGAGATCCGTGGATAAATAACTCCAGAAAGAATAAAGAGATGAAGCCAAAGCAAAAACAACACCCAGCTGTGGATTTGACTGGTGATGGAAGTGAAGTCCGATGCTGTAAAGAGCAACATTGCATAGGAATCTGAAATGTTAGTACCATGAATCAAGGTAAATTTGAAGTGGTCAAGTAGATGGCAAGAGTGATCATTGACATTTTAAGAATCAGGTATCTAAAATGGACTGGAATGGGTGAATTTAACTCAGATGACCATTATCTCTACTACTGTGGGCAAGAATCCCTTAGAAGAAATGGAGTAGCCGTATCATGGTCAACAGAAGAGTCTGAAATTCAGTACTTGGGTGCAGTCTCAAAAACGACAGAATGATCTCTGTTCATTTCCAAGGCAAACCATTCAATATCACAGTAATCCAAGTCTATGCCCCAACCAGTAATGCTGAAGAAGCTGAAGTTGAATGGTTCTATGAAGACCTACAAGACCTTTTAGAACTAACACCCAAAAAGGGTGTCCTTTTCATTATAGGGGACTGGAATGCAAAAGTAGGAAGTCAAGAAATACCTGAGTAACAGGCATATTTGGTCTTGGAGTACAGAATGAAGCAGGGCAAAGGCTAATAGATTTTGCCGAGAGAATGCACTGGTCATAGCAAACACCCTTTTCCAACAACAAAAGAGAAGACTCTACACATGGACATCACCAGATGGTCAATACCAAAATCAGATTGATTATATTCTTTGTAGCCAAAGATGGAGAAGCTCTATACAGTCAGCAAAAACAAGACCAGGAGTGGACTGTGGCTCAGATCATGAACTCCTTATTGCCAAAATCAGACTTGAAGAAAGTAGGGAAAACCACTAGACCATTCAGGTATGACCTAAATCAAATCCCTTATGATTATACAGTGGAAGTGATAAATAGATTCAAGGGATTAGATCTGATAGAGTGCCTGAAGATCTGTGGATGGAGGTTCATTGTACAGGTGGCAGTGATCAAGTGTACAATTTAGTGGCTTTAATTGCATTCACAATGTTCTACAACCATGTCTAAGATGCTGTGTAACCTTTTGGGTAAGTCGGGCATTGTCGTGACTTGGTTGTACTTTTGACTTTTGAACAGCTCATGTCCACCGCACAGTGGGTCAGCACCTCTAACCCTCATGTTGTTCAAGGGTAAGCTGTATTTTACATCACTTCAAACCAGGATAAATGTTAGTCATTCAGTTGTGTCCAAGTCTTAGTGACTGCATGGACCGTAGCTCTCCAGGCTCCTCTGTCCATGGGATTTCCCAGGCAAGAATACTGAAGTGGGTTGCCGTTTCCTTCTCCAGGGGATCTTCCTGACCAGGGGATTGAACCCAGGTCTCCCACATTGTAGGCAGATTCTTTACCATTGGAGTCATCAGGGAAGCCTTTCTGCTAAATTACAAAAGTATTATTACCCTACCTAGATACTGTGGGAACAGAGAGAAACTCATGGTATGGAATGGTAAATGATTTCTTAAGAGCCTGGTGTTCTCGATCTGGATTGACTAAATCATTTGGTAGATGTTCAATTTTGATCTGATTGCTCAGAGTTGAAATCAGCAAGCACTTTATTGAATGGCTGCCTTTGTTAGGCACAGGTATTCCACTGCCATAGTATCCTTTTAAGATAATGAGTGTATCAAGCAAAAGAAGTGTAGAGATATGTCTAATATTTATTGGCATACCCTCTCCCTCTGGGCTTTGGTCTTTCTGGTGGTCTCAGGTTACTGCTATAGGTTTTGCCCTCATAATATCTATTTGGCAGTGATGCTGGACTCTGATAACTTCTATCAGGAACAAACCTTTCCTCCACTCTGGAAATGCTGAGTCTCTTGAGTATTCTCCTTCTTACTCCTGATTGTTACTCTTCAGTCTTTGGGTAAATAAAGGGACTTGTACCTACAAAAAGATATTGGTGCGTGCATGTTAAG
The DNA here is from genome assembly GCF_049115385.1 of Moschus berezovskii. Classification (NCBI taxonomy): domain Eukaryota; kingdom Metazoa; phylum Chordata; class Mammalia; order Artiodactyla; family Moschidae; genus Moschus; species Moschus berezovskii. The sequence goes on along the minus strand of NC_142488.1, from coordinate 39,921,411 downwards.
TTACTTCAGTTGTGTCCAACTCTTTGTGACCCTATGGACTGTAGCCTTCCAGGCTCCACTGTTGATGGGATTCTCCAGGCAAGAATACTGGAGTGGGTTGCCATGCTCTCCTCCAGGGGATCTAAGCATCAAACCTGAGTCGCTAAGTCTCTTGCATTGGCATGGGCTCTTTACCAGTAGCACTACCTGGAAAGCCCTAAAAGAGATTGGGAACCAGTCTAATTCCCCTATTTGAGGGAAGCTACAGACAGCTGGAACTAATAGTGATATATTGAGAACTAGAACATATGTGTTCCAATATACAGTCAGAGGAGATGATTGTCCTGTGGTAGCTGATTAAACAGGGGTGGGGTCAATAGAAAAACCTGTGAGGAAACCTCTAGTGCTTTATGTTTTGTTTTTTTCCCTGAAGTCAGAATTTAGAGCTTGGCAGAATGGAAGTATTTATCTGCCTCTAACACCCTCTTGTTAAGTGAGGAAGCCATCATAGAGTCACTGTGACTCAGAGTCCATTGTTGCAGGACTTTCCTGGTACTGCAGTGGATAAGAATCCACCTGCCAATATAGGGGACATAGGTTCAATCCCTGGTCCAGGAAGATTTCACATGCCTTGGAGCAGCTAAGCAGCATGCGCCACAGCTACCGAGCCCATGCATCCTTGAGCCTGTGCACCACAACAGAGAGTAGCCCCTGCTTGCTGCAACTAGAGAAAGCAACATTGTTTTCAAACTTGAATATGAAGAGGGATGCTGTCTACAAAATACAGTATTTCTGTATACAATATAAATGAATACATACTATGTAATCGTTAAAAAGAAAATCCAAAGTATTATAGAACATAAATAAAGTACACAAGACACCCTGAGTTCTGCAAAATTTCCTGATGAATACAACAGTTGGGTTTTCCCTTATGTAAAGGGGGTAAAGACTGGGTAACTTCAGCAGGGGACCTTGGACTTAATGGTGATACAGGTGTGAGGAAGGGATAACAATCATTAAAGTCATGGGCTCTGGGTCTGGAATCTTTGGATTTGAATTCTGATTAAAACAGTACTGCTAGCACTGGGGCTACTACTGAGTTATTTAGCTTTGCTGTATGTACCTCAATTTCCTCACCTCTAAAATAGGAACAAACACACTGTCTATTTTATAGAGTAGTTATGAGAATTAAATGAGTTAATAATACCATCATATCTTAGAAAATTGACTAGCATGTAGTGAGTGCATCCTAAGTACCCGTGATACTAATTATGTGCTGTGCTCAGTTATGTCCCACTCTTTGCGACCCCATGGTGTAGCCCTCTGGGCTCCTCTGTCCATGGGATTTTCCAGGCAAGAATACTGGAGTGGGTTGCCATTTCATTCTCCAGGGGATCTTCCCAACCCAAGGATCAGACCTGCATCTCTTGTGTCTCCTGCATTGGTAGGCAGGTTTTTTACTTCTAGCACCACCTGGGAAGGGTGCACTACTAATAATATACTAATACTATATCTAATATATACTAATACAATACCTGTTACCAATGATTTTATCATTCTTATTATTCGCTCTCTTTGGAAAACTAGGGTAATGGGTAATCCCATGTGAATGGGTAATCCTTTTAGGCTTCTTTGATAAGTGCAAGACCTTTGACCTATGGAAATAGACCTAGACCTTTGACTAGTTGGATGTAAATATAAATATTTTCATCAGAATTAAGCCAATATTAGTGAATTTTTTGTTCAGAAAGTATTGCCCAGGTGGTTCCACTAAGCCAACTTAATTCTTTGATCAATTTTCTGTATCATACAGTTAAACCATTTGTAATTTTTTTCTATTTTCATATTTATTTTCTGGAAGTATTTTCATTGGGTTTAATTTTTTTTCTGTGTAAATCCTAAAGTCAGGCTTTTTTAAATATCATATTTTAGCTTCTACTTTTGCAAATTTGTTTTGGTACTGGAATCATAGTACATTTTTTTAATCATTATATAACCAATATAGTTTTTTTAAGGGTAGCATTATTATGCCTTCTTGATTATTACGCTTCATTTAGCATGCATTCTTGTTTCCCTGGTCTTCCTCCCCACCAACTCACCCTCAAGTTGATATCGTCGTTAACACTACTTTCCTCAAAATATCTCAATAACTCTAGAGTCAGAGGGCATAAGCTGAGGCTATTGTGGCTCATTAAGTAACCAGGAGTGAAGGTGTCCTCGAAGTGATATTTCTGATAATGATGAGAGTAGCACATCTGAGGCTTGGAGTAAACCAAGATGTTGTGTGTGAAGAGTTAAAGCTGAGGGAAGGCAGACGGCTCCAAAATGGTTTTGCAGATGCTCTAAAGAATCTGAGTTCCCGAAGAGAGAGAACCTCAACAGGACAAGAAGGCCACGGTGTTTAGTCAGGCCATAAAGAAGAGTCACTGAAATTCAAGGAAGTACTAAAAAGGACTATTATGATGATTTTCAAATACTGTTGTTTCTGATCAGTTCTACTCTAGGCAAATATATAAGATACAGAATTTTACTTTATAAAGAGCATATTGTTGAAACCATTCTCTTGCTTTGCAGTGACTTCCTGGTTTAGGGTAGGAGTCTTTCCAAGATTTCAGATAAAGCAGTAAAAACAGATTTGCTATAATGGCTTTAGCGTCATGAACTGTGGTTGGTAGTTTAATTTATTTCATGTTTTATTAAGATTGAAAGACATTAAGCATGGTATATTAGAATCAAGTACTAATCCAAACCAGTAAGCATCTGTTACTATTCATGCTTGTCTCTGTTCTGTGAAAAGCAATATTATGGCAAGTCTGAGAGTGTCTTGAGCAATGATTGAAATACCCTGTGATAATTCTACTGAACCATATTATTTTCTGATCACTAAAATGTATTTTGCCTACTAGATCACTATGATGTATTTTACCTAAGTTGAGTGGTCTCTTTCAAAAAGAATAATTAGTCTTGATCAATAGTGTATTACCTATTTGGTTTCCTTAGCAGGCCTTGAAATCCATGTTATCCAAGAAATGAAAGCAGATATGTATTAATAGTACTTTGATGTGTTATGGATCAGCTAAGTGTTTGTGGTAAATCAGAGGTATAAAAAGGCTCAAAAATCCAGTGTGTTATATGGAAGTAACAAACTGCAGTCTCATTAAGGACAGTAGCTCTGCATTTGTGTATTGTGAAAGTATCAGAATTTTTCCAAAAATGGCATGGTAATGGCTTTTTTGATGTGTTCCCTGGAAAGAATTTTGGCCCATCGTTTTTTAAACTGATAGAAAAGTCTTTGTTATTTAATATATTTACTAATAATGGTACAGCCAAAATAAAATGGCACTGTGCTATAGAACTCATTTCTTCTCCTCTGTTATAATAAGCTGGCTCTGTGAAAGCTGTTTGAGGAAACCCTAATTGCCTACAGTCCTACAGTGAACTGCACACCAGATGGACTGTTTTAAAGTCTTGGTTTGGTATGCATTTTTCACCTTTTACTTCAGTTATTAGCTTTTTGTTTGACGCACTTGATGTTAAGTGAAATAAATGTGACTTTCTAGGTGACATAATTGGGTTCTCATTTTTCCCCCTGACCCAGAAAGCAAGGTCAGCATCAACTTTGTATTTTCTTCTTAGGCTGTCTCTTGAGTGAGTCAATGTTAGATCAAGGTCAGAAATGCTGATTTCTTTCTTCTTTTTTGCTAAAATTTGGAGAATGACTAAATCTTAGAGATAAAAAGCTTTATGAAAATTTATCTTTTAGATAGTATTCAGCTGCTGCTGCTGCTGCTGCTAAGTCGCTTCAGTCGTGTCCGACTCTGTGCGACCCCATAGACGGCAGCCGACCAGGCTCCGCCGTCCCTGGGATTCTCCAGGCAAGAACACTGGAGTGGGTTGCCATTTCCTTCTCCAATGTGTGAAAGTGAAAAGTGAAAGTGAAGTCGCTCAGTTGTGTCCGACTCTTAGCGACCCCACGGACTGCAGCCTACCAGGCTCCTCTGTCTATGCGATTTCCTAGGCAAGAGTACTGGAGTGGCTTGCCATTGCTTTCTCCGAGTATTCAGCTAGCGTCATTTTATTCTTTTTGTTTGTCATTACTTCTGACCAAAGGACTTTTCTGCAAGCTTTTCACTTATTTTATTCTTCAAACACAAAGTATTTGATCATATGAAAAAATAAGGGAAAAAATAAGTAAGCCCATGACCTCTGCTAATGTGTTAGACATCTTATACAGGATTAGTTCTTGATGAGTTCTGTGAAGTGGATTTGAACTTTCTCAGTTCCTAGGTAACATTTGTCCTCATCAGCATATCTGCCCTCACTCTGAGTCCTGTGGATTCTAATCTCCAGGCTTATGGGGCCCGTGAGTGACTATCTTTTCTTGGCCATGGAGAGGTAGGTAACTGGCCAGCAGAGTCTTTTGTGAGCTCCTCTTAGAGCAGTTGCCACTAACAGCTTCACTTGAAGGCTGCTTCTGTTGAGAGTGATAATTGGCAGCCTATACAGACTACAGAGAGGGGGTCTGGAATGGGAAGACAGTCAGTGCCAAAGGCCAGCTTTCTCCAGTGCCTTATTTCAGTCTAGGACCAGCTCAGGCTCTGGCTTGAAAAGGATTAATAAAAGGCTCTTCCTTTCTAAGTTCATTTTGGTAATGATTTTGCTTTAGCAGCCAGGTCCATCGGTGACCTTGTGATTCATTGTGTACTGCCCTGGTTATCACCACCCTGAGGAAGGGCACCAATCAAATCCCACTTAACTCAACCAGGAAATCTTAGTTGTTTTCTTCACAAAATCTTATCTGAATTCTTTGTGCATTTCAAGGAGAGGGAAGACTTCATTAGGTTGTGAGATGGTGATCGCTCATCTCCGTGTACAAAATGGGATGAAAGGGGTAGGAAAAATAGTCCAGAATCAGTCACATTTTGTTAGACATTTTGCTTAAGGAATACTTACGTGTGGAGATTTTGACTTACTTAATTTGGAAATGATAAGATTTTTTCCTCTCTATGACATGCCTTTATAAACAATGAATCTTATAAGAATTGCCAGAGTGCTGGGAATGAAAAAGAGACTCTCACAGTGTTAATTTAGTCCAAATATGTGAAGGCAGTTAGTGCGGCAGGTAGAAAACTTTCACTGTTAAATCTTTACTTTTACATGAATATTGATTGAAGTGACTTTAAGAACTAAGAAATGAACACTATATGTGCATGGAATATAGTGACTTCTTCCAAAGACTACAGTAGGGAAAGAATAATTTTACAAAGGAGAAACCTGACAAACACTACCTCAACCAGGTGGTCAAGGTCAACACCAACAGTGATAAGTCATGTCATCAGTATGTACCTTTGATGCTGTGCTGTGTGCTATGCTCAGTTGTGTCCGACTCTTTGCAACACCATGGACTGTAGCCCGCCAGGCTCCTCTGTCCATGAAATTTTCCAGGCAAGAATACTGGAATGCATTGCCATTTCCTCCTCCAGGGGATCTTCCCAACCCAGGGATCAAACCCGTATCTCCTGCATTGTCAGGCAGATTCTTTACCACTGAGCCACCTGGGAAGCCATGTACTTTTGATGTGATATGATAAAAGTAGAACTTCACTTCTTTGGTCTTCCTTCCCAAAACATACAACTTCAGTCTAATCATGAGGGAAAATATCAGGAAGATCCCAGTCGAGGAAAATTCTACAAATTACCTGAATAGTACTCTTCAATACCGTCAAGGTCATCAAAAACAAGATAAGTGAGAAATTCTCAGAGCCAACAGGGGTTTAATGTGACATGACTGAAAGTCATGTGATATCCAGATGAATTCTTGAACAGAAAAAGGACATTTAGGTTAAAAGCTGAGGAAACTTGAGTAAAAAGTAGACTTTTGTTAATGCTGATGTATCAATATTGGTTCATTAATTGTAACAAATGTACCATTCTAATGAAAGATATTAATAACAGGGAAGTTGGTACAGGGTACATGGGAAGTCTGTATATTATCTTTGTAATTTTTCTGAAAATCCAAAACTATTCTAAAAAAGTTTATTTTAAAAAATGAACAGTATTGTAAGATGTGGTCTGGCTCTATTTAGATGATCTCCTGGTAATGAGATGAATAAAATATTTAAGAAAGGCTAGAGGAACATGGATTGAGATGTTCCTTGAGATCTAGATGCTGATAATCCTAGTAATGAAGTATTTTTCAACAAGTACAATTATTCTAAGTAGAATTGACACACTGATTTACCCATAAAAGAATTGAAAGAGTGAGAAACAGTCGTTTAGCATAATCTGAAACCCCACACAGAACATATCATGTGATTGAGATCAACACTTTTCAGGAAACTCTAAGGGAAGGGTGGGCAACCTTTCTGTAAAGTGTCAGAGAGTAAATATTTTAGTTTTTGCAGGCCAGACAGTTTCTGTCAAAACCACTCAACTCTGCTGTTGTAGCAAATACGTGCTCATAGACAATACGTAAACAAGTGTGCGTGGCTACCTTCCAATAAGATCTTATTTATTGAAACAGGTGGCACTCTGGATTTGGCCCAGGGCCAATAGTTTGCTGACCTCTAATCTAAGTGATCTTGTTGCTCAGCTCTGTTAGGTGCACCATAATTTCTCCTTTAAGAATTTGTAAAGGAATACGGTCTGAGCAAAATAGAATAATCTTGCTTTCCATCTGCTATAAAGGAGAATAGTAATGGCAGCAATGTAGGTATAGATGTCCATGGATCATTGTGCCTTTCAAAGCTCAAGGTATGTATATTTGAATCGGAATTCAGGGCATTTCATTAACCATGCTCTTATTAGGTTTAATCTGATTATGGTCTTTTTATTTGTATTTTACTGATTTTATTATGATACAGAATTCAAAATCATTTAGAAAAACCCTACACCACTTTTCTTTCAGTCCAGATTTTAACCAGGGCTTACGGTAATATTTCCTGAAGTGAGTGACAGGTATTGCAGTAGGCTGTATGATTTTAGATGGTACCCCAATAAATTGTTAAGTAAACAGTAATAAACAGATGGAATTCTCTGTAGTCTTCATTCAGGCTTTCTGATTACTGTAATACCTTTGAGAAAGTTCATGGTTTGTTTTACTATAACATTAATAGCCAACGTAGCTTCCCCCCAACCTGCCCCCTTCAAGTGAAAGTGAGAGTTCTCCTCCAGCCCACAGCCTCTGGAAGAAAGGCAGCAGTGCCTATCTAGAATTTTTAGTGTTATTGTTTTAGTTCTATTTATTTTTAAGGTCTATTTATGGCAACTGATAACTTTTTCTGTTAATGGAAGCAATATGATATTTTAAAAATAAATTTGAGTAAAGAGGATTGATCTAAAAGAGATTGCCTAAGAGAAAGAGATGTGAGACAGCTCTGATACGAGAGAGATGTCCCATTGCTGGCTTGAAGATGGAAGGAACTGGCAAGGAATACAGGTGGGCTCTAGGAGCTCTGAGGCTGGCTAATAGTCAGCAAGGAAATAGACTTGTCAACTACAGCTGCAAAGAACTAAAGTCTGCCAACAACCTGAATTGAGCTTGGAAGTGGATTCTTCTCCAGAGCCTCTAGATAAGAGCACAGTCTGGCTGATACCTGGATTTGAGCCTGTGAGACCCTAAGCAGAGAACCTAACTGAGCCATCTAGACTCCTGACCCACAGAAACTTTAGATATCATGAAGGATACTGTTTTAAACTGTTAAATGTGTGAAAATTTGTTATGCAACAAAAAAAAAACCTAATACAGCTTATAGGCTTCAGTCTCATTTCTCTTCAGATTATTAGAGAGAGCGTGTCCCCCTTCCCCAACACCACTTATCCCCCTAAAAGAAAAAGAATCCAACTCATTGGTAGGTTGACTGTAGGTTTTTAGGGTACTCCCAGTGACTGAGTGTAGCATGAATGGCTTGACAGAATTAGAATTAGGTAATGCCTAAGAAATTCTCAAAAAAGGGAGCCCTCCTGCATTGTTGGTGGGAATGTAAATTGGTGCAGCCCCTATGGAAAACAGTTTGAAGTTTCCTTAAAAAACTAGAAATGGAGTCGCCATATGATCTAGCAATCCTACTCCTGGGCATATATCTGGACAAAACTATAATTCAAAAATATACATGCACCTCCAAGTTCATAGTGGTACTATTTACAATAACCAAGACATGGAAGCAACCTAAATGTCCACTGACAGATGAATGAATAAAGAAAACATGCTATGTATACAAACTTTGCCGACAAAGGCCCGTATAGTCAAAGCTGTGGTTTTTCCAATAGTCATGTATGAATGTGAGAGTTGGACCTAAAGAAGGTTGAGCACTGAAGAATTGATGCTTTTGATTTGTGGTGTTGGAGAAGATTCTTGAGAGTCCCTTGGACTGCCAGGAGATCAAACCAGTCAATCCTAAAGGAAATCAACCCTGAAGCTCCAATATTTTGGCCTCCTGATGCAAAGAGCCGACTGATTGGAAAAGATGCTGATGCTGGGAAAGATTGAAGGCAAAAGGAGAAGGGGGCAGCAGAGGATGAGATAGTTAGATAGCATCACTGACTCAACGGACGTGAATTTGAGCAAACTCCAGGAGATGATGGAGGACAGGGGAGCCTGGCTTGCTGCAGTCCATGGGGTCACAAAGAGTTGAACACAACTTAGTGAACAACAACAAATACACACACACACAAATATTACTCAATCATAAAAAATAATGAAATAATGCCATTTGTAGCTACATGGATGGACCTAAAAATTACCATACTAAGTGAAGTTAAGTCTGACAGAGGGAAGACAAATACATGGTATCACTTATATGTGGAATTGAAATATGACACAAATGAACTTATTTAGAAAACAGAAACAGACTCACAGACATAGAAAACAAACATGGTTACCAAAGGGGAAAAGGGGATCAGTTCAGTTCAGTCACTCAGTCGTGTCCAACTCTTTGTGATGCCACGGACTGATAAGGGAGAATAAATTAGGATCTTGGGATTATCAGATTAAAAACTATTAAGTATAAAATAGATAAACACTGAGGTCCTACTTTATAGCACAAGGAACTATATTGACTATCCTATAATAAGGGGCTAGTGTACTGGGATGAACCAGAGGGATGGGATAGGGAGGTAGGTGGGAGGAGGGTTCAAGAGGGGGAACACATGTACACTCGGGGCAGATTCATGTCAATGTATGGCAAAACCAGTGCAAATATTGTAATTAGCCTCCAATTAAATAAATTTAAAAAAAGAATATGAAAAAATACTTTATGATTCTTATAATTTTGCTGTACACTAGAAACTAATGCAACATTTTAAATCAACTACACTTCAATTAAAATAAGAATTTATCAAAAATACTATGCCTGAATAAGTTCAAGTTTTCCTGTTGCTTAGACTTTAAATTTTTGTTGTCTGGGGGAAAGAACCAGCATAAAATACAAGAAGCAAAATCAAGACATTACAGTTCAGAGAAAGGAAATGAGATCAGAAAACATAGAGTATTGCTTACAGTAAGTTTTCTTGGACATGCTCAGGCTGAGAATAAGAAGAAAAGAACCATAACAAACCAAAGCAAGTCAAGAGGAAGACCAGGCAGGTGACAGGAAGAATAGCTGTTGACAGTGACTTAACTGGCTTCCCATTGTGGTCTGTAGACCCAGTTCTCTGAGCATTTTTCTGTAGCTGATCCTTGGTCATGAAACCTCCTCTGTGAATCCTCAGTCAAGTGCTTGTGGAGTGTCTTCAGTGTGTCTAATAGCACCTACTGACCATTTGCTGAGTCTTTGTCCTTCTCAATTCACTTTTCATTGTTCTTGGCAATAATGGCACAATATATAGCGTGGATAGTGGAAAGCCTTCATACCTTATAGCCAGGCCAATTTTACATTAAAATTCTAGCTCTGCATTGTATTAACTGTGGGACCATGGGTAAGATTTTAAAGTTAATGTTCTTATCTGTAAAATAGGAATAACAGTCTGTTTCTTCTAGAGCTGTTGAGAAAATTGCATGAGACATTTTGCAAAGCACCTATTAGAATGCTTGACAAATAATCGGTGTTTAATAAATAGTAGCACTGCTGCTATTATCATCATCAGGGCAAGTCCAGGAAGAAAGAACTCTTTCAGAAACCGTTAAGGAAACAGAGGAGCGACAAACTTGGGAGGAGTACAATACATTAAAAATAATGGTCCCCATAGTGGTAGTCTCAGAACTGTGAATGGAATGGAGGTACGTGACTTTAGGTTAGCTATGGAGAGGGAAGGAGTCTTTGCTTAGAGGTTACCTTCTTAACAAGGCCACCTTGACTACTGTATTTAATACTGAAACCTGATACTAAACCCACCTTGGTTCGTATATCCAGTTCCTCAACATTATTTTTTTCTATAGACTTAGCCCCTTGTAATATACTTTATAATTTACTTATTATACTTATTGTTTGCATATTTCTTCATAATCCCAGTACACAACAGTAATATGAGTTTAAATTTTTTATTTTGTACTTTGTCCTGTCCTGTTTCTTTCTTTCTTGTCATTTCATTTTTCTCTCTTATGTGATTGTATTTTTGGTCACTCCATTCCCTCCCTGCCCTCACATAACTGGAACATCAGCACTGCGCTTTAGTTATTTTAGTAGTTTTCCTTAAAATAACAACATGTATTGTGCACTTACAAGGTGTAATATTGATATCTTACTGCCCTTATTGCTGCCAATGCAAGAATATTAGGATGTTTTTACTTTATCCCTTCTTAATTTATATGTTAATGTTTGTCATACATTTAAATTGTCCATATTTGTAAACCCAGAAGTCACTATTATTTGTTGTTTTCTATAGTCAGTATTTTTTATATCTACCCACGTATTTATGTCTTATTTTGTTCTTCATTCTTTGCTGTGTCTCTGACCTTCTGTCTGGGGTAATTTTCCTCCTTCCAAAAGTACCCTTTGGAAACTTAGTGTGGGTCAGCTAAGACATGCTCTTTCTGTTTGTGTTTGTCTTGGGTTTGCTTTCATTATTGAAATCCCTGGGTATAGAAGTTTGGATGGCACTTTATATCATTGAATACACCATTTCATTGTCTTCAGGTTTCTGTTGTCAGCTGTCAAACTGTCACTTCTTTGAAGACAATCTGTTTTTAAGATCTCTGGTTATTTTAAGGTTTTTTTCCCTCTTTGTCTTTCTATGATTTGTCTCGGTATATAGATTTATTTTTATTTATCTTGTGATTCACTGAGAATCTTGAATTTAATAATAGACAAATCTGATGAAAATTCTATGAAATCATTCTGTGAAAAATTCTCAGCCATTTCCTCAAATATTGTCTACCTCATTCTTTTCTCTCCTTGGACCCCAATAAACATATTATACATTAAATCTTCTCATTTCATCCAAGTGTCTTATCTTGTCTGTTTTCTTTTTGTTTTTCTCCATAATGTATTCTGGATAATTTCTTCTGATCTATACTCCTCTTATAGATGTACTTCCCTGGTGGCTCAAACGGTAAAGCGTCTGCCTACAATGCAAGAGACGCGGGTTCAATCCCTGGGTGGGGAAGATCTCCTGGAGAAGGAAATAGCAACCCACTCCAGTATTCTTGCCTGGAAAATCCCTGAACGGAGGAACCTGGTAGGCCACAGTCCATGGGGTCACAAAGAGTCTGACACGACTGAGCAACTTCACTTTCACTTTCATACTCCTCTTAACCAATTCTTTCTTCAGCTGTCAGCTGCTCTGAAATCTATCCTCTGAGTTTAAAATTTGGGCTATTATATCTTTTTGTTTCAATATCCCACGCCTTGGTATTTTTCTTTTGTCTCTTATGCTGATTCTTGCTCACACTAAGACAATATTATCTTTAAGAGAGGATTTGCCTGTGCTGGGTTTTTAGGGGAGAGTTTATGGCCAGGACTGCCTTAATCCAGCTTCTAGATTTGAGACTACCAGATGATGAGGAGCCAGGCAAATCCATGCAAGACTAGATTTGCTTTTCAGTCACTGCCATCCCAGCCTTTCAGAAGAAACCAGAACAAAGCGAGGGTTGGTTTATCAAGTAGATTGCAAGTTTTCTCTTTGCTCTTCCATTCTATAAGGCCCTTTGAGGCAACTGGTTCCTAAGAGTGGAGAATTGCCCTATGGGCAAAAATAGCTGTGTATGTTTGAGCTTCCTGCTCTGGCTTCTCTTGTCCTCAATCTTTAACTGTCAAAATTGAAGTACCTTGTATTTATACTTCCAAGAAGATTCTGTGTGTGTGTATCCAGATTTTATTTTGTTTTTCAGTAGGAAGTTTAGTCCAGGTTACTTACTATTCTTGAAAGCAGAACTTTCTGGTTCTTTCCTGATCCTTGGGTTTGATAGTGAAATCGTACCCTTGTAGCATGGTATACATTTTTTACTTTTTAGGGGAGAAGAAGGTGTCAACAACAGATCACCCTTGAAGAAGTCCCCTCTGTGCATATGTGCCAGGCACAACCCTTTATACCTTCTGTTATCTCTTCAGAACCTTTGAGTAGCTGTTATCTCCATTTCACAGTTTAAATAAAGTGAGCCCAGATAGACTGAATAAGTGGCCAAATGTCATCAGAGTTTGTAATGGGCAGATGCAAGATTCAGCCCCAAGTCTTTTGAACACTCAAGCCTGCTCTGTTTATGCTCTGATTATGTTATGTTTTATTATATTATGATTATATTATGTTTATACTCTGATTATGTTATGCTTTGATTCAGAGAGGAGAAAGTTAAAGTCTTTCAGGGGTTAGCATACCTTATCTTAAAGGGACTTTTTCATTCTAAGGGATGTTTGCAATTGTAGTGTTTGTATTTCCAGGTTGCTTGGGCATACCAAAAGGAAGTTGTAAATTCATTGTGAAATATTGAGGTGCAAGGATTCTTAGCTAGGAGAATACATTTTTTTCATTTAAAAATTTCAGTGATCACTCAGTGGAGCTGCCTGAAATTTATGATTAAAAACATGTTCTTTTATATGATCTAAACCCATGTATTTTGTATCTATGCTAGCTAGCTATTCTTCATGCTTCATTCCTTATTTATTTTTTTCATATTGGTTGCTATAAAATAAAGGATTTGATTAAAGTACAGGAAACTAACTGCGTGGGTATTGATTTTTAATGAATTGAATGATAGTCACTGGTTAAAATGTTTCTCATTTCATGATCTAATGTCTGTTACTGATTTAAGCCTGCACTTAAAATTTTCAGTCTTCAATTCACCATTAATTAGAAACTGTGAAGTTTCGTTGTCTTCTAAGTCTTGAATTTATTTGCTTGTAATTTCACTCAAAAAGGTGATTATATGGATAAAATAAGTAGTTTGTATCCATTTTTTATATCTTGTGGTGATAAACTGTTATAGAGATTGAGGCTTACATTTAATCTTGTCAGATTATACAAATTGAAATTTGTTTTAAGTAAACTGATTAAAACTGTTAAAATGGGTGAATTTAACTCAGATGACCATTATATCTACTACTGTGGGCACGAATCCCTTAGAAGAAATGGGGTAGCCATCATAGTCAAGAAAAGAGTCCGAAATGCAGTACTTGGGTGCAACCTCAAAAACGACAGAATGATCTCTTGTTCGTTTCCAAGGCAAACCATTCAATATCACAGTAATCCTAGTCTATGTCGTGACCAGTAACACTGAAAAAGCTGAAGTTGAACGGTTCTGTGAAGATCTACAAGACCTTTTAGAACTAACACCTGAAACAGATGTCCTTTTTGCATTCCAGGGGACTGGAATGCAAAAGTAGGAAGTCAAGAAATACCTGGAGTAACAGGCAAATTTGGCCCTGGAGTACAGAATGAAGCAGGGCAAAGGCTAATAGAGTTCTGCCAAGGGAACTCACTGGTCATAGCAACACCCTCTTCCAGCAACACGAGAGAAGACTCTACACATGGACATCACCAGATATCCAACACCAAAATCAGATTGATTATATTCTTTGTAGCCAAAGATGGAGAAGCTCTATCCAGTCAGCAAAAATAAGACGGGGAGTGGACTGTGGCTCAGATCATGAACTCCTTATTGCCAAATTCATACATAAATTGAAGAAAGTAGTAAAAACCACTAGACCATTCAGATATGACCTAAATCAAATCCCTTACAATTATACAGTGGAAGTGAGAAATAGATTTAAGGGACTAGATCTGATAGAGTGCCTGATGAACTATGGTCAGAGGTTCATGACACTGTATAGGAGACAGGCAACAAGACCATCCCCAAGAAAAAGAAATGCCAAAAAGCAAAATGGTTGTCTAAGGAGACCTTACAAATAGCTGTGAAAAGAAGAGAAGTGAAAAGGAAAGATATGCCCATTTGAATGCAGAGATCCAAAGAATAGCAAGGAAATATGAGAAAGCCTTCCTCAGTGATCAATGCAAAGAAATAGAGGAAAACAATAGAATGGGAAAACTAGAGATCTCTTCAAGAAAATTAGAGATACCAAGGGAACATTTCATGCAAAGATGGGCTCAATAAAGGACAGAAATGGTACGGACCTGACAGAAGCAGAAGATATTAAGAAGAGGTGGCAAGAATACACAGAAGACCTATACAAAAAAGATTTCCACGACCCAGATAATCATGATGGTGTGATCACACACCTAGAGCCAGACATCCAGGAGTATGAAGTCAAGTGGGCCTTAGGAGGCATCACTATGAACAAAGCTAGTGGAGGTGATGGATTTCCAGTTGAGCTATTTCAAATCCCGAAAGATGATGTGTGAAAGTGCTGCACTCAATATGCCAGCAAATTTGGAAGACTCAGCAGTGGCCACAGGACTGGAAAAGGTCAGTTTTCATTCCAATCCCAAAGAAAGGCAATGCCAATGAATGCTCAAACTACTGCAAAATTGCACTCATCTCACATGCTAATAAAGTAATGCTCAAAATTCTCCAAGCCAGACTTCAGCAATACGTGAACAATGAACTTTCAGATGTTCAAGCTGGATTTAGAAAAGGCAGAGGAACCAGAGATAAAATTGCCAACATCTGCTGGATAATCAAAAAAGCAAGATAATTCCAGGAAAACATCTGCTTTATTGACCATGCCAAAGCCTTTGACTGTGTGGATCACAACAAACTGTGGAAAATTCTTCAAGAGATGGGAATACCAGACCATGTAACCTGCCTCTTGAGAAATCTGTATAAAGGTCAGGAAGCAACAGTTAGAACTGGACATGAAACAACACACTGGTTCCAAATAGGAAAAGGAGTACGTCAAGGCTGTATATTGTCACACTGCCTATTTAACTTATATGCAGAATACATCATGAGAAATGCTGGGCTGGATGAAGCACAAGCTGGAATCAAGATTGCCAGGAGAAATATCAATAACCTCAGATATGCAGATGACACCACCCTTATGGCAGAAAGTGAAGAAGAACTAAAGAGCCTCTTGATGAAAGTGAAAGAGGAGAGTGAAAAAGTTGGCTTGAAGCTCAACATTCAGAAAACAAAGATCATGGCATATGGTCCCATCACTTCATGGAAAATAGATGGGGAAACAGTGGAAATAGTGGCTGACTTTTATTTTGGGGTCTCCAAAATCACTGCAGATGGTGACTGCAGCCATGAAATTAAAAGACGCTTACTCCTTGGAAGGAAAGTTATGACTAACCTAGACAGTATATTAAAAAGCAGAGACATTACTTTGCCAACCAAGTTCTGTCTAGTCAAGGCTATAGTTTTTCCAGTAGTCATGTATGGATGTAAGAGTTAGACTATAAAGAAAGCTGAGCACTGAAGAATTGATGCTTTTGAACTATGGTGTTGAAGAAGGCTCTTGAGAGTCCCTTGGACTGCAAGGATATCCAGCCAGTCCATCCTAAAAGAGATCAGTCCTGAGTGTTCATTGGAGGGAGTGATGTTGAAGTTGAAGCTCCAATACTTTCGCCACCTGATGCGAAGAGCTGACTCATTGGAAAAGACCCTGATGCTGGGAAAGATTGAAGGCAGGAGGAGTAGGGGACAACAGAGGTTGAGATGGTTTAATGGCATCACCATTTCAATGGACGTGAGTTTGAGTAAACTCCAGGAGTTAGTGATGGACAGGGAGGCCTGGCGTGCTTTGGTCCATGGGGTTGCAAAGAGTCAGATACAACTGAGAGACTGAACTGAACTGAAACTGTTTAAATAGTCAAACAAACAAAAGATTGAATTAATTAATTTTGAGTTCTTGTTTGTCACAGTTAATTTTATAAACTTTTAGATTAAAAAGCTTTCTGAATTTTAGGAACTGTGTTTCGTTCTGTGCAATTACAGGAAACTATTTTTGTAAAATGCTTCAAGTTTACAAGGCCTATTTTAAAGCATTAAAGTGTTTAAGAAGAGATGTTAGTGTATGTTGAGTGTTTTTTGAATTTTAATTTATGATAACATTAGAAGGATTTTGAATTGGCAATCAACATCTCTAGTAAAAAAAATTCATTTTTGAAGAAGTATTTTAAAATTAGTTAACTTGGTATATGATCTTACAACTTTTTATCTACCTTTTAGCAATTAACACTGACAAATAAAAATTTCTATTTCTACTAGATAAGTGAAAATCTCCCCTAAGGGATTAAAGAGATATAAAAGCTATTAAAGAGTTGTAAGTTGAGATTAACTGAAATATAATGCAAGTGTCTTAAAGGTGACAGCTTTGTTTATGCATTCTCAAATGGCTTTATCTGTCCATTTGTCTATCCAGAAAGCACTTACTGAGTCTTTATTACCATAATATCAGGTATAGTTCTACATGCTAGAGATACAGGATGGATAAGAGAAAATCCTAGCCCTCAAAGAGCTAGTGTAGTCTACCAGTAGATCTTTTTTAAAAAGTTGATCTTCAGTTCTATATAACCTTACTTATGTAAATTACTGTAATCCCTAACTTTTCTCACTTTCTATAATGTGTAAGACTCAATAATGAAATTGTTATTAAAAATACCACTTCCCAGCCACTGTGCCATAAACTGAAATATGCTAAATAGATGCTGGTGTCTTAGCTCTCCTTTTAGACTCAGGAAGGCTGTGAGGCAGTATGAGTGTGTGTGTGTATACATATGCTTGTGTGCATACCTAATGTGTTGAGAGAATGGAAAGACACCCCTATTCTAGTCTACTTTGGCTAGTTTTGTGTTCCTCAGCCTTTTAGGATTTGAAGAATACCAATACTAAATGCAGGCTCATGTGTCCAATGCACAGTAAGGTCGAAGAATACCAAACTGTAGGAGTTTGAAACAGAGAAAAGTTTGTTGCAGGGCCAAGTAAGGGGACTGGTAGCTCGTGCCCCACCCCCCCAACCCTGAATTCCCTGAAGGGTTTCAGCAAAGCATTTTTAAAGGACAGGTGAGGGAGGGGTGGCTGTAGGGTGTGTGATCAGTTCATGCGCAGTTCTCTCATTGGTTGATGTTGAGGTAACAGGGCAGTTAACTTTATTAATCTTTAGTCACCAGTATGTCTGGAGGTATGTACTCATGATCATCAAGTGATTAATTTCTTCCGTTTGTTGGAGGTTTTTAGCATCTGGAAAACTCAAGAAATATCCATGAGATACTATAATATGGGAGCTTCTGAGAGGAGCTGAAACAGAGGATATGGGGGAAGGGCCTCACCAAGGAACACCCCATTACAGTTACTTATCCTAAAATTCTGAACCAGAAGTCATGGAAAACTCTGTTATGAACCCGATGAACTTAATGGCTACTATTTTTAACTTAGATAAAAAATTTTAACTTGGATATAAA
Source organism: Moschus berezovskii (assembly GCF_049115385.1). NCBI lineage: Eukaryota > Metazoa > Chordata > Mammalia > Artiodactyla > Moschidae > Moschus > Moschus berezovskii. Next base: position 39,903,700 of record NC_142488.1, on the reverse strand, counting down.
AGAACTCACTTCTCTCACAGTTTTGAATGGAATGGATTCCTAATGCTAGCCAATGACAAAGGTTGAAAATGCAGACTTTCATTTTTAGGACATGGTGGTGTAAGACTCACTTTTAACTGCCCTTTCCCTATGAAATACAACTGAGCAGTTATTCAACTGACAGCAGCAAAAGAGCTCAAAATTGGAAAGAAGGCAGACTAGCTAGGAACCTCAGCACTTCAGAAATGACAATATGGAGAGTTCATGAGGTTTTCTTTTTACCTTCCGATTACTCCTGGGCTGGCTGTTAGAGAGACCTACTATCCAGAACCCATCACAGGGCATAGAAAACAAAAACAAAAGCCTGCTTTCCCTGACCAAAGGACTTGGAAAGGGGAAACCTGACAGAGACCTAGTTGGGTCCACATCTGGGGCCTAGTGGGCAATCTGATCTGCCCACAGCCCCAGCCGGAGCAACAAAGGCCTAGCCATCCCAGCCCTTGCTCCACAGCTGGGGCCTTGGCATGTAGTCTACCTGCTAGCAGCAGCAGCTGCAGCAGCAGACATGGCCATTTCAACCCCCATGCCACAATCCAGGCCCGTCATCTGTCCTGTTGACAGTAGCAGCAAGAGCAAAGACCTTGCTATACTAGTCTCTTCCCTGCTGCCCTCCACCTCATGACAGAAAGAATCCCAGGCCCAGTAGCTTCTGATATCCTCTCCTTCAAGATTGCCCTACGCTAGCGACAGGCCCTGGGAAGCACCTTTTGTTCCTGAGGATGGCATCAATAGGGATTGACTGGGAGCTCCCAGCAGCACCAGAAGAATGAAGCAGACCAAAATAGCATTGTAAGGTCTTAGAAAACTAAACTGTCACTGGAACTAAACCCCACATAATTAGTCTAGAGCTGATACACTAAACCTAAATAGGGCAACTGCCTGCTAAAATAGAAAATCTGTGATTAAGTGTCTCCTAACACAATGACCAAAATATCCAGGCTACAGTTGAAAACCATTTGTCATACCACGTACCAGAAAAACCACAATTTGAATGAGAGGAGACATTCATCAGAGGCCAATAGTGCGTTGAATCAGATTTCAGAATTATCTCATGATGGTTTTAATTCAGCTATCGTAAAATTGCTCGACGAATTGGTCACAAATTTTTCTTGAAACAAATGGAAAGATAGAATATCTCAGCAAAGTAGAGCCAAGAGCATTTCCTAATGAATTGGATTTGCAATGTGGAAAGAATAAAGGGATCAAGATTGGCACCATAATTTTTGGCTAAGCAACTGGAAGGAAATACGGAGTTGGCCTTCAGATGGAGTTCAGTTTCAGACGTGCTGTGGGATGTGATGGCCCTGTCTTTTCCTATCCTCCATGCCCAATATACTGTGTGCCTTATTAGTTAAAAGGAAGTCCTTTTATGAGTACTGAAAGGTTGAACCATCCTTGGGAAACTGGCTAACACTGAGCATTACTAACTCACATAGTCTTTGTGACATGCAAGGATTTCAGTTCTTTACCTAACTTGAAAAATTCCCCAACTGTTTGCATATTTAATTTTACTATCTTACACAAGCAGTTATATCCACTTATTTTATACTCTTATTTCTTTCTCCTAAAGCAATTACTTTCCAGATCATCTACTTTACTTCTTTAGACCTAGAAACTGATGACTACAATCATGATTCAAAACCTATTTTCTGCTGCCCTGCACTGAGCTGAATAATTGGATATAAATGCTTATTTCCTTTGTATGCTTTGCCTTTTTGTTAACTGATTTTTTTTTTTTTTGGTTAAAAGACCAGAGGTTGCATTATTGCCTGCTGAATATGCTTATATTAACATTTGTAAAAAGTAAATTACTTTTGGGACTATTAATGAATCGACATTTAAATTGCACAGTTAAATGTTTTCCATCCTTTACTAAGCAAACAATTGGATTACCACCGCCCCCTTTGTAAGAATGTAAGCAATTTCTGTGCTATGTTTGAGGAGAATATTTGTTTCTGAAAAAAAGTTGTTTAAAATCTGGGTGATTCATGGCTGTTACAACATCATAATTTGTATTGTTATAAATATTAACATTTCAATAATCATATCCAAAGTGTTTTTTGAGAAACATTAACGATTAATAAGTGCTACATGGATGATTTGGGTAGACTATGGTAAAGAGATGTTTGTTTCCTAACTGTAGGACTTGGCTGCTAATGTGTAGTGTAAATATGGAATATGGGTGGAGGGTAGGGATTGTATATGGTATTTACCAAACTTACTTGACAGAGAAACTTTTATTCTTTCAGGATTCTACAAGATGCTGATTTGGGAAACCCTTTAGAGTGTTTGCTAATTACATTTTTTTTCTATGCTACTGTATAAATTTTGCATAATCTTGATGCAACTAAAATGAATAATAGAGAAAGAAGTATTGCTGGCTTTGCAATTTCTTTCACTAACTAATTTAAATTTTATTTAATTCAGAAGTAGATCTAACTTATTACGGAGATCCATGCAACATGGCTCTGGATGGGAAGAGATTAGCAGTACTCCATGGAAGTATGACTGGAAAAAAATGTTAATGAAGATAGCAACTTCCGCACTCAAATATTAATTAGGTGCAGAGTGGTAATTAATGGCAGGCTTCCATGGGGTTGCAAAGAGTAGGACACAACTGAGCAACTGAACTGAACTGAACAATACTGTTATAGGCTAATGTAGCATTTGGAAAACAGTCGATGTTCGTGACATATTAACAGAATATATTCCTTTTATAAATAGGATTTACAATGTAATTTCATACTGTCAGACTCCTGTAATTATTAGTTTCAGCTTATAAAGACTGGATTATGCACACAGAATTTGACAGTTGTGATAATGTTAGTACAGTCATTTCAATATCCGTGGGGGATTGCTTCCAGAACCCCGTGGATACCAAACTCCTCTGATGCTCAAGTCCCTTATAAAATGGCATAATATTTGTCTGTAGCTTATACACATCCTCTCATATACTTTAAATCACCTCTAGATTATTTATAATACCTAATACAGTGTAAATGCTATGTAAATATTTGCTTATGTGCAGCAAACTTAAGTTTTGTTTTTTGGAACTTTCTGGAGATTTTGTTTGAATCTACAGATGTGGAACCGGTGGATAAAGATGACCACCTATACTAATGATAAGTCAGTTCATGAACACCAGGAGAAAAGATCAGGTGCAAGTTTCCCAAAAGTTGTTTCTCTATTGAGTATTTTCATTGGGCCGGTTTCTGTCCCACATTTAGAAAATAGCAAAATGTGAATGTGTAGCTCTTAAGAGGGAAAATTACTCTTTTCTTATACCAGCCTTGAAAAGAATGGAGGGAACTTCTTTGTTCATGTCTAGGGCAGACTCTTCTAAGCACTTGGTCTTTATGGCTGTACTTCTGTACGATTCTGTGTTCTAAGAACTTGCCTTTAGCACTTCTTTTTTCTTTCTGGGCTTCTTGTAGTCTTTCTGTGGGAGGTGTTTCCAGCAATCCCTTGGGAGGAATTGGGGGATATGTTCTTGTTTTCTTGGGTTCTGTCTTCTGTCCTTTTCGGTCCGTACTCGCATTCACATCAATGGCTCCTGGTCACTCATGCTTCCTAGGGAGTGTAGAGATGAGGACTTAGATTCTAGAGTTTCATATGTCTAGGCCTCAGCCCTGACTAACCGTTTGGCCACAGACAACCTGACTTAGCCTCGGTTTCCTAATCTTTAAAATAGAGGCTAGTAGTATATTTGCTATTATGATAAATAATGATAAATTATGATGAATGAGAGAATCTATATAGAGTTCTCAGCAGCATGCTTGGCTCATGGTATGCTGCAAATGGCAGTTGATGTTGTCTTTATCATCTACATGTTGACCCTTCCTTAAACTATATACTTCTATCTAATTGCACTCTCTAAATCTCTGCCTTGATCCATGGAAAGGAATAATTTGGAAATTGGTATTTTCAAACACAACTGTGTGTCTCTTTTCTTTCTCAGCCTTCTACCAGTTCTTTCTCCTGTAGTAGTCGCATTTTCATTTGCTGGTATCATTATTTATCCTGTAACCTTTGCCAGAAATCTGTATGTCATTCTTTCAACCAACCCCCAACCATCCCCTAGCTAATCACTAATTAACTATGTTGCTTGTCAGTTTAAGTCTCTCTCAGTTGTATCTACTGATGCATCGGTTTAGGTCTTTATCATCTTGCTGCTGCTGCTAAGTCACTTCAGTCGTGGCCAACTCTGTGTGACCCCATAGACAGAAGCCCACCAGGCTCCCCTGTCCCTGGGATTCTCCAGGCAAGAACACTGGAGTGGGTTGCCATTTCCTTCTCCAATGTGTGAAAGTGGAAAGTGAAAAGTGAAAGCGAAGTCGCTCAGTCGTGTCCGACCCTCAGCGACCCCACGGACTACAGCCTACCAGGCTCCTCCATCCATGGGATTTTCTAGGCAAGAGTACTGGAGTGGCTTGCCATTGCTTAGGCTAATGTAATAACTTCTTGAGTGGCCCCGACTCACTCCTCAACCTATTTTCCCTTCTCCTATCACTGTGGTCTCTGATGCCTTTCTCCTTTTCCAGCCACTTCTCACCCTCCAATTTTTCATGCCAGCAATACCAATCTTTATCTTTATCTTCCCTTTGGTTAATTGGTGGTGGTTCTTCACGTTTTTCCTACATCTATCGTAGTACATCTCATTATAAATGTAATGAAGTTCCTAGGAAGGACACAGGAAGTTCACACCATTTATTGAAGGTTTCTTCAGATATGTAAGTTTTTGTTTGTAAACCTCTGAGAACTTTATATTATAGATGTCACTCTGAAGTTTACATGTAACAGCTTAATGGATTAAGTTCAATTCAGTTAGATGTAAAAGTACAGTTAACATAATCCATGTTGACTTTATTATGTCGAGACATAAACACAGTTTTTCTTCATTTATATATATATATATGCCATTTAAAATAATTTATATGGTATATATATTTTAAAATTAAGACCTCTTTTGATTAATGAGATCTTAGGGATGTATCCCTCAGCTGTTACAATTATTTTTAACTAGAAAATATGTGTATGGAGGAGTGTATAGTGTGTGTGTCTGTGTGCCTGCACATATGTGTATTTTAAAGAATGCTAATAAAATGAAAACCCATGAATCTATTATCCAAGTTAAGAATAAAATATTACTAAGACCTTTAAAAGCCCCCTGTGTACCCTTTTCTGATCATAACCTCCCTTTCTCCCATAACCATTGTCCTGGCTTTTGTACTCAAGATTCCTTTTGATTTTCTTTATAGCTTTACCATCTATATATTATCCCTAAACAGTATATTGTTTATTCATTAAAAATGAGTGATAAAAGTTAGCTGTGTAAGGAAAGGGCAATAATACCACTATTGTGTGAAGAATCAGAAGGGAAGAGAAGACAAACAGAACCTCTTGTTCAGTCTGGCTTCACATACCTGAGATCATATAGGAGGCCCTGCTAGGAAGTCCATTGGCAAGATCGCGAGTAAATCCCCAAACACAGGGCTCTCCACAGGCAGGACATCCGTGCTATAGTGCAGGACGGGGTACTGAACATTCAGCTGGAATGCGGTCAGGGGGCATGGGCTGCTCTGCATTTCCTGCTTTTCAGTTCACTGAGGTGGCCTCCCAATCAGCTATTCCTGAGAACACTGCTGTGGAGTGAAGTGAGAGTCCTCTGCTGATCTGGGCCACAGAGAGGAGCAGGAATCTCATCAGCCCCTGGTCAGAAAAAGCAAAACAGAGCAATCTGGCCCCAGCTTATGGGGTTCTTCTGTTTTCAAGTTAAAAGGTGGCATTGGGAATCTTTGATGGCTCAGTGCATAGCTGACAGCCTGAGATCTTACTCTCATTCCTGTGTTGAAGGCATTTGCTGTCCCTTGACTATCCTGTTTTTACTGGTCTGCTCTCTTGTTCTAGCAAATACATCCTACAATAATTTCTTCAGAAAGTATGCATTGCAAATAAGGTATTGAGGTTTTTTGTGTCTGAAAAAAAAATTCTTTTTTGCTATTATCGATTTTTCTGACTAGATGTAGAATTTAAAGGTTAGAAATAATTTTTCTTCATGGTTCTGAAGGTGCTCTACTATCTTTTTGCCTCTAGTGTTGCCATTGAGAGATGGGAAACCACAGCAGTTTCTGTGTGTTAACTGTATCATCCTCTCCTCCTTGTGCACCCTTACTCCTACTTCTAGAAATCTGAATGTTCTCTGGCCCACAGGGTTCTTAAATTTCACGGTGCCGTGTATGAACATGTATGTATTACCTATTTTGCTGAGTACTTTGTGGGTCCTTTTTTTCATTTAAATTTTATATTGGAGAATAGTCGATGTACAATGTTGTTTTAGTTTCAGGCATACAGCAAAGTGATTCAGTTATACATATACATGTAACTATTCTTTTATAAATTATCTTCCCATTTAGATTATTACAGAATGTTGTGCAGCATTCCCTGTGCTATACAATAGGTCCCTGTTGATAATGTATTTTAATTATAGCAGTGTATACTTGTCAGTCCCAAACTCCCAATCTATCCCTCCTTCCACCCTTCCCCCTGGTAAACATAAATTTGTACTGTCTGTGAATACATATCTGTTTTGTAAATAAGTTCATGTATCATTTTTTTAGATTGCACATAAAAACAATATCATATGGTATTTGTTTTTGTCTTAGTATGACAATCTCTAGATTCATCCATGTTGCTGCAAAATAGCATTATTTAATTTTTTGTAGCTAAGTAGTATTTCATTGTAGAAATATACCACATCTTCTTTATCCATTCATCTGCTGATGAACATTTAGATTGCTTCCATGTCTTGGCTGTTGTAAATAGCACTGCAATGAGCATAGGGGTGCATGTATCCTTTTGAACCATGTTTTTCTCTGGTTATATGCCTAGGAGTGGGATTGCTGGATCATATGGTAACTCTAAGTTTTGTTTCTTAAGGGACCCCCATACTGTTCTCCATAGTGGCTGTACCAGTTTACATTCCCTCTAACAGGAGTGTTCCCTTCTCTCCACACCCTCTCCAGCATTTATTGTTTATAGGCTTTTTGATAATAGCCATTCTGACAGATATGAGGTAATATCTCATTGTAGTTTTGATTTGCATTTCTCTAATAATTAGCAATGTTGAGCATCTTTTCATGTGTGTCTCATTTAGCCATCTGTATGTCTTCTTTGGAGAAACATCTATTTAGGTCTTCTGACTATTTTTTGATTAGGTTGTTTGCTTTTTTGATACTGAGCCATAAGAGCTGTTTATAAATTTTGGAGACTAATCCTTTGTCAGTTGCATCATTAGCAAATATTTTCTCCCATTCTGTGGGCTGCCTTTTTGTTTTGTTTATGATTTCCCTTGCTGTGCAAAAGCTTTTGAGTTTAATTAGGTCCCATTTGTTTATTTTTGCTTTTATTTCCATTACTCTAGGAGACAGCTCAGAAAAAATGTTGTGTGATTAATGTCAAAGAGTGTTCTGCCTACGTTTTCCTCTAAGAGTATTATAGTAACTGATCTTATATTTAAACCTTTAATCCATTTTGAGCTTATTTTTCTGTATGGTGCTAAAGAATGTTTTGATTTCATTTTTTTACAAGTAACTGTCTAGTTTTCCCAGCACCATTTATTGAAGAAACTGTCTTTCCTGCGTTGTTTAATTTTGTTTCCATTGTTGTAGATTAATTGGCCACAAGTACATGAATTTATTTCTGGGCTTTCTATCCTGTTCCACTTTATCTATATTTTTGTTTTTGTGCCAGTACTGTACTGTTTTGATGACTCTAGCTTTGTAGTACAGTCTGCAGTCAGCAAGTCTGATTCCCTTTTTCTTTATCAAGATCACTTTTGGTATTTGGGGTTTATGTTTCCATGCAAATTTTGCAATTTCTTTTTGTTATAGTTCTGTGAAAAATGCCATTGGTAATTTGATAGGGATTACATTGAATCTGTAAATTGCCTTGGGTACTGTAGTCATTTTGACAATATTGATTCTTGTAATCCAAGAATATGGTATGTCTCTCCATCTATTTGTGTCATCTTTGATTGCTCTTATCACTTTCTTATAATTTTCAGAGTACAGGTCTTTTGTCTTCTTGCTGCTGCTGCTACTGCTAAGTCGCTTCAGTCGTGTCCAACTCTGTGCGACCCCATAGACGGCAAATGACCAGGTTCCGCCGTCCCTGGGATTCTCCAGGCAAGAACACTGGAGTGGGTTGCCATTTCCTTCTCCAATGTGTGAAAGTGAAAAGTGAAAGTGAAGTCGCTCAGTCGTGTCCGACTAGTAGCGACCCCATGGACTGCAGCCCACCAGGCTCCTCTGTCCATGCGACTTTCCAGGCAAGAGTACTGGAGTGGCTTGCCATTGCCTTCTTCCTAGGTATTTTATTCTTTTTGATGGGATGGTAAATGGGATTGTTTCCTTGATTTCTCTTTCTGATCTTTTTTAGTGTATAGGAATGCAAGACATTTCTGTGTATTAATTTTGCATCCTGCAAGTTTACCACATTCATTGATGAGCCCTAGTAATTTCCTGGTAGCGACTTTAGGATTTTCTATGTATAGTATCATATCATGTGCAAGCAGTGTTAGTTTTACTACTTTTCCAATTTGGATTTCTTTTTCTTCTCTGATTACTGCAGCTTGGACTTCCAAAACTATGGTAAATAAAGGTGGCAAAAATGGACATCCTTGTCTTGTTCCTGATCTTAGGGGAAATGCTTTTAGATTTTCACCTTGAGTATGGTGTTAGCTGTAGGTTTGTCATATATGACCTTTATTATGTTGAGATATATTCCCTCTATTCCCACTTTCTTTTTTATCATAAATGGGTGTTGAATTTTGTCAAAAGCTTTTTCTGAAGCTATTGAGATGATCACGTGGTTTTTATTCTTCAATATGTTGATGTGGTGTATCCCACGTTTGATTTGTGGATACTGAAAAATCCTTTCATTCCTGGGAGAAATCTCACTTAATCATGTATATGATCCTTTCAATGTATTATTGGATTCAGATTGTTAGTATTTTGTGAGGAGTTTCATGTCTATATTCATCAGTGATTTCTTGTTCAGTCACTTAGTTGTGTCTGGCTCTTTGCGACTCCAAGGACTGCAACATGCCAGGCTTGCCTGTCCTTTGCCATCTCCTGGAGCTTCCTCAAACTCATTTCTGTTGAGTTGGTGATGCCATCCAACTGTCTCATCCTCTGTCATCCCCTTCTCCTCCTGCCTTCAATCTTTACTGGCATCAGGGTCTTTTCTAATGAGTCAGCTCTTTGCATCAGGTGGCCAACGTATTGGTGTTTCAGCTTAAGCATCTGTCCTTCCAATGATATTCAGGGTCGATTTCCTTTAGGATTGACTGGTTTGATCTCCTTGCTGTCCAAGAGTCCTCTCCCAACACCACAATTCAAAAGCACCGTCAATGATATTGGCCTTTAATTTTCTTTCTTGGGGTCATCTTTGGTATTCAGGTTATGGTGGCCTCATAGAATGAGGTTCAAAGTATTCATTCCTCTGCAGTTTTTTGGAATAGTTGAAGGATAGGTGTTAACTCTTCTCTAAATGTTTGATAGAATTTGCCTTTGAAGCCATGCAGTCCTGGACATATTTTGGAAGCTTTAAAATCACAGTTTCAATTTCAGTGCTTCTGATTGGTCAGTTTGTATTTTCTATTTCTTCTTGGTTCAGTCTTGGGAGAGTTTATCTTCAGCCAGTCTGTATCTTTTTATTGGAGCATCTAGTTCATTTACATTTAATGTAGATATCAGTATATTCTCTGGTGCCTCAATTGTAAAGAATCTGCCTACCAATGCAGGAGCCACAGGAGACATGGGTTTGATCCTGGGTTAGAAAGATCCCCTGGAGGAGGAAATGGCAACCCACTCCAGTATTCTTGCCTGAAAAGTCCCATGGACACAGGAACTTGGTCAGCTACAGTCCATAGGGTCGCAGTGAGACAGACATGACTGAGTGACTGAGCATACATGCATGTGTTCTTATTGCCATTTTCTTAATTGTTTTGGATTTGTTTTTGTTGGTCTTTTTTTCCCCTTTCTCATTTGTTCTTTCCTCTTGTGGTTTGTTGACTAACTTTAGTTTTATGTTCAGATTCATTTTTCTTTTTTGTGTGAATATCTATTGTAGATTTTATGTTTGCTGTTACGGTGAGGTTTTGATGTAAAGTGAAAAGTATTAGTTGTTCTGTTGTGTCTGACTCTTTGCGACCTATAGTCTGTAGCCCACCATGCTCCTCTGTCCATGGGATTCTTCAGGCAAGAAAACTGTGGTGGGTAGCCATTCCCTTCTCCAAGGGATCTTCCCAGCCCAGGGATCAAACCCAGGTCTCCTGCATTTCAGGCAGATTATAGCAGTATATATATATACACACTAAATTAAAGTTCCTGGTCTTTTAATTTCAAATGTTTTTCCAGTATCCTGCATTTGTGTTATGCTCTTCTCGCTGTTGCTTGGTTTTATATCTTATTTATATGCAGATGATTTCCTACCTTTACTTTATATTTTCCTTTTCTGGGAATCTTTTCCATTCATAATTTTCTTGTTTCTAGTAGTGTCCTTTTAGAGACACTTAGAGAATTTCCTTTAGAGTTTGTTGCAAAACTTGTCTGGTGGTGCTGAATTCTCTTAGCTTTTGGTTGTCCATAAAGCTTTTAATTTTTCCATTCAATCTGAATAAAAGCTTTGCTGAATAGAGTATCTTTGGTTGTAGGTTCTTCCCTTTCATAACTTTAAATATATTGTGCCACTTCCTTCTGACATACAGAGCTTCGACTGAGACATCAGCTGATAACTTTATGGGGGTTCCCTTGTATGTTATTTTTTGCTTTTCCACGTGATGGTTCCTTTCAATTTGGGCAACTCAGGATTAAGGTCTGGGAAATTTTCTTGGCTTATTTGAGTTCCTCCCCTCCATTTTCTTTGTTCTTTTGGCTCTACTTTCTGGGAAATTTCCTCAACTTTTTCTGACAGCCCTTCTGTTGAGTTTTAAATTTCTTCATATGCTTATTTTTCAAGAGCCCTGTTCCTGTTTTCTGAAAGTTCCATTTTTGTTTCATAGTTATGTTTCCAAGGATATTAATGGTATTAATTGTTGGAAATTTTTTTCTTGTTTAGTCTGTTTCCTCTAAGTTCCTTTTTCTGTTTTGATCTTTGTCATCCAAATTGGAGACTCTTCTCCAGATATCTTGAGAGGTTGGTTGTCTATTCATGAGTAGAAATAGGGCAGGGGTTCTTTAGGGACATTTGACAATGTTTAGAGACATTTTTGATTGGCAAAACTGGCTGAGGGGGTGCTACTGGCATTTCCAGGTAGAGGCTAGAGATGCTGTTAGGCCCCCTACAATGCACCAAACATCCTTGCATAGCAAAGAACTATTTAGCCCAAAATGTGATCAATGCTGTGGTTGGAAAGTTGATTGAAAACTGTGAACTTGTGGTAGAACTTGTTGACTTTGGTTTCAAGAAATGTGATCTGGTTGAGTGGTTTGAGCAAAATAATGTTATTATCTTTAGGTCTTTCCTTCTGGCCTGGTCACATATTCAATAGAAAATCTTTTCTCTGCTGCCTGAAGGATAAAGAGCTAGCTTTTAATATCCCCCTCTCCCCCAGTGAATGGGAAAAGAAGATGAGCTGTCTACATTCATTTTGTGTGTGATGTCCACTTCCTCAGCTGCTTGTGTCACCAGTTCTATGACCCTATGTTTTACCCTCTTCAGTGAATTGCCCTCTGTGAGGTTAAGGTAGGGCATTTACCCAGTGGCATGGAATAGAGGAGGAGTATCTGAGATTCTTTTTTATTTCTAATTTGTTCATTTATTTAGCTATGCCAAGCCTTAGTTGCAGTATGTGGGATCTAGTTCCCTGATCAGGGATCGAACTTAGGGCACCTGCATTGGGAGTGTGGAGTCTTAGCCACTGAAAAGAAAGTGAAAGTGAAGTCGCTCAGTCGTGTCTGACTCTTTGTGACCCCATGGACTGTAGCCTGCCAGGATCCTCCATCCATGGAATTTTCCAGGCAAGAATACTAGAGTGGGTTGCCATTTCCTTCTCCAGGAGATCTTCCCAACCCAGGGATTGAACCCGGGTCTCCCACATTGTAGGCAGACACTTTACTGTCTGAGCCACCAGGGAAGTCACTGAACCACTAGGGAAGTCCCAGATCTAAGACTCTTAACTACCTCTCTAATAGATTTCATTCAAACCTTGTTAGTTTAGCCCCACCCTCTCTTTCTCAGAGTTCAGATACTTCTTGAGAATTCTGTAGTGTAAATGAATTTGGTTCTGAACTATTATTTTCTCCTTGCAATTCAGGCTTCCTGCAAATGCTAAGCCAGTTACCATGACTCCATCTGCTTTCTGGCTTCCAAAATTTGATTATTAATTACTATTGTTTTCTCTCATTCTCACAGTCCTTTAAAACTTGGAAGTTATCCAAAAGGTATAGTGAATTGAAGCATACTATACAAATATATATATAAATAAAGTCCCAAGGGTTTATGTGTGGACAAAAACCAATTACACTAAACATTTCCTGAAATTGCTTGCTATTGTCAGGATAAATCATCACAAGTAAGACATCCACCTTGAGAATGAAAACATTTGTGGGCGTGCAGACTCACATTGTTATATTGTCTTCTCACAGAGGAAAATCTTTGAATAGTTTTGATTATCAAAAGGTCTTTTTTGTATAGGGTGCTGAAAGGTACATTATTACCATTTCTTGTTGTTTCAGTTTAGCTTTATTAGATTGCTTGATGAGAGATTTGAAACTGAGGAATAATTGATGTCCTGATGACTGCAGCATGAAATAACTGATTCGTATGATCTCAGAGAAATGTTTAAGTTTAGGTTAGATTATATTCTTTTGCCTGTCCTCTGATTGCAAGAATAAAGACAAACTTTAAGGCAAAAAGTATCACAAATGTCCTACTGTATCTGAAGACCTTTTTGCTGTCTCTGATTATTCTTGCCTGGAGAATCCCCATGGACAGAAGAGCCTGGGGGGCTCCAATCTATAGGGTTGCACTGAGTTGAACAGGACTGAAGCGACTTAGCACACACACACATCCAGGTGTACTTTTTTCTACCTGTAGAAATCAGTGAGATTGTTTTGTTTCCTGAGAAGGAGGGAAATTCATACATGTATACACATACATGTGTATGTATTTAATAAATTATGTAGTCTTCAAAAAAAAACTATGCTAGCCTTCAAATAAACTAATGTAGTATATTGTGATTGAATTCTATATTAATCAGTAGTTGATTCAAGCGTGTTGGATTAGCTTTAGTTCAGAAACTTATAACTATTAACAATTTATTGACCAGAAACATTAATACGTCTTTTGTTGCCCAAACATTATTGACCAGAGATGTTTCAATATTAACTTACATAACAAATTGTCAGCTGCAGGTGTTAGTTTCTGCCAAAATCCTTTGGTCAATAATGTGTCAGTCATAAGGAACCAAGTGCATATTTTGTGTTTTTAATGCCTGGGCCTGGGCATTGTTATTTTATCAATCATCCCAGTTGCTTCAATTGTATGGCCAGTATTGAAAGCCACCAATTTCAGTTGAGGAGAGAACTGGGTAAGAATGTCTGGACTAGTGGTTCTGCTAGTAGAAATTACTTTCTATGGAGACTTAGAATAATTCTAATTTGAAGTTTGAGGAGGACGAAGGATTTCTCTGTGACTTCAGTTGAGACTGGAGAGGCTGCTGGAAATTAAATCACGCAGGTCTTACTCTTCATGAAGTGTCTATTCAAGTCTTTTGCCCAGATTTCCATGGAGCATATCTTCTTATTTAAGGATCATTTATTTTGGTTCTTCGGAGAAGGCAATGGCAAGCCACTCCAGTACTCTTGCCCGGAGAATCCCATGGATGGAGGAGCCTGGTAGGCTGCAGTCTGTGGGGTCGCTAAGGGTCGGACACGACTGAGCGACTTCACTTTCACTTTTCACTTTCACACATTGGAGAAGGAAATGGCAACCCACTCCAGTGTTCTTGCCTGGAGAGTCCCAGGGATGGGGGAGCCTGGTGGGCTTCCGTCTATGGGGTCACACAGAGTCGGACACGACTGAAGTGACTTAGCAGTAGCATTTTGGTTCTTGACTAAAAGTACATGTGTTGCAAATACCTTGTCTCTGTGGGATTTTAAGCAGAACCATACCATCAGATTTTCATTTTTAAAACATCACCACAATAATGATGGGAGAAACAAGTTTTCATTGGTCCCAGTAGAAACTGGTAGTAGCTTAGACTAGGTTATGAGACATGGAGAGAAGTAGACAGGATTAAGAGATACTTGAGATAAACTCAGTAGGACTTTGAGAGTAGGAAATGGCACCCCACTCCAGTACTCTTGCCTGGAAAATCCCATGGACAGAGGAGCCTGGTAGGCTGCAGTCCATGGGGCCGCAAAGAGTTGGACACGACTGAGTGCCTTCACTTTCACTTTTCACTTTCATGCATTGGAGAAGGAAATGGCAACCCACTCCAGTGTTCTTGCCTGGAGAATCCCAGGAACGGGGGAGCCTGGTGGGCTGCCGTCTATGGAGTCACACAGAGTCGGACACGACTGAAGCGACTTAGCAGCAGCAGCAGTAGGACTTGTTAGTGACGATTAGATGAGTGATGGCTAAGACGAGAGAATGATTTAAGTATATGGTTCAAAAGGTAAAAGTTACATACACTACCACTGTGAACACTTTCTTATTGTATTCAAGATGTTAATAATATGTAGAAAAAATCACAACGATTATTTCCCCTGAATAGAATACTATCTCAAATTTTTTAAGTGATTTTGAAATGTAAATTTGTTTATTATTTTTATGACTTAGTAAGTTCAGATAATTACCTCATAAATTATAGGAAAATATTTTCAAAATTATGTTCAATTATATTTTGAAAACTATGGCTAGTAGAAAATGAAATATGAATAAGATATTAAAGGGAAATAGGAGCTTAAGAAAATCAGCAAATTAAACTTGGCTTTTATTTATTTTTATTTTAGGGGTCCCTTCAGTGTTGTACGACGATGCATCAACAGAGAAACTGGGCAACAATTTGCTGTAAAAATTGTTGATGTAGCCAAGTTCACATCAAGTCCAGGGTTAAGTACAGAAGGTAAGAGATGGATTTCAAGTAAGTTATTTGATGTCTGGCTTTATTTCATCTTCAATCCATCTATCAACCTAACCTTCATCTGGGGGTGGGGAGTGGAGGGCATAATATAGTGGGAAGTGGGTGGAGACAGTTTAAATTCCATTGTAGTTTTCTGGAATTCTAGAACATAGTATTTGAAAAATAGCTAGAGTGATTAACAAAGTTATGAAATCATCTAGGATTGCTGTTGGCCTATGTTTTTTTTACTAGGAAGAAAGTAAAATCTGAAAATATATTTTGTAGAATCTAACTTGGAGTCCTATAGTATGGAGCATGGAATGGGAAGGGTGAGAAGGGAAATAATGGCACAAATATAATCATTGCAGATTCAAAACAAACTCATCTGAGTTCCCTTAAAGTCTGTAACTTATTACCCTTAGGATTATGGTCTAACAGAACTAAAAGACTAATACATCACATTTTGCTTAAGTCACTTATGGTATATGTATGAAAATTTGAAAGGTCTGTTCTGTTTGGACTTACAGGACTCAAAATTTTATTTTAAGACATTGATATGGTTAACCATGTTTATGTATAAATATTTATAGACAATATATAAGCATTAAATTTTTTTAATGCTTATAAACCACGGTTTCGTATAGACATGCTTCACATATGGTCATATTTCAGATGGCACAATTATATTATTAACTTTTCTAATTACCCTGTGTTCTAACTTTAGACTTTTTCACAATCCAGTAAAAGACATATCCTTCTTAAGTCTTTTCCTTCTTAATCTCAAGAGCAATGCAGCTAATAGTTTAAATTGGAAAAGCTAAAGCAGAGTAGCCTTTTTATATTTTATCCAGTTATCTTACTTTAACAAGTAGAAGCCCACATACTATGAGCTCCAAGTTAATCTATCCCTTCAGATCTTTTTTCAGTATCCTTAGTTTTAAATACTTTTTTGAAAGCTTTTGAATTATTCCTACTGTTTGTGGCAGATTCTACAAGTTGTTATTCACAAAGGATAACAGGTGTTTTAGTGCTTTAATCTTTAAATTCTTGGATTTAGGAATTTTACATTTTATGGTTTCATATTCTGGAGTTGGCTATTTTGAATACAAATTATTTTATAAACTTAGCAGAATTTGAAACTTACTTCTAATCAGGTTTTACCACTATGTTTCCTAAAACTTTTAATCTGCACTTACGTTTAATATACTGTATTTTATTTTCTGTACCTTAGATATCAATTAATAACAAAAAAAACATCCTGAATACTTAGGTAATTTTGTATAAACCTAGTTCAGTAAATATGTAGATGTGTTGAATCTTTATTTCTTTTAAATGTTTTGATAATATTGATGAATTTAGTAAGATTCCTGTTTAAAATCAAAAGTCTAAATCAATGACTCCATATGCCTATGTTATGTTGATTTTGTTTATTATTATACCTAATTTTTAATCTACAGTTTAAAGATATTTTTTATGAGGACAGTTAATTACTTTCTCAGTTGCCTGAGGTTCTTTATTGACAGATTTCATTAACAGGGAGCTATAGACCCAGTCTGCCAGACTGAATTTCTTTCATTTTCACCTAGCCAAGGAGTCAAATACCAAACTTAAAAAGATGGGGTTGGTATATCATCCATGTCTCTGAAGTTAAGTCTTGTGTCGTTCACTTGTTAGTGCTTTGGCATTGTTTTGAGTATACAAATGTCTTTGAGACCTTTTCTGAAGACAAGGCTGGGTCAATCCATTGATCTTATGTGATAGGGTCACAACCTATAGATATTAAATGATATCCAGTTGAATTCTGCATATTATGCATGAGTTTACCTAGTTTTGATAAAAGTTTGATATTATTCAAATGAAAATGTGCAATTGTTCCTTTATATGTATGGCACCAGAATGTAGTTTTTCCATCTTCTTTAATACAGTGTCACTCATAATGATTAAGAAACAATAAAAATTTCATCTCCAACCCACTCCAAAGTTTTTTCTTTTAAAAAAAATTTTCAATGGAGTTCCTTTACCCTCTATTGCTTATTTTTATACTGGCTTGAAGAAGAAGTGGCAACCCACTCCAGTATTCTTGCCTGGAGAATCCCATAGACAAAGGAGCCTGGTGGGCTGCAATCCATGGGGTCGCAAAGAGTCAGACATGACTGAGTGACTAACACACACACACTTAAATTTAATGTGGACACATTTTAAGATGTATAATAATTATTTATTTTATTATATAAAACCTCTTTGAACAATATTCTCCACCCCTTACTTTTTTCAACACTCTTCAGTCACTACAGGCAAAACATATTTGCCCTTCCAGTCCATTAAAATTGTTACTGTCCAATAATGACCTTATTCATGGCTAAGGGTAGGAGGTGTTGTATTAAGAAGAAACTTATTTTGCAGTGAAATTTGAAACACAGTGAAAAGGAACCTGTACGTTCAAACAAAAATATCTAGAAATATCTATATTTGCCATTATATTCTCTTCTAATGAAGCCTGTTTCTCAGGCAACACATTATTTAAAATCAATTTTATTCTTTTCTTTTTTATTATATTTTTGTGGTTTATTTAATCTTTGTCATTACCTCAGTATTTTTTCCTGTTAGTACATTTGTATTCAAATACATTATTGAGTAAAATAGGTTTCATAAAGGGTCACCTGGGAATAAAAAATATGCTGTTTATTTGCTCAGGTTATTATGATACATAGACAAATAAAAAGAGTACTTATTTTTTTAAAAAAATTACTAGAGTATAGTTGATATATAATGTTGCATTAATTTCTGCTATACAGCAAGCTGTATTCAGTTATACATATGCAAATATCCACTCTTTCAGATTCTTTTCCCATAAAGGTCATTGCAGAGTATTGAGAAGAGTTTCCTGTGCTATATACAGCAGGTCCTTATTAGTTATCTATCTTAAGAGCATCTATTCTTAAGAGACTTGCAATTTAATAGTCCCAACCATTGTTTCTAATATTTTTATAAGAAAAAATAAATAATAAATTCTAAATATATAATTTGCAAATTAGCTTTTGAAATGAAATATGTATAGTAATTAGAGACCACCTATATATGTTTTAGTATTTTACATTCTCATTGCTCTATTGAAGATAAGATATTGTAGTTATTTGAATATCTGTTCTGTATTTTCCCATTAAAATCATATTTTTTTTCAATAGGGGATCTTAACTTATAGGCTGCAGAATATCCAAGAAACCCTTAAATTGTAAGGGTTTTATATATATATATATTCATTTTCTGGAAAGTCTAAGTTCTTATTAGATTCCTAAAAAGGCATATTATTCCTAAATGGTTAAGAATTTATTATTTCACATGTATGAGAAAGTGAAGTTGATGTTTAGGAGCATGAGATGAAAAAGAAGCTTTATTAAATGAAAGCTGAGTGAATTTTCCTACTTAAATATATACCCCCATTAATGAAATCCCTTGTTTATTATCTTAAAACTTATTTTAATTGATAGTTTATCTCTTACTGTGCTAATCCATCAATTTAAAGTTTACCATTTTTTGTATTTCTACAACTTCTTTATCCACTCATCTTTCAGTGGACATCCAGGTTGCTTCTATGTCCTGGCTGTTATAAATAGTGCTGCAGTGAACGTTGCGGTACATGTGTCATTTTGAATTATGGTTTTCTCATGGTATATTCCCAGTAGTGGGATTACTGGGTCATATGGTAGTTCTATTTTTAGTTTTTTAAGGAACCTCCATAATGTTCTCCATAGTGGCTATATCAATTTATATTCCTACCAACAGTGCGAGAGGGTTCCCTTTTCTCCACACCCTCTCCAGCATTTATTGTCTGTAACTTTCTTGAAGTATAGCTGATTTAAATGTTGTGTTAATTTCAGCAAGGTGATTCCGTTATACATATATATTCTTTTTCATATTATTTCTCGTTGTGGTTTATCACAGGAAATTGAATATAGGTCCCTATGCTCTACAGTAGGACCTTGGTTGTTTATAATACTTTGCATCTCAGTTCAGTTCAGTTCACTTCAGTCGCTCAGTCATGTCCGACTCTTTGCGACCCCATGAATCACAGCACGCCAGGCCTCACTGTCCATCACCAACTCCCGGAGTTCACTCAAACTCATGTCCATCGAGTCGGTGATGCCATCCAGCCATCTCATCCTCTGTCGTCCCCTTCTCCTCCTGCCCCCAATCCCTCCCAGCATCAGAGTCTTTTCCTGTGAGTCAACTCGTCGCATGAGGTGGCCAAAGTATTGGAGTTTCAGCTTCAGCATCTGTCCTTCCATTGAACACTCAGGACTGATCTCCTTTAGAATGGACTGGTTGGATCTCCTTGCAGTCTAAGGGACTCTCAAGAGTCTTCTCCAACACCACAGTTCAAAAGCATCAATTCTTCGGCGATCAGCTTTCTTCACAGTCCAACTCTCACATCCATACATGACCACAGGAAAAACCATAGCCTTGACTAGATGGACCTTGGTTGGCAAAGTAATGTCTCTGCTTTTCAATATACTCTCTAGGTTGGTCATAGCTTTCCTTCCAAGGAGTAAGCGTCTTTTAATTTCATGGCTGCAATCAGCATCCGCAGTGATTTTGGAGCCCAAAAATAATAAAGTCTGACACTGTTTCCAGTTTCCCCATCTATTTCCCATGAAGTGATGGGACCAGATGCCATGATCTTTGTTTTCTGAATGTTGAGCTTCAAGCCAACTTTTTCACTCTCCTCTTTCACTTTCATCAAGAGGCTTTTGAGTTCCTCTTCACTTTCTGCCATAAGGGTGGTGTCATCAGCATATCTGAGGTTATTGATATTTCTCCCAGCAGTCTTGATTACAGCTTGTGCTTCTTCCAGACCAGCGTTCCTCATGATGTACTCTGCATATAAGTTAAATAAGCAGGGTGACAATATACAGCCTTGACGTACTCCTTTTCCTATTTGGAACCAGTCTGTTGCTCCATGTCCAGTTCTAACTGTTGCTTTCTGACCTGCATACAGGTTTCTCAAGAGGCAGGTCAGGTGGTCTGGTGATCTTTCAGAATGTTCCACAGTTTATTGTGATCCACACAGTCAAAGGCTTTGGCATAGTCAGTGAGCAAAAATAGATGTTTTTCTGGAACTCTCTTGCTTTCTCCATGATCCAGCAGATGTTGGCAATTTGATCTCTGGTGCCTCTGCATCTACTAATCCTAAATTCTCAATCCTTTCCTCCCCAACTCCCTCCCCCTTGGCAACCACAAGTCTGTTCTCTATGTCTGTTAGACTGTTCTATAGATAAATTCATTTGTGTCATATTCTAGATCCCACATAGAAATGTTAACATATGGTATTTGTCTTTTCTTTCTGAATGACTTCACTTACTATGATAATCTCTTAAGTGCATCCATGTTGCTGCAAATGGCTAATATCCCATTGTATATATGTATCACATCTTCTTTATCCATTCATCTGTCAATGGATATTTAGGTACTTCCATGTCCTGGCTATTTTAAATAGTACTGCTATGAACATAGGAATGCATGTATTTTTTGAAATTATAGTTTTGGCTAGATATATGCCAAGGAATGGGATTGCTGGATCATATGGCAACTATATTTTTAGTTTTTGTGGAACCTCCATGCTGTTTTCCATAATGGTCCACCTTGTTTGCATTCCCACCAGTAGTGTAAGAACTTCCCTTTTCTGCACACCTTCTCCAGCATTTATTATTTGTAGACTTTTTAATGATGGCCATTATGACTCATGTGACATGGTACCTCATTATAGTTTTGATTTGGATTTCTCTAATAATTAGCAGTGAGTTACATCTTTTCATGTGTTTATTGACCATCTGTATGTCTTTTCTGAAAAAAATGTCCATTTACATCTTCTGATTTGTTGATTGTTTTTTTTAATTTATAATTCAACTGTTTGTATATTTTGTAAATTAAGCCCTTGTCAGTTGCATTGTTTACAAATATTTTCTCTCAGTCTGTTAGCTGTCTTTTCATTTTGTTTATGGTTTTCTTTGCTTTGGAAACAGAGACACACTTTAGATACAAAGGCACCACTAGGTTGAGAGTATAGAAATAGAAAGTATAGAATAGAAAAAGGTATACCATGCAAACAGTAAGCAAAAGAGAGCTGGTGTGGCTGTAATAATATTAGATAAAATAGACTTTAAAACAGAAATTGTTACTTAGAGAAAAAGGATATTTTATAATGATAAAATGGTTTGTTCATCTTGAAGATACAATAGTTATAAACATATATGCACCTAACAGCAGAGCCCCAAAATATATAGAACAAAACCAGGCAGAATTGAAGGGAGAAATAGAAATTTTAGCAATAATAGTTGGAGACTTCATTGACTAATTTGCAATTATCAATATAACAACTAGATACAGGATCAATAAAAGAGAAGACTTGAATAACACTAACCAACTAGAGCTGATAGACACCTATAGAACATTTCAGCCAACAACAGGAGAATAATATTCTTAGTAGTACACATAGAACATTATATAGTATAAATGCTAGCACATCAAATATGTCTTAATAAAATTTAAAGGATTGAAATCATATATAGTCTCAGATCACAAAGAAATGATATTAGAAATCAGTAACAGAAGGAAATTTGGGGAAATCACAATTACATGGAAATTAAACCTCACACTATCAAATAGCCAATGAGTCAAAGAAAAAATTGAAATACTTTGAGGTAAATGAAAACGGAAACACAACATGCAAAATTTTGTGGGAATTTTTTTTTATAAATGCCTATATTGAACAGAAGACCAGTAACCTAACTTTTCACTTCAAGAAACTAGAAATCTGGACCCAAAACAGGCAGAAATAGGGAATAATAGAGATGAGAGGAGAAATAAATGAAAGAACAGAAAACAATAGAGAAAATCAATGAAACTAAAAGTTCTTTAAAAAGGTGCCCCAAATTGAATAGTTCTTATCTAGTCTGACCAAGAAAAAGAGAGATGATTCAAACTAATCAGGAATGACATTGTGGAAAAAAAAAAAGTAAGAATACTATGAACAATTGTATACCAACAAATTAGATAAGCTAAATGAAACAGATTAATTTCTAGAAAGAGGCAAGCTACCAAAGCTGAGTCAAGAAGGAATATGTGGATGGACTTTTAACAAGAAAAGAGACTGAAAATGTAATAAATTTCCCATATAAAGTTCAGACCTTGGTGACTTGACTGGTGAACTGTGTTACACTTTAAAAGGATTTATACCATTCCTTCATAGATTCTTCTAAAAAATTAGAAATAGGAATACTTCTCAACTTATTCTATGAGGCCTACATTAACCCCAGTAATAAAACTAGACAAAGACACCACAAGAGAAGAAAACACAAAAAAATATCACATATAATGAATATATTAGCACAACTGTCCTCAAAAAAATACTTGCCAATCTGATCCAGTAGCACATAAACGTTTTACGGCTCTTCGAAAAGTTAAAAACTTGAGTTAGTATATAACCCCGCAGTTTCACTCTTAGGCATAAACCCAGAAGAAATAAAACATGTCCATAGAAAACCTTGTATAAGAATATTAATAGCATTATTCATAATAGCTAAAAGTTGGAACCCAAATGTCAACTGATGAATGGTTAGAGAAAATGTGGTATATCCATCAAATGGAGTGTTATTCAGCAATTAAAAGGAAACATATATTAATATAATCTACAACATGGATAAATCTTGAATATATCATGCTAAATGAAAGAAGTTAATCACAGGAGACCACATATATATGCTCTTGATATAAAATGTCTCGAATAGGCAAACATATAGTGACAGAAGAAAGTAGATAAGTGGCTGCCAAGATCTGGAGAAAAGTGGAATGTAGAGAGTACTTTTAATGGATATAGGATTTCCTTCTGAGGTAATTAAATGATCAAAAATTGAACGTGGTGATTACATGACTGCATATGCTAAAATAAATTGTACAGTTTGTAGGCAAAATGTATGGTATGTTAATTATCTCAAGCTATTTTGTAAGGCATTGTTTGCAATGAGTAAGTGGAGTTTATACTCAAAATACAAGCTTGGTTGAACATTTTAAATAATCAATATGTAATACATCTTAATAGAATAAAAGACAAAATCTGTATGATCATCTCAATAGATACAGAAAAGGCACTTAACAAAATCCAATACTCTTTTATGATAAAAAACACTCAACAAACTGGGAGTTGAAGGGAACTTTTTCAATGTGAGTAAAAGCATTTAAGAAAAATAATGCTAACTTCATATTTGATAATGTATGGCTGAATGCTTTCCCTCTAAATCGCAAATAAACCAAAGATGTTAATGCTTAGTACTGTTTTTCAACATTATACTGGAAATTTCAGTCAGGAAATAATGCAGGAAAAAGAAATGTATCCAGATTGGAAAGGAAGAAATAAAACTTCTGTTTGCAGAAGACTTGATCATGTATGTAGGGCACTCTAAAAAATCCACCAAAAAATGTGTATTTGAAATAATTTTGATAAATGTGTTTAGGAAGGTTGCAGGATCCAGGATCAATATAAAAATGAATTTAAGACTACAAATGTACTTAATATAGCACTGAAGAGAATAAAATAATTATCATATTTGACCAAGGAAATAGTCAATACAATATTTGTAAACTGAAAAGAATAAAATATTGCTGAGGGACTTCCCAAGTGGTCTCATGGATGGGAATCTGCCTGCCGAGGCTCGGTATACAATTCCATCCCTGGTTTGGGGCTCTCCCGCATGTTGTGGCACAATAAAGCCTGTGTGCCACAACTGCAGAGCTAGCGCTGTGGCACCCACAGATGGCAACTACTGGAGCACAAGTACCTAGAGCCTGTGCTCCTCAAGAGAAGCCACTGCACTGAGAAGCTCGCAGACTGCAACATGTAGTTCCTGCTCTCTGCAACTAGAGAAAGCTTGTGCACAGCAGTGAAGACCCAGTGCAGCCAAAAACCAATCTTTTTAATAAAAAAGATAAAATATTATTGAAAAACTTAGGAAATAGTAAATGGAGATCCATCCCATGTTCATCATTCAGAAGACCTAATATTATTAAGATAATAGTATTCCCAGATTGATCTACAGATTTGATGCAATCCCTGTCAAAACCCTTGCCATCATTTTTGTAGAAATTGCAAAGCTGGTTATAAAATTCACACGGAAAGCCAAGGGAACACTGAATATCCATAATAATCTTGAGGGGAAAGGACAAAGTTGGACTCACATTTTCCCCCTTTAAAGTTTTCTGCAAAGCTACTTTAATACACATAGTATGGTACTGGCATAAAGGATTGACATATAGTCTAATGGAAGTGGATTGAGAATCCAATAATAAGCCATACACAGTCAAATTATTTTCCACAACAGTACCATGGTGATTCAATGAAGAAAGAATAACCTCTCCAAATCAGAGGTACTAGGACAGGTGGACAAAAGCACAAAGCTACCCCCCTATCATGTACTATATACAAAAATTAATTCCAAATAGCTACAAATTTAAATGTAGGAGTTAAAAATATAAACATTTTAGGAGATAACATGAGAATAAATTATGACCTTGAATTAAGTAATGGTTTTGTAGGTATGAAACCAAAAGCACAAGCAACCAAAGAAAAACATAAATAACATGGACTTCATCGAAATGGAATACGTTTGTGCTTCAAAGGACACTGTCAAGAAAGTGAAAAGATAAGACACAGGATGGGAGAAAACATTTCCAAATCATATATCTAAGAAGGATATATTATCTGAAATATACAAAGACCTCTGAAAAGTCAATAAAAAGACAGTTAAAATCAATAATTGGTTTGAATAGACATTTCTTCAAAGATTTCAGTTCAGTTCAGTCACTTAGTTGTGTCCGACTCTGTGACCCCATGGACTGCAGCACGCCAGGCCTCCCTGTCCATCACCAACTCGTGGAGTTTACTCAAACTCATGTACATTGAGTCAGTGATGCCATCCAACCATCTCATCCTCTGTCGTCCCCTTCTCCAGCCTTCAATCTTTCCCAGCATCAAGGTCTTTTCAAATGAGTCAGTTCTTTGTATCAGGTGTCCAAAGTATTGGAGTTTCAGCTTCAGCATCAGCCCTTCCAATGAATATTCAGGACTGATTTCCTTTAGGATGGACTGGTTGGATCTCCTTGTAGTCCAGGGGACTCTCAAGAGTCTTCTCCAACACCACAGTTCAAAAGCATCAATTCTTTGGTTCTCAGCTTTCTTTATAGTCCAACTCTCACATTCATACATGACTACTGGAAAAACCATAGCCTTGACTAGATGGACCTTTGTTGGCAAAGTAATGTCTCTGCTTTTCCTCTAAGGAGTAACTTTTCCTCTAAGGAGTAAGCGTCTTTTAATTTCATGGCTGCAATCAACATCTGCAGTGATTTTGGAGCCCAAGATAATAAAGTCTGTCACTGTTTCCACTGTTTCCCCATCTATTTCCCATGAAGTGATGGGACCAGATGCCATGATTTTAGTGTTCTGAATGTTGAGCTTTAAGCCAGCTTTTTCACTCTCCTCTTTCACTTTCATCAAGGGGCTCTTTAGTTCTTCTTCACTTTCTGCCATAAGGATAGTGTCATCTGCATATCTGAGGTTATTGTTATTTCTCTCAGCAATCTTAATTCCATCTTGTGCTTCATCCAGCCCAGCATTGCTCATGATGTACTCTGCATATAAGTTAAATAAGCAGGGTGACAGTATATAGCCTTGGTGTACTCCTTTCCCTATTTGGAACCAGTCTGTTGTTCCATGTCCAGTTCTAACTGTTGCTTCCTGACCTGCATACAGATTTCTGACGAGGCAGGTAAAGTGGTCTGGTCTGGTATTCCCATCTCTTTAAGAAGTTTCCACAGTTCGTGGTGATCCACACAGTCAAAGGCTTTGGCATGGTCAATAAAGCAGAAGTAGATGTTTTTCTGGAGCTCTCTTGCTTTTTCGATGATCCGACGGATGTTGGCTGTTTGATCTCTGGTTCCTCTGCCTTTTCTAAAACCTGATTGAACATCTGGAAGTTCATGGTTCACATATTGCTGAAGCCTGGCTTGGAGAATTTTGAGCATGACTTTACTAGCGTGTGAGATGAGTGCAATTGTGCAGTAGTTTGAGCATTGTTTGGCATTGCCTTTCTTTGGGATTAGAATGAAAACTGACCTTTTCCAGTCCTGTGGCCACTCCTGAGTTTTCCAAATTTGCTGGCATATTGAGTGCAGCACTTTGACAGTATCATCTTTTAGGATTTGAAATAGCTCAACTGGTTTTCCATCACCTCCACTAGCTTTGTTCATAGTGATGCTTCTTACGGTCCACTTGACTTCACATTCCAGGATGTCTGGCTCTAGGTGAGTGATCATACCATTGTGATTATCTGGGTCATGAAGATCTTTTTTGTACAGTTCTTCTGTGTATTCTTGCCACCTCTTCTTAATATCTTCTGCTTCTGTTAGGTCCATACCATTTCTTTCCTTTATTGAGCACATCTTTGCATGAAAAGATCCCTTGATATCTCTAATTTTCTTGAAGAGATCTCTAGTCTTTCCCATTCTATTGTTTTCCTTTATTTCTTTGCATTGATCGCTGAGGAAGGCTTTCTTATCTCTCCTTGCTATTCTTTAGAACTCTGCATTCAAATGGGTATATCTTTCCTTTTCACCCTTGCTTTTCGCTTCTCTTCTTTTCACAGCTATTTATAAGGCCTCCTCAGACAGCCATTTTGCTTTTTTGCATTTCTTTTTCTTGGGGATGGCAGATTTAAGGGTTATCAATAAACATGTCAAAGTATGCTCAGCATCATTAGGGAAATGGAAATCTAAACCATAATGAGATACCACTATACACCTACTAGGATGGCTATACTCAAAAAGACAATGACATATGTTGGCAGAGGTGTGGAAAAATTGGAATCCTCATACATTACTGGCAGGAATATAAAATGGTAGAACCACTGTGGAAAACAGTTTGGCAATTCCTCAAAAGTTAAACATAGACTTATGCTATAACCTAGGAATTCCGCTCCAAGGTATGTTCCTGAGTATTGAAAATATGTGTTGATGCAAAACCTGGTACACAAATGTTTATAGCAGCATTATTCATTCACTGTATCCTAACTGTGGAAACAAATGAAAAGTTTATCAACTGATGAATGGATAAACAAAATGAAACATTACTTACAGTAGAATACTATTCCTGTATTAAAAAGAAATGAAGGGTACAGTAAGCTGGGTCATCATTCACAAATCAATTACAGTAAGCCATCATATCAATAGGACAAAGAAGAAAAATCACTTGATCATATCAATGGATGCAGAAAAAATATTTGACAAATCCAATACCCATTCATGAATAAAAACTTCCAGCAGCATAGGAATAGAAGGAAACTTCTTCAACCTAATAAAGAGGAGCTACTGAAAAAAGAAAAAAACAACCCTATAGCCAACATCATACTTATTGGTAAGAAAGTAGATGCTTTCTTTCTTAAATTGGGAACAAAGCAAGGATGTCCTTGCTTACCACAACTATTCAGCTTCTTGTGTGGAAGTCCTAGCTAATGCAATATGACAGGATAAGGAAATTTATGCTATATAGTTTGGGAAAGAAGAAATAAAACTTTATCGTCAGATGATATGACTGTCTATGTAGAAAATCTCAAAGAATCAACAACAAGAACCTCCTAGAACTAATCAGTGATTGTAGAAAGGTTTCAAGTCCCACAGTTGATATACGGAAGTCAACTGTTTTCCGGTATATCAACAATGTGCAATTGGAATTTGAAATTCAAAATACAGTGCCATTACATTTGCACTAAAAATACTGAAATACTTAAATTTGTAATTTTAATAAAACATGTAAGCTCTATACAAAGAAAACTGTGTAAAACTTGTGGTAGAAATCAAAGAAGATGAAAAGAACATAGTTGGTGTACTGACACTGTTCAGTTTCAACGCTTACTTTAAAGCTACAATAATCAAGACAGTGTGGTATTTGTGAAAGACTCAGCAAATAGATTAATGGAATATAAAAGGGAGCCCAGAATTAGATCCATACAAATAGAGTCAGCTGGTCTTTAACAAAGTAGTGAAAGGAATCCAATGGAGAAAGTATAGTCTTTTCAACAAATGGTGCTGGAACATCTAGATATCCACATGCTAAAAAGAAGAATCTAGACATTGAATCTTGATTGAAGAATCTAGACAATCTAGAATCTAGACCTTACGTCTTTTGGAAAAATTTACTCAAAATCCTTTTCTCCTCAGAATGGGAATAAAGGATGTATACCGTGACCATTCTTATTAAGCCTAATGCTGAAAGCCACCTCAGTTAGATAGGAAAAGGAAATAGAAGCATTTAGATTGGAAAGGAAGAAATGAAATTGCTCGTATTTGCAAATGACATGAAAGTCTTTGTACAAAATCACAATGAATTACCAAAAAACAAACCTCTTAAAGCTAATGTGAGTTTATCAATAATATGAGATGAACATAGCAAAATTATATTTCTGTATTCCTATATACTAGCAAAGAACACCTGGAAACTACAGTTAAAAACAAAATGCTATTTGCAATCACCAAAAGCAAAATGAAATTCTTAGGTATAAATCCCACTAAACCTGTAGAAGCCATGGATGTTAAAAAAACTACAGAACTCTGATGAAAGAAATCAAAGATCTAAATAAATGGAGAATTGTACTCTGTTCATGGATTGGAAGGCTCAATATAGTAAAGATGTCATTTCTCCCCAAATTACTCTCTAGATTTGTTCCAGTTCCAGTTAAAACCCCAGGAAGATTTGCTGTGGATATAGAAAGCTTATCCTCATATATACATGGAAAGGCAAAAGCATAGGAAATTTTGAAAAAATGATAATGAAATGAGACGAATCATTCACCCCATTTTAAGACTTATATTGCTATAGTTATTTAAGTGTAGTACTGGCAGATGGATAGACGCATAGTTCATTGCAACACATTAGATTGCCCAGAAGTAGCCCCACATAGATACAACCAACTGATTTTTGAGAAAGGTTCAAATCCTATTCAATGAAGAACAGATAGGGTGTTTTATATTTTAACAGTAGTAGAGCAATTAGCTATCCATAGGCCAAAAATTGTACCTCAACATAAACCTCACATCTTATATAAAAATTAATTCAAACTGAATGGTAGATTTACATGTAAAATGAAACTCCAGAAGTCTTTAAAGACATACTAGAAAATCTTTGGGCCCTGGTAGACGAAGGTCTTAGACATGATACCACATTCACAGTTTGTAGATTAAAAGAAAAAAGAATCTCAACAATAATAAAGGGAGATAGACAAAGAATATGCGCATGTACAGGAGGAAGTAGGGCATGAGGGAGAGAAATCATCTAATCAGGCAGCAGGTAAAAGAAACATTTTCCCAAAAAGGATTGTACATGTTCCTCCCAAGCACATGAAAATATGTTCGACATCATTCAGTTCAGTTCAGTACAAATTTAAGCCACAGTGAGGTATCACTACACAACTATTAGAACAGCTGAAATTTTTTAAAATGATAGTACCGTATCTGGCAAGGATATAGGGAAACTGCATCTTTCATGTGTTGCTGTTTAGAATTTAAAGTTGTGTAGTCACTATGGAAAAACAATTTGCCATACAGTCTAGGTATTGTACTCCAGGGAAATGTATATCCCAGAGAAAGGAAAACCTGTTTTCACACCAACACTTGCAGTCAGGTTTTCATAGCAGTTCTATCTGAAAGAGGTAAAATTTAGAAAGAACTGAAATGTCCTGCGATGGGTTAATGACTAACCAAATTGTGGTACATCCATACCATGGACTACTACTCAGCAGAAAGAAGAAAAAAGATTAGAAATCTCTGGACGCATACAGCTATTTGGGAATTTGGGAATTATGCTGTATTTAAAAGTCTCAAGGGAATTAATTCTGTATTTTAAAAAACTATTTGTAAAGGTCATATCCTGTATTATTTTCTTTGTATAGGCTTCAAAGTGATAAAATTATAGAACTGGTAGACAGATTAATGACTGTCAGGTGCTGGGGACCACAAAGCTTGTGTGAGGAGCATGAAGAGGGGTAGTATGTTAGGATTGTTGTAGGGGATCTTTGTGGAACAGTTCTGTGTCTCTGTTGTGGTGACTATGTGAATTTACACATTGTGATAAAATTGACTAGCTCTACACATACGCATGAGTTCATGTAAAACTGATGAAATCTGAATAAGGCCTGTTGTTTTTACCAATTTCACTTTACCGGTTTTTATATTGTACTACAGTTAGGTACATAAGGGATCTTCCCTGGTGGCTCAGATGGTAAAGGATCTGCCGGCAATGCGGGAGACCCAGGTTCAATCACCAGGTCAGGAAGACCCCCTGGAGAAAGGAATAGCAACCCGCTCCAGTATTCTTGCCTGGAGAATCCCATGCACAGAGGAGCCTGGCGGGCTACAGTCCCTGGGGTTGCAGAGTCGGACATGACTGAGCGACTAACACTTTCACTTAGCTACAAAAGGTGTTACCATCAGGGAGAGAGTGAGTTAAGAGCCTCTCTGTACTATCTTTGCACTTTCTGTTAAGTACAGTAATTTTAAAATGAAAAAAATCTTTTTAAACTTTTCTAATGATCTATGTGCTCATCCACAAAATGGATAATTAAGCCACAAAAATTTGAGCATATTTGGAGTGGGGTCTATTTTCATAATAGCTTTCTTTGATAAATTCATATCTCATAAAATTGACCTCTGTAAATTATACAATTCATTTGCTTTTAGTATATTCACAGACTTGTGCAACTCTGATCACTGTCTATTTCCAAGCCATTTTCATCACCCCTAAAAGAAACACCGTTCCCATTAGTAGACACATATTATCTAACCCCTCCCTAGCCTCTGTCAACCATTTATCTGCTTTCTCTCTCTTGTGGATTTTCCTATTTAGGACATTCCGTATAAATAGAATCATACAATATGTGACCTTTGTGCCTGGCTTCTTTCACTTAATATGTCTTCAGGGTTCATCCAAGTTGTAGCATATACCAGTACTTCATTCCTTTATAGAGCCAAATAACATTCCCTTGTGTGGATATACCACATTTTATATATTCATGTATTAGTTAATGACATTTGGATTGTATCATCTTTTTAGCTATTATGCATAATGCTGCTGTGAACATCTATGGACAGTCTATCCCGATTCAGAGAGTCTGTATTTGCAAATTTGCTTACTGGCTAAAATTTATTTGTAACCCCAAAATGAATATGCTTGGCACTATCACAGTCATTCACAGACATGTGCAGAGTGGCAAAAAATTTGAATCACTCTGTGCACACATTCCTAGCTGAGGTCGAACAAGCCACACTCTGCCTTCTTGTTCTGGCTCTCATGATATAAACAAGGGTACTTGTATGATCTGGTTAGTGCTATATATATATATTTTTTTTGCATCTTTGTGTGGTTTGCTGCTTCAAGTGGTCCCCAAGAATAGTACTAAAAGTATTGTCTAGTGTTCATAAGCACAGTAAGATTGCATTGTGCCCTACAGAGAAAATTCAAGTGTTAGATAAGCTTAGTCAGGCATGAGTTATAGGACTGTTGGCCGAAGTTCAATATTAATGAATCAACAGTATATATAGACATACCTTGTTTTATTGCCCTTTGCTTTATTGAACTTTGCAGATACTGCATTTTTTACAAATTGAAGGTTTGTGTCAACCCTACCTTGGACAAGTCTATATATCAGCACTATTTTTTCAAAGTGTTTGCCCGCTTTATGTCCCTATGTCACATTTGGTAATTCCCTCAGTATTTCAGACCTTTTCACTATTACATTTGTTATGGTGATCTGTAATCAGGGCCTTCAAATGTAGGTCAGTCTTCATCAGTGGAGAGTCTCGAATTGCTGGTTCCTATTATTAGGTTACTGTCCTTTTAGAAACCAGTTCCATCGCTTATAAAACAACCCAGTAGAAATTATTTCTTAGGACATTATTTGGATAAAAACTGTACATTTCATTTGAGATCACATTTATTTTTAGTCTCATAGAAAATAATCGGTACTTAGAAAGAGGATATACCCAAGGACTATATAAGTAAAAACCAAATTTTACAGTGGAACCTTTCATGGATAAGCTTGGAATCAACTTCTGAGTCTTGAAAGACCTTGATTAGCAATAATTTGTAATTTGACTAAAATGTAAATTTGATTTACACAAGGTGAATGGCTGGGTTTGGAGATTTACTTAGCTTGATAGTAAACTTAGCCACTAAATTTTTGCCAAGTGGTAAAAAAAAATATAAAAAATTTTTTGTCATATACATTTTTGCTTTGTAATCTTAACTGCTCACCTCTTCAGCAGCATGAATAACTGTATAATTATTATTATTTTTTAGTAATTAATTTATTTTTTATTGGAGGCAAATTATTTTACAATATTATATTATAATTAATTGATTTCGGTAGTAGTACATCAAAAAAGGCAGTATGTATGTATAAACAGAATCGATTTTGTTTCTCTTTGTAATGAGGATTTCACCAGTAACCAAATGAATAGGCATATTCCCCTTTTCATCACTGCCATGTCCAGATCCTTCACTGTTTAAAATGCTAGGCCTGTTGTTAGGTATTCTTTATATATATCATCTCATCTATTCATCCAAGAAATCCTGCAAAATATATGTTATCTACATTTTGCATATGAGGATATTGAGGATTAGAAAAGTAAGAGAACTTTTTGATTGATGAACAGAAATGATAGAGCCAGTTGAACCCAAGTTGGTCTGCCTTTTGGACTCTAATGCCCATTTTTTCCGTACATGTCAAACTGTTAGCCCTCAGGCTTTGTGTCCTAGAGTATAGCTACCTTTGTGTGCATATGCCTCCTCTGCCACAAACAAAATGTGTGTGTGGATTGGAAACAGAAATTTTTCCTTGTTTTCTTCACAACTTTACTCTGAACATCTGGACGTATATCTGACACAAAGTAGATATTCAGTACATATTTATTTAGTGAGTGAAGGAATGTCATGTAAGTTTTGTGAATTTACTGAAGATTCTAGGGATGAGCTTTCCAGGTGGTCAGTGATGAAGAAACCACCTGCCAATGCAGGAGACGTGGGTTTGATCCTTGGGTCAGGAAGATCCCCTAGAGCAGGAAATGGCCACCCACTCCAGTATTCTTGCCTGGGAAATCCCATGGACAGAAGAGCCTGGCAGACTACAAGTCCATGGGATTGCAGAGAATTGGATACAACTGAGCACATAAATAAAGTATAACATATGGTTCCAACAGAAAAAAGAAACAGCAAGTCTCAAAATTATATTGATACCAACTCCTCTAGAGGAGGAGATGGCACCCCACTACAGTATTCTTGCCTGGAAAATTCCATGGATAGAGGAGCCTGATAGGCTATAGTCTGTGGGGTCACAGAGAATCAGAAACGACTGAGCATGCCCACACACACACTCACTTACTCACTCACACACACATACTCGGGATGACAAAATAAAAGAACAGTATAATAGTTGATGAACAGAAGAAAGTTTATGCTCTTTTGCAAAGACTGCATCTGTAAAAAGTAAATAGGCTTTTGTTACACTTTGATGGTTACAAGTCCAAAGTTGGAGTCCTAATTCTAATACTTTGATTATCACATGATTTTAATACTGTGCTTATCTATCCCTTCTTACCTGACTTAGCACTCTAGCATATCCAGACTACTTTGGTGTGGAAGCTCGCTTGGCAGCTTGCTATAATGAGGTCATATAATTAGTTATGGTAGTGGGTGGTACCCTTCTTTTATGAGAAATTCAAGTCTAGGTATCCTCAAAATAATTTCTGTAGAGATACCAGAGAAAGATCAGGAAGTCTCAGGAATGGACAAAACACTTGGAAGATATTTCAGGAAAATAAATTTATTCAAATGATTAGTAAACTGTACACAACTTCATTAGTCATCAGAGACATGCAAATTAATACCACAGGGTATTACCACTGCTTTCCCAACCATGTTACTTAAAACTGAAAATGACAATTTCAAATGTTGGTGAAGACATCAGTTCAGTTCAGTTCAGTCGCTCAGTCGTGTCCGACTCTCCGCGACCCCATGAATCACAGCACGCCAGGCCTCCCTGTCCATCACCAACTCCCTGAGTTCACTCAAACTCATGTCCACAGAGTCGGTGATACCATCCAGCCATCTCATTCTCGGTCGTCCCCTTCTCCTCCCGCCCCCAACCTTTCCCAGCATCAGAGTCTTTTCCAGTGAGTCAACTCGTCGCATGAGGTGGCCAAAGTATTGGAGTTTCAGCTTTAGCATCAGTCCTTCCAATGAACACCCAGGATCGATCTCCCTTAGAATGGACTGGTTGGATCTCCTGGCGGTACAAGGGACTCTCAAGAGTCTTCTCCAACACCACAGTTCAAAAGCATCAATTCTGGCGATCAGCTTTCTTCACAGTCCAACTCTCACATCCATACATGACCACAGGAAAGACCATAGCCTTGACTAGATGGACCTTTGTTGGCAAAGTAATGTCTCTGCTTTTTAATATATTATCAAGGTTGGTCATAACTTTCCTTCCAAGGAGTAAGCGTCTTTTAATTTCATGGCTGCAATCAGCATCTGCAGTGATCTTGGAGCCCAAAAAAATAAAGTCTGACACTGTTTCCACTGTTTTTCCATCCATTTCCCATGAAGTGATGGGACCAGATGCCATGATCTTTGTTTTCTGAATGTTGAGCTTCAAGCCAACCTTTTCACTCTCCTCTTTCACTTTCATCAAGAGGCTTTTGAGTTCCTCTTCACTTTCTGCCATAAGGGTAGTGTCATCTGCATATCTGAGATTATTGATATTTCTCCCAGCAATCTTATTCCAGCTTGTGCTTCTTCCAGCCCAGCGTTCCTCATGATGTACTCTGCATAGAAGTTAAATAAGCAAGGTGACAACATACAGCCTTGACGCACTCCTTTTCCTATTTGGAACCAGTCTGTTGTTCCATGTCCAGTTCTGACTGTTGCTTCCTGACCTGCATACAGGTTTCTCAAGAGGCAGGTCAGGTGGTCTGGTATTCCCATCCCTTTAAGAATTTTCCACAGTTTATTGTGATCCACACAGTCAAAGGCTTTGGCATAGTCAATGAAGCAGAAATAGATGTTTTTCTGGAACTCTCTTGCTTTCTCCATGATCCAGCATAGAACCACCAAAACTCTTACTATAATAAGAGTATAAATTAGTTCAACCACTCTGATAAGCTATTTAGGAATATAGACCAAAACTGATGTGTTTATAATAACCTAGCATTTTCACTCCTGGATATATACCCATCAGAAATTCCTCAACATTATGTCCACCAAAAAAACATGTACAAGAATGCTTTTAGCAGAATTATACTAGTCATGAATTGGAAATAATCCAAATGTCCAATAGCTGTAGAATGGCATAAATAAATTGTAGTATATTCATACAGTGGAGTGCTATTACATTGGTGCAGAAGTAATTGCTATTTTGCATTGTTGAACTTTGCTGTTTGATATTGGAATATGTTCTTAAATAAATCTGGTTATGTTATATACCATTTTACTGTGCATTTCTTGCTTTTTTTTTGTTTTGTTATTTTGCTAATGACATTACTTGCTGTTTATTTTATATTTATTTAGACTAGGGAAGGGAAATGATGTTAAACCAAAAGCAAATTCAAGTGATTTTTTTTATTCGAGTTCAAAATGGGTTATAAAGCAGCAGAGATAACTTGCAAAACATCAGCAACATATTTGGCCCAGGAACTGCTAACGAATGTACAGTGCAGGGGTGATTTAAGAAGTTTTGCAAAGGAGAAGACAGCCTTGAAGATGAGGAGCGTAATAGCTGGCCATCATTAGTTGGCAACGATCAACTGAGAGGATCATCAAAGCTGATCCTCTTACAACTACATGAGAAGTTGCCCAAGACAGCGTCGACCATTCTACTGTCATTAGGCATTTGAAGCAAATTGGAAAGGTACAAAAGCTTGATAAGTGGATGCCTCATGAGCTGACCGCAAATCAAGAAAAAATGTTATTTTGAAGCATCGTCTTCTCTTATTCTATGCAACAACAACAAACTATTTCCTGCATGATGAAAAGTGAATTTTATACAACAACCAGCGACAACCAGCTCAGTGGTTGGACCAAGAAAAAGCTCCAAAGCACTTTCCAAAGCCTAACTTGCACCAAAAAAAGTCTTGGTCACTGTTTGGTGGTCTGCTGCTGGTCTGATCCACCATAGCTTTCTGAATCCTGGCAAAACCATTACATCTGAGAAGTATGCTCAGTAAATCATTGAGATGCACCGAAAACCAAATGCCTGCAGTCAGAATTGGTCAACAATTCTTCTCAA
Organism: Moschus berezovskii; assembly: GCF_049115385.1. Classification (NCBI taxonomy): domain Eukaryota; kingdom Metazoa; phylum Chordata; class Mammalia; order Artiodactyla; family Moschidae; genus Moschus; species Moschus berezovskii. Next base: position 39,867,154 of record NC_142488.1, on the reverse strand, counting down.
CAACAATGCACGTTGCACAACCAACACTTCAAAAGTTGAATGAATTGGGCTATGAAGTTTTGCCTCATCTGCCATATTCACCTGACCTCTCACCAACCAGTTCTCACTTCTTCAAGCACCTTGACAACTTTTTGCATGCAAAATGCCTCCACAACCAGCGGGAGGCAGAAAATGCTTTCCAAGAGTTTGTCAAATCCCGAAGCACAGATTTTCGTGCTACAGGAATGAACCAGCTTTTTTCTTGTTGGCAAAAATGTGTTGATTGTAATGGTTCCTATTTTAATGAATAAAGATGTGTTTGAGCCTAGTCATAATGATTTAAAATTCACAATCCAAAACCGCAATTATATTTGCACCAAACTACTATTAAGTAAAGAGGATGAATGAACCTTTGTTACACATGAAACATGGATGAATCTTATAAGCAAAATGATGAGTGAAGGAAGCCAGGCATGAAAGACTACCCACCTATGATTCCATTTATTTAAAGTACAAAAACAGCATAAGTAATCTATGACATTTAACATCAAAATAGTAGTTACTTTTTGGGGGTGATAGTGATTGGCAGGGAACATAATATAGGGGCTTCTGACATGCTTGCTGGTCATCTCCTGTTTCTTGATCAGGGTACTGGTTACATGGGTGAGTTCATTGAAAATTCTAGCTATACTTTTACGACTTATGTACAAGGAATAGGTATACAGTGTCCTAGGGGAAAGAATGGAACCATTTATCTTGTCAGCTTTTCTGGTCAGAGATAAAGATCTCTCTAGACCATTTAGATATTTGCATTTTGCCTAGTGAGAATCTTGTTTATTAGTTCACAGAAGTACTCATCAGTCTTAGTGGGTAAAGGCTCATTAGGTACCTATTCTATGCAGAATGCTAAGTACCAGGGTGAGTATATATAGGAATCAAACATGGATACCTTGAAATCTAGTAATCCAGACAGATAATCCTTGTTCTTGATGGTAAATAACCAAGGAGAGCAACTCAAGACACAGATGAATCTTATTTTGGTGTTTTTACTGGGTGCTTAGGAAATAATGCTGAGGTATTTCGTTCAAAGCGAATCTAAAGTTTCAGCATAAGAAGTGCCATTTCTGAAATGCTTAGGAAAGAATTCCACTAGTCTATTTGAATTGGCTTCCCTGATGGTTCAGCAGGTAAAGAATCCACCTGCAGTGCAGGAGACCCAGGAGACGTGGGTTCCATTCCTGGATGGGGAGGATCCCTTGGAGGAGGAAATGGCCACCTGGTCCAGTATTCTTGCTTCGGGGATTCCATGGACAGAGGAGCCTGGCAAGCTAATAGTCCAAAGAGTCGCAAAGAGTTGGACACAACTTAGCACACATACACACACATTTGAATTGGCCTGGCATTATCTATGGTTTTACCTTTATTTTGTCTAGCTTATATTTCATCCCTATAAACAAGGTAGAGTCTATCTATTCTGTATACTCTTCAGAAATACCTGCCAGAGAATTTTAAGACTACTGTTTGGGTGGTGGGTGGTGGTTTAGTCACTGAGTCATGCCTGATGTTTGCAACCCCAGGTTTCTCGGTCTGTGGGATTTTCTAGGCAAGAATACCGGAGTGGGTTGCCATTTCCTTCTCTGTTTGGAAATGATTTCCAAATTACTCATTTTTTAGTGCAAAGTTTATAAGCAATACAGGTTTTCTGAAAAGCTTTGCCAATTTGTCTCTATAGTGTATACATTTTTAGCACGTCTAATATCTGAATGAAAATGTTACCAAATTTTTCTTGCATCCTGACCTTAATTATTTGTTTCTTCAGTAATTTTTTTTCTTTTAATGACCTTGGGAATCTAGGCTTTATCTTTTTAATTTCATCACCTCCCTTTATGTTATTTGAAAACATCAGTGTCTTGCACAAGGCTAAAAACAATACTATCTTGTTCTTATTAAATTCATGGAAAGTTGGATGTTACTAAATATTAAGTGGGTTATAGCTAAAGGTTTTACAGGTTTTCTTATAGATCCATTATAGGAAAAGCATGGGAAGAGTTTGAGTCAGACATTCCAGATCTGTCCTGTGTGATGTGGACCTTAAGTTCCATAAACGTCAACTTTTCTAGGTGTCAAGTGAGGGTAGTAATACTGTCCTCAGAGAGCTGGTTCAAAGAGTAAGGATGATAAAAACTATGAAGCACCTCAGCTTTGCTTAGCACATTGTAGGTAGGCCATAATTTGCCCATCCTCCACTGTGATTCATCCGAGATTCATTCTGAAGTTATCTTCATCTTTCCCACCTGAGTCTACTGTTTCTATTTGTTTATTTTAATTATTTCATCTTCCACTTTAAAAAAAATAAAGCTATAATAAAGTTAGTTTTTTAAGCTCTGATAAGACATGAATTTTTTTTTTCTTTTAATGTGTGCATGTCCGACTCTTTGCAAACCAATGGATGGTAGCCTGCCAGGCTCCTAGGTCCATGGGATTCTCTAGGCAAGACTACTGGAATGGATTGCCATTCCCTTCTCCAGGGAATCTTCCTGACCCAGGGATTGAACCTGGGTCTCCTGATTTGCCGGCAGATTCTTTACCATCTGAGCTGCCAGGGAAGCCCTTTCTTCTAATACTGTTACAAAACAAATTTCAAAAAAAAAATTTAAATAAAATAATCAAGCATGCTAATGGAAGTTATTATCTTTTTACAAACTCTCTGTCCCCAGAGTAGCTAATAAGATAACTTTCCACTCAAGTCTGGGGTGTTTATTAAAGCCTACTGGCTTATTAACATTTTACTTTCTGACTTACTGTGTACTGACTACATCTGACTGGTTCATCAATTGAAATCCCTCTTTAGTGTATATTTCTATCACTTACGTTTAGTTTGAGGCTATTTTCAGGTTTATTTTTTTCTTAAACTTACTCTTAGGGTTATTAAGTGAAATCATCAAGTGTGTTTACCTTTCCCATTTAGATTTTACCTGGTGGCTACTTTCTGTTGGAGTTTTGTCTTAAGATAATCAAAGCATTACTAATATCTTTCAAAACTTTTTTTCTCTTAATATACTCTTAATGCTTCAGCACAGAACACTTAATAACAAAAACTGGAAATTTGTCAGGAGATCCTATCAACTAATTATTCAAATTAAGCCAAGAATAACTAAAGGGATAAAATTATAATAAAGTGATATTTAGGTCTTCTTTTAAATGAAATTTGACAAATATTACTCTAGCCTTCCACAAAATCCAATATTTTAAAACCAATCTTGACCAAAGGCCAGAGTGGTATGGTGACATGGACCTTGTGGCTTTTGTTCAGTCACTCAGACATGTCCAACTCTTTGCAACCCCATGGACTGCAGCAAACCAGGCTCCTGCATCCTCCACTATTTCCCAGAGTTTGTTCATATTCATGGCCATTGAGTTGGTGGTGCTATGTAACCATCTCATCCTCTGTCGCCCCCTTCTCCTCCTGCCCCCAGTCTTTTTTCAGCATCAGGATCTTTTCCAGTGAGTCAGCTTTTCGCATCAGGTGGCTGAAGTATTTCAGCTTTAGCGTCAGTCCTTCCAATGAATATTCAGGGTTGATTTCCTTTAGGATTGGCTGGTTTGATCTCCTTGCCATCCAAGGGACTCTCAGGAGTCTTCTCCAACACCACAGTTCAAAAGCATCAATTCTTTGACACTCAGCTTTCTTTATAGTCCAACTCTCACATCCATACATGACTACTAGAAAAACCATAGCTTTGACTATACTGTCCTTTGTCTGCAAAGTGGTGTCTCTGCTTTTTAATATGCTGTCTAGGTTTATCATAGCTTTCTTTCCAAGGAGCAAGCATCTTTTAATTTCATGGTTGCAGTCACCATCTGCAAGAATGGTGCCCAAGAAAATAAAATCTGTCACTGCTTCCACTTTTTCCCCTTCTATGTGCTGTGCAGTGATGGAACCAAATGCCATTATCTTAGTTTTTTTAATGTCAAGTTTTAAGCCAGCTTTTTCACTATCCTCTTTCACCCTCATCAAGAGGCCCTTTAGTTCCTCTTCATTTTGTGTCATTAGAGTGATATCATCTGCATATCTGAGGTCGTTGATATTTCTCCCTGCAATCTTGATTCCAGCTTGTTATTTATCCAGCCCAGCATTTCGCGTGATGTGCTCTGCATATAAGTTAAATAAGCAGGGTGACAATATACAGCCTTGTCGTATTCCTTTCCCAGTTTGGAATCAGTCCGTAGTTCCATGTCCAGTTCTAACTGTTGCTTCTTGACCTGCATACAGGTTTCTCGGGAGATGGGTGAGGTAGTCTGGTATTCCTATCTCTTTTAAGAATTTTCTGCAGTTTGTTATGATCCACACAGTCAAAGCTTTAGCGTAGTCAATGAAGCAGAAGTAGATGTTTTTCTGAAATTCTCTTGGCTTTCTCTATGATCCAACCAACGTTGTCAATTTGATCTTTGGTTCCTCTGTGTTTTCTAAACCCAGCTTGTACATCTGGAAGTTCTTAGTTCACATACTGCTGAAGCCTAGCTTGAAGCATTTTGAGCATTACCTTACTAACATGTGAAATGAGTGCAACTGTGTGGTAGTTTGAACATTCTTTGGCATTGCCCTTCTTTGGGATTGGAATGAAAACTGACCTTTTCCTTGGGTGATATATTAATAAAAATGCTCCATCAGGTTCACTGGCATAGTTTCATTTCCTCTGTATTTTACTGGTTAGAGAAGCCATGTAGCCCACCTAAAGACTGAAAGAGAGGGGACATAGATCTCACCTCTGAATGGGAGAGATGACGGCTAATTTCTGGCTGTCTTTAATCTGCCACACTGAGTAATTTTTAAACTTGAAAGTGAAAGTCACTCAGTCATGTCTGAGTCTTTGTGACCCCTTGGACTGTAGCCTGCCAGGCTCCTCTGTACTTGGAATTCTCCAGGCAAGAATACTGGAGTGGATTGCCCTTCCCTTCTCCAATTTTTATTTGTTAAACTTAGTTGCCTTCATTGTTGAGTGAGGTTGTAATAGCTGGTAGCTACTCCATTCTAAAGTAGGACTAAAATTCTGCCAAAGAATCAAATGTCCCCACCAAGTACCAATTCAGGATGCATATGACAGCAGTGCATAATTTGTCACTGTAAACAGGAGACCAAAATAAGGACATATTGTGTTCTACAGTTAGAAAGAGACTATTTAAAAATCTAGTCTGGCACTGTTTATTAAAACTGAATTTTAATATTTTTGGTAATCAAAAGATAGGGAAAGTATTTTAAGCAGGCTGTTTTTTTTTTTTGTAATATGATTTGGCAGTCTTCTCAGAAGATTAGTAATGAAACAGGTAGTGATTACCTTTTGAACTATAAAGTGTTTTTCATTTTTAGTAAGAATTTTAGGTCTGTAAAACAATTTGGAAGAACAGATCATCTGTCAACCAGTTGTGTCATGGCCACCAGAAAGCTCAAGAGTCCTGAACATGTCATAAAATTCTCATGTGGGGAGGTCCTTCAAGGTGAATGCAGATCTAGTTTGATTTCATTAGAATAGGCAGGTTTAGATAAAGTAAAAAATTCAGGAAATGAAACATAGTTGCTGCTGTTGGTTTTATAATACATTTTTATAAATGTTTGATTCTAAAATAATGCTAAAACTGATGTCTCTCTTTCCTTTGATTCTGTATGTGACCCGTGTAATTTCCATAATTCCAGACAATCATTTCTCCCACAGAAAGAATTTCTTGGATATCTACAGGGAATATTTTATCACTTTAGATAATCTGGTCATTTCAAAGGCCTCTAAGGGCCCAGTCAGAATGGTTTTGCCTTTTTTTCCCCTCTGAGTGGAGGTGGTCTAGTGGTCTATCAGTCAAGGTCCAGTCAGAGGACAGAAACAAAACAGTAATTTGAACAGGCAAAGTTTAATATGAAAAAAATATTACTAGGAGACATGAATAGTGGGGAATTGGCTAGTCAGAACTAGAGAACTCTGAAAAATACAAGAATAGCAGACAGAGAGCAGCCACAAACCCAGGAGCTGAAACAGAACACTCCAAGATGACTAGCCTCCCTCCTGGCGTGGCTGAGATCCAAACCTTGTAGGAGAGGGCATGACCCTGGGTCAACAGATACAAAGAAGTTCACTGAAGTTCACTGGTGGTGGGACTTGGAACTTTGCCCTCTGAAGTCCAGGGAAAGCCATCCTTAGATGAGGACATGTCTCACCTTTGAACTTTCAGCTGGCTGCCAGAGAGTGTGCTGGAGGAAGCTCTGCTGCCTTGTTGCCTGCTCATAGATAGATGCTGCATGCTGCTGGGCAATGGGCACTGCAAATACACTGTACCTACTGCAGGAGCCTGACAAAAAAAAAATACATTGGAACCAAAAGGGCAAACCTCTTTTCCTCCAGTGCCCTTTACTGACAAAACTTAATTTTGTGCCAGCTGGAAAGATACTTAGAGTCCAGCTTCAACAGTGCAGGGCAGGCAGTGAAGGGTGAATTTGGAGCTGAAAGATAGTAGATGGCATGGGGATGGAGTGTATGACAGTGGTGGGCTATCTTATCAGCAACCCTATCTGTAATACTTGGCAGTGCTTTGTTTGCTTGTCTTTTTCTCCTATTACTTATTCCCCTGAAATGTTGAGTAACTAAATATTATTTCTTTCAAAGTAGAATTTTTAGTGTTGATTTTTATCACTTCCACAAAATTAAAGTTTAAAAGTCAAATTCTGCCTGAAAAATCATCCATTTAAATAGAATAGATCCACGGTTTTATTTAGAGTATTGGATTAGCCCATGTTGGGTATTTGTTCCTTTGATAATTAGGGTTTCACATATGTTACCTAAATAGATGGTGTAGAATAATACTGAATGTTCAAATGAGTTTTGCTGGAACCATTACCACTCTGTATGTTAAAGTAAAAGCCAGTGTGTTTTTATGAAAATAAAATGTTTAAAGCGTAGCTATAAGGACGGCAGTGTGATCAGGTGAATCTCTTCAGTACTGTGCATTATATAAATGCTAACAGATAGACTGTGGAATAGTGCCACCAGCTGTCTCATTATTAAGGCTAATTTATCATTTTTAATAACATCACTTATAATAATGTTATTATAATCATTTTTAATAACAACATAAATCTTACACCTTTCTCTCTCTTTACCATTCCTACTTACCAATACCTCAATCAGGCCCTAATCTTCTCTTTGCCCAACTACTGCAGGAATCTTACTGCATACTCTCCAGTCCAACCCCATCTAATTTATTCTGCTAACTAATACCATTTTTATCTTCCTTAATTATAACTTTTATAATTTTTCCCAATTTTGGGGAACATATAATTATTAGTGGTTCTCCCTATTTTCCTATTGTTTTAGGATTGAATTAAAATTCTAATGTTTTATTTTTCTGATGTTCAGTGTCTAGACCCACATTACGAGACTAGTCTTATTTCAACTCTTACTTCCCAATGTAAATCTTTTGTAAGATTTATTTAACAGACCTTTATTAATTTCTTACTGTATGTCAGATAGTGAGAAAACCATACTCCCCCGAAAGGAAGTCACAGTGCTGTCAGGGAGGCATGCATATCAAATGATTATCGTTACAGGTGTGCAAGGTGGAATGATGCTCCCCTACAGCCCAAAGATGTCGATATCTGAATCCAGAACTTGTGACTATGTTACCGTACGTTCAAAATGGGATCTTGCAGATGTGATGAAATTAAAAAATTTAGGATGGGGAGATTATCCTGGATCATACAGGTGAAAGTCACTTAGTCGTGTCCGACTCTTTGCAACCCCATGGCCTATACAGTCCATGGGATTCTCCAGGCCAGAATACTGGAATGGGTAGCCTTTCCCTTCTCCAAGGGAACTTCCCAACCCAGGAATCAAACTGGGGTCTTCTGCATTGCCGGCAGATTCTTTACCAACTGACTTATCAGGGAAGCCTGGATCATACAGTTGGGCTCAATATAATCACAAGGATATTTATAAGTGAAGAAGATGGAAACTTGGCTATAGTAAGAGGCAGTTGGGCAAAGCAAGCAGAAATTGGGGTGATATGGCCACGAGCCAAGAATTGTCAGCAGCCTCTAGACACTGTAAGAGACATGAACTTTATTCTTCACTTAAGCCTCCAGAGGAACCAGCCCTGCTAACAACTTGATATTGACCCTGTAAGACTCACTGAAGTTCTGACATCCAGAACTGTGTGAGAACAACTTGATGTTTTATGCCAGAAGGTTTGAAGTAATTTCATGCAGCCACAATAGTAAACTAACACACAGCAGAACAGATAAAAAAAGATAAGCATTCCCTGTTGAACAGAAGGTATATGACATTCCGTTGTGACAAGGTAAGGAATTCATACATGGACTTGGTGGTGGTGGGTCATGAAAAGTAAGGGGAAAATATGCATAAAGATGTAGAGCAGTGAATTATTAACAAGGAATGTTTAGGAAAGTGCAAGTAGTTTGGTTTTGTCGGAGTTAAAAGGGAGGGAAGCGTGAGAGATACACCAGTTAGGTTATGAATGTCTTGTGAGCAGTGCTAAGAAGTTTGAACTGTGTTCTCTAAACACTGGGGTGCCATTGGTATATTTTAAGTTGGAGAGTCATACAGTGAGCTTTGTGTTTTAGGAAGACCAGTAAAGTAGCATAGTAGAGGCTGGATAAGGAGGGAGAACCATTTCACACCAGTCAGAATGGCTGCTATCCAAAAGTGTACATGCAATAAATGCTGGAGAGGATGTGGAGAGAAAGGAACCCTCTTACACTGTTGGTGGGAATGCAAACTAGTACAGCCACTATGGAGAACAGTGTGGAGATTCCTCAAAAAATTGGAAATAGAACTGCCATATGATCCAGCAATCGCACTCCTGAGCATACACACCGAGGAAACCAGAATTGAAAGAGACACGTGTACTCCAATGTTCATTGCAGCACTGTTTATAATAGCCAGGACATGGAAGCAACCTAGATGTCCATCTGCAGACGAATGGATAAGAAAGCTTTGGTACATATACACAATGGAGTATTATTCAGCCATTAAAAAGAATACATTTGAACCAGTTCTAATGAGGTGGATGAAACTGGAGCCTATTATACAGAGTGAAGTAAGCCAGAAAGAAAAACACCAATACAGTATGCTGCTGCTAAGTCACTTCAGTCGTGTCCGACTCTGTGTGACCCCATAGACGGAAGCCCACCAGGCTCCCCCGTCCCTGGGATTCTCCAGGCAAGAACACTGGAGTGGGTTGCCATTTCCTTCAATACAGTATACTAACACATATATATGGAATTTAGAAAGATGCAAATGATAACCCTGTATACGAGACAGCAGAGGAGACACAGATGTATAGAACAGTCTTTGGGACTCTATGGGAGAGGGTGAGGGTGGGATGATTTGGGAGAATGGCATTGAAACACGTATGTTGTCATATGTGAAACGAATCACTAGTTCAGGGTCAATGCATGTTATAGGATGCTCGGGGCTGGCATGCGGGGATGACAAAAAAAGAAAAAAAAAAAAAAAGGAGGGAGAACCAGCTAGGAAGTTGCAGTGGTCCACATAAGAGACAAGCACCTGAATCCAAGTTTTGGCAATTGTCCCTGATAGAGAAGAGGGGCTAAATCAAAGAATATTCAGGAGATTCAATCAGTGGAATTTGGTATTGGGTTTAAGTTCAAGGAAAATTCTAAGAAACACCACATTTTTGGTTCATGCAACCAAATGGATAACAGTGCTATTTATTTTATAAAAAACAGAGACACTATCAAATGGTAAGTGGATCAGGGAGAATAAATGAGTTTTGACCATGTTGAGTCTGAGGAACACTAGAAATATAAATGTTGATGATGAGTAGGCACTTAGAAATTTTACTCTAAAACTTAGGACCAATTTCAGAGCAACAGAAGAAAGATTTTAGCATCATCAGGTAGGTAACAGATGGAATCCTGGAAATAGAAATGATTGCTCAAAGACAAGACATTAAAGGATCACAGTGGAAATAAAACACAGTCAAGGTTAGGATCCTGAGTAACACTTACCTTTTAAGAAGGGATGGGTCAAGAGAAAGGAACCAGAAAGAGGAGAGAGAAATAGGAATATTATCATGTGTCACAGAGGATGCTGTCACAGAAACTGAGAGATTTTCTATGGTTTCACATGCTATAAAGAGACCAAATGAGAGAATAACTGCAATGTCCATGGAATTTGGCAACATGGAAATCAATGGGAACCTTGACCAAAGCAGTTTCAGTGTTGTGCTGGGGATAGAAGCCAGATTGTAGCAGGTTGAGGAAGGAATATTAAAAATCAGAGACATTACTTTACCAACAAAGATCCATCCAGTCAAAGCTATGGTTTTTCTAGTAGTCAGGTATGGATGTGAGAGTTGGACTATAAAGAAAGTTGAGCACTGAAGAACTGATGCTTTTGAACTGTGGTGTTGGAGAAGACTCTTGAGAGTCCCTTGGACTACAAGGAGATCCAACCAGTCCATCCTAGAAGAAATCAGTCCTGAATATTCATTGGCAAGACTGATGCTGAAGCTCCCATACTTTGGCCACCTGATGCGAAGAACTGACTCATTGGAAAAGACCCTAATGCTGGGAAAGATTGAAGGCAGGAGAAGGGGGCAACAGAGGATGAAACGCTTGAATGGCATTGCCAACTTGATGAACATGAGTTTGAGCAAGCTCCGGGAGTTGGTGATGGACAGGGAAGCCTGGCCTGCTGCAGTCCATGGAGTTGCAACAAGTCAGGCACGACTGAGCAACTGAACTGAACTGAGGTAGGAATGGATAGTAAGGGTGTGTGTGTATGCATATGCGTGCATGTGTGCTCGTGCGTGCGTGCGTGCTCAGTCATGCTGACTCTGTGATCCCATGGACTGTAGCCTGCCAGGCTCCTCTCTCTATGGGATTCTCCAGGCAAGAATACTAGAGTGGGTTGCCATTTCCTTCTCCAGGGGATCTTCCCAGTCCAGGAATCAAACCTGGGTCTGCTGCATTGCAGGTGGATTCTTTACTGTCTGAGTCACCTGGGAAGTATGGAAGTAGAGAAAGTAAATACAGAATAATGGTCAAGAGACTAGACTGGGCAGAAGAGACAGTGGTAGGTGGAGGGCCCTGTGGAATAGGAGTAGAGTTTAAGATGGGAGGAACTTCAGCATCTTTTTATGCTAGGGGGCAATGAGCTAATAGAAAGCAAAAAGATATACTGATGGAGAGAGGTCTTTGATAAACATGTTGGAAATTGGGTCTAAGGCATAGATGGGAAGTGCGCCCCTCTTCCACTGAGACAACAGGAAGACTGGGCAGGGATAGAGTTGGGTCTTCAGGCAGAAGGAGAAAGCAGAGGACATTAAAGCCCTCAGCTGATAAACCTGATTTTGTGTGTGTGTGTGAAAAAGAAAGTGGAACCACCCACTGAGAGTAATTGTGTAATAGAGAGTAGAGAGATAAGAGAGTTTGTAACTGCACTTCAGAGGAATGGAAAGGAGATATGAGGAGAAATTGCTAGTTTGCCTAAGGGACTGAGCTGTGCCTGGATGTGAGGAGTTTGTAGCAGCACTTATCAACATGCTGATAAGCCCCTCAGCAGCAGTAATTAGCCTAAAATTTAGGAGATGAGAAGTGTATGGGTGGATTGCACCATAGTGGGAGGTATTACACTATGGGAGGCAAACAAAACATGATGGATGACAGAACCAAGAGAGCTGAAAGTAATGGCAAGAAGAAAGACCATAGAACTGGATGAGGAAGGAAGATTTCAGAGGTACAATGAAAATATTCTAGTTGGTCAGTCTAGTTACCAATAGCTGTGGTGACTACTGTTACAGGAATTATAGTGCCCTGAGTAAGTACAAGGAAGACTTAGGTTCAGATTTGACCTTTTGAAAGTTACCTGACTTTTAAGCAATCTTAAATTTTTATACATGTAGATGCTCAACAAATGTTTGCACGTAGGTAATATGTCAAGAAATGGAATGTACAATATGATATCATCAGTGATGTCACTCTAGTTCAAAGAAACAGAATCAAAAATTCATTTTCATGTACAGCTCAATAGGCAGCTCTGATCAGAACATTTTGCCTGACCGCATTGGTGTTGTAGGTACTATGGCTGCATAGCAAATTACCCCAAAATCTAGTGGCATCTGTTACTATGTTCACAGATTCTGGGAGCCATAAATTTGGACAGGGCACAGCAGGAATAGAGTTTGTATGTTCACGTGTCTGAGGCATGATCTTTGAAGACTTGGGAATGTAGTCATCTGCAAGTTCACTCACTCACACCCCTGGCAGTTGATGCTGGCTGTTGACTTAAAGACCTTAGTTAGTGAGGACTCTTGGCCACATGTCACATGGCCCTTCCATGTTGAGAGGCTTTCTCAAAGCATGACAGCTGAGTTCTAAGAGTAAATGTTGAAATCAAAAGACATACAGAGAACTAAGTTGAAGTCATATCATTTTTAATGACCTAGACTCAGGAGAACAGGACATGCACCCTGTTTTGATGGGAAGTGGCATAGTTCTAGAAGAGCATGTGGTATTGCCATTGGGTATTTTTAGAATCACTTTGCCCACAAAGATCTGTCTAGTTAAAGCTATGTTTTTCCAATAGTCCTCTACAGATGTGAGATAAACCATAAAGAAGGTTGAGCACCGAAGAATTGATATTTTCAAATTGTGGTGCTGGAGAAGATTCTTGAGAGTCCCTTGGAAGGCAAGGAGATCAAACCAGTCAGTCCTAAAGGAAATCAACCCTGAATGTTCACTGGAAGGACTGATGATGAAGCTGAAGCTCCAATACTTTGGCCACCTGATGTAAAGAGCTGACTCATTGGAAAAGATCCTGGGAAAGATCAAGGGCAAATGGAGAAGAGGGCAGGGCAGAAGAGAGTGAGATGGTTAGATAGCTTCACCAACTCAATGGACATGAATTTGAGCACACTCTGGGAGATGGCAAAGGACAGGGAAGCCTGGCTGCTGCAGTCCATGGGGTTGCAGAGTTGGGCACAACTGAACAACAGGGTCAATATTTTAAGAGATCTTTGTATCAATGGTTATGAAGGATATTGCTTTCCAGTTTTCTCTTTAAAGTTTTTACCGGTTTTGTTATCAGTAGAGTCATCTGCTCTGGTGGCTCAGGCAGTAAAGAATCTGCCTGCAATGCAAGAAACCAACGTTTGATCCCTCGGTTGGGAAGATACCCTGGAGGAGGGCATGGCAACCCACTCCAGTGTTCTTGCCTGGAGAATCCCAGTGGGCAGAGAAGCCTGGTGGGCTACAGTCCCTGGGGTCATAAAGAGTCAGTCACAACTGAGTGACAAAGCACAGGTTATCAGTAGAATTTAGTTATACCAGTCTCATATAATGAACTCCTTTCTCCTATTTTTGAAAAGTTTGTGTTGAATTGGTTTTACTTTAGGGGGCGGCTGCATTCCTTCTTGGTTGTGGCACAAATTCTTCATTGCAGGATGCAGGCTTCTCTAGTGGTGTGTGGGACTAGTAGTTGCTGCCTGCAGGCTCTCTAGTTGCAGTGCAGGCTGTCTAGTTGCAGTGCAGGCTCTCTAGTTGTGGCACACGGGCTCCAGAGTACTCTGGCTTTGTTGCCCCAAGGCATGTGGGATCTTAGTATCCTGACCAAGGATTGAACCCACATCCCCTGCATTGACAGGCAGATTCTTAAACCCTGGACCACCATGAAAGTCTTAATTTATCTTAATGTGTAACTCCAATACTTTGGCCACCTCATGCGACGAGTTGACTCACTGGAAAAGAGTCTGATGCTAGGAGGGATTGGGGGTGGGAGGAGACGGGGACGACAGAGAATGAGATGCCTGGATGGCATCACTGACTCGATGGACATGAGTTTGAGTGAACTCCGGGAGTTGGTGATGGACAGGGAGGCCTGGCGTGCTGTGATTCATGGGGTTGCAAAGAGTCGGACACGACTGAGCAACTGAACTTAACTGACTGATGTTAGAATTCATCCATGAAGCCATCTGAGCCTGGGCTTTTCTTTATGGGGAGATTTTAAATTGTATATTCAATTTCTATAATAGATACAAGGCTGTCCAGATTTTTCTATTTCTTCTTGTGTCAATTTTGGTAATTTGACTATTTTCAGGAATTTGTTAATATTCAAGCTGAAGAAGTTCCCCTCTATTAATAGACTGAGTTTGCTGAGACTATTTATCAAGAATGGATGTTGGATTTTCTCAAATACTTTTGATATGTTAATTATTCAGTTTATTAACATGGTGAATTATAGTTTGATTTTTATAGTGCTAAGCCAAACTTTATTCCTGAAAATTGGATGTTTACCTATAATTTTCTTGTAATGTCTTTCTTGTAATATCTGGTTTTAGTATTGAGGGAATGCTGACCTCATGGAATGAATTGGAAAGTATTCTTTCCTTTTGAATTTTTGAGAGTGGTTAGTGTAGAATTGATACTATTTCTTGATTGTTCGGTAGAATTCGTCAGTGAAGCCATTTGGGTTGAAGTTTTCTTTGACGGATGGTTTTTAACTAGAAGTTCTACTTTTAATATAGTATAGGACTATTCCGTTTATTTCTTCTTGAACAAGTTTCCAGCAAATCTGGAGAACTCAGCAGTGGCCACAGGACTGGAAAAGGTCAGTTTTCACTCCAATCCCAAAGAAAGGCAATGCCAAAGAATGTGCAAACTACTGCACAATTGCACTCATCTCACATGCTAGCAAAGTAATGCTCAAAATTCTACAAGCCAGGCCTCAACAGTATGTGAACCATGAACTTCCAGATGTTCAAGCTGGATTTCGAAAAGGCAGAGGAACCAGAGATCAAATTGCCATCATCTGCTGTATCATTGAAAAAGAAGAGAGTTCCAGAAAAACATCTACTTTTGCTTTATTGACTATGCCAAAGCCTTTGACTGTGTGAATCACAACAAACTATGGAAAATTCTTAAAGAGATGAGAATACCAGACCACCTGACCTGCCTCCTGAGTAATCTGTATGCAGGTCAAGAAGCAACAGTTAGAACTGGACATGGAACAACACACTGGTTCCAAATCGGGAAAGGAGTACGTCAAGGCTGTATATTGTCACCCTGCATATTTAACTTATATGCACTGTACATCGTGCAAAATGCCGGGCTGGAGGAAGCACAAGCTGGAATCAAGATTACCGGGAGAAATATCAACAACCTTAGATATGCAAATGACACCACCCTTATGGCAGAAAGTGAAGAAGAACTAAAGAGCCTCTTGATGAAAGTGAAAGAAGAGAGTGAAAAAGTTGGCTTAAAACTCAACATTCAGAAAACTAAGATCATGGCATCTTGTCCCATCACTTCATGGGAAATAGATGGGAAAACAGTGGAAACAGTGGCAGACTTTATTTTGGGGAGCTCCAAAATCACTGCAGATGGTGATTGCAGCCATGAAATTAAAAGACACTCTTTGGAAGGAAAGTTATGACCAACCTAGGTAGTATATCAAAAAGCTTTACGTTACTTTACCAACAAAGGTCCATCTAGTCAAAGCTGTGGTTTTTCCAGTAGTCATGTATGGATGTGAGAGTTGAACTATAAAGAAAGCTGATTGCTGAAGAATTGATGCTTTTGAACTGTGGTGTTGGAGAAGACCCTTGAGAGTCTCTTGGACTGCAAGGAGATCCAACCAGTCCATCCTAAAGGCGATCAGTCCTGGGTGTTCATTGGAGGGACTGATGTTGAAGCTGAAACTCCAATACTTTGGCTACCTGATGCAAAGAACCAACTCATTGGAAAAGACCCTGACGCTTGGAAAGATTGATGGCAGGAGGAGAAGGGGACTACAGAGGATGAGATGGTTGGATGGCATCACCGACTCATGGACATGAGTTTGAGTAGGCTCCGGGAGTTGGTGATGGACAGAGAAGCCCAGTTTGCTGCAGTCCATGGGGTCACAAAGAGTCAGACATGACTGAGCAACTGAACTGAACTGAAGAAAGTTTGATGGTTTATATCTTTCCTAGAAGTTGTCCATCTTACCCAAGTTAATGAAATTTACTGGCATGAAGTTGTTTATTACGTTACATTTATTATTGTAAAATCTTCAGTAATGTCATGTCTTTGTCCTTGGATTAACTCATCTCTTTTCTTTTTTATCTTGTTCAATCTGTCCAGAGGTTTATCAGTTTCACTGACCTAATTCAAGAAACTGTGTTCTGTTTATTTTTCTCTGGTGTTTGCTTTTTTATTCCATTTCATTTATTCTCATGTTGGGCTCTGTTTTTTTCTTTTCATGGCCTTATTTTGATTAAATTTACTCATCTTTTTTCTAGTTTCTTAAGTTGAAAGCTAACATCGTTCAATGGAGAGCTTTCTTCTCTTCTAACGTATGTGTTTAATGCTATAAATGTCTCCCTTAGTTCTGCTTTATTGACATTCCATGTTTTTATTAGTTCAGAAAATTTTCTTTTTCCTTTTTGGTTTCCCATAGGTTATTTAGAAGTGTTTTTATTTATTTTCCAAATATTTAGCTTCAAATATTGAGTTCTAAATTAATTTCATTATGATCAGAAAACATACTTTGTATGGCATGAATCCTTTTACATTTGAGACTTTTCTTTTAATGGCCCAGAATATGGCCTATTTTGGCAGATGTTCCATGTACAACTAAGTAGAAGGCATAATCTGCCCTTATGTGTAGTGTTCTATGAATATTATTTCAAGCTAGCTAAAAATATTGCTGAAATCTTCCATATCTTCATTATCTTTCTGTTTATTAAGTTTAATTGTGGATTTGTTTCATAAATTTACTTCATTTTTGTCTTTCATGTCTTTTTAAAATAAAGTATTGATATATTCTCCGTGTTACATATCATTATCACTTATTTATTAATAGGTTGTACCTCTTAACCCCCTATCCCTATCTTGTCCCTCTCCCTCTTTCATGTATTTTGATGTTCTGTTATTACATCATACACATTTAGGATTGTTTTGCTTTCTTGATCAATTGACAGCCTTATTATTATGAACTGATGTTTTATGTTTATCCTTTATGTGGTGTTTTCTCCTCTGGTTTTAAAATTTTGTTTTTATCACTGGTGTTACGCGATTTGTTAATGGTGTGCTTTGGTGACTTTTTCTGCATTTTACTCTTGAGATTCTTTGAGCTTCTTTTATCTGTGGGCTTATATTTTATATAACATTGGGGGAAATTTGGGACATTATTTCTCCAGGATTATTTTCTGTCTTCACCTGTCCCTCCTCTACTTTAGGGGCTTCAATTACATGTGTGTTGGACCCCTTAATATTGTCCCACATGTCACTGAGCTTCAATATTTTATTTTCAGTCTTTTTTATCTCTTGAAAAACATGCTTTATATGTGGGAAATTCCTGTTGTTATGTCTTCAAATTAATTGACTTTTTTTCATACATTGTCTAATCTTCTGTTCATCCGGTGCTGCTGCTGCTGCTAAGTCACTTCAGTCGTGTCTGACTCTGTGTGACCCCATAGATGGCAGCCCACCAGGCTCCTCCATCCCTGGGATTCTCCAGGCAAGAATACTGGAGTGGGTTGCCATTTCCTTCTGCAGTGCATGCATGCATGCTCAGTCGCTTCAGTCATGTCCGACTCTGTGCGACCCCATGGACAGCAGCCTACCAGGCTCCTTAGTCCCTGGGATTCTCCAGGCAAGAATACTGGAGTGGGTTGCCATTTCCTTCTGCAGTGCATGCATGCATGCTCAGTCGCTTCAGTCATGTCCGACTCTGTGCGACCCCATGGACAGCAGCCTACCAGGCTCCTTAGTCCCTGGGATTCTCCAGGCAAGAATACTGGAGTGGGTTGCCATTTCCTTCTCCAGTTCATCCGGTGAGTTTCTCATTTAAGATAATGTAGTTTTTCAACTCTAGAAGCTCCTTTTTGTCTCTATGTCTTCTATTTCTCACCTCATTATTTTCAATCTCTTTTAAATCCTTGAAGATATTTCTAAAAAAGTTTGGATTTCCTGCTTTGTAATGCCTTCATTGCTGTCATTTATAGGTCTCTTTTAGTGATTAGCTTTCCGTTTCATTATGCTTTACAATTTGCCTCTTCCTTCATTATCCAGATCTAGAGTAGCCTTTCTTTTAGGACTTACTTTAGTTTAAGCACTTACATGTAATTTTCTGAAGTCTCTACTGATTGTCTTTAGTGTTCAGCGATGTCTCTCTCTCCAGTATGATTGGTTAGAGCTCCATTTTTTCCCTGCTCTCTTTGCCCAACCTCGTGGAGTTTCAAGCTATACATGCACAAATTATTATTATGGCATTCTTTGTACAGATTTTTGGAGCTCTTTCTATACCTTAGCCCCCTTCTCTTTGATACTCTTCCCTCAACATTCCGTCTCCTTCATGCTTACTGAAACATGTTTTCTTGTCTCCTCAACTCAGATACACTGCCACACTCAGCTTTGCCTCCTTGTTCTGAAAAGTAGAAAAAGATAGCCAGACCTATCTAATTAGGCATGCACTCTGTTCATTTCCCTTTCTGTAGGAATCATAGTCCTTTTTTTTTCACTGTCTTGTTGTCCCAGTGAGTTAAAATATTTCTTCAGTTTTCTAATTGAGTGGGAAAAGAAAGTTCTGTTCCAACTAAACTTTCATACTTAGCAGACATTATTATCATGGTTTTTAACAAAACAGTAAAGAATTTTAATTCTAATGACTTAACTTTGAGATAGAGAAAGAATATTATGGAATTTTGTCAAATATAATGGGTAGAACTTCCTTCATTTCCATCAATGCTCTAGTTGGAAGACTATGTCTATATTTCCAGAATGGTTAAGAATAGAAGTTTGTGGGTTTAAAATAAAATAGTTTTACAGTGACAAAAGTTAATTATATAGTTATATACCAAAAATGGCTGTGGCTAACATTTATTTAGCATTTTAGTAATGCGAGGTATCTTGTGAAGAAATGTCTCGATAGTTCTCATTGCAATCTGTTACAGGTAATTATTATGCCCATTTTTTACAGATAAAGGAATTGAAGCTGAACTAAGGTTAAGTGACTTGTTTAAATTCACATATCAATGAAGTATTAATAAATTATGGAGCCCACGTTTAAACTCAGTTCTGTCAAAGTCCCAAGGCCCTGTTGTTCATCATCACCATGCCATGCTGCCTTTGAAAAAAGTGGATGGTAACTGTGACTATTATGGGGCCAGCTCCAGAACTGGGAGTCTGGGATATAATACTTTGGGCGCCCACTTCCAGGTTTTGTATAGCAGTCTTTCTTGGGTAATGTTTTCACTGCTTTACTTCAAAAGGTCAGGTTAGGCATCGTTTAAGCAACACTTCTGGACAAGTTCTGATGACATCTTCCTTTTCTCTGCACAGGATTGGAAATCCTTGGAGAGGTTGAGTGGTTGGAAATCTTAAGGAAAGGCTGGGTGGTTAGAAACCTCATCATTTTTATTGCAATAAAACTATTTTTTAAGAATGATAAAGCTCCATGAGAGCAGAATTACATGACTCGAAAACTGGTGGCTATGTTTAGAAGCAAAATATTCAGTTATTTTCTAAATCTGGAATTTTTTCAAGATAAAATGATTTAAACATTTTTAAGTTATTTAAAATATCTTCTTTGTGGTTTAGGTTACCAACTTGCTTATTCATAGGTTCTTTGTTTTCTTTTGATTTTAATTTCTAGGTACTTTTCAGTTTTTCATTTTGTTTTGTAATTCTGTAGAACAGTCTACATGGGTCCAAAGACAAACTGTATTTTTAAAAAATGAGTGTATTTTCAATCCCAGTTACCTGTTTCATTTGTAAATAATCATTTTCATTAACTTTTTATTTACTCTTGATTGTATTTTCCAAAAAATTATAAATGCACATGTGTTTGTAAGGACATGTAAATGCATGTATGTGTGTATACTTTCCTCCTATAAGTTGGCATATTCTACAGCCTATACTGCATCTTTTTCACTAAAGTATATCCTGGAATTCATTGTATACAGATTGTCCTTTTTTTAAAAAAAATATATACATTACATTAGGTTCACATTCTTTCAAAGTCTTATTTAGTAAACATTTATTGTCTACTATTTATATCATCTACCAAGTGTAGTGCATGGCATTTTGGAGCAAACAGAAATATGTAATATATAATCTTCACCCTCAAGAAATACAGAATTTTAAAATACTTTAAAATATGTGTGTGTGTGTATATATATATACCTTACCCTCAAATACAATAGGTAGTCCAGTAATATTTTTAATTTTGACCCATGTACTTTTCAGGAAACACAGAACAGAAGCTTTTTTGGCATCTATTGTTTCTTCATTTAATGTCATTTCAGTAGTGTTTGTTAGTATCGTAGTGACTACATCCCAACGTTTAAAATATTTAGATATCTGATCATAAGGTGTGTGGAAGAGGAGTATGCATCTCTGAATGTGTGCTATTTCTAAATATTTCCCATTAATTTCAGTGCCTGTACAGTCAGAATGTACTAGATAGTTTGGATTAATGTAATTGTACTATCCTTTATAAAAAACCTAACATCCCCCTCTTTTCTGTATTCCTCTGACCATTTTTTAAAAATAATGCCAAGTTCCCATTCTACACCTCACTTTTTTGCACTCTTCTCTAGTATTCCTTGTTTCTGTAAAAGCCCATATCATAAGGATTTCCTTTGAAGACTTAGGCAGTGGTCTTTTGGGTGCTCACCTGTGCTCCTTTGTCACAGCAGTGGCTGTATCTGTATTCAGTTCAGTTCAGTCGCTCAGTCGTGTCCGACTCTTTGCGACCCCATAAATCACAGTACGCCAGGCCTCCCTGTCCATCACCAGCTCCCAGAGTTCACTCAAACTCATGTCCATAGAGTCGGTGATGCCATCCAGCCATCTCATTCTCCGTCGTCCCCTTCTCCTCCCGCCCCCAACCTTTCCCAGCATCAGAGTCTTTTCCTGTGAGTCAACTCGTCGCATGAGGTGGCCAAAGTATTGGAGTTTCAGCTTTAGCATCAGTCCTTCCAATGAATACCCAGGACTGATCTCCTTTAGAATGGACTGGTTGGATCTCCTTGCAGTCCAAGGGACTCTCAAGAGTCTTCTCCCACACCACAGTTCAAAAGCATCAATTCTTCGGCGATCAGCTTTCTTCACAGTCCAACTCTCACATCCATTAGGCATTACCATTTCTACCCCTGAGCTGGCTCTTGGGGGCACTGTCATTATCTCAGGATTCTGGGTTGAACTTCATGTCTTTGAATCTGGAGTCTTTCCTTATAGTAATTGTGGTTTGGATTTCCCCTCCCTGACCCACCACCACTTTTTTTGACCTTTCCTTCAGTAGTGGCCCCAGAGCATGGTACCATAATATTATTTGGCACCTCCCAGTTCTTCTGTCCTTGACCTGCTAACCTAGTGGCTCCCAAGTTGAGTATATAATGCCATCTTCCCCTTGTCTCTCCTCTTTCCTCACCTGCCCTCTCTGTTTCCTAATCTCTTTTCACTCATTAGATGTTGCTTCACTCAAGAATAACCTTTGTTCCCAAATCCACAAATATGAAGCTAGGAAATGTCTATGTAATCATCCTGGGGAAGGAAGCTTCTTAAAGTCCTTTTACACTTCCTAGTGCATTTAAGATTGCAGCAAGTTTGGATAACTGAAAGCAGTGAAGGAACTTGTTTCAAGAAATTTCATATGATTTCATTACATAAATGTGTATTTGGTAATTTGGCACCTACCACATTAATTAAAACATTTCCTACAGTGAAGGCTTCTGAGAAAATAAACACTATGCAAGAAGTACCCTCACAAAAACCTTTTTAATTCAGAAAATTGATTCCATGCTCACGAAAAGAGCATTTTCTCAGCAGGCATCACAACTAATGATATTAATAAGACCCATGCCATATTTGTTTTAAAAGAGAGCACAAAAATTAGCAAAACTGAGAATTTTAAAAGGGAGTCATTTTGAGTGATTTCTTTGAACCTTGCAATTAACCAAGAAATAAAACAGGGAGAGAAAAAAACAATTTTAATTGTGGTTTTTAGTACTCCATTACCAATGGAGCAAATGACATATAAGTTGGGATAGTATGAAATGAGTGCTTATGTTAAAGTGGAAGAGCTGTCAGTCTATAAGAGAAAACAAGCGTTGCATTTAGTTTACAGTATCCAAGACCTGAATGAGTCTTACCATGATTTAGATAATGCTTTTTTAAATTTCTGTTCTTTTACCAAAAGGTTTTTTTCTTTTAATATTATAAAGAAGAACAAACAACAAATTGACTAATAAATGAAGTTTAAACAAAAAGCAGCTTGAGATTGCTTCCTTTTGTTGATGATATGTTTTCAGCTCCAGCACATCACATCAGCTTTGTTATGCTGTAGAAGAAGCTTTATAATTTGTAAATGTAAAATAACAATTCCCCCCCAAAGAAGAGAGCCTTGACTGGTGTTCAACTCTTACAAAGCAAGTTTATTAGAGATCCCTTGTGTCACCTTAGTAATTTCAGTTAGAAAAATGGACTTCCTAAGGACCGTAGTTCACAGTTGGACCCTTCTCTTTTCTGTTCTATGTCTTTTTTTTTTGTCCAGTTGTATTTTAAATGTGTGGATCTCTGTGTATGTATATGAATAAATACTCAACAAATGGTGGATTGGCAACTGTGTAAGAAAATGTTTGCACCCAGTCCCAACAATTCTAAAATTCAGTATGTCATAGGGAATTTGTGGGAGAATGCAGCTAATTGAATATATATTTTCCCAAATCACTTGAAAATCATTGTTATACTTTTTTCTTAAGATATATTTTATATATGCCCTATAAAATGAAGTGCACCTTGAAGCCCAAGAAGTGGGTAAGGCAGCAATCAGGAAAGTACACTATATACTTTATAAATGAAAATTCTAAAAAAAAAAGTTAGCTATATTTGTTCCCCATCTTTAATGTATTTGTTTACTATAGCAAGCAGCACTTTTTCCTTGTAGTAGTCTTTATTTTGTTTAATTTGTAAATATTCACAATTTCACCCATCTTGTCTCTACTATATCTCCTGGTAGTGGTCGTTTAGTTGCTAAGTTGGATCCAACTCTTTTGCAACACCATGGACTGCAGCCTCCATGCTCCTCTGTCCATGGGATTTTTCAGGCAAGAATACTGGAGTTGGGTTACCATTTCCTCCAGGGGATCGTCCTGACCTAGTGATTGAACCCATGTCTCTTGTGTCTCCTTGATTGCAGGTGAATTCTTTACCCAAATATAGGTTTTAAACATTAAATCGTACTACTTTTTAAAATCATTTATTTATTTTTAATTGAAGGATAATTGCTGTACAGTATTGCTTTGGTTTCTAACATCAACATGAATCGGCCATAGGTTTACCCACATCCCCATATAGGTTTTAAACATTAAATCACACTACTTTTAATAACAGCAAAAGGCAATTTGCTGTTCTAATTCATTCCAGCACTACCAGCTTATTATCTAGGCAACCACTGTAAGCAATTGTTGCTATTTCTTTTGTAACAACATATGCTTGTATTTCTTTTTCTTGACTTTATAGTTTCAGATGTTATCAGTTATTGACTTACTGTCTGAAAGATGTTATTAATAGCTCTCTTATGTTGCTCCCTCCTGTCCTTCCTCCCTTGCCTTCCCCCATGTTTAGGACATTATTCATATTTAAGGCATTAATGATATTTCTTGTGCAATTTTTTATACCTCGGGTAAGCTGTTGACTTATTTCTATCATTACTTAATTTCTATGTGTTATAGCTAATTCATCCCCAGAGTATCCCACTGAATGATATATAACTTTTTTTTGTACATTTAGCCCCACCAGATAATTTATCACATTTTTTTGGCAACAAAAAACTCCTTCTCTGAGTCTTTCATCTGTTTCACTGGTTGAAGTCTTGGCCTTTTGGACTGTCCTCGTGGGAATTATCTTCACCCTTTATCTGTGCTGTTTCCATGTTTCTTATTTCCTGGATCTCCTATATTCTTTTTCAGTTTTCATCTTCATTTTGGTTGAGTATGTTCTTCAGTGACTTCTGAAGGAAAGGTATATTTTTTGAGATACCTGAAAATGTCTTTATTCTATTCAGCAATTTGATAGTTTGGATAAATGTAAAATTCTACATTGGAAGTAGCTTGCTCTTAGAATTTTGAGGAAGTATATCATATGGATAAAATCTTATACTATGCAGTCAGACAGCTTGGGTTCATATCATATTTATCACGTGTCAGTTCAGTTCAGTTGCTCAGTCGTGTCCAACTCTTTGCGACCCCTGAATCGCAGTACGCCAGGCCTCCCTGTCCATCACCAACTCCTGGAGTTCACTCAAACTCACGTCCATCAAGTCGGTGATGCCATCCAGCCATCTCATTCTCTGTCGTCCCCTTCTCCTCCTGCCCCCAATCCCTCCCAGCATCAGAGTCTTTTCCAATGAGTCAGCTCTTCACATGAGGTAGCCAAAATATTGGAGTTTCAGCTTCAGCATCCGTCCTTCCAATGAACACCCAGGACTGATCTCCTTTAGAATGGACTGGTTGGATCTCCTTGCAGTACAAGGGACTCTCAAGAGTCTTCTCTAGCACCACAGTTCAAAAGCATCAATTCTTCGGCGATCAGCTTTCTTCACAGTCCAACTCTCGCATCCATACATGACCACTGGAAAAACCATAGCCTTAACTAGATGGACCTTGGTTGGCAAATTAATGTCTCTGCTTTTTAATATGCTATCTAGTTTGGTCATAACTTTCCTTCCAAGGAGTAAGCGTCTTTTAATTTCATGGCTGCAATCAGCATCCGCAATGATTTTGGAGCCCAAAAAAATAAAGTCTGACACTGTTTCCACTATTTCCCCATCTATTTCCCATGAAGTGATGGGACCAAATGCCATGATCTTTGTTTTCTGAATGTTGAGCTTCAAGCCAACCTTTTCACTCTCCTCTTTCACTTTTGTCAAGAGGCTTTTTAGTTCCTCTTCACTCTCTGCCACAAGGGTGGTGTCATCTGCCTATCTAAGGTTATTGATATTTCTCCCAGCAGTCTTGATTCCAGCCTGTGCTTCTTCCAGCCCAGCGTTCCTCATGATGTACTCTGCATATAAGTTAAATAAGCAGGGTGACAATATACAGCCTTGACGTACTCCTTTTCCTATTTGGAACCAGTCTGTTGTACCATGTACAGTTCTGACTGTTGCTTCCTGACCTGCATACAGGTTTCTCAAGAGGCAGGTCAGGTGGTCTGGTATTCCCATCTCTTTCAGAATTTTCCACAGATGTGTAGCTTGGGAATGTCTCTTAACCTCCCTGTGCCTGTTTCCTCATCTAAAAATTGGGCATAATAACCTTACCTACCTCTAAATTTATTGAGAAGAGTAAGTAAGCAACAAAAATAAAGCACTTAGAATACTATCTGACCCTTTTTCTCTTTCTCTGAAAACTTTAATGATATTTTCTTTAGTATCCTGAAATACCACTATGCTGGGCTTTAGTGTCAGCCT
The DNA here is from genome assembly GCF_049115385.1 of Moschus berezovskii. Taxonomy (NCBI): domain Eukaryota; kingdom Metazoa; phylum Chordata; class Mammalia; order Artiodactyla; family Moschidae; genus Moschus; species Moschus berezovskii. Next base: position 39,841,697 of record NC_142488.1, on the reverse strand, counting down.
TTTTAAAAGTCATTGTGTTTGGTTCTTAGAAACCTTTTTAAATCTGGAAACTGGTTCTTCAGAGAAATTTTTTTGTATTTCTTTTAAGTTCCTTCTCTCCAGTTTCTCTCTTCTTTAGTTTTAGAGTTGCTATTATTCAAATAATATGAGATTCAGGGCTCATAGGATTGATCTTTATCTCTAACCTTTTCTTCTCTATTTCTATATGTTTGTTTTTTTGTTCTACTTTGACATATTTATTCAACTTGATCTTCTAGCCCTTCTATTTGAATCTCCTGTTTTTGCTCTCATTTTCTGTTTTTGAGAACTTATTTTGTACCCCTGAATGTTCCTCTTTTAAATTATTAGTATTATATAGTTTCATATTCTTGTTTCATAGATCTCATACCATTCTTATTTATCTCAAAATAGTACATTTTTTAAAATTTTTTATTTATCCTGGTAATGGTTTCATCAGAAATATTTTCTTCCTGTTTGTTTTTTAGTCTCTTACCTTTTAGAGGCTTTCCTCAAATGTCTAATGATCCTTGGCTCTTCTTTTATTTTTAAGAAAGAAGTCTTAACCAGTTGACTGGAAACTCTATGTACATGAGTAACTTAATTACAAGTGATCTAACAAGGACTGAACCATTTTTCAAGAGCCTTGTGGATGTCAGTATCTGTAGGTCTTTTGTTCTTAAGCAGGTTGACTTAACAGACAACAATCTTTCAATCTTGTATCTTGGGCTAGGGCTATGTGTACAGAATGGGGAGGTATTCATTTTTCAGCCTGATTGCAGTAGTTCCAGGAGCCACACTGGGGAAGGAGGTAAGGGTCTTTATTTTAACATGCTTATTTATTTAACACATAGACTTTACAGTTAGTCCTCCTATTGAGATACAACACTTCATTTTGATGTGAACTGAGTCTGGTGTCTCAAGTCTCCGAAGAGTAAGACAGGAATAATTTTCTTGGTTGAGGATGTCTAGGGTCAAACTACTCCTGTAAAGGTTCAGCCAATCCTTCTGTTGTCTGTTCCTCTGTATACTCCTGGCTTCAAAGATACATGGTGTTTCCTCTTCCTAAACCTTTTGGGGAGCATTTTGGTAGACTTCAGAGCTTACTTCTTACTGTCTTGCCTCGTGTAAGCTTGGTGTGTTAGTTCAGCTTCTACAAAAAGCATATACCAAGAATGGATTGGATATGCAAGAAATTAATTGGAAAACTACCTGTAAGTGAAAAAGGGGAGGGAGCCTAAGGAGACTGAGAGAACCATCACAGGTTATGCAGGTCTGAGTATGCTTTGGAGGAGAAACAGCAGGAAAAATCTTAGACTAAGGTGCCATTTCCAGAAAGTTTTGGTGAAGCCTGTTAGGAGTCCTTGAGCCAATATGGGCCTTCAGAGTCCCATACCTAAATAAAAATGAGCCTGCCTTACTAGTCCTGCTGCTTGCAGTCAAGATTGAGAGTAACCTGTGAGAAGCATGGTGGTGATGGGAACACAGTGATGGATTCATAGTGCTTTGCCTGGGATTCTTAGTCAGCCACAATTCCTGGAGTAAGAGACTGAGTCACATCTTAATAGTGGCCACATTGGGATTTCAGCTTTCTCTGATCTGCTAACTTTATCCATTTACTTTCTACCATCTAAGATTTTGTTTATTCATCTAGTGTGCTGTTGACTCTTCTCGTTGTTTTTATCTTTGTGTGTCCATGTCTTTTTTAATGTGTTTATTGAAATATTAATTGAGCTTCGGGGGTAAAAGAGAAATGCATCCAGTTAGACCATCATGTTTAAATGGAATTAAGGGTTTATTTATTCATACAGTGGAATTATGATTCCCTAAAAAATTTAATGCATTTATTTATTATACTGTTTGAATTTCAGGTTACCATCTCCTACAATATAGCCCTCTGGTCACATCATGATCACCATTTGAAACTTTCTGGGGGCAATGAGAGCTAATGGTAAAATCATAAGCAGAGGCCCATTCACTATGGTTTTCATTCTTCATTGTTCAGAATTGTGGGAGAGGAGAGTGGGGGTGGTGCTTATTTAAAAGCACTGATTGGTTTTGGGCCTCCTCCCTCAGTGAATCCAATCTAGTAGGTGTGGGATGTGGGCCAGGAACCTCTTCTTAAAATAAATACTGTGGTGATTCTGAAAAGCTCTAAATGGGCCAAGCTACTTCTAAGGAGAATGGAGTTTGAGTGTGGAGTAGGGGACTGGTAGTTGAAATTTAGTTTTAGAAAAAACTTTGACTATAATATAAAGATGAAATTTGCAGTAATCTGGGCAAGATAAATGATGACCTCAACTAACTTCCAAGTGGCAGCTGAAATGGACACAGAGAAACAGGTTCATGAAATCTTAAAGAATAGAATCAGATAACTTGGTTAATATTTGAATATCTTCTACCTGGAAGGTTTGTTTTTCCCAATTTATTTATTCAATCTTTTTATCAGTATATTTTTCAGGTCTTTTTTTCTCTTCTTTCTTTATGGTATTCCCATTATACATATATTAGTGTATTAATGGTGTCTCATATTTCTCTGATGCTCTGTTCATTTTTTCTTCTTTTCTCTTCCATATTCTTCAGATTTCATAATCTCTGTTAATAATCTGTCTTGAAGTTTGTGTTTTCTTCTGCCAGCTCAAATCTACTTTTGAACCTCTCTAGTAAATATTTCATTTTGGTTATTGTACTTTTAACAGCAGAGTATAAATTTTGTTCTTTTTAAAATAATTTTATTTACTGATATTCTCTATTTGATGAGACATTGTTGTAACACCTTTTAAAAATTCTTTAAATGTGAATTTCATTTAGTTTTATGAATGTATTTATAGTAGCAAGTTTGAGGGTTTTTTGATAAGTCCAACATCTGGGCCTCCTTAAGGCAGTTTCTGTTTTCTGCTTTTAAAAAAACATATACAAGAATCATTCTTTCCTGTAAACATGTACAAGGATCATGCTTTCCTATCTTTTTTGTGTCTCAACTTTTTGTTACAGTAGATCTGGATACTAACAGCCCTCCTGTACTCCAGGACTTGTTCTTGTTTCCTTGTTTGTTTAGTAACTTGTTGGTTCAGTGCAACCTCTGGTGGGTCTCTTCAGAGGGAGCAGCCTTGAGAATGTGCACAACTTTCCTGACTGTTAGGAATGACTCAGGCTTTAACTGGGCTCCTTCGTCCCGCTCTTCCCCTGATCTCCCATTAAGATGATCTACCTCTGTTGGCATCATACTGTACTAATTGTTAGTGATTGCTCTATTGTTTTTGACAATGCCTTGTGGTATAACTTACTCCATATTCTGATCCAGGTAAAGTTGAGCCCCTTGTCAGGAGAAGGATTTGCTAGCCTATGAGGCTTGCTATACCCTCCCCTGGGCAGAATCTCTTCTATGGAACAAGAGCATGGTGGAAAGGGAAGCTCCTCTTCACTGGCTACTCTACGCAGATCTTCCCTATGGAGCAAGCTGTATTGGGGAGGGGGAGTTGCGAGGAGAGGAGGGGAGCTCCCTCCTGGCTGCTGCTACCACTCCATAGGGATCTTCCAGGGAGGGAGCGAGGAAGGATGATATCTGCCATTGTTCACCATATGCTAACTGTCTTGGACAAGTTCTTTGGCCTAAAAAGTTGAAGGAGATTGCAGCTGCCCCTGGGCTGCTGAGCCCACCTCTCTGGCTCTCCAGCAGTGCAGGAAAGGGGGACTGACTACTCTTTATCAGCTGCCCCGCCCAGATAAATCTGGATTTAGTTGGACTTGGGAGTGGCAACTAGGTGCTGCCATCCAGCTTCTACCAGCCACTCAAGATAGCCTTCCATAGCATGGAACCATGGAAAGTGGGATATGCTGATGTTCACCAGCTGCAAGACCCACCCCAAACAGCTTTTCTACTTCATGGAGCTGATCTGCACACAGCTACTGAGCCCCTTTGAACAGGTCCTCCTCAGGCAGAACTAAGGGGACACAGGTTTAGTCCCAGTCCTGAATGCCACAGCCTCCTATTCTTCTTATTGAGTTTCTGTAGATGTTATTGAATAACTGCTTCTCAATTTGTTGTAAGTCTTTTGATCAATCTCCAGAGACTTTGAATGATTGTTAATTTTAGCCTGCTTCATATTCGTCTCTCTATGGGAGAGGTTTCCTTGTATTCACAGCCATTCTGGAAGCCCTACCTAGTCATATTTTTAATGATTCTGCACCTTACAGCAGTCTAGGTTTTCAAAGATATAATCAGGTGGCTTGGATAGACTAAACTGAGAATTTTTTGAAAGATAGTAGGATTTTATTACTGAACTTTGCTCTGATTTAACTTTAATCAAGACTTTATATTTCAGCTTCTATATTTCTAGCTAAGTCTCTTCAGTCATGTCTGACTCTCTGCGACTGCGTGGACTGTAGCCCACCAGGCTCCTCTGTCCATTGATTCTCCAGGCAAGAATACTGGAGTGGGTTGCCATGTCCTTCTTCAGGGGATCTTCCCAACCCAGGGATTGAACTCACGTCTCTTAAGTCTCCATTGTAGGCGGGTTCTTTACCACTAGCCCCACTTGGGAAGTGCCTACAAAGAGCTTATTTATAACTTGCATCTGTGAGTGAGTGACTTAACTGCTCTCTGCCTCAGATTCCTCATGTATAAAGTATCATTTACCTCTTAGGGTCGTTGTGAGGGTTAAATGAGTCCACACATTTTCTGAGACTGAGTCCAAAAATGTTAAATAATGGTTATTGCTTTTAGACATGTCAAAAGCAAATAACCATCTCATCTGTGTATTATATTATCAAGAGCAGTAATATTGTTGTCTGTAGCCAGAGATCTTGGTGATATTATTTGCCTAACTAGCTATAATGATGATCTTTAGTGTCCTCTAGTGGAAGAAAATTAGATGTGCTCTTTTGGAATTATGTGATCATTTAACCTAATAAAGAAGGATGAGCACCAAAGAATTTATGCTTTTGAACTGTGGTGTTGGAGAAGACTCAAGACTTCTTGGACTGCAAGGAGAGCAAACCAGTCAGTCCTAAAGGAAATCAATCCAGAAGGACTGATGCTGAAACTGAAGCTCCAATACTTTGGCTACCTGATGTAAAGACCAACTCATTAGAAAAGACCCTGATGTTGGAAAAGATTGAGGGCATGAAGAGAAGGGGGCGACAGAGAATGAGATGGTTGAATGGCATCACTGACTCAATGGACATGAGTTTTCGCAAGCTCCGGAAGTTGATAATGGACAGGGAAGCCTAGCGTGCTTCAGTCCATGGGGTCGCAAAGAGATGGACATGACTGAGCGACTAACACTTTTATTTTCTTTCTTCATTCTTTCAAGAGAAGACTTTTTTGGCCATGTAATTTATAATATTAAATAATACAGGGCATACACTCTACAGTGACATAGAAATGTGAGGCAGATGTTACTTTTGCTTTAAGCCAGTGCACTCAGTAGCACCTTGAAGTTTTTCATTTTAAGTTATAATACAATATACAAAATAACATTAGCAGCCAAATATCTTCACACAGATGGCATTTTTGGGTCATTTTCTGAAAATGCGTTAATCAGTATGTATGCACTGCCTGGACTAGATTGTCTGAAATTTTGGAAATTTTTAGAGTTCTCTTCCAGTAGAGTATAGAGTAACAGAAAGATTGAGAATCAGAGACCTGGATTCATTTTCTAGTTGTGCTATGAACTAGCTGTGTGACTTCAGCACCTCGTTTCCCTTAGGAGTAAAATGTGAGGATGAAGAGGAGCGTGTGATGATGGCTCCCTTACTGTCCCATTTCCAACACTCTCTGATTCAGTGATACACACACACATACAATTTGATGTGAGAGAGAAGACATAATAGACATTGGTTGAATGAGTTATGTGTGCTTGGTGCTGCCTTCCAGCAGTGTTAGCAGGAATATAACTCACCAGCACTAGCACAGTTTGGGAAAGACTGAAATACTAAGTTGTGTATAGGGGAGCTATTGTGAGATCACAGCAGGGTGTGCCTACCTCAGCTGAGGAGACTGTTGAGGAGAACTTTGCGGCAAAGTGTGAGTAGAATTTCAATGGATGAGTTGGTGTTTTTAAACAGAGAAGGAAGCACACAGCGCATCAAACAGAGGGAGCAGAATTTTCAAGAGCACAAAGAGCATGGGGGATAGAATAGGTGTTGCAGTAGCTGCGGGCAGTTCACAGTAGGAGTCAGGGAGGATGATGGGAGAAGTTAGAAATGAATGTAATATGTGTGACATCATCCCCCACCCCAAAATTGAAAGAAAAAAGTAAACCTAAGTTACTTGACTAAGAAGCAGAAGATGTGTGTGTGTGTGTGTGTGTGTGTGTGTGTGTGCACGCACACACGCACCCAGTTGTGTCCAACTCTATGAGACCCCCTGGACTGTAGCCCTCCAGGCTCCTCTGTCCCTGAGATTCTTCAGGCAAGAATACTGGAGTGGGTTACCATTCCTTTCTCCAGGAGATCTTCCCAACCCAGGGATGAAACCTAGGTCTCCTGCTTGGCAGGCAAATTCTTTACTACCGAGCCACCTGGGAAATCCAAGAAATAAGAGAACTGGGTTCTTCTTCCAGTTATGTTGCTAAATAGCTTCGTGGGCCCCAGTTAAGTTGTTCGACTTAAAAATCATTTCGGAAAGGCTTCCCACGTGGAGCTGAGGGATTACAACATTTTGGTAGATAGAATGGACAGCCATGAAGGTTTTTGGAGTGATATGATAATACTTGTTTTAGAATAAAAAACGATGATGACAATTTAATGAGTAGAGTGAAAAGAAGGAACTGGAGGCAGAGAAACCCATTAGAAGATCTTTGCTGTGATCCAGACAAGAATCCATGAGGGCTGAAACTAGGCTAAGTGCAGGAAGGGGCAGATTGTTTTGACAGGTGTTACAGAAATTGAATGGACAGGTTTTGGCAGCTGCATATGGAAGTGGGAGAAAAGTAGTAGTTGGTGTGAGGATGACTCTAAGGACTGTCTAGAAGAGTAATAATGCCAGTAGTCAGTGGGCCACACATACACAGCTATGTGGATTCTGTTTTGCTTTTTTTAAAAACCAGTGTCCTTATTATTAGACACTTCAACTGTATCTGCTTTTTACTACCCGCCCCCCTGCCCCCGACACACACACACACAAATAATTCTTTGGTCAACTTCAGATTTGGTTCCTTATGAACTGTTTTAATTGGTTTCAAAAAAAAAATGTAGATGAAAATTTTCAAAGAGTAGGTTTAGAACTATGTAGTAGTGTGTTTCAGTTATTGGATGTTCATGTTGCCAACTTCTTGTCATCAAACTTGGTTTGACTGACATTTGGTAAAGGTAAGAGAGAATTATTTCCACCAAAAATGGTCAAAGGGCAAGGAAACGACTTATGGTGCACATGCTCTGTGTCATGCCCCATGGCAAGCACTTTCGCAATCACCCAGGGCTAACTACAACCAGTATGGGAGCTATTCTCTTAGTCTTTTCATTTTATAGATGATGAAACCAACGTTCAGGGTTATAACATCTTCTAAGTGATGGAAAGTAAGTAAGTGTTAGTTGCTCAGTCGTGTCCAACTGTTTGCCACCCCGTGGGCTGTAGGCTGCCAGGCTCCTCTGTCCATGGGATTCTCCAGGCAAGAATACTGGAGTGAGTAGCCATTCCCTTCTCCAGGAGATCTTCCTGACCCAGGGATCAAACCTGGGTCTTCTACATCACAGGCAGATTCTTTACCGTCTCAGCCACCAAGATTTAAACACAGGCCTTTTGACTACAGATCCATTGCTCTATTATATCATAACTGCCTCCAAGCAGAAGAGTGTTAGCGTTTGAAAGGATAAATGCCAGATCTGAGGAAATAGGTGACCAACCATCCCAGTTTACCTGGGACTGGGGGCAGGTTCTTGGGACACAGAACTTTCAGTGCTACAACTAGAAAGAACTGGGCAAACTAGGACACGTTGGCACCCTTTCTGAAAAAGTCACTTATAAGAAATAAGCCATTATCTAGAATGACCTGAATAAGGTATTTTTTGTTTTTGTTTCCCATGTTACTAAGACATGAATTAGACTTGTTGTATGTGCTCAGTTGTGTCCGACTTTTTGCTATCCCATGGACTATAGCCACCTAGGCTCCTCTGTCCATGGGGATTCTCCAGGCAAGAATACTGGAGTGGGTTGCTATGCCTTCCTCCAGGGGATCTTCCTGACCCAGGGATTGAGCCCAAGTCTCTTGCATCTCCTGCATTGGCGGATGGGTTCTTTACCACTACACCACCTAGGTCACAAGTGATTCTTAAGTGAACAGGGATTAAGGCCCTACCTAACTTCCTTTCCTTGTTTTCACTGGCTCTGCCTCACTGGGATTGCACTAAACTGTATGAGAATCAGATGCCAGAAGCCTCTGTTTCTCTCTCAACTTTTAAGGAAACTTATGTTTTACCCATTCCAAGTCTGCTGAAATGGCAAAGGAGCTATAGAGAAAAAAGTCAAGAAAAAAGACTGGTTGACTATAAATGTACTTTTTTTAAAGAGTAAGGAAATACATATTCTAACATTCAACCTACAACAAACAGGCAAACCCCTGAGCATAAAGTATACTTATTTTATGTGTTAAACATTATACTCTAATAAGTAAACTACTTATATTATTTTGATATCAAGATAGGAAACAAGAAATTGGACCACATGGAATGTCCCCAAGAGAACATTCTGTAATTTTTCAAAAAAAAGAAGAAAAACACTTTGTGATAGTTTCATGCATTTCACACAGCAAAGTGCTAGGTTTGGGGTAGAAGCTAAAATAATATGACATGAAAGTGTTAGTCACTCAGTCATGTACAACTGTTTGTGACCTCGTGGTCTGTCCACGGGATTTTCCAGGCAAGAATACTGGAGTGGGTTGCCATTGCCTTCTCCAGGGGATCTCTTCAACCCAGGGATTGAACCCAGGCCTCCTGCATTGCAGGCAGATTCTTTACCATCTGAGCCAGCAGGGAAGCTGTAAAATAGTTAAAGGTATATGCTTATTTGTTTTAATCTAAGTAGTGGTTGTCCTCAAATTGTGCTCACTATGCAGGTGTACCCGGAGGCACTAGTTTCTGTAGCTTTCCAGTCTCACTAGTGCTTTTGTGACCTTGAGATGGGTTAAATCATTATCTTCTCCTTTGTCGTTGTTCAGTGTCTAAGTCCTGTCCAACTCTTCTCGACCCCATAGACTGCAGCACACCAGGCTTCCCTGTCCTTCACTATCTCCCCGAGTTTGCTCAAACTCATGCACTTGGACATCAGTATCTAGACATTCCCTTGGGCTTTTTCCTTCTTTTTCTATAAAATCTTTATCACTATAGCAGATTTAGAAAATGGCTTCTGGCCCCAAATAAGTTAAAAAATTGCCGATGTAGAGAGCTACCACATTTTCAGATACCTAAGCAGGTTTAGAAAAGGCAGAGGCACCAGAGATCAAATTGCCAACATCTGCTGGATCATGGAGAAAGCAAGAGAGTTCCAGAAGAGCATCTATTTCTACTTCATTGACTATGCCGAAGCCTTTGACTGTGTGGATCACAATAAACTGTGGAACATTCTGAAAGAGATAGGAATACCAGACCACCTGACCTGCCTCTTGAGAAACCTGTATGCAGGTCAGGAAGCAACAGTCAGAACTGTACATGGTACAACAGACTGGTTCCAAATAGGAAAAGGAGTACGTCAAGGCTGTATATTGTCACCCTGCTTATTTAACTTATATGCAGAGTACATCATGAGGAACGCTGGTCTGGAAGAAGCACAAGCTGGAATCAAGATTGCTGGGAGAAATATCAATAATCTCAGATATGCTAATGACACTATGCTTATGGCAGAAAGTGAAGAGGAACTCAAAAGCCTCTTGATGAAAGTAAAAGAGGAGAGTGAAAAGGTTGGCTTGAAGCTCAACATTCAGAAAACAAAGATCATGGCATCTGGTCCCATCACTTCATGGGAAATAGATGGGGAAACAGTGGAAACAGTGTCAGACTTTATTTTTTGGGGCTCCAAAATCACTGCAGATGCTGATTGCAGCGATGAAATTAAAAGACGCTTACTCCTTGGAAGGAAAGTTATGACCAACCTTGATAATATATTAAAAAGCAGAGACATTACTTTGCCAACAAAGGTCCGTCTAGTCAAGGCTATGGTTTTTCCCGTGGTCATGTATGGATGTGAGAGTTGGACTGTGAAGAAAGCTGATCGCCAAAGAATCGATGCTTTTGAACTGTGGTGTTGGAGAAGACTCTTGAGAGTCCCTTGTACCGCAAGGAGATCCAACCAGTCCATTCTGAGGGAGATCGATCCTGGGTGTTCATTGGAAGGACTGATGCTAAAGCTGAAACTCCAATACTTTGGCCACCTCATGCGACGAGTTGACTCACTGGAAAAGACTCTGATGCTGGGAAAGGTTGGGGGCGGGAGGAGAAGGGGACGACCGAGAATGAGATGGCTGGATGGCATCACCGACTCTGTGGACATGAGTTTGAGTGAACTCCGGGAGTTGGTGATGGACAGGGAGGCCTGGCGTGCTGTGATTCATGGGGTCGTGGAGAGTCGGACACGACTGAGCGACTGAACTGAACTGAACTGAAGTGTGCTGCCTCCTGGTTTTGTGGAGAGGATTAAATGTAGATAGCTTATTCTAAGGGCAAAGCAGTGTACTGTTTACTTAAAAATTTGATTAAAACAAAGAGAAATATGGCCTTTTCAGAATTCCCTTTTCCCTAATCCAGAGTTCCACTCTGTACAAAAACTATCCTCTCCTCTCTGCCACATTTAGCTGCTGTCCTTGATTCTACTACTGTTCTTTGAAGCTGTTTCATTAGTTTTTTAAAATAAAGATAACAAGGTGAACTATTAAAGTTACACATACCTCTTAGCCATTTGCAACTATCCATATAAGTCTGGATTTGGGTAGTAGACCAACAAAACAAATATTTAATTTTGGCAGTTGTGGCTGTGAGTCTGCAGGGTTATGCATAATCTCCTATTTCAAGCTGCTGTTTATCAAAATTATTAGCTAGTTGTTTTTCTTGATCCTTTTCAAAATAAGTGCCATTCACTGGTACTTGTTTTTTCACTAATAAGTTTTCTTTTTCCCTGTCATGAGATTTGTTGACAGACGTATCCATCTGCTGGATACAGGAAACTCATGTTATTTTTAAAAATTATGATAGTCATTTCACTATGCCATAGAGAATTTCAGCCTCAGTCATCCCAAAAATAATAAATAAGTAAATAAAAATAAAAGTAAAATTCTTTTATTTGTATATTATACTCTGTCGATTGCTTTCTGGGGAGAATTTTGCTCCTGCTGGCAGTATTTCCTGGCCTTGCCTCATTCTGGAAGAAAGCGGTGTAGCAGGAGTGGGTCATGAGGCAACCTCTTCTACCACATATCCCTGTTGAACTCAACTGGAAGTAAATAATAACAGAACGTAAATACACATATCTCCCACTTTTAAAAAATTCACTTCATAGCACTTTGCTTTTACAAAAAACCTACATTATTACCAGTTTTCACTAACTGAAAAAAAAAAATCTGAAGATAATTTTTGCTTTTATGAAAAAAAGTAACTGCATCGTCCTTTTATGCCATTTTGGCTTATAGGCTGTTTCATAGAAACACTCCACTTTCAGATAATGGGGGAAAACTGTATAAATGGCATAATTAGGAAAATGTAAAATACAAGGTATGTGAACATTTTTTACTTGATACTTATTAGTTGAATTCCTGTCTTATTGCAATAACACTTTTCTTTTTCAAACTTCATTGAATAAAAATTTATGCAGAATAAAATGAATCCATTTAAGTGTATAATCCAAAGAGTTTAATATGTATATATGATGAGTTATAGTACACTGTCATCCCACAAAGTTCCTTTAGCTCCTAACATATTTTTCAAGACTTTAATATTGAAAAGTAATTGAAGCATAAACTGATATTTCTCCAATTTTCTTTCATAAAGGAGTACCATTTTGATATAGATGTCTGGTGTTTTTTTTTTTTTTTTAAGTCTTTGTTGAGTTTGTTACAGTATTGCTTCTGTTTTATGTTTTGGTTTTTTGGCCCCGAGGCATGTGGTATCTTAGCTCCCCAACCAGGGATCAAACCCACACCCCCTGCATTGGAAGGAGAATTCTTTAACCACTGGACTGCCAGGGAAGTCCCCAGTGTCTGGGTTTTATAATAGTAAAATGCCCCAATCTTTCTCCCTTTTTTAAAAGCTTTTTTGGTTTACATTTTCCCCAAATAAAAAGCAGCAAAGGAATTATGTCTTCTAGAGATGTTTAGAACATTATATTTCTACTTTTATCATGTGTAAAATATGATTGTAATAATGGTCATTCATATATTTGAGAAAAACTCTAATGCTGAAACTATGTTGTTTGGATTTCAGTCACCTCTGCTTTTTTCCTTTATCCATGTAACTAACATCTTTCTATTTTTATTAGTTCAAAACATCCTCACCAAATTCATAGTTGAGTAACTCCTTAAATAGATGACTCAGAGTTACATCCTATAAGTGACAAATAATTTGGTTTCATTTGAACCTAATGTTGGCTCTATGTATAGATAGTTTTTAAGCACATGCTCTTCTTTCAGAACATTTTAACACCTCAGAATATAAATATTATAAAGATCATTGAACTGATCACCTGTATCTTTATTAATATCTAATTAACAAGCTAAATGAATTATAGTTCTTCAATACTGATTAAGAATGACATAAGAAAGCTGTGGTACATATACACAATGGAGTATTACTCAGCAATTAAAAAGAATACATTTGAATCAGTTCTAATGAGGTGGATGAAACTGGAGCCTATTATACAGAGTGAAATAAGCCAGAAAGAAAAACACCAATACAATATACTAATGGATATATATGGAATTTAAGAGTGACCTGGAGTTGTTTTAACTGCAAGTCCCTAGAAATAAATGATACTTACCAAACTCATCCTAATGAAGAATGAGAAGGAAGACAAGTAGTTCTTACAGAGGTTGGCTTTATTATAATTTACTGCTGATAGTTGTTGATAATACCTCAAATATAGTGTTGAATTTAGTTTAAATTTGGTATTCAACTGGCCAGGATCCTTTAATATATTTATTACACTTTCAGAACTCAAAATTCTTTGGGAACTGTATTACTAAAATCATTGATTTGTAAATGCTTAATGTAGTTAAGGGGTTTCCCTGGTGGCTCAGTGGTGAAGTATCTGCCTGCCAATGTAAGAGGCACAGGTTTGATCTTTGGGTCAGGAAGATCCCTTGGAAAAGGAAATGGCAACCCACTCCAGTATTCTTGCCTGGGAAATCCCATGGATAGAGGAGCCTGGCAGGCTGCAGTGCATGGGGTTGCAAAGAATCGGACATGACTTAGCAACTAAACAACAGTGTAGTTGATATTGATTTCTAACTGATATATTTGCCTATTTAAGAACAAATTTTGCACTAGTCAAACATTCTCAGTTAATGGTATGCTGCTGCTTTTCTTCATGCACCTAACAGGTGAGAAATTAGGCTGTAAGATTGTATTAAATGGGCAAGAATTCAAAGAAATTACAAGCTGCTTGCATTTCTCATTGTATGTGAAAAAAGATAATAAAATGTGCTAGTAAAATGTGTAGAAGATCAAAGAAATAATGAGTTTCCCCTTAACTCAGATTGGTGTGGGGGCCTGTCTAGGCCTCTGGTCATCCTCTAGTTGAGAAGGTCAATTTTCTTGATTTATAGGAAGATGGCCTCATTAAAGCCAGCCTGACCTATATTATTGCCAAAGGCAGTTGGGATCTTTAGTCTTCAAACTGGTTATTAGATAAAGGTGGCGCTCAGCAGCAGCATTTAACTTGGCTGCTATAATCTTTCCAAGATTCTGCTTGGATCCCTTTCTCAAAATACCACATGATCATTAATTTCAGCTCGCCAAGGAAAAAATGTTGAGTCAATAATGACCTTAATTTAGTTATTTTGTTATTAATATTGATTCAAACGAACACATTAATCCTTGTCCTAATTATTTTATGGCTAGATTAGAACATTCCTTATGTGCATTTGGAGCCTGGGTCAGCTCTGAATTTTAACTATTGAGTTTCTAACACAACCTGGAAATTCTTTGGAAACAAGTGAGAATACTTATGTATTTGTCAGTTAAAAATCAGTGTCTAATTTCTGATCATCACTGGTGACAGTGCAGCTGAAATAAAGCTGGTTCTGTAGCAGTCTTGATAGTTGATCACCCAAGTCAGTGTTACAACTGTTATATGATTGGATCTTAAGGGAACATGTAAAAACTATGTAGCCCCAGGAGCCAATGTGGTATGATGTGGAGAGCAGTGGACTTCAGTTATTAGCTCTGCTTCCTCTACTTACTACTTCTGTGATCTCAACAACCTAAGTATCTCACTGCACAGTTTTTTCCTCTGTAAAGTGAAACTAGACATATTTACCTCACAGGGTTATTATAACTATCAAAAATCCCAGATACCGCACTGGATGGTCTAAGATCATTCAATAAATCTTGAAGTGTCCACAGGGCTGCTATTCAGGAGATGTTGACTACCCTTTGAGTGTTTTGTAGATGAAACAAGATAAAATAATTAAAAGCTGCTGCTGCTAAGTCACTTCAGTCGTGTCCTACTCTGTGTGACCCCATAGACGGAAGCCTACCAGGCTTCCCCGTCCCTGGGATTCTCCAGGCAAGAACACTGGAGTGGGTTGCCATTTCCTTCTCCAATGTGTGAAAGTGAAAAGTGAAAGTGAAGTCCCTCAGTCGTGTCCAACCCTTAGAGACCCCACGACTGCAGCCTACCAGGCTCCTCCATCCATGGGATCTTGAAGGCAGAAAGAGAAGGGGACAACAGATGATGAGATGGTTGGATGGCATCGCCTACTCTATGGACATGAGTCTGAGCAAACTCTAGGAGTTGGTGATGGACAGGGAAGCCTGGCATGCTGCAATCCATGGGGTTGCAAAGAGTTGGACGTGACTGAGCGACTGAACTGAACTGAACTGAAACCAGTAAAGGGTTTGATTAACAATAGTGAATAAATTCCAGATTTAGTCATTAAGTGATGGATTTGGGTTGCTAAAAACTGTCATTTCCTTCTGTGGAAGTGCTTTTTTAAAAACACATCTGTTTGGAAATAGACTTACAGACATAGAAGACAAATTTATGGTTACTAAGGGGGATAACAGGGTGCATGGGGAAGAGATAAATTAGGCACTTTGGATAAGCAGATACACACTACTATATATAAAACAGATAACAGAGACCAACTGTATAGCACAGGGAACTATATTCAGTATGTTGTAATAGCTTATAATAGAAAAGAATCTGAAATATATATATATATATACACACACAAACATACATATATGTATAACTGAATCGCTCTGCTGTATGACTCTAACATAACATATATTAACTATACTTCAATTTTTTTTTATGTGTTTGAGTTTAGATTCTTTTTGGAATGACTGAATGACTTTACAAATGGCTATGTAAGATATGTAGATGAACTCACAGTTGAGAGAGGATAAAAATTAATCAAGTCAGTCTATCCAGAGCTGCACCATTCCAGTTTGTTAGCCACTAGCCACATGCGGCTATTGAGCACTTGAAATGTGACTGCTCCTAATTGTGATGTCCTATAAGAATAAAACACACTGGATCTTAAAGACTTAGTACACAAAGAGAATGTAACATATTTCATTAATACTTTTTAATGTGACTATATGTTGAAGTAATAATACTTTGGATATATTGGATTGCATCAGTTCAGTTCAGTCGCTCAGTCGTGTCTGACTCTCCGCGACCCCGTGAATCACAGCACGCCAGGCCTCCCTGTCCATCACCACCTCCCGGAGTACACTCAAACTCATGTCCACAGAGTCGGTGATGCCATCCAGCCATCTCATTCTCGGTCGTCCCCTTCTCCTCCCGCCCCCAACCTTTCCCAGCATCAGAGTCTTTTCCAGTGAGTCAACTCGTCGCATGAGGTGGCCAAAGTATTGCAGTTTCAGCTTTAGCATCAGTCCTTCCAATGAACACCCAGGATCGATCTCCCTTAGAATGATTGCATAGACTATGTTAAATTTCACCTGTTTCTTTTTAATGTGGCCACAGAAAAAAATCTTAATTGTGTGTGAAGTTTGCAGTGTATTTCTTTTGGATGATGCTAAACTAAAACCTTACTGAACGATTCTGAGAAAGCTAACTCTTAAATTTGACCTTTAAAGCTCAGACATTGAGAATGAGATCACCACTCCAGTGCTAAGAATGTCAGAGAGCATTCCTTTCTTCAGTCACATTGGTAAATACCCAACTTATTTTTGACCCATGGTCAAATTAGCTTGCTGCAGAGTCGTGGGGCTCTGAAACCAGCATCTGACTTTTAAAAGGTAGTATGAAAAATTCTCTTTTTCCAAGAACAACTAATAGCATTATAAAAATGAATGCTACATACTTTTCAGAAAAATTCTTCTTAAAACAAACCACCTGAAACAGGTTTCCTAAATAACTCTCCCTTATTTGAGGGGCAGACTGAAAAGTAGACCCCAGAAGACATAGTTGTTCTACTGTTATTGAATAGCCCGAACTTATTATGCCATATAGTGGGTTGATTCAGTTTAAGTGTGTTTCTCCAGTTTTGGTCAGAATATCAAATATTACTTTCCATATTACTAGTGGCCCCTTTTAAAAGAAAATAAATTGATAAAATATAGCCACGTAATTAAATATAGGGACACTAAACATAGAAGTAGATTCTTCCTTAAATCTTTAAAAATTTCCCTGCAAAATGAAAAAATACAAGGCAGAGAGGAGGAGTTCACAGTCACTAAAGATAAAGTAGACCTTCAAAACACCATGGTAACCCAGGGTCAGGTCACTCAAAGGAATGTTCTAAGCTAGTATCTCTAAGCAGTCAGATAATTACAATTTCAAATCATATTATTATCACCTACTTTCAAATTCCTTCCTACTCTACTTCATGAGCTGATTTGTAGGAAAATGCTCTTTTTAGTTTGCTATATCAGCAAGGAAGGCACTGGCAACCCACTCCAGTACTCTTGCCTGGAAAATCCCATGGACGGAGGAGTCTAGTGGGCTGCAGTCCATGGGGTCGTGAAGAGTCGGACACGACTGAACAACTTCACTTTCCCTTTTCCCTTTCATGCATTGGAGAAGGAAATGGCAACCCATTCCAGTGTTCTTGCCTGGAGAATCCCAGGGACAGGGGAACCTGGTGGGCTGCTGTCTATGGGATCGCACAGAATCGGACATGACTGAAGCGACTTAGCAGCAGCAGTCTTTAATTCACACTCACATCTAAACACATATTTTGAGCTTAACTTCTTGCAATCTATAGCTTGAATGCATAGATGGTGCATTTGTGTTTTGTAAACTGATTTTTCTTTTCGGGCTATTTAATACACCCATTTAAACCATACTTGAATTATAGAAAATGGTGCCTCAGTTATCCTAGATATAATCTATATTTTGCATCATTGTGCATATAATTTCAGTATGTTTTTATGTTGCTAGTTTTGTACTGCTCAATCATTGATTGGATTTTAGTCCCTGAAATGTCAGAAGATAGCACTAAGTCGTGTCCAACTCTTGCAGTCCCATGAACTGTAGCCTGCCAGGCTCCTCTGTCCATGGGATTCTCCAGGCAAGAATACTGGAGTGGGTTGCCATTTCCTTCTCCAGGAGAACTTCCCAACCCAGGAACTGAACCCAGGTCTCCCACATTGCAGGCAGATGCTTTACTGGCAGGTCCAGTGACATTTAAAGTGTTTTTATCTTTGAAGTCTGGAATACAAAAGTAGGAAGTCAAGAAAACACCTGGAGTAAAAGGCAAATTTGGCCTTGGAGCATGTAATGAAGCAGGGCAAAGGCTAATAGAGATTTGCCAAGAGAATGCACTGGTCTTGGCAAACACCCACTTCCAACAACACAAGAGAAGACTCTACACATGGACATCACCAGATGGTCAACACTGAAATCAGATTGATTATATTCTTTGCAGCCAAAGATGGAGAAGCTCTATACAGTTAGCAAAAACAAGTCCAGGAGCTGACTGTGGCTCAGATCATGAACTCATTATTGCCAAATTCAGACTGAAATTGAAGAAAGTAGGGAAAACCACTAGACCATTCAGATATGACCTAAATCAAGTCCCTTATGATTATACAGTGGAAGTGAGAAATAGATTTAAGGGACTAGATCTGATAGATGGAGTGCCTGATGAACTATGGACGGAGGTTCGTGACATTGTACAGGAGACAGGGACCAAGACCATCCCCATGGAAAAGAAATGCAAAAGAGCAAAATGGCTGTCTGAGGAGGCCTTACAAGTAGCTGTGAAAAGAAGAGAAGCGAAAAGCAAAGGAGAAAAGGAAAGATATAAGCATCTGAATGCAGAGTTCCAAAGAATAGCAAGGAGAGATAAGAAAGCCTTCCTCAGCGATCAATACAAAGAAATAGAGGAAAACAACAGAATAGGAAAAACAAGAGATCTCTTCAAGAAAATTAGAGATTCCAAGGGAACATTTCATGCAAAGATGGGCTCGATAAAGGTCAGAAATGGTATGGACCTAACAGAAGCAGAAGATATTAAGAAGAGGTGGCAAGAATACACAGAAGAACTGTACAAAAAAGATCTTCATGACCAAGATAATCACGATGGCGTAATATCTGACCTAGAGCCAGACATCTTGGAATGTGAAGTCAAGTGGGCCTTAGAAAGCATCAGTATGAACAAAGCTAGTGGAGGTGATGGAATTCCAGTTGAGCTATTTCAAATCCTGAAAGATGGTGCTGTGAAAGTGCTGCACTCAATATGCCAGCAAATTTGGAAAACTCAGTGGTGGCACGGGACTGGAAAAGGTCAGTCTTCATTCCAATCCCAAAGAAAGGCAATGCCAAAGAATGCTCCAACTACCGCACAATTGCACTCATCTCACACGCTAGTAAAGTCATGCTCAAAATTCTCCAATCCAGGCTTCAGCAATATGTGAACCATGAACTCCCAGATGTACAAGCAGGTTTTAGAAAAGGCAGAGGCACCAGAGATCAAATTGCCAACATCCGCTGGATCATGGAGAAAGTAAGAGAGTTCCAAAAAAACGTCTATTTCTGCTTCATTGACTATGCCAAAGCCTTTGACTGTGTGGATCACAATCAACTGTGGAAAATTCTGAAAGAGATGGGAATACCAGACCACCTGACCTGCCTCTTGAGAAACCTGTATGCAAGTCAGGAAGCAACAGTTAGAACTGGACATGGAACAACAGACTGGTTCCAAATAGGAAAAGGAGTACATCAAGGTTGTATATTGTCACTCTGCTTATTTAACTTATATGCAGAGTACATCATGAGGAATGCTGGGCTGGAAGAAGCACAGGCTGGAATCAAGACTGCTGGGAGAAATATCAATAATCTCAGATATGCAGATGACACCACCCTTATGGCAGAAAGTGAAGAGGAACTCAAAAGCCTCTTGATGAAAGTGAAAAAGGAGAGTGAAAAGGTTAGCTTGAAGGTCAACATTCAGAAAACAAAGATCATGGCATCTGGTCCCGACACTTCATGGGAAATAGATGTGGAAACAGTGTCAGACTTTATTTTTTGGGGGGCTCCAAAATCACTGCGGATGCTGATTGCAGCGATGAAATTAAAAGACGCTTGCTCCTTGGAAGGAAAGTTATGACCAACCTAGATAGTATATTAAAAAGCAGAGACCTTGCTTTGCCAACAAAGGTCTGTCTAGTCTAGGCTATGGTTTGTCCAGTAGTCATGTATAGATGTGAGAGTTGGACTGTGAAGAAAGCTGATCGCTGAAGAATTGATGCTTTAGAACTGTGGTGCTGGAGAAGACTCTTGAGAGTCCCTTGGACTGCAAGGAGATCCAACCAGTCTATTCTAAAGGAGATCAATCCAGGGTGTTCATTGGAAGGACTGATGCTAAAGCTGAAACTCCAATACTTTGGCCACCTCATGCGACGAGTTGACTCACTGGAAAAGACTCTGATGCTGGGAGAGACTGGGGACGGGAGGAGAAGTGGACGACCGAGAATGAGATGGCTGGATGGCATCCCCGACTTGATGGACATGAGTTTGAGTGAACTCCGGGAGTTGATGATGGACAGGGAGGCCTGGCGTGCTGTGATTCATGGGGTCGCAAAGAGTCGGACACGATTGAGCAACTGAACTGAACCGAATCGAATCTTTGAAGGCAGGGTCCCCAGCAAACCTGCCTTTATTTTTGAGGGTGGATTAGAAGAGACTAGACCATAAGCATGTTCAGCCATATACCAAGGAGACGTGTGTGTCAAATGGAGAGGTCTTTAGAGCATCCATTTCTACTATGATCTTTCAGTATAACAAATGTGGCACATGTCAAATGCTGAATACGGAGGTTGAAACACGTTGCAGTTACATGAAAGGGGCAACATTTAAAGTAAATGGAAAACAGGAGAAAAGATCCGTTTTTGTTGTGGCAGACACTAAATCTCCATTTACTTCTTGACTCTGATGTCAGCATTGAATAGAATCAGACTTTGATCAGAATAGAAAGAAATGGAAAGAGAAACTAAGGTGAAAGCAGAAGGTATGAAAAGGGCCACTTCTAATAAAATGAGAAGCTGGAGATAAACATTAAAACCAGTACTAGAACTCCTAAGCTTTTCATAGAATCAGAAGGCAGAATAATCTTAAACGGAGAGAAAAAGTCTGCAGGCATCTGATTTATATTGTCTGGCTTCAGCCTAGTCTTCTAGTGCATTTGTCAAAAGTCTTACCCAGCGCAAAAGCCACACCTTATTCTCACCTGTCCTCTCCTGGAGATAGAGATCATGTTTCATGTGCATCTCATCTGTTTCTCCACAATGAACACCGATCCACCTTAACCCCTTCAGCCCCACACTGTTGCACTCCACAGAGTCTTTTCCCATCTGTTTTCTCATTAGAATCTTGCCACTGCCCTCTGAAGTTGTAGACCATGCAGGTTCTGCGTCATGTCACTGTCCCCATTTCATTTGCCATAAGGAAGGCATTTGTAGAGGTTAGCAGTCAGCCAGCAATAGTAGTGACAGAGGTTGGACTGGCACCAAGTTTTCAGACTCCAGATCCTAAGGGATTTTTTTCATCACTGACACTTACAAATGCCATGTTCTCTAAAACAATAGCAGAAACAGACAAAAAAAAAATCAAACTTTCTTTGACCCTGCTATTCCTTTCCTACTACCAGGATCACGTCTAAACCCAGCCTGGCATCGTGGAAGGACTGACTTTGGAGTTAGGCCAGGGCTCAAACCCAATCCCTTGTAATCACTATGTGATCCTGAACAAGTTCCAAAGTTTCCGTTTCCTCATCTGTAAAATACTTATCTCGCAGGCTTGTTGGGACATTAAATGACAACAATTATATTGAGTACTTAGACCAGTGAGAGAGGTGATCAGTCTAAATTTGTTATATCATCATTGTCTGCGTCCTGAGTTTGAATCTGATCTCTCCACAGAATTTGATCTTACTCAGAACATTTATGGCCTTTTCCTGGTTGAATCTTTCTCACAGCCTTTTCTCAGCCTTCTCTTAAGTTTTGTTCTTGTTTAGTTGGTAATTCGTGTCTGACTCTTTGCAACACCATGGACTGTAGTCTGCCAGGCTCCTCTGTCCATGGGATTTCCCAGGCAAGAATATTGAAGTAGGTTGCCATTTCCTTCTTAAGGGGATCTTCCCAACCTATGGATCAAACCCACATCTGCAGCCTTGGCAGGCGGCACCAGGAAAGCTCCCTTCTCTTACTACTTATGCCTTAATTCCTCCATTTTCTTGACTTTCTTGATATTGTACTATTGATTCTTCCTTTTCTGGTGGGTTCTCTTTTGTCTTCTTTACTGACTTCTTTTCCTTATTTATACCTTCTGTGAATCCTCTAAGGTTCCTTCTGTGACCATTGCTCTTGTTGCTAAGACTAAGTTGAGTTAACAAATCAGAGAGGAGATAATGTTATCTCTCTGCTTTGTGCAGTATATCCTTAACCTTGGTTCTTTTACCTGTCTCCCTTCTACTTCCAAATATAAAAATGTCACATTGGATTTTATTCATCTCCAAGCAGGTGAAACTCCAGCACTGTTAACACAGGAAGGCTTTAATTATCTTGTTCCATGTAGACATGACTAGTGACACTTACGCCCAAACTATTTTTGTGTGATGGTGATGATCATGACGATGAGGATATTAACACTTTTATTTTTCAAATAGTATTATGTAACTTACACAGTAGTCTTTCCTACATTATCTGAATTTGTTTTTCAAAATAACACTGTGAAGATAGTGTCTTGAATTATTCAACACATTTTATAGATGATGTAAAATAAGTTCTAACTTTGATGTTGAGAATAGTACCTTTTCTGTTTACCTTTACTGTTTTGTTTTGTTGCCTTCTATTCCATGTAACTTCCCTGATGTGTGTCTATAAATGCTAGATTTTAGACTAAGTAATAAACATCATATCCTTGGGCAGTTTAGGGGAACCTCAGAAAAAGAAGTAAAATTCAAGACAGCAAATTGAGTTGTTTATTAGCTGATCAAGAAAGACTTATACATTTTGAAACCTGTTTACAAGAGTTTGGGTTAAGTATTTAGTTGTGTTATTTATATTTCTTAATAATAGCTAACTTGTATATTGATTTAAGCTGGCAAAAATATTAAAAAAATATATTGTCAAAGATGTCAAAGGATTAAAAAGTTAAGCTTTATTTGAACGGGGGATTTCATCTCTATAGTTAGAGAAGTCTTCATGTTACCATAGATCCCATCCATTCATTCATCATTCAGTCGAATTGTCTTTTGAATTCTACCTAACAAGGTGTTCTGTGTTTGTTTTTCAGATCTAAAGCGGGAAGCCAGTATCTGTCATATGCTGAAACATCCCCACATTGTAGAATTATTGGAGACATATAGCTCAGATGGAATGCTTTACATGGTTTTTGAATTGTGAGTGTGCATTTTATTTTCTGCTTTAGGCAATGTTCATCTTAGATAATGTTGACACTTTTAAAATTTCAAAATAGTTGTGAGCACATCTGTTCAGAATGACCTGAAGTAATAAGAATAAAAGGAACCTCTCACTGTGAGGTTCACAGTGGCTAAGGGCATGTTTGGTTACCCTCACATTTTTAGCATACTTTAGAGAAGTGGAAAACGGAGGAGATAGAGTTCAGAAGAATAGGAGGTCCCAAAAGGTACAATTCTGACTACAGGAGTCTTAGTGAAAAGGATTGGGTTGAGTAGAGGTCTCCATGTTGCAAGCCTCTCTATGGTGGTGAAGTTGCTCAGTCATGTCCAGCTCTTTGCGACCTCATGGACTGTAACCCACCAGGCTCCTCTGTCCATGGGATTCTCCAGGCATTAGAATCCTGGACTGGGTTGCCATTTCCTTCTCCAGGGGATCTTCCCAACCCAGGGTTTGAACCCAGTTCTCCTGCATTGCAAGCAGATTCTTTACCAGCTGAGCCATGAGGGAAGCCCTGAGCAAGCCTCTCTAAGCAACTAAAAACAGGTACTAACAGATTTCCTCTTTTAAGGCAATCACCATATTGGCAAGGAATATTCTGTAGATAACAGTAAGTCTTGATTTGAGGAAGCCATTCAACATGTTTCTCACAAAAATTTTGTCGGTAAGATGGAGAAATGTGGCCTAAGGGTAGTACAATTGGGTAGTTTCATAGCTGATTGTATGATTGTGTCCAAAGAGACTGTATCAAGTCTTATGGAGTGGCATACTATTCAAAATTTTAATCAGTGACTTTGATTAGGGTCTCTCACAAAGTGGTAATCCAGGCATTTTCCAGGGCCAAAGTCATTTTAAGGCTCTGTTGGGGATGGATCTGCTTCCAAGCTCACTCACATGGTTGTTGGAAGCACACTCTCAGACAGAGGGCCTGAGTTTCTCATGAGCTGTTGACCCAAGGCCTCCCTAGGTTCCTCGTCACTGGGTTTCTCCCTGGAGCGGCTCCATGGCAGCTGGCTTCATCAGGGTCAGTCAGCAAGCAAGACCACAAAAGTAGGAAGCAGACAGAAGTCAGTCTTGTAACCTGCTCTCTGAAATCACACACCATCACTTCTGCCATATTCTATTAATTAGAAATAACTAACTAGATCCAGTCCACACCCAACAGGAGAGGATTACACCAGGTTGTGAAGACCTGGAGGTGATCACTGGAAGCTTTGTCAGAAGCTGCCCTCTCCAGGGGGCTAGCTAATAAAGTGAATATCTAGACCAAATTTTAAACTATTTTACAAGGTCGTAGCAAAGGAGCTAAAATAAAGAATGTGAAATTTAAGACCAATTAATATAAACTCATTCATTCACATATATAAGTGCAAGATCACTGTGAATTTAGGTGTAACTGCTTATGTGAAAAAGATGTCAGCAGTTTAGTTAGTTGTTGCAACAGCTTTAAAAGCCCTGGATGGAACCTTCGAGTACATTAAGTAGAAGTGTGTGGTGTGCAGAACCAAGCCCCAACCCCAGCTTGTTATATCATTATATTGCCCATTCTCCCTAGAGTGTTCCTAATAAGCAAGACACTGGCATGCTTCCAGAATGGGATCACCTGAGTGGGAAAGAGCCTAGAAATTCCATCATAGTGACACAACCTGCAAAGTTTTTGTTGGCAAACCTGCTAAAGATGTTTGAAAACTATGTGCTTCCAGACATAGCTTTCAGTTGATTAAAAACTTTTATTGTGAGGATGCAATTTTTAGTCATTTGCATGTTTTTAAAAATGCGTTCTCTTCAAAACTCTAGCACTATACCTTTAGCTCATTCAATGTATGGAAAATGTCTGCTCTGTGACCTAAATGGCAGAGCTAGCCATCATCGTCAAACTCATCAGCCAAATCAGGCTCACTTTCTCTCAGAAAAACAAATCAGACTTCATTTTTCAAATAAAATTAAAGTGTTGATAGACATCACTGTGACAGTCATCTTACTATTGATGTCTAATTCTAAACTAGATAAGGCTTTGCCACGAATATATTGCCTGGATGAAATCAGGTGGCTCTTCCTGTCCTTTCCAAAGCAGTTTTGCTCTCACAGATCACAAGCTTTGCACTCCCCAATTGTCTCTTTGAAGTTAGACAGGTCTTTCAGCCCGGGTAAATGGTTGGTCTTTGAGATGGGTTCTTCTGAGTGGAGATACAAAAGGAAAATCAGCAGACCACAGGCTTGTTTTCAGACAGACCCAATCGTGGCAAATGTAGCTATGGCTTAAATGCCTTAAAAATATCCTGATATGTGTGTCTCCTGAAAAGGCTTTGAGTACTCCCAGAAATACCTAAGTCCCACTTTGAGGACCACTTGACCTGGAAGAGCTATTGAAAAGACTAGGAAAATTTAGTTACCCAGGAATCTATTCATTTTTCTTTTACTGCTAAAAGAGTCCCCAGATCATAAGCCCATAGTGGATCATAATGAATGTCTTTAATGCTTTGAAAGATCATCAAGTGTAAGAGGATTCTGTGTTTATTCAGTGTAGGGTGAGGAATTCTAACTAGAAACAACAGGTGGCAGGTAGATTCCACCCTAAGCAAGGAAGCCCTCTTTGATGATTAGACTAATTCCGTGAATGAAGCGGCTATTTCACTGAGTCTGCCATCCCTCACTAGAAATGCTTAAGCTAAACCTGGATCCATCCAGGTGTCCTGAAGAAAAGGTTTTAATTTTGGACTACAGAGGGGCTTTAACATCCCTTCCAGTTTTAACATATTATAATTCTTTTTTATTTTATTCTTTATTCAAGAAATTTGTTTCTGTCCATACTTTTTTATTCACTAAGAAAACCAGACGACAGATTTTGCCATATACTATAAAGTAGCAAGCACAGAAAGCAAAATTGTAAAATTCACCTAAATTTCACATTTACTGTCTGTTTCAAAGGGGTCTAAGCGACAGTATGGTAGAGAGAAGATGGTCCTTGGTGTCATAAAACGTTAGTATCCCACCTCCATCATTTTTCCTAATTCTGTGACTTTGACCAAGTCTTTTCACTTTAAAATCTTCATAAGATTATGAAAACTAGATGAGAGATCAATTTTCATTCACCTTATAAGACAGTGACTTGCTCTACAATGATAATGTGTTGTTTCCAGTGGATTTAACAGGTTAGTTTTAGTTTCACAATGTTGAATTATATGGGATTTTCTATAGCTAAATTTTGTATGATTCAGTTGTGATTAGATGGCTGTATATTAAGAACAAGACCTCACTGAAGTTACATAGTTAGCAACCACATAATCTCACTGTTAACCCAAATAACTAGAGCATAGCTTCCTAGTTTTTAACCTTTCATTTTGGAAATTTTCAGATAGAAAGGAAATAATATAAGGAACCCCTGTGTGCCTGTCACTGAGCTTCAGTAATTATCACTATTTTGCCATTCTTACTCTGTCTATCCTTTACTTTTGTGTTTTTTTTCTTGGCAATTTCTAAATATCATTTCACCTATAAATACTCTGTATTTATAGATAAGGACTCTATATGTGTGTGTCTGTGTATGTATAAAATACTATTATCATATCTAGCAGAATCAACAACTCCTTAGTATCATGTCATATTCAGTTAATGTTGCTTTCCTTAATCGAACATGAATTTTTAAAGGATCTGTTTCCCAATTTAGAATTGTTCTTTTAGCCCTAGGGATCTGGAAGTAGATGATAAATTCACAGTTAAAATAACTTAGTTAGGGCTAGAAACAAAATAGAAATATAAAGTTGTTCTTTTGTATCATTCTTTTTTTATAAATTCACCTCAACAGTCATCTTTGCCCTGTTTTTTGCGTTCCCTTTGATCCCCTCAGTTTAAAACAAATGAACAAATCCAAACCATTCATTACCATAAGATTTAATCCTGTGGATCAAAGAGCAAAGCATAAGTTTGTGCGTGCCTCCACCTACTGGCTAGATAAGAGATTGCTCACATAGCTGCTGCTGCTGCTGCTAAGTCACTTCAGTCTTGTCCGACTCTGTGCGACCCCATAGCTACTATGTGTTATAGACAGGGCTACACTAGAATTTTTCTGGCAATAGATCTGATGACCCTTAGTATTCAGGGTCTCTTTGCTCAGGTTATGGGTTATCTAGATCCTTTCCAGTTTTCTGACATGACACTGATACAGAGTAGACAAAGAGAAAGCAAATGAAATAAGGTCAGTTGACTTTGCTATTTGTTGGCTACTTGGAAATAGCTCTGATAATTTTGATGGAGAAAAGGCTAGACCAAGCAAATATATTTGGGTTACTGGTGACTTTCTGAGTATGGTATCCATATCTTTCTTTGCTACAGACTATCTATAAGCAGCTCTCCCCTTTTTTCCCCTAAACTGAAGTCACAACATTACATGGCTCAGTCTTGTTGCTTATCAAGTTAGCAAATTCTTAGAACTAGTTGATATAAATGATTTATTTATAAGCCTGAAGCATACTCAAATAGACAGAACCAGAATTTTACTGCTGGAAAAGATTAGAACAGTAGATTTCAAACTTCAGTATTGGAAAATCCTGAGTAGAGCTTATTAAACCAAGATGTGCCAGGCCCCACCCCCTAGATATTCAGTGTCAACAAATGTGGGTCCTGAAGCGAGAGGTCAAGAGATGATTGACTTTTAAAGTAAGAGTAATGCTAATCAGAGACCATGTTGTCATTATCCCCAACATACACAGTAGTTTGTTAGAAATCTGCATGTGTTTACACTATATCCATGGGTTCCAGATTACAGTTGAGTTAGAACTTGCCTGTGAAGTGAAGTCTCTCAGTTGTGTCCGACTCTGCGACCCCATGGACTGTAGCCCACCAGGCTTCTCTGTCCATGGGATTCTCCAGGCAAGAATCTTGGAGTGGGTTGCCATTTTCTTCTCTAGGGGATCTTCCCGACCCAGGGATCGAACCCGGGTTTCCCGCATTGCAGGCAGGCACTTTAACCTCTGAGCCACCAGGGAAGCCTTGTTTTCAGCAAATAAGCATTTTAAAACATAGGTTCAATTTTGAAGACAGGGCTGTGTCATGTCACCCCACCCACCTCAAAATTAAATGTATATGTATGGCTGAGTCCCTTCGCTGTTCACCTGAAACTATCACAACATTGTTAATCTGTTACACCCCAATATAAAATAAAAAGTTAAAAATGAGTAAATAAATATTGTCCCTTTCCAAAAAAAAATTAAATGTTTATTTCTAAGTCACACATCAGGGCTTATGTTTAGTGGCATCTGATACTTGAGTTAAGCTGTAAATCCTAAGTTGGCTGGCCAAGAAATTTTAATTACCTTATTATAGAATGATTACATATACCACAGGGAGACATACAGTAATTAAAAACGGATTTAAAACACATCTGACATGGAGACAATAGTTTGTATCTTTTAAAATAATATTAACAGTTTGTATTTTTGAAGCTCACAAAGGAGGTAGACTAAAAGTCCTTTTATTTAATTTTATTGTTAAAATTTTATTTTTAGTCTGGCATTTATGCTCAGAGAAGGGAATGTTTGTGGAAGTCATTTATACTGATAGAGTAGAACTGATTACTACTTACCAGCAAATTTGCCACTTAAGAGAAAACATACGTGTTTCATATCAGGCAAGAAAAATCTGGATGTAACATTTTAATTTATATGAAAATTTGTACATATTTTTATAGCTAGTTTTATCTATCTTGATTTTTTGGTTTTATGTGTAATGATAGAAATTGCTCTTCATTCATTGAGCACATATTTATTGAATGTCTCTTTAAGTGCTGGGTAATAGGAAATGGTTGGGAGATAGTTTGGTCCTAGTAAACATTAGAAACTTGATACTTCAATAACCTAAGATACATGAAAGGACCTAGCTGGCTGACTCTGTGTATATGTGTTTGCTAAGGCACTTCAGTCGTGTCCGACTCTTTGCGACCCCTTGAACTGTAACCCTCTTGTCTCCTCTGTCCATGGGATTCTTCAGGCAACAGTATTGGAGTGGGTTGCCATTTCCTTCTCCAGGGAATCTTCCCAACCCAGGGATCAAACCCAGTCTC
Source organism: Moschus berezovskii (assembly GCF_049115385.1). Taxonomy (NCBI): domain Eukaryota; kingdom Metazoa; phylum Chordata; class Mammalia; order Artiodactyla; family Moschidae; genus Moschus; species Moschus berezovskii. The sequence continues at coordinate 39,812,602 of NC_142488.1, read as the reverse complement.
CTGTACTGCAGGCAGATTCTTTACTATCTGAGCCACCAGGGAAGCCCAGGCAACTGTGTAGGTCTTTGGTAAATGCTAGTTAGAAGAAGAAGAAAATGTCTGTGTCATAAACGTTTTAAAATTAAACATTTCTCTCTCTTTTTATAATGTAGTGCTTCTTCATTTTTTTTATTTTTAAAACTTTTTATTTTTTTTTCTGTGATATGCTTTTATTGATGTGATTTCTGCAGGGTCAGGACTATGGCAGGGATAAAAAATAAATTTTTTATTTTGTATTGAGGTATAGCCAATTAGCAAACAATGTTGTGATAGTTTCAGGTGGACAGCAAAGGGACTCAGTCATACTTATACATGTATCCATTCTCCCCCAAACCCCCATCCCATCCAGGATGTACATAACATTTGGAACTCTGTGTGTGTTAGTTGCTCAGTCATCTCCAATTCTTTACCACCCCCTGGACTGTCGCCCACCAGGCTTCTCTGTCCATGGGATTTCCCAGACAATAATACTGGAGAGGGTAGCCATTTCCTTCTCCAGAGGATCTTCCCAACCCAGGGATCGAACCCACGTCTCCTGCACTGCAGGCGGACTCTTTACCGTCTGAGCCACCAGGGAAGTGCTCAGTGTTAAACATTTCTGTTGACTTAGGTTTACCACTATATTAAATGTTTAGTTGTGTTTTAGTTTTAAGAACTATGTGTCAGGGATCCCCAAGACCACTCCCAAATTTGATGACCGACTAAGAAGGAAGTGGTAACCCACTCCAGTATTCTTGCCTGGAGAATTCCATGGACAGTGGAGCCTGGTAACTGTCCATGAGGTTGCAAAGAGTTGAACATGACTGAGCTACTAACAGTAAGAGGACTCCTAGAACTCAGCATATAGTCATATTCACAGCTATGATTTATTACTAGCTAGGGGCTTCCCTGGTGGCTCAGAGGTTAAAGCGTCTGCCTCCAATGCAGGAGACCCGGGTTCGATCCCTGGGTCGGGAAGATCCCCTGGAGAAGGAAATGGTAACCCACTCTAGTATTCTTGCCTGGAGAATCCCATGGATGGAGAAGCCTGGTAGGCTACAGTCCACGGGGTCACAAAGAGTCGGACACGACTGAGCAACTGAATGGAACGGAAAGGGTATAAAGCACAGTCGGCAAAAGGAGAAGGTGCATGGATTGTAGTCCAGGGGCAGTGAGGCACAAGCTTTCAAGGGTCTTCTGCCAGCCAGCAGCTGTGACAACACATGAGATGTTGTCCACCAGGGAAGCTCATTAGAGACTCAGCGCCCAGGGTTTTTGTCAGGGGTTTGTCATGTAAACACCCTCTGCCTGGTGCATAGCGAATTCAGACTCCCAGAAAGAAAGCAGGTGTTCAGGATAAATCATATTGTTTACACAAGCAATTTAGACACAGTGAGCCACTCTTTTCATTTAGGAGGGCGGAACCCATCCAAGTTCCCATATGCCAATCAAGAGCTGACCTTGGAGGTATGCCTTGCAAGCCTTTTAAGAGATAATAGTTAGACCTGCTATGTTAACTCTTTTCCACACAGTAATAGAGAACAACATAAGAAGGATTTGAGTTAATAAACTGGATCTGCAAACAAAATATAATTACCTATAAAGATAATTGCAAAGTTCGGATTGTTTTTAAAAAAAAAAACTATAAACTGTAACTATTGTATCATTTTGACATCTCTTGGGGGAAAAAATGGAGGTGTCCCAATTTCTGTATAAAACAAGTCCTAGATAGAGATGTTACAGTGTAGAATAGATGTTAAGATTTAAATACTTTAGGAAACAAACTGCATTCTGACACCTGCTATCTTAGAAATGCATTTGAAATTGTTACTCTGGTAATTTTTTTGTGTATGAAATAACTTTGAATAAATTTGTGTATATATAAAATAAGAAAGTTCAGTTACCTTTGTTTTTTAAAGGAAGTAGTTCATTTAAAATGAAAATTTATAACTTGTTTTTAGAGTAATATAATACATATCCTTTGTACAAATTTAGAGATTATGGAAAATTATAATGATAAAAATAATACCATTTGCAAAAGGTAATCACAGTGAGCATTTCAGAACATTTCCTTCTATGTATACCCATGATCACAGTTGCACTAAGTTGAGATCATTTATACATACAATTTTGTATCCTGGTTCTTTTAATAATTTTAAGCATTTTGCTGTACTAGTAAATGGGGCTTCCCAGTGGTAAAGAATCCACCTGCCAATGCAGGAGATGCAGGAGCCGCGGGTTCACTCCCTGGGTTGGGAAGATTCCCTGGAAAAGGAAATGGCAACCTACTCCAGTATTCTTGCCTGGAAAATCCCATGGACAGAGGAACCTGGTGGGCTACAGTCCATGGGGTCGCAAAGAGTCAGACATGGCTGAGCGTGCATGCCCAGTATACAATTAAATACTTTTTCAGATATAACATTTCAATGGCTACAATAAGGTGTCTGAACTGTATATGCATGTGCTATACCTAAATTTCCTCTAAAGTTGGATATTTACACTGTTTTCTGTTTTTCTGTATTAGAAGTAATGTTATAATTAATAATATTCTTGTACTTAATTACTTGCACACACCCCCAATTGCCTTATTTCCTCAAAATGAGTTTTTAGAAGTAGAATTCCTAGATATTAGAATTAGTATATGAATGCATACAAACACCTCTATCACACATAGATTTAGCCTTTTCTAATAGAATGTATTAATTTAGAAAAATGCTTACACAGCATTATACAAGCATAAAGAATCACTGTAACGTGAGGAACCATGTGGCTGCAACCCAGGGCAAGAAATTTAAAAACTGCCAGCACTTCAACAGCCCTCCAATTCCCCTTTCTGATTGCAACCCCCTACCTCTCTCACAATTAACATTAATCTAGACTTAACTTCCGTGTTTTTTCTTTCTATACCATCTAAATAGGTATTCCTGAATAGTGTAATTCAATGTCATCTACCTTTTGAAATCTTTACATAGAATCATGCAGTATACATTCTTTTTGAGTCTATGAGATTTATCCCGGTTAGTTTGATTTCTATTACTTTGTTGCTCTAGTGCTGCATAGTGTTAGTGAACAAACATTCACACTTTTATTTATTCATGTAAATGTTAATGTGTATTTGAATTGTTTCCAGATTTGGCAATGTTGAACAGTACTGTTGTAAACAATCTCGTACATGTATCCTAGTGCACCTAAGTAAACATTCATATAGGGTGTAGACCTAGGAGTAGAGTTAATAGGTTTCAGAGTTTATATTGATACAACTTCAGTTTTCCTAGATAACATCAGGCTATTTTCTAAAGTAGATGCGTAAACTGACCCTTTACCAGTGGTATATGCCTCTCTAAGGTGATCAAAGTCCTAGTGTTCCTGGCACTGCCCCATGTTTAAAATACTGTTTTTAGTCCTTATTTGTTAATTTATGCCTTCCTTTTATTTTCATGATTAATTATTACCTATGTTACACACCTTTGCTAATACTTGGCATTGTTGGAATTTTTAAATTTATTTTTAATTGAAGGATAATTGCTTTATAGTGTTTTGTTGGTTTCTACCAAACATCTACACGAACCAGGCATAGGTTTACTTATGTCCCCTCCCACTTAAACATTCCTCCACCTCCCCATTCCACCCCTCTAGGTTGTTACCGAGCCCTGGTTTGAGTTCCCTGAGTCAAACAGCAAATTCCCACTGGCTATCTATTTTACGTATAGTAATGTATGTTTCCATGTTACTCTCTGTATACATCCCAATTTTAGCCAATTGGTGTGTAGTAGAATCTGCTTGTAGTTCTTCCTGATTGTTGTTCAGTTGCCCAGTCGAGTGACTCTTTGCAACCCCATGAACTGCAACACACCAGGCTTCCCTGTCCCTCACCATCTCCCGGAGTTTACCAGAGTTCATGTCCAATGCATCAGTGATGCCATCCAGCCACCTCATCCATCCTCTGACGGCCTCTTCTCCTTCTGCCCTCAATCTTTCCCAGCATCAGGGACTTTTCCAATGAGTCAGCTGTTCGCATCCAAAATATTAATGACCAAAATACTGGAACTTCAGCTTCACACTTGATCTTAGCCAAAAGGCCGAGAAGCGATTGGAACTTCAGCTTCAGCATCAGTCCTTCCAATAAGTATTCAGGTTTGATTTACCTTAAGATTGACTGGTTTGATCTCCTTGCTGTCCAAGGGACTCTGAGGAGTCTTCTTCAGCACCACAGTTCGAAGGCATCAATTCTTGGGCACTCTGCCTTCTTTATGGTCCAGCTCTCACAACCATACATGACCACTGGTAATCTTCCTGGTTTTTCTTCCCTAATTGCCATTTAGTCACCTGTCTCTTCATTCTTGTAATGATATCTTTGATTAACAGAAGTTTGTGATTTTAATGTAGTCTAATTTATCATTTTAAAATTTTATGGCCAGTGTTTTTGTATCTTGTTTAAGAATCCCCTGAGATTATGAAGATATTCTGTTATGTTTTCCTATCCACCTGGAATTGATTTTGGGGTACACTGTAAGGTAGCGGTGTAGTTTCATTTTTTTTTCCATATGGATAGTCAAGAGTCTCAGCACAATTACTGAAAAGACTGCTCTGTAGTACCACTTTTGCCATAAATCAGGCATCTATATATGTGCGATTGTTCCAGGCTCTGTTCTGGTCTCTTGGCCTATTTGCCTGGCATTGCACTGCAAGTACAATAAGTCCTGGTTACTAGTAGAGCAGGGCTTTTCACTTTGTTCTTCTTTAGACATTTCTTAAGAGCTGTACTTGTCTCTGCATTTTCCATTTCCATTTTAGAATCAAGTTGTCAATTTATACATACGCACACTTAAAAAACTGTTGAGATTTTGCCTTAAATTATTATGTCAAATAGCAGCTTGAGAATAATTGACAGATTTATTATTGAGTCTTCCAATTTATGAATATAGTGCCTGTCTTCCCATTTATTTAGATCCTTGATGTCTTTCAATAAAGTTTTATACTTTTCTTCATAGAAGTTATGTGCATCTTTTGTTAGATTCTTAGGTATTTGCTTTTAAATGTAGATCAGTCTCTCTCTCCCCCCTTCCCTCCCCCTTTCTCTCTCTCTTACTCTCCTTCCTTATATTGACATTATATTCCTTCTATTCATCAAGCTTCATCATTTCCAATAATTTATCTATAGAACTGTGTGGATTTTCTGCATACTTGATCATCTGTGTATGAAGAGGATTCTTTCTCTAGCCTTTACTGCAGTGGATAAAATATCCAGAATAATGATAGCAAATCTTTGTTTATTTCTGATCTTAGGGTTTGCTAGGCATAAATGGATGGTGAATTTTATCAAATTCTTTTTTTTCTGTGTTTATTGAAGTGATCATATGGTTTTCTTTACTCTGCTAATGCAATGAATTTCACTGATTCTTTCATTAACCACACTTGGTATTGATTTATAATCCATAAAATCCTTTTTATTGCTAGATTTGGTTTGCTTGTATTTTGTTTAGACTTTTTACATCTATATTTGTGGGAAGATTATACTATAATTTTCTTGTACTATCCATATCAGATTTTTATATCTAGATTACACTAGTCTCATATAATGAATTGAGGAGTAGTCTCTGTTTTTTGTTTTCCATACATGATTGGTAGAACTCACCTATAAACCCATCCAGGCCAGAAGGGTTTTCATGTCTGATTCAGTTCCTTAAATATTTATAGGAATATTTGGGGGTTTGTTTATTAATCTTTCACCCTTAAAGAATTGTATTTTGCTAGGAATGAGTGCATTTTATCTAAACTTTAAACAATTTTATCATAAAGTGGTTCATAATATCTCTACAGGGTCTTTTTCATTCTTAATGCTATTGATTTACACCTTTTCTTTTTCTTTCTCAACCTTGCCAGATATTTACCCATTTTATTAGTCTTTTAATCAGTGACTTTTAGCTCTGTAATTCCTTTTTACTGTGTGTTTATTTTCTATTTCAGTAATTTCTATTTGTTGTTTTTTTCTGTCCTTCTACTTTGGATTTAATTTTATAGAATTTATTTTCTTTTTAAAATTTCAAACTTTTTGTATCCTTGGGTTTTACATGTGTCTCTCATTAAAGGAATATAGTTGTTTTTTTATTCTAGACTCTGAATCTTCATTTTTTAATTAGAGCGTTTATTTCTTTTACATTTAATTTTAGCATATTTTGATTGACATTATGGTCTTCTTATGTGCTTTCTGTTTATACCAACTATTACATATTTCTTCCCCTTCCCTGATTTATTTGAATCAGTTGAATACGTTTTGTTATTTCATTTTTTCTTCCATTAATTCATAAGTTTAAATACCCTTTTCCATTTTCTGAGTGTATACCCCAGAAATGCCTCCCTAATTCATCAAATCCTAATGTTGATGTTGTTATTGTCTTCCTGAACAATATAAGCACTATATAGCACATTAATTCCATATAATGCAACCCTTGACTTATAGGATATTTGTATATATAAATGTGTAAGTTGCATGCATTTACATCACTCCAAATTATATTATTATTAATGTTATTGTTATTCATTTAGATTTCAGTTCAGTTCAGTTCAGTCGCTCAGTCGTGTCCGACTCTTTGCGACCCCATGAATCACAGCACGCCAGGCCTCCCTGTCCATCACCAACTCCTGGAGTTCACGCAAACTCATGTCCATTGAGTCGGGGATGCCATCTAGCCATCTCATTCTCTGTCGTCCCCGTCTCCTCCTACCCCCAATCCCTCCTAGCCTACACACTAATCCTTTCTTTGTTATTTATTCTTTCAGCATCTCTAAAGTTTTACCTGGATTCATTTTTTGTGTGTGTCAGTCTGCTAAGTGCAAACTCCATTTTTGTTAGTTTCAGAATTTCTTTAGATTCCTTTTAGTGTTGAGGGATATCCACTGGGTAGAGAATTCTAGGTTGATGTTTTCTTTCCATTATATATGATTCTACTGTTTTCTAGCTTCCATTGATATTAAGAATTCAGCTAACACTCTGTCACTTCTCTCTGAGGGTAGTCTTTCTTTATTTTTAAGGTTATTGAAAAAATGTTTTCTTCATCTTTTGTTTTCTATAGTTTTTTCTGTGAGGTGGGGTGTGTGTGTGCATGTGTTTTAATCCTGCCTTAGGTTTTTAGGTCTCTTGAATAGGTGTATTGATATTGTTTATGGTTAGAGAATATTCTCAGCCATTATCTCTTCAAATACTACGTTTGCCTTTTTCTTTCTCTCATCACCTTTGTGACCCAATTAAGTATAGATATAGGTATACCTTATAGTATTCTCTATATCTTCTACCTTCTTTTCTGAATTTTGTGTTTTCCTTTTTAAAATCTTTTTTTTTCTTTTTAAAATCTATGTATTTTCTCTTTTTTTTTTTCAAAAAAGTATTCAAGCTCAGCTTTTATATTATGAGACATAGGGAAAGTGAAGTCGTGTCCGACTCTTTGTGACCCCATGGACTGTAGTCTATCACACTCCTCTGTCCATGGGATTTTCCAGGCAATAGTACTAGAGTGGGTTGCCATTTCCTTCTCCATAGTAGGTTTCCTTATTCAATAATCTATGTAGGATAATCTCTGTATATAAAATCCCTATTCATCATTATTGTCTGTCATTTTTGCTGGTTCTTGATCAAGATATCTTACCCCTTTATGTACCTGATTCATTTTGACTGTGGGCTAGAAATTATTTTGAAAACTTTTGGCATTGAATGATACTTTTTTCTTCTAGAGAGAACTTTAATTCCCTTCTACTGGCACATTTAAGCACTCGCATTCTGGGACTACCTTAATCAAGCTTCAATGCTTAGATTTTCAGGGCCAATCAAAGGTAAAGCGAGACTGCAAGTACGTGAAGGCGCTGATCACTTCCAGTTCATGCCTAGCTCTTTAGGGTCCTAGCTCAATGTTGGAGAGTTCATTTCAGTTGCTCAGTCGTTTTCATCTCTTTGTGACCCCAGGGAAGCAGCACACCAGGCTTCCCTGTCCATCACAAACTCCTGGAGCTTGCTCAAACTTATATCCATCGAGTCGGTGATGCCATCCAGCCATCTCATCCTCTGCCATCCCCTTCTCCTCCTGCCTTCGATCTTTCCCAGCATCAGGGACTTTTCCAATGAGTCAGTTCTTTACATCAGGTGGCCATAGTATTAGAACTGCAGTTTCAGCATCAGTCCTTCCAGTGAACGTTCAGGACTGATTTCCTTTAGAATTGACTGGTGTGATCTTGCAGGTCAAGAGACCCTCAAGAGTCTCCAGCACCACAGTTCAAAAGCATCAGTTCTTTGGCACTTGGCTTTCTTTATGATCCAACACTCACATCCATACATGACTACTATAAAAACCATAGCTTTGACTAGATGGACCTTTGTCAGCAAAGTAACATCTCTGCTTTTTGATATGTTGTCTAGGTTTGTCATAGCATTTCTTCCAAGGAAGCAGCTTTTAATTTCATGGCTGCAGTCACCATCTGCAGTGATTTTGGAGCCCCCCAAAAAATAGTCTCTCACTGTTCCATTGTTTCCCCATCTATTTGCCATGAAGTAATGGGACCGGATGCCATGATCTTAGTGTTTTGAATGTTAAGTTTTAAGCCAGCTTTTCACTATCCTCTTTCACTTTCATCAAGAGGCTCTTTAGTTCCTCTTCACTTTCAGCCATAAGAGTGGTGTCATCTGCATATCTGAGGTTATTGATATTTCTCCCTGCAATCTTGATTACAGCATGTGCTTCATTCAGCCCAGCATTTTGCATGATGTTGGAGAGTAATTTATGATATTCCCCTGAATTGTTTTCCATTAGAGATCTTCTGTATAAGCAAATGTCCCCAGGGCAAGAGAAGGACTTTGATCCTTGGCTTTCCTCTCTTAGTTGCCACTCTTAGATTTTAGCCACTATTCCTGACAATTTGATTAGTACTTTGATGTTTTCAGGAACTTTTTAATCCAGCTTTTCTATTGTCTTCACTCAGAGACATCACCTATCAGAAGTGTAGCTAATAGAGTTAAAACTCCTTTTACGTAGTATCATGTTATTGTTCATAAGGATTGTACCAATTTATATTCAAGCCAGTGATAAATGAAAGCAACCATGCTTACATTCTGGTAGGTCACAATGACATTTTGGTTTCGTTTGCATTTATTACTAATATGGTCAAATATTTTAGAAGTATGTTTACCCATTTCTTTTTGATGTTTACTTTCTTTAGTTTTTTTGCCATTTTGTAAGAATTCCTTATTTACTAAGGATATTTACCTTTTTCATCCTTTTACAAATATTTTCCCAAAATTTGCCTGTTTAATTTTGTTTTACATTTCTGGACCTTTTTGTATATTGACTTTTTAAATATGCAGAAGTTTAAGATTCTGTTAGGGAAAGAAATTACAAATAATGAAGACTAGAGTGAACCCTGTGGTGCTGGATTAGAGTTGGAGATGGCAGAATGACATCATATTTAGCTTGTGTCTGTATGTGTACATATACATGTACTCATATACATGTAATTACAGATACAGAAATAAATATAGATACATGTGCATGGGTTAGTACACATACATACATTTCTGCCACTGAAAGGGCCTAGAAGCTGTGACACTGCAATAGTAATGAGCAAACCCACATCCAGATCTTCATTTCTAAATGCATTCTCCCATAAAAGGAGCCAAGGCTCTTTAGAAAAATTATCCTAGGACTGAGGCAGAGAAAACGCAAGCTTGGAGCATTTTATACTTCCTGGAAGTAAGGTAATGCTAAAAAAAAACAGAAAGTTGAGAGGGCATGTGAAAGGGACAAAGAACCAATCTGAAAGAGCTCCCAGTGGCCAAAATTGGAACAGATTAGAGCAACAAAATAGTGTAGCACTAGGCTATGTGCTCTGTGCCCAGTTACTCAGTCATGTCCAACTCTTTGCCACTCCATGGGCTGTCACCCACAAGGCTCCAAACCCAGGGACCGAACCAGTGTCTCTTACATCTCCTGCATTAGCAGGCAGGTTCTTTACCACTAGCGCCACCTGGGAAGCCCAGTACTAGGCTATAACCCAAGTATATATGAGCCCATACCAATATAAAAAAATTATTGAATAAATCAGTGGTAGAGAAGAGTTACTTTCCAGGTGGCTCGGTGGGTAAAGAATCCACCTGCCAATGACACAGGAGATATGGGTTCAATTCCTGGGTCGGGAAGATTCCCTTGAGGAGGAAATGGCAACCCACTCCAGTATTCTTGCCTAAAGAATCCCATGGACAGAGGAGCCTGGTGGGCTACAGTCCATGGGGTCGCAAAGAGTCAGAGATGATTGAACATACACACAGAGACAAGACAAACCTTCCTTACAGAAGAGTTCCAAATAATTTATGTAGATAATCCCCTCCCGCCTTAAATGTAGGCTGGACCTAGCAACTCATTTTTGAAGAACAGAGGTTGGAAAGGGGAACATAGTAACTTTACAATGGAGAAACTTGGCTGACCCTTCTTAACCAAAGAAGCAAGCTGATAAGTCATGTGGATATCACATGCCCACTGAGGTGATGTTCTCAGAAGGATATTTCACCTCTGTTGTATCCTTACCCCCAAACCCAAAACTGCCATCTAAAAAAAAAAAAAAAAATTCAGAACAAAGGAAGTATTTTAGTCAACAAACATGTGAAGTCCAAATACAATCTGGAGTTGAGTTAATAGTAATGCACCAGTGTTACTCTCTTAGTACAAATGTACTATGGTTGCCTAAGATGTTAACATTAGGGGAGTTGAGGGAGGGGTATACAAGGACTCTCTGTACTATCTTTGCTGTTTTTATGTAAATCTAAAGTTATTAGAAATGAAAAAGTTTTCTTCAATCAGACTTAAACAATCAAACATGAAACCTTGAGTTTACACTATTATTTCCAGTTTAAAGTAACAATTACCGATTTTTATTTAGTGAGACATTTATTATATAATAAGGAATTGTTAGTTTTAAATGTATCATTTTATAATTTTATAAAAGTTATTCTGCAAAAAGGGTTCCTCTATTTGGAGATAAGTACTGAAATATTTGCGCGTAAAGTCTGGGATTTGCATAAGAATCAGGTGAGGGATGAGCAGTGGGAATGGGACTGAAGTATAGGTAAAACAGGATTAGCCAGTGAGTTGTTAATTGTTGGAGCAGGGTATTGAATATAGGAGCCTTCATTACTTTATACTTTTGAAATTTTCCATAAGATAAAGTTTTTTAAAAACAAGAAAGAAATTAGAGGGTTTTTTTTTACAATAATGTAAAGTAATTAGCCTCCAATTAAAATAAATAAATTTTAAAAAAGAAATTAGAGTTTTTTACTTAATTTTTAATTTTAATTTTTTTAAATTATTTTTAAAATTGAGGTTAGTTAATATATGTTACAGGTATACAATATAGTGATTCACAACTTTTATAGGTTGTCCTCCATTTGTATTTATTATAGAACATTGTTTATATTCCCTGTGTCATATAATATATCCTTGTAGCTTATTTATTTTATACATAATATTTTGTACCTCTTAATCCTCTACTCCTGTCTTGCCGCTCCTTTCTCCTTTTCCTCACTGGTAACTGGAAATAAGTATTCACTTGTTTTTATTATTTTAGATTCCACATATAAGTCATGTCATACAGTATTTGTCTTCATCTGACTTATTTCACTTAGCATTATACTAGATATTATACTATAATACTTAGCATAATTTATACTATATATTTTATTTATTATACTATATACATTATACTATATACTACTTATTATATAGTATACATTATACCTTATACTATAGCGTATAGTATAGTGTATAGTATACATTATACTATATAATACTATGTACTATATATACTATAATATTTAACATAAGTTAGTAAAAATTTTACTTAACTTTTGAATTTTTATGTTCGTAAATCTTTTGTCTGGAAATCTGGATGTCTTGCCACAGTAACATGCTACTAATAGCTTCATCCTACTAGGTTAAACATATAATAAAAGCAAGACACTGAATACAGATTAGGATTTCTTTGCCCTTCTTTTCATCCTTTGAGTATATCCCAGTAGGGTGGCACAATCAAAATGCTGGGTTTTAAAGTCACTTAAATAACTCTTCTCTTTGTGCCTGTGCCACAAGCTTGACATACAGTTAGGTATGTTTATTTCAGTTTCTTTTTTTGTTAACGTTTTTATTGAGATAATTATAGATTTCCATGCAGCTGTAAGAAATAATACAGAGAGATCCTTGTATTACAGATGTTTCCCAGTTTCTCCCAATGTTAACATTTTGTGAAACTAGTATGATAGCACAACCAGGGTGTTGCACTGATACACTCTCCTGAGCTTACTCAGATGTCTGCATCAGTTAAATTTTAGGAATTGCCTCTGACTTCTTCTTAATTTTGTTTTTAGATTACTAAACATATATACATGATTGAAAAGTCAAACTTATGAATAAAATTCATTCAGAAAGGTCTCACTTGACTCTGTTCCCATTCACTTCCTACCTTAGAGGAAATTATTTTGTAAAATTAGTTTTAATTTTATTTTTCATTATTTCTGTTTGAAAATATAAGAAAATGCATATATATTTTTGTACCACCCCCTTCTTACACACTCTTATATACTCTCTTCTAAACTTTGAGTATTTTAAATTTCACAATATGAAAGCACCAGAAATCTTTCCATAGCAATATGTAAACATCTTCTTCATTCCTATTTACACCTGCTTAGTACTCCATTATGGATGTAGAATTGTTTATTAAGCCAGGTCCCTATTGACAGATATTTGGGTAATTTCCAGTCTTCTTTTATATTAATAACCTTGTATGTACATCATTTTATACTATTGTTAATGCCAAATTCCATCCATAAATGTTGTACCACTTTGCATTCCTACAAGCATTGCATAAGAGTTGTAGACTTTAACTTGAAATTGTGATATAAAGAACTGAACTAATCTCTCAGTCATATTAATTAGTAAAATACTTTATTTCATTATAAAACTGCCCTTACATGTATAAGTCTAGACAGAGAGAGTTGTAGATAAATTCTGTTTTGTTTTTATGGCCTTAGTCCTTATCTGTGGACTTGACCAGAATGCCATTAACTAGAGTGGATTTCATATCTTTGTGAGATCACTGGGCCCAAGAGGATTTGTAATACTCAGAAGTAGAGATAAGGTTGTTAGTCCTTCTACTGGTCATTGACTTGAGTCAGTAGGCAGTGTCTTTGAATATTAGTATGGGGATATGAAAAATATATTTGTTCTGCCTTTTTACCAAAGTCTAGAAAGTATTATTTGGCTTAAAGATACTCTTCATATTTCTCCTGCACACCATCAAGGGTTCAAGAGGTTCACAAGAAATAAGGGCAAAATCTTGATGAGTCTTTTAAGACATGGCAAGGATTTGGGATTTTATCTTAAAGATGTAGATGCCATGATAAAGCAAAGGTATATGATCAGACTTCCATTTTAAAAGCATTTTTTGGCTATAAGTATTGCTAGAGAATTGGATTTAGATGTGGAGAGAATTAGGAGGCCATTTGAGTGATTTAGTATGAATGTTGGTGGCTAGGGTAGATCAGTGTCAGTAGCAGTGAAAGGAAGTGAATAGAACCTGAAGATGTTTAGGGATTAGAATGGACAGGATTTGATGATTGGATGAAGGAAATAAGGAAGTAGGAGTCAAAGTTGATTCTCTGATCATTGACTTGAGCACCTTATGATAAGATAATGGTGCTTGGAAATAGATGGTAAAATACATTTTGGACGTGTTGAGTTTGAAGTTTCTGTAAGACATCTGAGTGAAACTGCTAAAGATGAAGCTAAATATGTGGATGAGGCACACACAGAGAGATCTTGGATAGATACAGAGACTTGAGAATGGTTGCTATTTAGATGGTTTGTGCTGTGCTTAGTCATATCTGACTCTTTGTGACCACGTGAACCATAGCCTTCCAGGCTCCTCTGTCCATGGAATTCTCCAGGCCAGAATACTGGAGTGGGTTGTCTTGCCCTCCTCTGACCAGGGAATCTTCCCAACCCAGGGATCGAACCCAGGTCTCCTGCATTGCAGGCAGACTCTTTACTGTCTGAGCCACCAGGGAAGCCCATTTAGATGGTTTAGGAAGGGTATATAGAAGGATATGAATAGAGGACTTGAGGACTGAGGGTCTTTCAAAATTGAAAGGGTTGGGTGTAGAATAGGAAGAATAGCTATCAGATGAGATAGAAAAGGAATAGCTCAAGAGCTGGAAAGAAAATTATGACTGCTAGCTGTCACAGACGCCAGGTAAAGAGAGTATATCGAGAACAATACTGTGTGGAAATGAAGGGTTTTTGCAATTCTTGGTTCCATCCTTCACCCAACTTGCTTATTCCTCAAGCAGTATCCAGTGCTCATGCTATGCACAAGTTCAGTTCTGAGATATCCTCCCTTTATGCCATCTCTTGGTATCTCTTTTCTCCTATTTGGTGTCTCTGTCTGATTGCTTATTTCCTTAGAGAGAGAGAGAGAGAGAGTGAAATATGAGAGCGCAAATGGAGAGGCCTGTGCTATTGTCCTAAGTCTGTCAGAAACTTAGTAATTTTTTTTCCTTAATGCCTTTTATCTGTGATGTATAGCTGGAAGCTCAGTATGGAGATGGATGGGCATGGAAAAATTATAATGCGAAGGAGAAAGAGAGGAAGGAAGAGAAAGATCCCTCATAGAAGAGGCAATACTGAAATGTGAAGGATGACCTGGAGTTTGCCAAGAGGCAGTGACAGGGACCAAGCTAGACAAAAGTTGTAAAGATACTGAAATCTTACGAAATGTAAAGAAAGAAAACAAAATGAAGCCAAGCCTCATAAGACCTAGAAAGAAAAACCTCAGGAACTGGGTTACTACTCCCTTCATCCCTCAGGGTTTTGCATCTCCTTTGCTCTGGAAAGACCAGCTTTCCGTATTTACTCAAGTACTTGCCCAGAGCCCCAAATAGGCACCCCAGTTCCCAAGTCTTCATGACCTGCAGGGCCAGCTGTTTCCTTCTGCTTCTCTTATGTCACATTCCAGACAGAGAAAGAAAGAGAATATGAATGAATGAGTGAATGAATTTATCTGATTAGCTCAGTTTCCTTTTTCTGTTGTAAAAACCCTGTGTATCCTAAGGTATTGACCTGAGCCCCTATGGATAACCTCCTTTTGAATTTGGCATCTGTCCCATGTCCCACCTGGGCAAATCAAAGCCCACTTCTTTTTCATGCTTGGGCTAGGGTTCTAGGTGGAAGAGTTTAATTTTGGATGGGAAGCAGATTGACTATATGAGTGGGAAAGGAGGTAACCATTATGGGCAAGAGCATGTGGAATGGCAAGAAATGTGAGTCGGCATAT
Organism: Moschus berezovskii; assembly: GCF_049115385.1. Taxonomy (NCBI): domain Eukaryota; kingdom Metazoa; phylum Chordata; class Mammalia; order Artiodactyla; family Moschidae; genus Moschus; species Moschus berezovskii. Next base: position 39,797,224 of record NC_142488.1, on the reverse strand, counting down.
ATGGTTGGGGCATCATTAGTCATAGTGGGCTGTTCCTTTGGAACGTGGTACAAGATGAGAGAATGACTGGAGATGAGCTTGGACGTGTAATAGTAAAAAACCTTTGGTGATGGGTGTGACTGCACATGCTGCACTAACTTGTCTGTTGTCTGCTAATTCCTCTCAGCAACCCACTAAGGTTGACTCCCCATTTTACAGATGAGAAGACTGCAGCTTAGGAGGCTATGACTTGCTCAAGGTCCCAAAGTTGGTGTGCTGCAGCCAAGATTCCAATCTTGACAGTTTGACTCCAGAGCCCTCACTCTTTAATTACTCTGATACATCTAGGGCTTTTGCTCCTACAGTAATTTTAGTATATGTACTGCTGAAGCAAGCACTGCTGCCATGTCAAGGATTTTAATATTAATACATCCATTCACATGTATTTATTGAATGCCTACAATGTGCCAGGCACTGTTCTAGGTGCTGAGGATTTAACAGTGAGTACAAAATCCAACTCCCGGAGGTCACTCAAACTCATGTCCATAGAGTCGGTGATGCCATCCAGCCATCTCATTCTCTGTCGTCCCCTTCTCCTCCCACCCCAACCTTTCCCAGCATCAGAGTCTTTTCCAGTGAGTCAACTCATCGCATGAGGTGGCCAAAGTATTGCAGTTTCAGGGAGGCCTGGCGTGCTGTGATTCATGGGGTCGCAGAGAGTCGGACACGACTGAGCGACTGAACTGAACTGAATTCAAGATCAGTGCCTACATGAAACTTACATTCTCCTGGAAGAGAGAAGCTAACAAGTAAATGTGTGGTAATAATAGCCAGTAATGACAAGTGCTGCCAAGAACAAGGGCCACAAAAGGGATAAAGAGTGATGAGGATGCTACTTCAGATAGGATGTTCACGTAAACCCTTTCTGAGGAGGTGACATGTGATCAGACTTTAAAGTTTATTCTGTAGGTGGTAGAGCACAGTGAAGTAATTCTACCAAGGTAATAATATAATCAAATTTTGTGCACCAGGGAGAGACCCCTAGACCCCATGTGAACAATGTAGTAGACAGTCAAAACTAAAGTCAATAAAGAATTCCAGGCAAGATGAGATTTTAGAGTTCAGCTTCTTCTTTGTAACGGAAACTGAGAGTCCATAAGAGGAAGAGAACTGGAGTCTAGCTCACCACAGAAATCCAGGGATGAGACAGATACCCTCAGCCTAAACAGTAGCTAAGAAAAACTCTAGCCATTCTATATGAAAGGATAGCCCAGGGGGGGCCTAAAGAGAAAAACAAAAATAAGAAATCCCCAGTTAAGATTAGTGTTTGAATGAAATTTTCAAACCATACACGGAAAAACTAACATCCTGAAACAAAACATAGGAAATTTGGTCTAAAGGAAATGGAACTAATAGGAAAATCTGAAAGGGACTTCAACGTCCTCAGAAAGATAATGAGAACAGGTAACATTCATACAAGAGGCTGTTCTATTTGTTAGACAATGGAAAGTCCTTGAGAGAGCACGTACATGTGTGTGCACACACTGTATGTTGAGAATCAGTCTGGCCAAGTTGAAAGACAGTATTGAAGAACCAATATAGAACAAAGCACAGTTAGATAGAGACAGTAAGTATGAAAGAGAAGCTAAGAGTTACGGAAGCCACATTGAGAACATCCAACATGCACGAATTTATACAGAATTCTAGAAGTAAAATGTAGAGAGAGTGATGATGAGGGGAGCCCTTACTTGAAAAGATAATAGTCCCAAACTTTACCAAATAGAAGAAAGACTATCCCCTTCAGGTAGAAATAAGGTTTGGGGAAGAAAGTTGTGAATTAACTTTTGGATCATCCAAGTTTGTGGCAGTCGTGGGGCTCCTACCTGGTGATGTGTGGTACACAGCTGCCCATATGAATCTAGCCCCCCAGGAGAAGAATCTGGGCTCAAGGTGAAGGTTAGGAGTCATAACCATTAGAACAGGGCTCATTTCACCTCTTGGTACTTCGGCTTCTACCCAAGAACTTGCAAGAATGAAAGGAAATGAGGGAGTATTCTGATAATCAAAACACTGGATAGTCTTACCATCACCTTCATTGTCATTGTCATAAACTCTGTCTATTACAGAGTCTCAGGATGAGAGTTTAAGAGCTAGGATTCTGGAACCAGATTGCTTAGGTTCAAATCCTGGCTCTGCTACTTTCTAACCATGTAACCTTGGACAAGTTACACAACATTTGTCTTAAGCCTCAGTTTCCTCATCTGTACCTGTCTCTCTGTGTTGTTATGAGGATTAAATAAGTCATTACATGTAAAACTCTTAAAATAGCACTTGGTGTTTAGTTAAATGCTCAGTCAATCTTTGTTGTTAGCTATTATCATATCTACATTTAACAGAAATCTTCAGTATCTTATCCCAAAAGAGAGACTAATGTTAAAATCAGTCTATGAGGATAATAAACTTAGTTATCTATGCCTTCCTATAATACTCGAAGGATCTTTCTAGTTAACTGTCGACTTTTCTTTGTCCACATACAGAGTTCTGTTGCTGTTTGTGAATTGGCCATGATGTTATTTGAACATTCAAGAACTCCAGTTTCTTTCTTTGTCATATTTGAAACTTGGAAATAATTCATGGGCATATGGAATCTTCTCGTGAGGGCATAGGAATGGTTCCGTTTTTCATGCTAAATTGAAACGATTTAATCTTGGGCAGATACCTATGATTATGCCTCTGTTTATATCTCTGGTTTTCTAAGTACCAACATTAGCATCTTCATGTTAGCTAGGAACCTGCCTAGAAGTAAGAATTATACCAGCCAGTTTGATTCAGGAGTACAAATGGTGGTAACATGAAAACAAAATCAATAATTAACTGTGTGATGAGTTTTTAATCCCTGGTATGTTTGCCAAAGATGGGATCTTTTTCCAAAGTAGCCCATCTTTGTCACATGCAACACCACATCAGAGTGTGGCCTGATGATTTACTGTTCGATGTTCCTTGCTGCAGTCCATGGGGTCGCGAAGAGTCGGACACGACTGAGCGACTTCACTTTCACTTTTCACTTTCATGCATTGGAGAAGGAAATGGCAACCCACTCCAGTGTTCTTGAGAATCCCAGGGACAGAGGAGCCTGGTGGGCTGCCGCTATGGGGTCGCACAGAGTCGGACACGACTGAAGTGACTTAGCAGCAGCAGATGTTCCTTGAGACAGATGAACTGAGGACATGCCAGAGGTAGAACTGTCAAAGAATGGCCCCAAATCCTTGCATCCCACACAAGGCTAGGAGAATCATGTTGCAGTTTTCGTATCTGCATCCCTTGAAGGAGTGCTCCTTCCTGTAGGCCAGGAACTTTCCTGCTAGCGATGGCAGAGACTGCACTGAGGAACCTGCCTGCAAATGAAGAGAAGGCTTTGAGGAGCAAGAGGGAGAACTGTATTTCTAGAGAGAAGAGATAGAAAGAAGAGCTACAGAGACTTACAAAGAATTGTACACATATTCCCCATACTGGAGTTATAGGAACTTATACAGGATAGAAAATAAACTGCAATGATGCCAAGTAATGATTCAGTGATTATGAGTAACTTTGTTTTGAGTGGCAGAGGGTCTGTCTTGACTCTCACCTGTGCAAGAAAGCAGGACTAGATCAGAGGTCTAACTTTTTTTGTTAAGAATTCATGAAGTTTAAAGATCTGGGGAGAATAGGCAGGATAGAAAAGAAAGAAGTTCCAAGTACCCAGGACTTTGGACACTTTGCCCTGTGCAAATATACTGGGGACCATATAGTAACCCTCCACCCATGGGATTTTCCAGGCAAGAATACTGGAGTGGGTTGCCATTTCCTTCTCTAGGGGATCTTCCCAAGGAACCCAGGGATCGAACCCGGGTCTCCCACATTGCAGGCAGTTGCCTTACCCTCTGATCCACCAGGAAAGCCCTATATAGTAACCAATGTCTTAGATGAACCCTGTGTCTCATTCTGGGAGAAGAAACAAGGGTACTTTGGAAACTTAGTTCCTCACTAGTACCGTGAAACCATCTGTCTGTTTTCTGGTCAGATGGAAAAGAAAGCCCAGATGAGATCTCTTCATTGTGAGGATTTGCAGTACTTTTTTAAAAGGCCATTAAAGAAGTAGACTATCACTATCCTTTCAACAAACCACATAAGTCTATGTTAAAGCAAGGGAAAATTATGTATAAAAAGGTCATACATCAAATTTACAAGTTGCTAAATATGTTCTAACCTTCAACCTTGATTCATAAGGACCTGGAAGGTTAGTTTCTATTAAGAACCTCCTCTTTCAAAAAACCATGGGACTATACAGGGAGCTGAGAATCAAGAAGCGGAGGTTCTAGTTCCAGTCACCATGAATTAGCTACTGACCTAAAGCAAGTCTTTCAAGTAAACTTCCAGTTCTAAAATTCTGTGATATGACTTATCATGATTTTGTGGCTGGATGTCCCTCTTCCTCTTTTGGTTGTTCCTTCAGAGCTTTAACTGAAAGAGGTGTGTGTGTGTGTGTGTGTGTTCCTTCAGAGCTTTAACTGAAAGAGGTGTGTGTGTGTGTATGTGTGTGTGTTTGGTTGTTCCTTCAGAGCTTTAACTGAAAGAGGTGTGTGTGTGTGTATGTGTGTGTGTTTGGTTGTTCCTTCAGAGCTTTAACTGAAAGAGGTGTGTGTGTGTGTGTGTGTGTGTGTGTGTGAATGTTGGAGGTTTGGGAGGTGCATGTTTGGTAGAGGGGACTGGTGAGAACACTGAGGGCTAACAGTCAAGTTCTTACCTAGTAAACAGAACAGAAGTTGTGCTCACAACTGCCTTCCTCTCTTTTCTGAGAATTTCAGAAAACCAAACTGAGACGCATCTTAACGTAAACAAATCCAGAGGTCTGCTGTTCTTGTCTTAGGATCCTTTGCTGTCATTTGTAACTGGAGTTTCCTCACCCACTAGGAGGCACCATTGTCAAACAGCATTGATAAGGAGTCAAGAAAATGGTGACAAATCAACCTTTGATATCTAGATAGGCATTAGAACAATACTCAGTTTCTAAAACTTGATAATAATATCTTACACTACATTTCAGTTTTAGAAGTGGCAAATTCTTTCAAACCAGTCCTTTTTCAAAGAATCAGAATTTCTTCGGGGGGGAGGGTATTAAGAGACTTTCAGTTCAGTTCAGTCGCTCAGTCATGTCCGACTCTTTGCGACCCCATGAATCACAGCACGCCAGGCCTCCCTGTCCATCACCAACTCCCGGAGTTCACTCAAACTCATGTCAGTCGAGTTGGTGTTGCCATCCAGCCATCTCATTCTCTGTCGTCCCCTTCTCCTCCTGCCCCCAATCCCTCCCAGCATCAGAGTCTTTTCCAGTGAGTCAACTCGTCGCATGAGGTGGCCAAAGTATTGGAGTTTCAGCTTTAGCATCAGTCCTTCCAATGAACACCCAGGACTGATCTCCTCTAGAATGGACTGGTTGGATGTCCTTGCAGTCCAAGGGACTCTCAAGAGTCTTCTCCCACACCACAGTTCAAAAGCATCAATTCTTCGGCGATCAGCTTTCTTCGCAGTCCAACTCTCACATCCATACATGACCACTGGAGATTACTAAATTGAATCGCACCATTTTATTGAGGAGTCATTGTCAACCCAAGGTTGAAAGGTTAAGTAGCACGAGCTAGGTGCCACAAGCAGTTGAAGGTAGACTTGAGAACAGAACCCACAGGAAGGGGTCATTTCTCATTGGTTTTGACTGTCTAGTGTCTGAAACCTCTTCTGGTATTTGAAGAAAATCCCATCTTAAGAGTCTTGATGGAGGACAAAGCCCACCTTCTACTATAGAAGCTGAAAATGCCAGGTGTTTGCTCTCCTTGGCCGTTGGGATATGAGAATATGATATGGGTTTCACGAGTCAGAGACATCCACTCATGATGTAATAGCTACTGACAAAAAAAGAAGGACTATGTGGAACTCTCAGGTAATAGCACTTACAATTACTGGTATAATTGAAGTAGCACTCTGGATGGCTTCCAGCATCTAGCATTAACAGACACAGTGGTGCAAGCTGCTTCAGCTGGTGTAGAACAGCTGCAGTGGTACCCTCATCAGATCAGTTCAGGGTTTTGTTTCTGACAGCACAGCACCAGTCTTGATTTCACAGGCATCTCTACCACTCTGAGCAATCCAGTGTCCTATTAATAAACTCCTTTTCTGCTTAAGTCAGCCAGAGTTGGTTTCTGTTTCTTGTAACTAACAACCTGAATTGACCCAGCATTAAGGAATAAGAATGAGTAGAGGAGGGGTGGCAGAAGACACCATTCCAAGAAGGGAAGTCAGTGGCCTTGGTAAGTAGTTGTAAAATCTGTGGTTGGACTGTTCCCACTTGTACCTTAGGATATCAGTCACAGCACAGGAAGGCTGTAAGATTAGGCATGGAGCTGGGGGTGGGGTAAAAATGGAGGGCTGGCCAAGGGCTGGATATCCCAAGATGCCACATTCTGGTAAGGAAATCCAAGGAACCCAAGAATTTTTAATAGATCCTAAACTTCTAGGCCCTTATGAATCAAGGTCAAAGATAGAACATATTTAGCAATTTGTAAGTTTGATGTATAATTTTTAAATATTCAAACATATGGCATCATGAACTTCAATTGGTACACTTGTCTTAGACCCTCCAAATGCTCCAGGTAGGCCTAAACTAAGGGAGGCCACACATGTGGGTCAAAACAGCTTTGAATCTATACCCTGCTGTGTGGTTTAGTCACTCAGTCATGTCCAACTCTCGTGACCCTATGGACTGTAGTCCACCAGGCTCCTCTGTCCATGGGATTTTCCAGGCAAGAATACTGGAGTGGGTATTCTTTCCCTTCTCCAGGGGATCTTCCGGACCTAGGAATCAAACCCAGGTCTCCTGCACGGCAGGCAGATTCTTTACTGACTGAGCCTCCAGGGAAGCTATTGCTTCCCTGCTGGTCCAAGGCAAAGTTGTGAGGTAGAACAGTGTGTGCGATGTGCTCTGTCTTCCCTCTTGATGACCATGACCTTTCCCTTCCTTTGGTGTTCTCTCTCTTCTTGTGTCTACCCACGCTCAGTTGAAGAGCTTCTTGGTACATCCATTCCTTCACAGAGTTGTGGGCCAGTACCCTTCAGATGTTACCTAATCTGTAGCACCCACCAGTGGTAGTCTTGATTTTAGACACTACTAAACATTCAGACCCACAGAATACCTCAGACCACCCTTGGCATTCGATCCACTTAGAAGGATACAGGACAAAAAATACTGCTTGCCAGCCAGTGCCAGGCATTTCTCTTCAAAGGAGTCCTTTCAGCAGGACATACAAAGTACAGTAAATATAACAGGAAAAGAAGGATTTTTAAATAGTGTTGAGAAAATTCATTAGCAATTCAGAAGTCAGTTTAGACCTAACCCCTCCCCCAAAAAAGAAAACCACAGACAGAATAGAGTTTATATAAACAAGTCAAGTCATAGGAAAGCTAGCAAAAAAATTAAAATTATTTAACAGATCTTTGGCAAGCTTTTACGACTTCAAAGGACTGAGATTCACAAAGGAAAACATCAATAGATTGAGCTAAAATTGAAAAAACTAGAAAATTAATTTGCTTCAATATTGACATATAAAAGGGTTACATTCTACTGAACACAGATAAAGAAAGCTCACCCCAATGGAAGGGAAGATATTAAGCTTCACATACAAATGGGCAGGGACAGTTCCCACCAAAATAAATGCAGCTTGTACATAGATGTATGCTCAGTCATTTTAATATACTTGACAATATATCAAAATTGCTTTATTAAGAATTCCCATTGCAGGGCACATTTCCCTTCTCCACTGAAAAGGTGAAGGTTTCTATATACTTCCATATTATAGTTAATAAGCCTGTGTAAATACCTTATCTGGTCCCTGTCTGTTCATATGAAAGAATGTAATATTGTACCTTAATTTTCAAAATAGATGGGAGAGGAGCACTTGGCTCTAATTATGACCCCTTCAGTATTTCCACAATCTCCTCCAAACCCACCTAACATGTTGACTCGTTTTCTAGTGCTCCCGGCTTTATTGTTGTTGACTTGTCAGAAAAAAAATGCCTTGAAATACTGCTTTCCTCTTAACTACCTTGTAGTCTCCACCACGTCCCCCACTTGCTCACTTTCTGTCATTCTCATGGCTCCACTTTTCCCTTTCCCCTCAACTTTTCTTCAAGACCCATCTCAGAAGCTGCCAACTCCATGAAGGCTGTCTAAATCACTCCAAGACACACCCTTTCCTTCCATTGGAATTCTAATATGCACTGTTCTAACTCCTCCCCAAGTTAACTTAGTTTAGATGGGTGAAAGTGAAAGTCACTCAGTCGTGTCTGACTCTTTGTGACCCCATGGGTATACTCCATGGAATTCTCTAGTCCAGAATACTAGAGTGGGTAGCCTTTCCCTTCTCCAGGGGATCTTCCCAACCCAGGGATCAAACTCAGGTCTCCAGCACTGCAGGTGGATTCCTTACCAGCTGAACCACCAGGAAAGCCCAAGAATACTGGAGTGGGTAGCCTTTCCATTCTCCAGAGGATCTCCTGACCCAGGAATTGAACCAGGGTCTCCTGCATTGCAGGCAGATTCTTTACCAACTGAGCTATCAGGGAAGCACATTTTAGATGGAGAAAGGGTTTTTTAAGAAAAATATCGTATGTCCATGACTCCTCTTTCTTTCAGAAATTAATTCACCGCCAGCAAGTATTTGTGAATATTCATAAACATGTGGGATATTATGCAGTGATAAAAGGCTTGTTTATGCCCTCGTTATTTATAGTCAAACTGTGCAAACCAGTCAAGTGCCTATCCATGAAATAAATAATAATAATAATTGGCAATATAGTTCTAAGTGACCATAGAGAGGCACAGATTCTTAGGGCCCTAAGAGATCAGTAGAGGAGACTTTTGGGAACTGGAAAAGGCAGGCTGGCTTGTACAAAGTTGATGAAGAGCATCAACTTAAGTGTAGGAGAGAGAGAGGTGGAAAAGTGGAGAGAGGACATTTCCAGCAAGATCATAAAGCATAAAAGTATTGGGAAAAGATGATGGGACATTTGTGAAGACATCAAAACAGTACCACAAGAAAAAAGCCCTGAATTAGAGGAAAATAAAGTTGTGGGTTTTTCTAATCAATAGAGATTGATTAAAGCATTTATCAGCAAACTTACGTATAGAGAATTCATTTAAACCATATCAACAATAAAGTATTTACATGTATCACCTGGGAGGATGGAAATGGAGGCTCTGCATTTCGAAGATACCACTAGATGGTTCTAGAGCATGGGGCCCCCACGACACCATGAAAATGCAATTGTTCTCCAGAGCCCTCCTTCATACTATGACCTTCTTAGCGATAATCTCTTGTCTTCCATTAAATGACTCACAACCTTGAACAGAAGTTAGAAGTTTCCCTCTTTGTAAACTGAACATTTGGGTGCATGGTCTCTAAAGTCAAACTGCCTGAGTTTAAATCCTGGCTCTGCCACTTACTAGCTATGTGATGTCTTAGGCAAGTTACTTAATGTCTGCTGTTTCTCAGTTTTCTCATAAGTGAAATAAGGGCAGTAAAAATACTTAACCTCATAGACCTCTTGTAACTATTAAATGAATTAGTGCATGTAAAGCATTTAGAAAATAACTGTCACATAGTTCAGTTCAGTCGCTCAGTCGTGTCCGACTCTCCGCGACCCCATGAATCACAGCACGCCAGGCCTCCCTGTCCATTACCAACTCCTGGAGTTCACTCAAACTCATGTCCACAGAGTCGGTGATGCCATCCAGCATCTACTCGGTCGTCCCCTTCTTCTCCCGCCCCCAACCTTTCCCAGCATCAGTCTTTTCCAGTGAGTCAACTTGTCCCATGAAGTGGCCAAAGTATTGCAGCTTCAGCTTTAGCATCAGTCCTTCCAATGAACACCCAGGATTGATCTCCCTTAGAATGGACTGGTTGGATCTCCTGGCGGTACAAGGGACTCTCAAGAGTCTTCTCCAACACCACAGTTCAAAAGCATCAATTCTTCGGCGATCAGCTTTCTTCACAGTCCAACTCTCACATCCATACATGACCACGGGAAAAACCATAGCCTTGACTAGACGGACCTTTGTTGGCAAAGTAATGTCTCTGCTTTTCAACATATTATCAAGGTTGGTCATAACTTTCCTTCCAAGGAGTAAGCGTCTTTTAATTTCATGGCTGCAGTCAGCATCTGCAGTGATTTTGGAGCCCCAAAAAAATAAAGTCTGACACTGTTTCCACTGTTTTTCCATCTATTTCCCATGAAGTGATGGGACCAGATGCCATGATCTTGGTTTTCTGAATGGTGAGCTTCAAGCCAACCTTTTCGCTCTCCTCTTTCACTTTCATCAAGAGGCTTTTGAGTTCCTCTTCACTTTCTGCCATAAGGGTAGTGTCATCTGCATATCTGAGATTATTGGTATTTCTCCCAGCAATCTTGATTCCAGCTTGTGCTTCTTCCAGCCCAACGTTCCTCATGATGTACTCTGCATATAAGTTAAATAAGCAAGGTGACAATATACAGCCTTGACGCACTCCTTTTCCTATTTGGAACCAGTCTGTTGTTCCATGTCCAGTTCTGACTGTTGCTTCCTGACCTGCATACAGGTTTCTCAAGAGGCAGGTCAGGTAGTCTGGGATTCCCATCTCTTTCAGAATGTTCCACAGTTTATTGTGATCCACACAGTCAAAGGCTTTGGCATAGTCAATGAAGCAGAAATAGATGCTCTTCTGGAACTCTCTTGCTTTCTCCATGATCCAGCGGATGTTGGCAATTTGATCTCTGGTGCCTCTGCCTTTTCTAAAACCTGCTTGAACATCTGGGAGTTCACGGTTCACATATTGCTGAAGCCTGGCTTGGAGAATTTTGAGCATGTCTTTACTAGCGTGTGAGATGAGTGCAATTGTGCGGTAGTTTGAGCGTTCTTTGGCATTGCCTTTTTTTGGGATTGGAATGAAGACTGACCTTTTCCAGTCCTGTGGCCACTGCTGAGTTTTCCAAATTTGCTGGCATATTGAGTGCAGCACTTTCACAGCATCATCTTTCAAGATTTGAAATAGCTCAACTGGAATTCCATCACCTCCACTAGCTTTGTTCGTAGTGATGCTTTCTAAGGCCCACTTGACTTCACATTCCAAGATGTCTGGCTCTAGGTCAGTGATCACGTTATCGTGACTATCTTGGTCGTGAAGGTCACATAGTAAGCACTCAATAAATCCTAGCTTTATTACAACAAAGCAAGACTATTTGCTTTTGAACTGTATATAAAAGAAGTCATGCAGTTTATGTTTTATCTTTAAGATTTAGCCAAATTTTTGTGTACCTATAGCTAATTTATTTTGATCACTATTTAATAGTCTATTTTGTAAATATATTAATATTTTATCCATTCTACTACCAATGGACATTTGGATTGTTGACATCTAGGGACTATTGTCAATAGTACTGCTATGAACATTCAGGTCCACATAAGCACATATTTATTTGAAGAGACTGTCTTTGCCCAATACTCTGCAGTTACTTTTTTGTCCTATATCTAGCACCCATGTGTGTGTGTGTGTGTGTGTGTGTGTGTGTGTGTGTGTATCTATTTCTAGGCTTGCTCTTATGTTCTACTATCCTGTTTGTCTATCCTAATGTCAATAGCATACAGCTTTAATTATTAAGCTTTGTATTATAAAATTTTGAAGTAGAGCAAATCTTCCCACCATATTGTTCTCCCAAAATACCTTGGATCTTCTTGTCCTTTTGCATTTCCATATACATTTTAGATTCTGCTTAACAGTTTCTAATATGATACCTGTTGGGATTTTGATTGGAATTCCATTGAATTTGTGCTTTAACTTGGGAAAGATGAGCTGAGACTTCAGTCTGTGAACAAGATAATTTTCTTTCCATTTATTTTAGTTGTTTAATTTCTCCTTAAAAAAAATCATACTCTTCTCTCTAGAGATCCTATACATCTTTTTATTTGATTTATCCCTATGTTCCTTAATGAAAAATTGTTTTTAAAATTTCATTTGTTTTATGACAATAATTTTGCTAAATTCTGATTAATTTTCATTTTTCCTTAGATTATTTTGAATATTCTGCATATACACTTATACTATCTGTAAACAATGATGATTTGTTTCTTCCTTTTCAGTTCTTATACATTTCATCTCTTTATCTTGCCCTTACTGCTTTGACTAGAACTTTCACAATATTGTTAAATTGTTGGAGTGGACATTTTTGCCTTCTTAATTTAAGAATTTCTTAAGATTTAAATCCATAGTTTTATTAAATGGTTTTTCCTTTTATTGAGGTGGTCACTATTTTTTCTTCTTTAATCTATCTCAGTGTACAGAATTCTATTAATTGAATTCCAAATGTTAAAACAGTTCTGCATTCCTTTGGTAAACCCATCTTGGTCCTGTTACAGTTTTTCAATATAGCTCAGTATAGTTTTGTTTGGCTTATTTGCATCTGTGTTCATTAGTGAGATTGCCCATTAATTTTCACATGCTGTCCTTAACAAGTTTTATATCTAGTTTAAGCTAGCTTCATAAAATGAATTGGAAACTGTTCCTGCTTTTTATTTATTTTATTTCTCCTCACAGTGTTCAGTAGAACTTGTGAGAAATGCCATCTAGGCCTAGAGTTTTCTATGCCAGAAGGTTTTTAATTACTATTTCAGTTCCTTTCATCACTAAAGAATTATTTAGGTTTTCTAATTCTTTTTGTGTTTTGATGAGTTTTATTTTTCTGGAAATTTGTCCATTTCATATAAATTTTCAAATTTGTGGCATAAAGTTTTGAAATCATCTTTTTAATGTCTGCAGGATATAGAATATCTCCTTTTTCATTCTTCATATGGGCTGCTGTATATGTTTATTTTTTAATTCAGGCTTGCCCAGAATTTATCATTTCATGAGGAACAACTTTTAACTTTGTTAATCCTCCCAGTATCTGTTTGTTTTCCATGTCATTGGTTTCTATCCTTATTTCCATCTAATTTGTTTGACTTTAATTTGATGATTTTATATAACTTATGGAGATGGATGCCTATCATAAATCTTGAACATTTCTTCTTTTAGAATATTAATATATGCATTTATAGCATATAAGTTTTGATGCATTGATTTTCATTATTATTCAATTTTAAATATTTTCTCATTTTCTAATGATTTTATTCTGAGATCTGTGTAATAAAAGTATATTGTTCAGTTCTCAAAATTGGGATTTTTCTAGTTCAGTTGTATAAATCTTTTCCAAGAATATTTTTTTGCTTTGCCTTTTGCCCTGTTTTTTCTTCATTAATTTCTGCTCATTATCATTTCCTTCCGCCCCTTCATTGGATTTAATTTGCTGTTCTATTAAAAAAATTTCTCCTGGTGGAATGTCACTGACTTCAGCTTTTATTTTCTAATATTTTACATCAGTGTTTGTAATATTTATGTTAAATTTAAATAATTTTTAAAGTATTAAGACTGCCTTATAAATACTGTTTTAACAACATACTGAAGGAATATTTTTGCATTTTATTTTTTGACATTTAGAACTGCTTTTAGTATGACAAAAATGGTAATACCTGTTCTTTTTTTTTTTTTAAGTAAAAAGGAAACAAAAAATCCAGAGCCCTACCCATTTACTCTTTAACAGTGTGTTGTAATATCCAAAAAAATTTCTCAATACATTTGAATGCACATAGATAATGCATATGTTTGTACATCTTAATATATTATGGATATCTTTCTATATCAATAAATATACTTCTATAGCATCATTTTAATGGCAGCATAATATCCTACTCTGTGGATTTACCACAGTTTATTTAATCATTCTCTTTTTGATGGCCATTTAGGTTTTTTCCCACATCTCTCTATTAAAAATAGCTATGATAAACCCTTGTCATTAAAACTCAGCAAATAATCTGATTATTTCCCTTGGAATGAAATCATTGGGTCAAAGGACATGCCCATTTTTAAGACCTTTGTCTAGCATTATAAAATTGTCCACTGAAAAGGTTGTATTAATGTATTTTATTTGTCATCAGTGGATTACCTGATACAAGATAAGTTTCTCCAGCACTGAGGAGTGTGTGTGTTGTGGGGGTGGGGCTGTAGCTAGCTTTCTGTACTAGAATATTGGACCTAGGCCCCAACTCTTTCTTTCAGCCATTTCTATATTTCTGGATTTAATAATGGCAACACTCCAGTCTTGAAATGCAATGCCTCAATCTTGCACGAGTTTTGATATGTACTGTTTTTATTATCATTATTAGAAGTACTAGAAATGCTTTTTAATTTTCAGTGTGATTTCGCCTTTGATTCATAGGTTATTTAGCATGTATTTCTCAATTTCCAAACATTTGGGAATTTTCTAGTTATTTTTTAAATTTCTAAATTAACTATACTGTGATTAGAAAACATACTCTGCTTACAGTTCTTTAAATTTTGTTGGGTCTTAGAAATCCACTTCTGCAATATCTTGAGTTGTAATTCAAACTAGTATTTTGTGTGTGTGTGTGACATCACTTTTACTTGAAAGAATGACTAACAGAGAAGCTACAGTTACCCAAATTTGAGTATGTGGCAGACGTTCAATGAAAAATGAACAAAGCGAGCCTACTGCTTCCAGGGAAATAACTTACAGTAGTTGTTGCTGACGATGAAATTCAAATTTTTCAAGTGAAAATTAGAATTTTGGAAAACATATCTGCCACCATGACCTTAACAGCTTCCCAGGGTTTAAAGGGGTGTGTGTGCATGTGTGTGCGCATACACTCAGTCATATCCAACTCTTTGCAGCCCCATGGACTGTAGCCCACCAGGTTCCTCTTTCCATGAGTTTTTCCAGGCAAGAATACTGCAGTGGGTTTCCATTTCTCCTCCAGGGGACCTTCCTGACCCAGGGATTGAACCTGCATCTCCTGCATTGGCAGGTGGATTCTTTACCTCTGAGCCACCTGGGAAGCCCCCCAGGACTTAAAGAATGTTTCTAATGTAATCAGCAGTGCTTTTTAATATCATGTAATCAAACGTGTCAATATTAGGAAATTCTGCATAACTCAGTGGACCAGTGTTTTTCAAATGACTAAAGCTAAAACTCCAATATTTTGGCCACCTCACGTGACGAGTTGACTCACTGGAAAAGACTCTGATGCTGGGAAGGATTGGGGGCGGGAGGAGAAGGAGACGACAGAGAATGAGATGGCTGGATGGCATCACCGACTCTGTGGACATGAGTTTGAGTGAACTCCGGGAGTTGGTGATGGACAGGGAGGCCTGGCATATTGTGATTCATGGGGTCGCAAAGAGTCGGTCACGACTGAGTGACTGAACTGAACTGAACTGAATGCATAATGTTATAAAGTTATACATAGGTAAAAGGTCTATTCAAAGAAAAAGAACTTAGTAGTTGACCTAGAAATTAAAGTATACCTCCTGAGTTATAAGTTATTGTTGTCAAGTATTTATATTTAAAATCAATCAATCTCCTCCTGGCACACCCCATCCCACCCCGCTACCTACCTCTCTCTGTTTCTGAACAATAACTGTTTTATATGATCTCTCTCTCCAGAGAGAGACTGAGAAAATAGTTGTTTTATACAATCATTGTTCATTTAGATTCACCTGCATATTTACATTTTGTTTCCATGCCTTAATAGAATCTCTGAGTTTTCTTCATATTTCTTCTTTCTGAGGAATATTCTTTTATATTTCCTTTAGGGATAGGTATGCTCGTGGCAAATTATCTCAGTATTTTACTTATCTGAATTGTTTTTCCACCTTCATTCTGTAAAGATATTTTTTCTTTTTATTTTAATTGGAGGCTAATTACAATATTGTAGTGGTGTTTGCCATACATTGACATGAATCAGCCATGGGTGTACATATGTTCCCCATCATTCTGTAAAGATTTATTAAGTGAGAAAAGAAGGTTATATTGGCAGTTATTTTGAGACACTTTTCCACTGTTTTCCGGCTTCCACTATTGCTACTGAAAGTCAGCCATAAGTCTGATAGTCTGTCGTTTTCACTGTTTTTGAGATTGTCTATGTTTCTTTGTTTCCTGCAGTTTTCAGTGGTATATAGCTAACTATAGATTTCTTTTTCTTGCTTGATGTTTAATGGGCTTCTCAGATCAGTGGATTGGTATCTTTAATCATTTCTGGGTAATTATCAGTCATTATATTTTCAGTATTGTTTCTGTTCCATTTTCTTTTCACTTTTTGAAATATATGCTGACTTTCAAAGTAATCTTTTATATTTCTTAATCTCAGTTTTATTTTTTCCATGTTTGTCTCTCCTTCAAGCTGATTATTTTCTAGTTCACTAATTTTCTCTTTGACTATCTAATCTGTTCAAATTCTTAATTTTTATTTTTTTCTAGTAAATTTCTTCTTGCTGCTTTTTCAAATCTATAGTGTCACTTTTGATTATTTCTTTCTTAATGAATATTTAAAATTCAGCTTTAATCTCCATGGTAAGCATTGGGGTTTTCCTATGCTACTGAAAAGACATACCAGAATATATTGTATACTGCAATTTTCAAAATGCAACTCTTTATGTTTCCACCCTGGAGTATGAGATATTTTGTCAGAGCCTTGGTGGACTCTTCTGTGGTTTGTGAGAAGAATAGCTCCTTCTCTCCTCTTGGATCACCCTGTAAATCTGCATCTGATTGTCACTTCTCTAGAGTTCCCCAGAAGTGAAACCTCTTGCCTCCACAGCTGCCTTCTTTCCATAACCCCTCCATATCCCCAGGGAAGAAGCAGCTCTTGCTTCCCTCTTTGAGTTCTAATCCTGTCTCTGTTCTCATAGGTAGTTTTTCACTGTTTATGCTGTTAATTCTTTAACACTTTAAAAAAATTTTATTGGGCTGGCCAGAAAGTTTGAGTTTTTCCATACCCAATATTTCATCTAGATTTTGTAGTTGTTTTTATCTCCTTCCGGAGAAATGCTGATCAGAGAAATCCAGATTTGATCTGTTCTTTATAGTGTTCCTCAAATAATAGTTTTCAGACAAATTCTGGTCTACCAGTCATTTACCACTCTGTAATACTTTGGCCACCTCATGCGACGAGTTGACTCACTGGAAAAGACTCTGATGCTGGGGAAGGTTGGGGGCGGGAGGAGAAGGGGACAACGGAGAATGAGATGGCTGGATGGCATCACCAACTCTGTGGACATGAGTTTGAGTGAGCTCCGGGAGTTGGTGATGGACAGGGAGGCCTGGCATGCTGTGATTCATGGGGTCGCAGAGAGTCGGACACGACTGAGCGACTGAACTGAACTGAACTGAACTGAATGAGATAAGAACAGAAATTGATTATAAACATCTAGAAACTGTTAGAATAATTTGTTGCTGTGAAATCACAGCATGTGGTTTTGTATGTTGTAAAAAATGTATTAGTTCTTAATAAACTAGAGTGTGCGTGGGGCGGGGGGCGGTAAAAGGTAGTCATTCATCACAGTTGGGCTTCCCTGGTGGCTCAATGTTAAAGAATCCACTTGCAATGCAGGAGATACGAGTGCAATCCCTGGGTCAGAAGGATCCCCTCGAGAAGGAAATGGCAACCTACTGCAATATTCTTTCCTGGGAAATCCCATAGACAGAGGAGCCTGGTGGGTCTATGGGGTCACAAGTCAGACACAACTCAGCACCTAAACCACCACCATCATCACAGTTAATTTGAGAAGCACTTCTTCATACAAGAAGGTACTAGTCTCCTACAAGCCTTCTCTTTCTCTGCTTTTATAGAATACATTGTACAGGAGGAAAGAAAACTTTCTCTATACTCTTAAGTTAAGTACCTGGGGCCTGCAAATTAAACAGACAAATGGCAAATTAACAGGAGAAAAGATTTTCATTTGCACATGGTGGGCAGTAGGGAGCGGGCATACTCACAAGAAAAAGTGAAACCCACAGAGACCCAGAGGCTTATATTACCATTTTAACAAAGAGTGAAAGTGAAGAGACTAGACAAAGGAAGGAGGGGGGAGTTTGGGTATCTAGGGTCAGAAGTAAATTGTAGGAAGGTAATCAGAAAATATGAGCTTCCCTGGTGGCTCAGATGGTAAAGTGTCTGTCTGCAGTGCGGAAGACCTGGGTTTGATCCCTGGGTCGGGAAGATCTCCTGGAGAAGGAAATGGTAACCCACTCCAGTACTCTTGCCTGGAGAACCCCATGAACGGAGGAGCCTGGTAGTCTACAGTCCATGGAGTCGCAAAGAGTCGGACACAACTGAGCGACTTCACTCAATCAGAAAATATATGGTAAAAAAGAGTTATTTAATAAGGTTTTGTTACACAGGTAAGAGTGGTTTTCTTCTTCCTGGTACATGAGAGGGGAACACCTTTACAAAAGGAAATTTCTATCACTTTAATAAAGGGAAATTAATGTCACAGAATGGAGGACAGTAGTGTTTTCCTGTATCTGCTGATTTTCAGTTACCTTCAGCTTAAAATAATCCTCTGCTAAAGTGGCATATTTGGGACTGGAATATTTTGATCCCTTCCACATACTTACAGCCATACCTTGTCCCTCTAGACCTGTGATCTGTTTTGTTTGTTTGGAGCGTTTGTTTTTGGATAATTTTTAAATTTTTATAAGTAATGCATGTTTATTACAAAAGTTTTAAAATTCAGATAGATGAAATGAGGGGCAGTTAAAATCATTCATAATCCCACCACTTTTCACAATTCAGAGTAAACATCCCATAGTTTTTCTCTGTTTAGTATAGAAACATTCCCCATACTCTTCCATAGCAAGATTTCTTCTCTCTCTAATTTCATTCCCTCAGAATGGAACCAACTAAGGTAATTCAAAGCATGCTTATTGAAGCTTTTTGGCAACCTCAGAAACACCCTAAGATGGGAAGCCAAAGAGAAAACCGATAAGAGAAGCCTTATAATTGTTTTTAAAAGCATATTATCAAGTAAAGTTTGTCAAGAATTAAGACATTGAACTTTTTGTTCAAGATTATTATACTGGGATTGTATGTTTTATGAATATGTATATTTTAAGTTTCTATGATGAGTAAAATTTGCATAAAAGTATTATTAGTTTTTATTTCTATATCTCATGAAATTTTAAATTAATGGATTGCCTTTTACTTTAATATCAATTAACATTACAAATAACTAATCAAATAGCTTTAATAATAGAAAAATTACTTTCACAGTAATGACTTACTTTCAGACTAAAGCCTCAAAGAGCATGCATGCATGTTTTAAACATTACATAGGAAGTTTTATTTGGTACCCCTGGTTATGAACCATTGTATTAAACAATGTATAATAGCCAAAAGATCCCATTTATAGTAGCAACTAAAAATATAAAATGCCTTGGGGTGGGAAACCCAATAATCAATATTTGAAACCAATATGAAGAAAACCTTAAAATTCTAACTCAGAGACATAAAAGGAAATGGAGATGCATATCATATTCACAGATGAGAATGTTAGGAAAATATTAATTTCTACTTGTTAATATATAAATATAATACTAATTCAGCAAAATATTTTTAAAAAACTTTTTAGTATTTGAGAAATCGATTTTAAATTTCAGCTGGGAGAAAAAAATATCTCATAGGAAAATGTTGGCAAAGAGTAATAACGAAATGAGACTTATTTTGCCAAATACTAAAATAGATACTATTGCAGAATTAAAAATGGTATCAGACTAGATACCAAAATAGTGGAAAAGAGTAGAAACCTAAAAATAATTTCGTATGTGTGTATGCATATGTAGAAATTGTCGTTTCAATTACTAGTATTTTCACATATGTCCTGGAAAATGAATCGATTCATGCTGGTAACTGTAGCCCAGGGCAGTAAATGATTTCCACTTATTTCCCACTGACTGGTTCCCTCTTTAAGTGTTTGCCTCTCACCACCTTACTACCTTCTCCCACCCTTAAGATTTTTCCCCCTTTCAGATCCCTCCAAAAAGCCTTCCTGTGGCTCTAAGGATTCTTACTGCTTTATGATGCAATCAGTTTGGCTGTCTCCTTTGCCCAACTCTTCTCTCATCTAAGATGCATAGTGCTTATCCTCACATTTCGCAATTAAAAAGGAAAAAGGCTAAACAAAACTATAATTCCCTCAGTATGTGTTTTTAGTCTTCACAAATCAACCATCCAAGCTTAAACGCAGCCAGCTTTAAAAATAGTGCTTTTCTTCTCCCCACAACACAAAGAAATGAAAAATATTCAGCCTCTCTAGTAATCAAGGAAATGTAAATCAAAGAATTTTTGGGTGACTTTTTTTCCTCCTATCTGATTGGCAAAGATTAAAAAGAATAATCATCCTAGGAGAGGCAAACAAGGTAGAGGAAAGAACACTTTCACACTTGGTAGTTGCGGAGTAAATTGTTGAAAGTTTTCCAGTAGTATATGTATCAAAAGCATTCTTTTCTATGCCTCTTGACCTAGCAACTCTGCTTGTAGGACTGTTGCAGGTGATCAGGGTTGTTATAGATGCATGATCACATTCATCTGGGTTTCATTTCTGATGATGCAAAATAGGCCCTGCCATACTTCAGAGCAGACTGAGCCATCATAAAAATTAGTTTAGAAAAGAATCCTATTGAACATTGGAAAAAGTTCATTGGCCGTGAAATGAAAACTAGGTAAAATTGGTAAAGCTTTGTGAAAGTATTTTCATATAATATGGTCAACTAATCATTAAATATTTACTGTGTGCCTAGTATTCTGCCAAGTTTTGGGTGGGTGTATGTTGAAAGTATAAAATATACTTGTTCTTTTAGAACTTCATGCTATGTTTGAACTGTTGAGCTTCAATATGTATATTTGTTCCTTGCATACTTAGTAGGTGTAGCTGTAGATAATGGAAAGAGCATTGAATATAGGTAGGGATTTGAATTCTGTCCCTGTCACATACAAGTCTACTCACTTAGACAAATTATTTGAGAACATGAAGGTTGCTGACCTCATGGGGTGATAGTAAGAATGAAGGGAGATAAAACAAGGAATGCTTTCCATGATACTTGATGAATAGTAATATTAGTAATGATTATTAATTAATTAGTTATTGGATTTCCCTGGTGATTCAGTGGTTAAGAATCTGCCTTGTAATGCAGGGGACACAAGTTCCATCCCTGGTTGGGGATGCCCTGACCCACAATTCCCCACAGCGTTTTGCCAGCAAAGGTCAAAGCCATGGTTTTTCCAGTAGTCATATACAGATGTGAGAGCTGGACCATAAAGAAGGCTGTTGTTCAGTCCCTCAGTCATGTTGCACTCTTTGCAACCCCATGGACTGCAGCAAGCCAGGCTTCCCTGTCCTTCACTGTCTCCTGGAGTTTGCTCAAACTCATATCCATTGACTTAATGATGCCATCCAACCATCTCATCCTCTGTTGCCCCCTTCTCCTCTTGTCCTCAATCTTTACAGGATCAGGGTCTTTTCTAATGAATCAGCTTTTAAAAGCCTCAGGTGGCCAAAGTATTGGAGTTTCAGCTTCAGCATCAGTACTTCCAATGAATATTCAGGACCAATTTTCTTTAGGATTGACTGGTTTGATCTCCTTGCTGTCCAAGGGACTCTCAAGAGTCTTCCCTAGCACCACAGTTCGAAAGCATCAATTTTTCGGCACTCAGCCTTCTTTATAGTCCAACTGTCACATCCGTACTTGACTACTGGAAAAACCAGTTTTGACTAGACGGACCTTTGTTGGCAAAGTGATATCTCTTCTTTTTAATACATTGTCTAGGTTTGTCATAGCTTTCCTTCCAAGGAACAAGTGTCTTCTAATTTCATGGCTGCATCACCATTCGCAGTGATTTCGATGTTAAGATGGTTATAATGTCCTTTATAATTGGTATCTATTTTTCATCAAAAGAAGGAGATTTAAACAATTTATTACAATCTTCAGCTGTAAGTCAACTAAAAACTTAGTTACAATGTATTCGCTTTCAATATTTTCTTCCTGAAATTTTCTCTTTCCTTATCTTCTTTTTCACATCTCTCTACAGTATGGATGGAGCAGATCTGTGTTTTGAAATCGTAAAACGAGCTGATGCTGGTTTCGTATACAGTGAAGCTGTCGCCAGGTATGTAATTTGTATCAACTTCCCAAAGTAAAGGTAGAAGTAAAAGGGAGATGACAAGGAAATCACATGAAGCATCCTGCTCTTTGAATGACAAGCAGGCTGCCACTCTTTCTTACAAGGAGCATCTCTTAATGTGCCTTAGAGGAACCAAACAGTGACTGGAAATGCAAAATATTAAACAGTGGATTTATTTATATGGATTTAGAATTTAACATCACCACTATCTTTTCCATTTCTGATGACTTTTATACAAGGAGGAATTTGATAGGTCAGGAACTATGTAGAAGGAAACTTGGGGGTTTTTTGGTGTGTGTTTGATTTTTGCTTTTTAGCAGATGTTCCTCGTTAGTTCTTCACTTTGCCTTTTAGTGATAGCAGATTGTTTTGTGACCAGTTAATCTGAGAAAAAGCACAGAACAACAGAAGAACAGAAATAACAGCACAGTTTTTCTGCTGAATATATTGGATCTCCCAATCAAGTAGTCCTCCTTGTTCCAAGTGGAGGAGTTCCTACTTAAAATAAGGATTTAATAAAAATCACAGGAGCCATGCACTGGGTCACTTGCCTATAGATTTGGAGCAGTACAGCTTTCTGCTTTGGTGACACTCAGTCATATCATAAATACCTGCTCCAATAAGTTGCCTTTTTAATACATGGGTTACAACAACCCTCCTTAGTCACTAACCATGGTATGTTAAAGGGTTCAAACCTGTAAGTATTTATTAAAACTTTCTACCATTTGGGAAACAGTTACCATTAAGTGATTATAACATTCTCCTTCCTACCATTCTTTTTATAATTATGCACAATGGACAGATATGGCTGAAAACAGCTTAGGGACTACTACCCCCATGCAACTTTAAGCTCAGAGTGACTTGACTTTCTTCAAATTTTTGCGCAGTCTTCTCCTGACTGAGCAGCAAGGGCCCCCATTTCAGGAGGTGAAGCAGCCATAACTATAACACAAGATAAAGAATATACTAAATTTTAGGTAGCTGCTGTTTTCTACTCCTGGAGCTAGGGAGAGGAAGCAAATGAGAGTTTATGTATATTAACTTTAGTTCCTTCTTTTAACTCCTGATTTATTCATGGTAGAACTGAGGGCAAATATCCTTTTTTATTTTGTGCCATGTTCACTAAAAGTGTATTCTAGGATTTTCTTTTTTTAAAATCCCATTTTGTTTTTGTATGCTTATCACAATTAAAAGTTTTTATTTTGTATTGCATTTTAGAATTAAAAAACATTCTTTAATAATCAGTGCTATCTTGATTTTCCTTATGGCATAGTGGTATGCCACTTCTACTAAATGAAACCCTCAGATTTTGCATAGCATTGTTCATATTTATTTCTTCAAGAATTAGGGTTTTGTATTTTCCCATATTGTTATCTTTCAACAGCAGCATCAAATAGGGAAAACTAAATATTCTGGACGTTGATTTTATAAAACAGTGAAACTTGGAGGAAGATGACTTTTTCCGTTTTGAACCACAAAGACACTGGAATACCTGGCAGATAGGCTATCAGAGTTGATGTTAAACCACTACTGCTTTTACTCTGTTCCATACTCATCCATTACTTTGCCAACAAAGGTCGGTCTAGTCAAAGCTAAGGTTTTCCCAGTAGTCATGTTTGGATGTGAGAGTTGGAATATAAAGAAAGCTGAGTGCCGAAGAATTGATACTTTTGAACTGTGGTGTTGGAGAGACTCTTGAGAGTCCGTTGGACAGCAAGGAGATCCAACCAGTCCATCCTAAAGGAAATCAGTCCTGAATATTCATTGGAAGGACTGATGCTGAAACTGAAACTCCAATACTTTGGCCATCTGATGTGAAGAACTGACTCATCTGAAAAGATCCTGATGCTGGGAAAGATTGAAGGTGGGAGGAGAAGGGGACAACAAAGGATGAGATGCTTGTATGGCATCACCGACTCAATGTACATGAGTTTGAGAAAACTCCAGGAGTTGGTGACGGACAGGGAGGCCTGACATCCTGCAGTCCATGGGGTCACAAAGAGTCAGACACAACTGAGCGACTGAACTGAACTACTCATTCCTATTGCTTTTCTTTAACTTTGAGCCTGTCTCTGCCACTGTGCTAGGTGTTAGAACATGAAGAATACCAGTGTTGTAGAGATGATGTCATAGAGTGAAATGACTGGAGGTCTCTCACAATCTTGAGATTTATAGGAAAGTTAGATGTTTATGTACATCAAGATGAAAGTCCATTGATTTTAAAAATCCACCTATATTGCTGTTAAAAATGGTGATTTTATAAAAGGAACTTACCAAAATGGACCAAAGAAAAGAGTGATATTGGCATCAATAAATGACACTGCAAAGAGTGAGATTTGGTAAAATTTATTAAAACCCTTCCTAAAAATGACAATAGGGAGGGACCTCAGAAAGTATGGTTAGGTATGTCCCCTATTGCAGAGTACCAGTGACCATGTAACCAAGGGCATATAGATCTTTCCTTTGGTTTAGAGCATTCAACCAGATGACTTCTACGTTCCTTCTCTCTGATCCTATGCTCCACTGTTGGGAAATGCAGCTTGTATCAGTTATTCTAGTGAGACCAAGTGAAAGAAGACTCAGACACCAAGTAATCATGCTGATAGTGTTGTTTTTCTCCAACTGGCTGACCTCCAAAAGGAATAGCAAAGCGTGACATGAAAGAAAACTGCGTTCAGTCCTTACAACCCAATTACTGATTACCTCTGTTTTTCAGAGGTGATCAGTTGTAGAGTAAACTCACACACAGGATCATACTATCAAATCAAACTCTCACAGATCAGAGAGATATTCTTCCCTAGCACCAGGCTTTACTGAACAATTGTAAGGATACAGCCAATCAAAAGATCCAGCTGAAGCTGAGAGAGATCTAGGCCTTTTAAGAGCAGCTCTTCACTTCTTCCTGCATCAGAAAAGCACTGCTGGCCCAGAATAGATGAGGTCTCTACATGAGGTCTGTGAGATTCCATACATGGAGGGGAGCATTTCAGTTATGAAGCATCTCCACTGTGTATCTTGGAGAGTGGTATAGCTTATACACCATCCTCCACGAAGCCATTGATGCCTCAGGGATCCTGGGTTCTTTTTATGATAGGCAGTCCTTAGCCAGGGACATTCTGTTAAGGGAATTCCAGAGATAAGCTTTCTTCAGCCTTTATTTTAAAGTTTGGAGAATGAAAGATCTGGATAGAAAAAAAAACAAAATTAAATAAATACTAACCAATAAATAATGCTAAGTATATTGCATTTCTGTGTCATGGCTGGTTGGGAAGGAAAAGGGGAAAAATGAGAAAGGAAGATAGTAGGAAGAAAATGAAAGATATGTAGGGAATAAAATTCAGAGGAAGAGAAGATGAAAAAGACCCTTAAAGAAAAAGAGAAACAGTAGGATTACAGAAGACGAACTTTAGAATTGAAAGAAGGAAATCGAAGTAAGTTCTCAAGTAATACTGAATGAACTGCTCTTGTCACACCCAGTGGCTAGTTAACCCTGTTAGCACTTTTAAATGCTCACTCCTCTCTTCTTCTCCTGGACCCAGTGCAGAGCCTCGGTGGACCCCGCTGGCCTTGTGAGGAGTTTGATTTTCCTAGGACTTCAGCCCAGAAGGAATCTGCTTTGTTCAAGGATGCCCCATCTAATACTTGATTATGTTGCAAAAAGAAATTGTAGGCATAAGGGGGTTCTCTCTTGTTTGTTCTTAGAGCTAAATGGAAATAAGATAGCTATCCAGCCTCTGCTGGCAGATGAAAGGCTCCTTCCTACCCCTTGAGTTAGAATTCTTTCTGTACTTCTGAGCACTGCTCACTTAATAGCAATCCAGAGTAACTAAGTAAAATTAACTGAGTGTCAGAGAACTGTTATTTATTTTTTTCATATTTTAAGATTGAATTTTTAGTTTGCAGAGCTATTTTACCGATAAGCTGTGTGAATGTGTGAAAATTCCTTTGACTTAGATATCTTAGAAAATTTAGAGCACATTATTTCTTCATAAAGCTCATAAACTTATGCGTCTGCCAACTTTTTCATTACTAAGCTGTGCATTCCACCAATCTTGTCTACTCCAATGAAAAGTTTCTGTGGGCAGCGAGTATGAAGGTGGGAGTTACAAACTAGGGACATTGTATATTAAGTTTTAAAAATAAAAGTTTTTTACAGTTCTAGATTTCTTTTGTTTTTCTACAGTCATTACATGAGACAGATACTGGAAGCTCTACGCTATTGTCACGATAATAACATAATTCACAGAGATGTGAAGGTAAGTCATTTGTATTACTAACTTTAATATTTGTGAATAGAAACTGACTTACAGCAATGATAGTAATGAGAAATTTTTCTTTAATGTTTTTATGAAGAACATCTTAAAGTTAATTTTACTTACAAATAAAAATTTGTTGAACTGGTTTATATTTGGAGAGTTGTAGTAATTCTTAATAGGAATAATTTTTTATCATTTCCATTTCTTTATTTTTATTAAAATGTACATGCATTCTAAAATTCCATTATTCTTTCTTTGCCATTGTGTTTGTGTGTAAGAGAAGTGTGAAAATCCAGCAAATAGGAAGAACAAACAATATCCTGCACTGAGTTAATTGAGGAGAAAATGAGAATTTGGTTGATAAAGGAATAGTTCATCACACTTACATTTCTGTAATGTTGCAGTGTAGAACAGTCAGCATCTTATTTTCTTTGCAGAGAGTTTTGAAACATAGTCTGAAATCATAAATTATAATACAGTTTGTACCCTTAGGAATATGAATACTACCATTATTCTCTTTATGCCTGTTTGATCCCAGTATCAATTCATGAGAACTGTCAGTTCCTGGCTCATTATGGTGTCAGGCAGAACAAGGAAGCATGAAAGAAAGGAAGACATGACCCTCCTCCTCATGCCTACCCCCTTTCAAGGCCTTGAGTCGCTAAGAGCCCCTGCCATCTCTCTGGCCCTGTT
Organism: Moschus berezovskii; assembly: GCF_049115385.1. NCBI lineage: Eukaryota > Metazoa > Chordata > Mammalia > Artiodactyla > Moschidae > Moschus > Moschus berezovskii. The sequence continues at coordinate 39,770,164 of NC_142488.1, read as the reverse complement.
GTCCACTTTCACATGCTCCTATTTTGTCACTGGTTTCTCTCTAACCTATAGCATCCATAGGTACAGTGCTCTTCTTCTCTCGAGAAATATTATCAAAGTCCTGGCTTCTTCAGTGGACTTTAATGATTAAGAAAATTAAGTAGAATTTAATTAAATTTTCTGTAACATCTGAGAAATTTTAACTGAAATTCTGGTGGTTAAAAGCTGAGGGGAAGCATGAGCAATTCCAAACCAATCTAGTGGAATGTTATAATAGCAATGAAAAATCATTGGAGAAATGTACAAAATACACTTTAGTGTAAATTAGTTGTAAAATATCTTATTCTTTTCAAATGTGGTGATAGGATAGTGATATTGTTATTATCTCCACTCAACATTTTAAACAACTCAGTGGATACATAGCACTTTTATAAGCAAGTATTCTTCAGTTATGCAAACAAAGAGAGTGATAAGTATAGAAAGATGAGGAGGGTGGGGAATGGTCAGTGATAGCAACGTGCCGTGTTATTCTTTTGCATTTAATTAATAGAAGAAAATGCATAGATACAGAATGAACTATATCTCCATAAATGATAATCTGCGGGAGTTCCCTGGTGGTCCAGTGGTTTAGACTCCACACTTCCAATGCAGAGGGCATGGGTTTGATACCTGGTTGGGGAGCTAGGATTCAGCATACCACACAGTTCAGTTCAGTTCAGTTCAGTCTCTCAGTCGTGTCTGACTCTCCGCGACCCCATGAATCACACAGTAAGTCTCCCAAAAAAAGATCATTTGAAAACTGAAAATATGTAAAACAGGGGGCTTCCCTGGTAGCTCAGTGGTAAAGAATCCACCTGCCAATTTAGGAGACGTGGGTTCTATCCCTGGTCCGGGAAGATCCCACATGCCGCAACTACTGAGCCTATGCGCCATACAACTAAGCCCATGCACCACAATTACTGAGCCTGTGCTCTCGAGCCCACGTGCTGCAACTACTGAAGCCCATATGCCCTAGAGCCCATGCTCTACAACAAGAGAGGCCACTGCAATGAGATGCCTGCACACTGCAACTAGAGAAAAGCCTGTGCAGCAACGAAGACCCAGCACAGCCAAAAATAAATAAATACAACATTTAAAAATATGTAAAACAAATTCTGAGTTCATATAGTAGCATTGAGTTAAAGACTGTTGCTCAAGAGGCAATTTTTTTAAATTGCAATATAATTAACATTTAGCATTATATTAGTTTCAGGTATACAACACATATATATATGTATATATTGGGACATGATCACCACAGTAAGTCTAGTTACTCTCTGTCACCATGCAAATGTGCAATATAATATTATTGACTAGTCACCAGGCTGTACGTTACATCTCATGACTTACTTATTTTTGTGATTGGAAGTCTGTACCAGTTACCCTCTTCACCCATTTTGTCCCTCCAACCCTCTTTCTCTCTGGCAACCACCATTCTTGTCTGTGTCTGTGAGTTTTGTTTTGTTTGTTTATTTGTTCTGATTTTGAGATTCAGTGTATGACTGAAATCTTATTTGTCTGTCTCTATCAGACTTACCCAACATAACACCCTCAAGGTCCATCCACTTTGTCACAATGGCAAGAGTTCATTCTTTTTTATGACTGAGTAGTATTCTGGTGAGTGTGTGTGTGTGTGTATATATATATATATATATATACACTCACACAGACTATCTTTGTTCATTTACCTGTCATTGGACACTTAGGTTGTTTCTATCTTGGCTAATGTAAATAATGCTGCAGTAGCATGGGGGTGCATATATCTTTTTGTTTTTGTTTTCTTCAGATAAGTACTCAGAAGTCAAATTGCTCAATCATTTGGTAGTTCTTGTTGAAAGTGAAAGTCGCTCAGTCATGTCCAACTCTTTGCGACCCCATGGACTACACAGTCCATGGAATTCTCTAGGCCAGAATACTGGAGTGGGTAGCCTATCCCTTCTTCAGTGGATCTTTCCAACCCAGTAATTGAACTGGGGTCTCCTGAATTGCAGACAGATTCTTTACCAACTGAGCTATCAGGGAAGCCCCCATATGGTAGTTCTATTTTTAATTTTTTGAGGAACCTCCATACTGTTTTCTAGGATGACTGAACCAATTTACATTTCCACCAATAGTGTATGAGGGTTCCCTTTCTTTCTGCATCTTCACCAACACTTGTTATTTCTTACCTTTTTTATGATAGTCATTCTAACAGGCTAGGCGGTGATCCCTCATTGTGGGATTTGCATTTCCCTGATGATTAGTGATGTCGAGCATCTTTTCATGTACTTGTTGGCCATCTGTCTTATTTGGAAAAATGTCTGTTCAGATCCTCTGCCCACTTTTTAAATCAGATTGTTTGAGATTCTGTTACTGAGTTGTAAGAAGCAATTTTATTTTGAATTCTGTTCTTGAGAGGTAATTATATCAGCATCATATGAGAAATAATGATGGACAACACACTCTACTGTAATACATTCAATAATATAGTCAGTCAGCTTTTTGGTTGGCCATGGTATGATGACAGTCCAAAACCAAATACAATCCCTAAGTAGTTATGTTTGAATACTGTGCTTCAGCTTCTCATTTACATTCTGATTGATTTATTCAACAAATATCTGAGTACCTACTTCACACAGTATACTGTGTTTAGAGCCCTAAAGGCCTTATGGTCTCAGTATACAGATGAGATGGTGTATCTGTTACCAGCTGCTACAGATCAACACACAGTGACTTATAGCAATCACAATTTATTTGCTCTCAGTTCTGCAGTTGGGCAAAGCTTGAGGAGGACTGCTCAATTTTGTCTCTCAGGCTGTTGGCTAAGGTGGCATGGCTAGTATCCACAAAGGCTTCACTCACTTTTCTGGCATCTCAGCAGAAATAAATAGAACAGCTGGAAGCTGGCTGGGCCCTCTTTGCAGTCTCTCATTCAGAACCTCTCTCTTCTCTCTTTCCCCTCTTCATGGCCTCCCTTTCTAGCAGGACAGTGTCTCATGGCCCCAAAGGAGCAAAAATGATGCCTCAACCTAGAATTGGCACCATGTCATGTCTTCTGCCTTCTGTTAGTCAAAATGTCACAAGAGTAGCCTGGATTCAAGAGGAGGAAAAACAGGTTGCGCCTTTTAGTTAGAGGAGCAACATATGTGCACAAGGATAGGAGAACTTGTTCATGGCCATCTTTGCAGATAGGCAGAACAAATAATTATCATCAAGGTATGGGGTGGGAAATAGTAAAAGACAGAGCCATAGAAACTTCATGGAGAAAGTTGAATTGGAGCCTAGTCTTGAGTCATGGGGGAGTTACAACAGGATGAGAGGACGTTTCAAGCAACAGAAATAGTGTAGGCAAAGGCTCAAAGTTACTGTAATAAATTTTAGTAAGTTTATTATATCTAAGGCACATGCCAAATAATTTTGAGGAAGCATCCAGAAACATGAACTTCCCAGGTGGCAATAGTAGTAAAGAACCTTCCTGCCAATGCAAGAGACACAGGTTTGATTCCTGGGTCAGGAAGATTCCCTGGAGAAGGGCACGGCAACCCACTGCAGTGTTCTTGCCTGGAGAATCCTATGGACAGAGGAGCCTGATAGGCTGCAGTCCATAGGGTTGCAAAGAGTTGGACACAACTGAAGCGATTTAGCATGCACGCACACATCCTGAAACATTCTAAGAAAGGGAAGAGAGAAGTGATTCTCAAACTGCAGGTTAATAAGAAACCGCCAGAAAAGGCACCATTGTTGAATTGGGAAGCAGACTCTCAACACAGAGCACACATTATTGATATTCTTTATATTTCAGTACCTGAAATCTATACATTTCGCATGGTAACTATAGTGCTCACATTTAGCTAATTGGTAAATTGGGATTGGGTGTTTTTTTTTCCAAAGACATCCATCCAAAACTACGTATCAAGTGCCTACTGTGTGTCTGGCACTATCCTAGGAACCAGAGCTACATCATCGAACAAACCAAACCAAATCACTGACCCTGTGGAGCTGACTTTCTAGTTCAGGGAGACAGACACTGATCACTGAGCATAAATAAGTCAACTGTATAATAGGTTAGAGAGGTGAAAAGGACTACAGGGAAGAAAAAAAAAAGAGCAGCCAAAGGGATGAGAACTGCTGGAGAAGGGGTTGCAGTATTAAATAGGGTGATGAAGCAGGCCACATTGAGCAGTTGACCTCTGGCACAGAGAGAGGGTGGGCTAACTGACACCAAAGGAGGAGGATTCTGGGTAAAAGAAAGGCAGGAGCATAAGTGGCCTGTTTGAGCAAGAGCAAGGAGGCCAGTATGGTTGAAGCAAAGTGGGCAAAGGGGACACTGGATAGTAGATGAGGTTAGAGAGGAAAGGAGGGGAGGAGAACCTTTAACCTTTACTCTGACAGAACTGAGAATTCACCAAAGAGTTTTGAACAAAGACAGATGGTGATCTGACTTTCCAGGGTAACAGGACTACATTGCTTTGTTGCTCTAATAGATTGAATAGGGGCTCCAGGGTGGAACTTGGGAAACAGGAGATGGTCCTGCCTGGCAGGGCCAGAGTGGTAGCAAGGAAGTGATTTTAAAAAAAAGTAGATGCCAGGTATATTTAAAGGTTGTGTCCACAGGATTTGCTAATATAATTTCAGTAGCTTAGATAACCCAAAGTAGTTTCATTCAGGACCTTATTATAGAGGTTTTCCAATGTAGTGATCTTTAATCATAATGCAACTTTAATGGCAGTACATTTCCCGTGGCTAATAATTTAAACTTTCACTGGATGTGTTCTTACTCTTTTTGCTAATAATAAATTTTGCGGCCTAGTAGCTTTTCTTCCGGAGAAGGCAATGGCAAGCCACTCCAGTACTATTGCCTAGAAAATCCCATGGATGGAGGAGCCTGGTAGGCTGCAGTCCGTGGGGTCACTAAGGGTCAGACACGACCGAGCGACTTCACTTTCACTTTTCACTTTCACACATTGGAGAAGGAAATGGCAACCCACTCCAGTGTTCTTGCCTGGAGAATCCCAGGGATGGGGGAGCCTGGTGGGCTTCCGTCTATGGGGTCACACAGAGTCGGACACAACTGAAGTGACTTAGCAGCAGCAGCAGCAGCTTTTCTTCACATTCAGATAGTGGATATTCAGTGACTTGTCTGGATACAGATTTCCTCTGTATATAGATTTTCTATAGTGAGTTTTTGTCAAAGTTTTCTTCCTTTATACTCAGTAGAGAAAACAGAAGACCATTACAACAGGCCATTCCATTGAGAAAAATTTAGATTATTTAATCATCTCTCTTGCTTTCTCCATGATCCAGCGGATGTTGGCAATTTGATCTCTGGTGCCTCTGCCTTTTCTAAAACCTGCTTGAACATCTGGGAGTTCACGGTTCACATATTGCTGAAGCCTGGATTGGAGAATTTTGAGTATGACTTTACTAGCGTGTGAGATGAGTGCAATTGTGCGGTAGTTTGAGCATTCTTTGGCATTGCCTTTCTTTGGGATTAGAATGAAGACTGACCTTTTCCAGTCCTGTGGCCACTGCTGAGTTTTCCAAATTTGCTGGCATATTGAGTGCAGCACTTTGACAGCATCATCTTTCAAGATTTGAAATAGCTCAACTGGAATTCCATCACCTCCACTAGCTTTGTTCGTCGTGATGCTTTCTAAGGCCCACTTGACTTCACATTCCAAGATGTCTGGCTCTAGGTCAGTGATCACGTTATTGTGATTATCTTGGTTGTGAAGATCTTTTTTGCACAGTTCTTCTGTGTATTCTTGCCACCTCTTCTTAATATCTTCTGCTTCTGTTAGGTCCATACCATTTCTGTCCTTTATCAAGCCCATCTTTGCATGAAATGTTCCCTTGGAATCTCTAATTTTCTTGAAGAGATCTCTTGTTTTTCCTATTCTGTTGTTTTCCTCTATTTCTTTGCATTGATCACTGAGGAAGGCTTTCTTATCTCTCCTTGCTGTTCTTTGGAACTCTGCATTCAGATGCTTATATCTTTCCTTTTCTCCTTTGCTTTTCGCTTCTCTTCTTTTCACAGCTATTTGTAAGGCCTCCTCAGACAGCCATTTTGCTCTTTTGCATTTCTTTTCCATGGGGATGGTCTTGGTCCCTGTCTCCTGTACAATGTCATGAACCTCCGTCCAGAGTTCATCAGGCACTCTATCCATCAGATCTAGTCCCTTCAATCTATTTCTCACTTCCACTGTATAATCATAAGGGATTTGATTTAGGTCATATCTGAATGGTCTAGTGGTTTTCCCTACTTTCTTCAATTTCAGTCTGAATTTGGCAATAAGGAGTTCATGATCTGAGCCACACTTAGCTCCTGGTCTTGTTTTTGCTAACTGTATAGAGCTTCTCCATCTTTGGCTGCAAAGAATATAATCAATCTGATTTCGGTGTTGACCATCTGGTGATGTCCATGTGTAGAGTCTTCTCTTGTGTTGTTGGAAGCGGGTGTTTGCTATGACCAGTGCATTCTCTTGGCAAATCTCTATTAGCCTTTGCCCTGCTTCATTCCGTGCTCCAAGGCCAAATTTGCCTGTTACTCCAGGTGTTTCTTGACTTCCTACTTTTGCATTCCAGTCCCCTATAATGAAAAGGACAACTGTTTTGGGTGTTAGTTCTAAAGATGGAATACCAGACCACCTGACCTGCCTCTTGAGAAACCTGTATGCAGGTCAGGAAGCAACAGTCAGAACTATACATGAAACAACAGACTGGTTCCAAATAGGAAAAGGAGTATGTCAAGGTTGTATATTGTCACCCTGCTTATTTAACTTACATGCAAAGCACATCATGAGGAACGCTGGGCTGGAAGAAGCACAAGCTGGAATCAGGATTGCTGGGAGAAATATCAGTAACCTCAGATATGCAGATGACACCACCCTTATGGCAGAAAGTGAAGAGGAACTCAAAAGCCTCTTGATGAAAGTGAAAGAGGAGAGTGAAAAGGTTGGCTTGAAGCTCACCATTCAGAAAACAAAGATCATGGCATCTGGTCCCATCACTTCATGGGAAATAGATGGGGAAACAGTGGAAACAGTGTCAGACTTTATTTTGGGGGGCTCCAAAATCACTGCGGATGCTGATTGCAGCCATGAAATTAAAAGACGCTTACTCCTTGGAAGGAAAGTTGTGACCAAGCTTGATAGTATATTAAAAAGCAGAGACATTACTTTGCCAACAAAGGTCGGTCTAGTCAAGGCTATGGTTTTTCCAGTGGTCATGTATGGATGTGAGAGTTGGACTGTGAAGAAGGCTGATCGCCGAAGAATTGATGCTTTTGAACTGTGGTGTTGGAGAAGACTCTTGAGAGTCCCTTGGACTGCAAGGAGATCCAACCAGTCCATTCTAAAGGAGATCAATCCTGGGTGCTCATTGGAAGGACTGATGCTAAAGCTGAAGCTCCAATACTTTGGCCACCTCATGCGACGAGCTGACTCACTGGAAAAGAGTCTGATGCTGGGAAGGATTGGGGGCCGGAGGAGAAGGGGACGACAGAGAATGAGATGGCTGGATGGCATCACTGATGCGATGGACATGAGTTTGAGTGAACTCTGGGAGTTGGTGATGGACAGGGAGGCCTGGCGTGCTGTGATTCATGAGGTCGCAAAGAGTCGGACACGACTGAGCGGCTGAACTGAACTGAACTGAATTGAACTGAATTGTCTCTCTTAGCTAGCCAAGAATATTCTCATTTTCTCCCTTGTTCTGGTTCTCATTCTCCTTCCCTCCCTCCTTCCCCTCCCCCCAAATTATTGGCATAGATCCAGAAGCATTGGGTTTCAAACATTCTAGAATTATATTAATAATAATTTTTTCTTGGTAGGCATTTCTTTTTGAAATCAGAATACCTGAGTCTAAAAATGTTTGATTCTATCAGGTTACATTTGAGTTTATGGTGCCATGTGATGTGTAATGGAAACTGTTTGTTTTGAAGAAGCAGTTTCATATGAAATTGTGTAAAATGTAATTGTATAATTCTTTGAAGACTCTTGAGAGTCCCTTGGGCTGCAAGGAGGTCAAACCAGTCAATTCTAAAGGAAATTAGTCCTGAATATTCATTGGAAGGACTGAGCTGAAGCGGAAGCTCCAATACTTTGGCCATGATGCAAAGAACTGACTCATTGGAAAAGACCCTGATGCTGGGAAAGACTGAAGACAGGACGAGAAGGGGACGACAGAGAAGAGATGGTTAGATGGCATCACCAACATGATGGACATGAGTTTGAGCAAGCTCTGGGAGTTGGTGATGGACAGGGAAGCCTGGCATGCTGCAGTCCACGGGGTCGCAAAGAGTCAGACATGACTGCACGACTGAACTTACTGACTTAAGTTTGGGAAGACGTGTTATCATAGTACAGCATCTCCCATACATTTGGGGCCAAGTTCTTTGTGTGGGGGGCTGTCCTTTGTATTGCTACCTCTGCCTGGCCTCGACCCACTAGATGTCAGTAGCATTTCCCCACTGTGTGATGCTCAAAAATGACTCCCAGCATTTCCAAATGCCCCCTCAGGCACAAAAACCACCCCTGGTTGACGCCCACAGTCATATTCTATTTCTCATGCTTTGCCTCCCTACAGGCATTAAATAGGGCATATATGCAAATTTGTTTTTTCTATCACCTTTCCTTTTATTCCTGTTTTTTCTTGTGAAAGGATGTGAAAACTTTCATTATGTTTCAGTGTTTTCTTCCTCTCACCCCTAAATGAAAAGTACTTTTTTAAAAAAAAGTCCAGTTTTTTAGGTAAATGCAAGTCTTGGCTCCTTGCTGGCCTTTGTTGGCTTTGTTCAGCCATGAGAGTCGCCATTTGTCTCTCCTGTCTCCCAGAGACGCCTCACAAAACATCACTTGAGCGGGGAGAGAAAACCAAGCCTCAGACCTTTCTGCGCCACTGACCTCTTGACGTTAAGTTGAAGTTAAGCCGCTTCTTTGAGCAAACTGCTCGACACACAGTCCCTTTCTATTCTGAATAGGGCCTGTGCCCAGGAGGTTTGGGGGCTCCGGTTTAGTTCTCAGAACTGCAAAACCCCAAATCTCACAGCTGCTCAGCCAGGAACCTCCACCCATGCATTTCTGTGTGTGCTTCCTTTAAATGGTTTCCTCGCTAACCCATGAACACGCCCGGCTGCTCTCTGGCCACCTTCTGGTATCAGTTCTCCTTTCATCAGCCGAGGGCCAGACTTCATTATAAATGGGTGTTCATCACATCACACTAGTCGCGGTGGCACTGTGGATTTCTTATGGTATTTCTTCCTCCATCGCTCTTGACATTTGTCTTACATCTCTTAGCAAAGCTCCCCAAAAGTCCCTCATGTTTATATTACATAGAACACTGAGAGTTTCCTTAAGATGAAAGTAAATTCTGTTCTTTATTATAACAAGCACACAGGATTACCTTCTCTGTTACTTTTGTAAGATTGTCGAGCGTAATGTACATGTTCAGCTTGATCGTGGGGTTTTTAATACTTAGAAATACAAGATAAATTTAAGATGACCTTGCTTCTCTTTTTCCACCCATCCCCCAAAATCAACTCCAACTTTCTTTTGCTCAGTAGATGCGAGTACTTTTACTGCTGATTCCCTTCTGAGCCAGCAGTAGCAAGCATGTACCATACAGCCAGTGCATTTGTACTGTCAGGTATAAAACCCTTCTAGCTGTAGTAACTCTTGCCACTGATATCAATTCACTTTGAATCCCAGGGCAGTCAAAGAAGGCTCATGGCATTAGATTGCAGGATTGAAATGCTTAGCAAACTACCAGTGCCCCTCTGTGCTGTGCTCCCTTTGTGGTTTGCCAAGCAAGATTCGCTCTCAGCTTGTCTTCGCATATTCGCTCATAACAGCTCCCTCTGCAGACTGCAAAGCCCCAGGTGGGCTGCAGCCAGCCTCAACCAGATCAGAGCAGGGTTGACATTAGAGGGGAGCAAAACTTGCCACCCCCACAATGTGTCTGTTTGGCTTGAAGATTATTGGGGGCTAGTTGTTTTTAAGAAGCAAAAGACTCAGGAAGTCTTTCTTTTCACCTCCCCCTTAACCGCCTGAAGCAATTTAAAGGGTCTGATCCAGGAAGAGTACTAGCACCAGAGATGTCTGCAGAGAATGTGGGCTAGATGTGGTGGGGGAACTCAGCAGGCTAGGGAGACCAAAGTCCCCTCTGCATCCCATAGTCTTGGTAGCAAGCATTTGTTTCCCAAACATTTGTTTCTCCATCTCCATGTGAATTGCCTTCCTCCCCTTTGAGGTCCCCAACCCCTAACCCTCTTCTCCTCCTCTCAGTTGGCTCATAAGTTCCAATTGCCCAGCTTGTCCTTGAGCCTCATATTCCGGAGGATATGAGGCCATATTCCCCTTAGGTATGTAATTTATTTTGGCTTTTTTCTCCTGTTAATCCATCTCAGGTCAGGAGACCCATCAGGAGAACCTACAGGAGTAGAGGAAAATTTTTTCCTTCTCCATCATCTTCCTGTTCTCCCCAAAGAATAGAAACTCACTTCCAGGAGGAGTACTCCATCCTTCATTTTGCTGTTCTAGTCTTAATTGTTCATGTTCCTGATTAACAGTTTGCAAGTTGCCTTAATGGGAGTGTATATATGAAAGGATAAAGAGGGAAATAAACCTTTGTCATGCCTGTTAAGACACAATCTTGTCGATCTTTAAGTCAAAATTTGGGGTTTCTGAAATTGTGTTTGATGTTAACTCACAGACACATTAAAAGCATCACTTTCCTAAAATTCACACTGCAAATTTAGGATAAATTTTAGAAAGTGATACTTCTATAAAATATTTGCCATGACATTAAATAGTCAGTTCCTAAATTACACAAAAAATTCAACATAATTTGCAATCACCTATTCATGAAAGCATCTGTGGTGTAAAGATAAACATGGTGATTAATAAGCTCAGTACAGAGAATTAAAACGGAAGTTTTCTATCAGAATGAGTAACTTGAGAAATTGCGTATCTCCTTTTCTGCCTTTTTCTAATGTAGAGAAGTCTACTTTGGTGTAGTATCTTTTATTTAAATAGTGGTGTAAAGTGATTTTTTTAATAGTGATTTTCAGAAGTTACATATATTTTTAAAACTCCTAAGTGAAGTGAGGTTTGATTCAGCATTGCTTATGTTCAATGAGAACTATTGATCAGCTTCTCAATTCCTCTTAGTCTAATGAGTTTTGGTTTTAAAACTTACATAAGAAAGTATTGCTGTGACTGTGGAGAAACCTGGGTGTTTTGGTCAACTTTGAGTTATTACGTGAGTCTCATGTCTATGAAATTACTAGATTAGACACACCTTGTTTACAGCCAACACTTAAGGAGTCACCTGGAGTTCCCAGGTCTTCCTTTGTCTCTCCAAATTAAAAATAATCAGCCAGAAATAAGATTGCTGCTATAAAAGAATAGTTGTGTACTATAAATATTTGAAGCCAGCATGTGTTTTTTCACGTTTCTCTGAACATTTTCTTCTCTCATTAAACACTAAAGTAAAAAAAGGAGAAAAATTATTTACTGTTTTCTATTCTTTTTCAGTGAAAATCACACAGATTTGTTTCTGTGTGATGTGAATTGTTTCTGCGTTTTAAATTCTGGAATGAAACATGCTATGAGATGAAAGGCTTAAGAGTGTTATGTAAACTAACTTTAAACTTCTTTTTGAGCACTGAAGAAATTACCATGTAGGGAATAAATGAGTCTTTGTCTTATGAAGTAGCAGATTACAGTTCAGGTTTATTCAGCTTCAGTTTTGTTCAGCTGTTTATGTTTGGTTTTTATCTGAGCAATTGCAAGTACCATAGGAGCAAAAATAGGAAATAGACTAAAGCTCCGAAGTTGCTTATGGTCTCTTTAGGAAGATAAACACACATTCTTTTTTATTTTTAATTATATTGTATATAATACAGAATATAGCCATCATCATTTGTCTTACAAGATTACATCTAAGAAAGAAATGACCATAAAGAAAGGCTTACTCTTTAAATATTTAGGTAGATAATGGAGAAAATTTTAGATGACTTATTTAACTATGCACTTCAGTGTTTTCATCAGTTAATTGGCATACATCAGGGTTGTAATGATTAAAATAATACATGTAAAACCTGTAAGCACATAGCATGTGCTTAGTAAATGAGAGCTACTCATAGTAGTAACATCATCTTGGCTTAACAATAGTACCTATGAATTACATAGCATTTTTCTGTTCTACAAATGAAGAAATTAACACTTACAGAGGGTGATTTCCTTAAGATTGTCCAGCTAAATAAGAGTTGGAACTAGGATTGAATCTAGGGACTCTAACTCCAGAGACCAGTCTCACAATGGTGATACTGTTATACTGTGATACTGTTATACTGCCTATCATTTATCCATTTATTTCACAAAAATTAATTGAACACATTTACATGCTAGGTACTGTTTGTCATTAATAACATTATTTATATTGAATACAGAGGAGAATCAACAAAATGTGAAGCTCATATAATGACATTTTTATTTTGACAAAGCCTAATCCAAATATTTAAGCGCATTTATAAATAACATCTACTTAATAAATACTGGAATCAATGAATATTGCTTCTCCCAGGATCATGGACCAGATAATACCAAATAAATAATGTGCTTATAAAACCTTGGATTTTTTACAGTGCGTTATTCATACATTTAGATAGGACTTAAATGAGGAAATTTCTTATTCACTTTTTTATTTTATTCATTTTAAAAGTTACCAACAATACATTACCCATACATGGACCCTTGTAGTCTAATCACTAGAAAGTAGGAAAGTCATAAACCATTTGCTGCTTTATCCTATAGTTCTGAATTATTGTGCTTTGCAAAGAAGCATCCATGGGTGAATTTAAACAGAAAATCATCTGGTGGTTTCATATGTGGTGGGCTCCTTGCAGTATGCTTGTCTTTTGCCTCTAAGTCTCTGCCATCTCAACTTTCACTCTAAGTAGAACCATAAAGTGAGTTTTATGTTTGTTGGTTGGTTGATTTTGTTTTTAAAAACTAAAGAGGCTTTCTTGGTGCCTATTATCTACCAAGCTATGACCTGTTAAACCAGTCATTTAGGGGCCCGAGTAGGGTCATATGAACATTTTTCTGTTTGGTGGTATTTTCCATTCAGAAGTCAATCAGAGGGTTGCAGATGGGGTGCATCAGGTTTTGTAAAGAGATTGTATAGTGTCTTCTTGAATGTTTTATCTAAAAAAAGAAATATAATGGGGTCTGTGCTACTTCTGGCTGATGCAAGGCAGGTGAGGATGTTTTTTATTTCAATTAAATGATTCAGTTGCTGACATTCCGCTCTTTGGTACACAACAAAAAAAATGGGTTTGAAAATGCTGTATGGAAGGAAGCAAACGATTAGTAGAATCTGAATGACCAGAAGGTGCCTTTTCACAGAGCTGTAAGTCAGATCTTTCTCTGTAATGGATGTACAAGTCCTTATTTTTCTCAGATGGTTGACAAAAGAGTAGTATGATGTTAGGACAACTAATAATGAAAACCCAATAAATGTGGTTCCAATGAGGCCTGCAGTCTGAGAGATCTTGGCTCCTAGTTCCATCTGTAAATTATAGCACTTCATCTCTCCCCCATTTGTAGCCTCTACAACTGAGTAGTATATGATAACTGGAATAATTATGACTAGAACAACTATCCATATGTAAACACATAGTTTTCTAGCAAAGTTGGGCTGGCGAAATTTTTTCAGTAAGTGACCGTAGAATATTTTCTCGTAACACGAAGTGGTCTCTTGTGTGGAATCCTTTTTCATTAAGGTAGCATAGCGGCTTATGGCAATCCAGCTTAAAATTAAGAGGCTGACGAACATGCTTACATGCATGGATAGAGTTCCCAAAAAGTTGACCACCCTGCATTGTGGAGATTGATATTCCCACTGAAAACCTTTCAGGAAATAGATACCCATGAAAGGCATGGCACTGCACACGAGTAAGTTTGCAGTCACAAGATGTGCTAGGTAGATGTGTGTTGATGTTTTCTTAGCTATTTTTGTTAAAAATATCCACTGGGAGAGAGAATTTCCAAACAGACCAATGATACAAAGGAAGGTATAAATGATCGGTAAAGCCATGTAAGAGATCTTGGATGGTTGAACACATGTTGTGTTGTTACTCATTTATATCAGATTTCCTTGAATTTTGCCACAGGAGCTAGAACAGAGTTGCAGATATTTAATATTAAAATTACAAATGGTATTTAAACTGAATAATTTTTAAGCATTGGCTAAAATAAAATAGTAACATAAATATAGTGAATGGAAAGGGAAAGTATAGATTCCTTCTCACCTTTTCTAATCACGATTGTCCGATTGAAATAAAAGCAGGAAGTTGATTATTGTGGATGGTGCCTTTGTCTAAAGAATAAAATTTGAAGAAATAGTTAAATGCCTGAGATTTATGCTTTTATACTAGAGAAAAGTATAATTCTTATACTAGATTTTAAGGTAGTTTGTAAAAGACAATTGATTTTGGCCTAGGAAGGTAATTTTTAGAAGTTTAAGGCACATGCAAGCAATACTTACTGGCCAAAGGAAACTGTTGCAAAAGTATTTTGTGGTCATGTTAACAGAAGACCAATTTTTAATTACCACCTTGCTGCTGCTGCTGCTAAGTCGCTTCAGTCGTGTCCGACTCTGTGCGATCCCATAGACAGCAGCCCACCAGGCTGCTCTGTCCCTGGGATTCTCCAGGCAAGAACACTGGAGTGGGTTGCCATTTCCTTCTCCAAATTACCACCTTAATTGTCCATCAGTTCAGTTCAGTTCAGTTCAGTCGCTCAGTTGTGTCCGACTCTCCGCGACCCCATGAATCACAGCACACCAGGCCTCCCTGTCCATAAATACTTTTAAAAATGGTATCTTTTCATGGCTAAGTTAAAGAGCTTCTCTCTAATCCAATACTATTAGAACTGTCTCTTTTCGTATTTCAGAAGTAAACTTAATTCTGTATCAACATTCAGGCAAGATCTTGAATTAAACAGAAGAAAAATGTAGTGACCAAGGATAGACACCAGGATACCAGGGTCCTTACTGTATGTCATCAGTAATTTCTTATTTCAGATATTTAATGCTCATCTATCATACTTTAGTAAAAATTTAGTTTAAGATTCTGAATCAAACTGTAGTTGCTACTGCTTGTTGGTTAGAGCGCCCTCATGTGTCTTTGTGTGCAACTTAGTACCTTGGTTTTTCAGAGAAGTGTATTGTTTTTTGTTTTTTAGAAGATACTTTAATCACAGTATAAATGCAGGTGATTTGGCCTTTTTAATGTCTTGTTTTTTAAATGTCTCTTGCTTCAAAAGGTACACATACAGACTCCTTTTCAAATTTTTCTCATTCCTTTATTTTTCTTTTAGTTGGAAATAAGAAAAGGTTTTGGATTCTGGTCAAATAAAAACCATGAGCTCTTTTCAGAATGTGCTTCAGTTCTCCGTATTTTTCACCATACATTTCTAAGTACCACATTCTCCACTCTTTTATAATCTAGAATAAGGATACTCAGGTTTTTTTTTTTCTTCTCATTCTCTTTTTTGATAAACACAAAATTTTTTTGCTATACAGTGCCTTCTGAGATTCTTATATGCTCCTAGCTCCTCAGGGATATTTTGCTCTTTACCCCTCTTCAGAATCAGATTATATTTTTTGTATCTTAGATTATAAAAGTAGGGATTTTTCCCAAAATATACCACTGTAATTTTGAAATTACTTTTTAAATCAACCTTCACTCAAAGGCTTGAAAGCTTGGGTGTCTCTAGGTTCAAATACTAAGACCCTTAATGTCTACCAGTGTCTGTCATGTTATTTTGTTGCTTTGCAATTTTTATTTAGAAAATGGTGCATATGCTTCAGAGTGAGTTTGTATCTGAGTCCAGTACAGCCTGGCAAATGGGAATTGATTTAAAACTCAGTGAAATTAGCCAGTTTATTTCTTAAGGAAAAAAATTATCTGATCAAAGTGGTTGTTTATATTTCATAAAGAATGGAACTTCCTTTTGTGATGATGTTAAAGAAAAACACTAGCTACTGCCTTGTATAGATAATGCATTGTGTACTAAAATCTATAAGGGGGATGCTTTTGTATTAATGGCTAGACCACCACATAGAAAGTCTGTCATCATCTTATTCATTGCCATTGCCTTGCTTTCCTATTTCACCCTAGCAGATGCTTCAGAACAGAGGAGAGGTAAAGAGACCTTCCCAGAGGCTAGCTTTATCGGATGGATGACCTTGAGACTCTAGAGGAACCTTCAGTATAACAGACAACAACTAGTTGACCATCTTTAGCTTGCCAAACATCAAGCTTGTATCTACTATGTACCTCTCCTTTAAAAGTAAAGTCTGATTATAAAACTGCTAGGTAATTATTTTCTAAAATTTCGAAACCATAAGGCTTAAGAAATCAAATAACAATCACATGTTATATATACAGAATGGCTCTCTAGAAAATGTGTGCAAGTCTGCGTTCTGCTCAGAATGCCTGTCTTAAATCAGTCCTGTAACACATCGTACTTCTGCTAATTTGTCAAATGAAAGTTGTCTACAATTCTAACTTTAGCTACTAACGGTTACCTACGTAATTCATATGCTGACCTTTCTTAGTGATCAGTTTTAAAATGTAAACATTTTAATCCTGTTAGAGTTTTTATATAAAGAGTTAACTTTTAAGCTCAAACTGAGTGATCAGTCTTACCTGTATCAGTAGTTTATGCCAGCCAAGGCTCTGTTGTTCAGGGTAGTGATGCTCGATTTCAGATTTATAACTCTCTGATCATCAGTCTTCCATTATCTTTCAGTTTTACTCAGGGAGAATAGATTCTTGCATGACACCAACTACAGTGGGAAGAAAGGAAATTAAAAACAGTATTGAAGAAATTCGATAGTTATGGTGAATGTAGCAACTACCTTCTCAAAAAAAACTCATTTCTCTATTTCTATAGTGGGAGGAAGTTGGTGGACAATATATATACTGTGCTTCCTTATTATTATTTCATGAACCGGTTACACCTCACTTAGCTTCATTAGCATGCTTGGCAGAAGTTAAGTTCAAAGGTTTAGTCCCCGTGGCTAGTTACTTTTGTAAAAATACAGTGGTAGAGAGAACCATTCCATAGTAACCTTCTAAAATATTGGTACAAACTTATCTGTAAAATCATTTGTGGATGGCTTATTTGCAATTCAGCTTTATTGTGAATAAAGGGAAGCAGAATTCAAAGTTGTTTTACTTGTAGGAGGTTATTGGAATCAAATATCATAGAACTGGGGGATAAAGAAGTGAGGCCCAGAGCAGTACACTGTAAGCACAGACTACACTCAAGGGTTTTGGTCTCATCTTGGAGGGTGTGCATGTGTGTATGTGTGTGCGCGTGCACTCAGTTGCTATGTCATGTCCAACTCTTTGTGACCCCATGGACTGTAGCCCACCAGGCTCCTCTGTCCAATGGGATTATCCCAGCAAGAATACTGGCATAGGTTGCCATTTCCCCAATAGACTAACCCATTCTGCTTCAGATTGTCCTCTGCTGCCTCCATTCAGTTTCAAAAGCAGTACATTGTTTGGAGCATTTCATTATGAATTTGGGAAATCCTGGAAAGTGCCAGAATTGAAGACCAAAGATGCCTCAAATAAAATCAATAGCTATATTACAATATAAAGAACTGTGAAACCAATTTGATGTATAGGATTGTTTCATCAGTCTATTAACTATTAACTAAATGAACGCTAAGTACCATAGTTAAACCAGTGGGAGTCTGAGGATGGGAACAGCAATCTAATTTCATCAGGCTCAAGCACTTCAGTTATCTGTAACAATCTTCATTTAAAATTAAGACATATACTTTTGCCATTTCTCATAACCAGTCATGCTTATCTTATTTCTTGTTGATTGGATAAATTCACCCTAATGCTTGCTAATATTTCTCTTTAAAATAATATACATGTTTCAATGCCATTCTCCCAAATCATCCCACCCTCGCCCTCTCCCACAGAGTCCCAAAGACTGTTCTACACTGAGGACTACCCGAGTGTCTGGATTTTGTTCTGCTGTTATTCATCTTTGCCATGCTTGCCATCATTTAATTAAGAACAGTGACTCATCTGGGGGTACATGGCCATTGATTGCAGAGTTATCTGGCCTCTGGAATTCCTATCATTTTTATTTCAGCAATTTTTCATGTTCCAGGAAGAAATTATTTAGAACAAAAAATAGTCTAGATGTCCATCAACAGATGAATGGATAAAGAAATTATGGTAAATTTATACAATGGAATATTATTCAGCCATTAAAAGGAATGAATTTGTGTCAGTTATAGTGAGGTGGATGAAACTAGAGGCTCTTTTACAGAGTGAAGTAAGTCAGAAAGAGAAAAACAAGTATCGTATATTAACACATATATTTGAAATCTAGAAAAGTGGTATTGATGAACCTAGTAGAGAATGGCCTTATAGACACAGAGGGGGAGTGTGGGACAAATTGAGAAAGTAGTTTTGACATACATACACTATCATGTGTGAAATAGTTAGTGGGAAGTTGCTAAATAACACAGGGAGCCCAGCCTGGCACTCTGTGATGACCCAGAAGGGTAGGATAGAGAGAGGGAGGGAAGGGATATATATAGACTGATTTGCATTGTTGTACGGCAGAAACCAACACAAAATTGTAAAGCAATCTTCTACCAATAAATAAAATTTTTAGAAAACAGTTTGAAATAATTTAGAGAAGAAAGAATGTAAAAGGAATCCTGTTTATAAGTGATCGAAAGATAATTTTAGTATTACCTTTTTGAGGGTTAAGCACCTTCGGTCCAAGAAAAAAGAATGTCCTTACTCTCTACAACTTATCCTCCATTGTCCCCAAACTCAGTAGATGATACCATCACTTCTTCAGTTATTCAAGCTAAAAACCTAGGAATCATCCTTGATTCCTCTCTTTCCTTCACATCTCACATCCAATCAGTTGCTGCTACTGCAGCTCCTATCACCACCACCACTAGTATTAGCCTCATTTAATGAAAGCCTGTTATGTGCCAGGCATCCTGTTAAATGCTTTATATGCATGTCTTATTTAGTCTTCAAAATACTCTGTGAAATAAATACTATGAAATAAGTATCTTCATTTTATAGGTGAGGAAAACTGAACCTCAGAAAAGTCACATAAGTTGCCCAAGGTCGTGTAGCCATCTGTCCTCACAGAGCAGGTAATTGAAGAGAACAAGGCCATAGTTTCCATGCCTTTTTAAAAAAAATCTAGCCTCTAAAGTCAACACCATCACTTCTGCAGTATTCTGTTGGTCGCCTAAAGCCAGTGATTCATTGTGGGAGGTATAAATATCAGGAGATAATGGTTGTTGGGAGCCATCTTGGATGCTGGCTACCACAGATGGCAATCAACCATTGAACCAAGGAAGAGTCAGAAATACTGCTTAAAATGATAGTCAGATGACATAATTTATCTGGCAGGAATGCCTGGATAGGTGTAATTTTCACCTTTTCTTCCTCTATTTTGATTTTTTTTTTAATGCTCTGTAGTTTTCTTAAACAGTGCAGTTCATTTCACAAATGTTTGTTTGAGTTCCTGCTGTGTTTCCAGGAGGTGTGTGTGGAGGTCACTGAAGAAGTATAACATGCCCAAGGCGACACAACTAGTAAATTTACTTTAAGGCACCCTCTACCTTAGCAGCAACTACTGGTTTTTCTCTAGAGTCAGTAAGGGTAAGTAAACTAGAGTCAAGTTTTCAATACTTTTTTTCATAGACAGGGTTCTAGGCTCTGAGGTAGCAGAACTGACTGGGAGAACTCAAGCCCAATTTTATTCTTTCCTGGAAAACTTTGGACTTCATTAAGGTAATTTTTATTCCATCAATATCAGTATAAAGTCTTTATGATTTTAGTGATTTTGAGTTCCCTAACTGAAATAGAAGGAAAATTTTATTTATATTTTTCTAAGACACTGGGCAGTATTCATGTAATTGGTAAAAGGTGTGGATGTCAGAGAATTACCAGAAATATAGCTTAGGCAGAAATGTCAAGAATTGCAAGTTCTCTGTCAAAGTGGCCCCTTGGCCTTTTCTCATTTAGGTCACCTATAGTTTTCTTTGGTTCTCATTCATCTTTCCCATGCTTCTCTTCTTCAAAGTTCTGCTTCTGTTTCCAAATCTAAACGCTCTTGCCTAACCATTTTAATTACTTCCTATATCCTCTGCCAAATACTGGCTTCCTCAGTGTTCTGCTCTGACCCTTATGATTTACTCCTTGAAGTATTAGAATAATTCCCCAGAGTGTAAGTCTTGCCATGTGTGAAGTTTCCTGCTTTTGAGATGTTAGACATTCAAAGGGCAGGCATGCTCCAGTGCAGTTTGACAATCCACAGTGAGCTGTATTCAACAGGGGTATATAAGAGCTTTCCTGGCGGATCACTGGGATTAGGACAGGGTCCCTTTTCAACTTGCCTCAGAGCCAGAACCCAGAGGACACAAGACAGCTCAATCATATCTGTACCATTGTGCTTAAACTAGACGGTTATTTTGACCTACCAGCTTAGTGTCTTCTAAAATGGCAACAGTGTGTCTCTAAAGCCCTGTCTCTGATGACTCAGAAGCTCAGGGCATTGGGAGGCTGGTGTGCAGTAAGAGATGACATGCCTTATGTGGTCCACATTAGAACTTCACATTCAAAAGATAGTTATTTCTTCAAGGGGGAGTGGGGTGAGGGGGCAGTGGAAGCCTTTATCCAGCTCACTGCACACCCGAGCCAGCAGTTACCTTTAGGAGGAGCGAAATAGAGATCTGTTACACAAAGCTGTGGTTTGTTCAAGGCTCTCTGAGGTCCTCGCTCTCTTCAGGATGTGGTGTCTGGCCACAGCCCTGTCTCTGTCTCCAGTTGCACTGTGCTCAGGCCTCACCATCTATCACGAGCAGCTATAATCATGGCCATCTCACCCTTAATCAGGGTGTGAAGATCCTCTACTTGCTGCTACAAGCTGACTTGGGAGTATTTCCCTCAAGAACTGTTTAAAAAAAAAACAGCACAAATTATAATCCAAAGTGTGGAAATGTATAATAGCACAGAAGAGTGATTACCTCTGGAGAAGGAAATGGCAACCCACTCCAGTACTCTTGCCTGGAAAATCCCATGGACAGAGGAACCTGGTAGGTTACAGTCCATGGGGTCGCAAAGAGTGGGGCACGACTGAGCGACTTCACTTTCTTTCTTTCTTTTCTTTTGTAAGAAAGGTCTAATGACAAAACATAAAATGGAACTGCCAGTTAGAGTTTCACTATACTTCACCTGTGGCTTTTGTCTTTCCAGATACGCTTGAACCGTACTGGGTACATTGTCTTCTAGAAATGCACACCATCGAAACATGGTGGCAGTCATTAGAACTAGAATCTCCACAGAGGTGGCAGTTGGAAAGCAGATGGGAAATTAGCAGATTTTAAGGAGAGGGAAACTTCAGCATTGGATTAGATGAGGCAAAGATATTTTTGAGGACAGTTAAATTTTGAATTTCAACATCTTTGAGTCAATCAAGTTTGGTTCATATCATGCTTCAGAACCTACCTACCTTTTTGTTTACAAGTTCTTTGAAAAGCCAAAAGTAGACTAAAATTTCTGAAAATGGAACATTGAATGCTAGAATTCTTAAAATAATTTAGGCCATTTTATTGTCACAGGTATAAAATACATACGTACACCTATACCCTAGTGACTTGGATTATGACTTGCAGTGAGATTTAGGGAGTTAAAAAGGCATCATGTATCAGTGCCCAGAACCCTCATCACTGCTCCTTTCTTCCAAAGACCATTTCCTGGCCATTTTATTACCAATCACTTCTTTGGAATCTCTAGTAAGATTGTCTGGAGGGTAAGTCTGCTGCTCTGTGTCACTATCTTTATTCAAAGGGAAAAAAGATGTCAAAGGAAGATGAGTAAGAGTTGAGTATCTAAGGTCTTACATCCTATACCTATTAGTGTCTATATTTATTTTCTCTTATTAAGAGCCCCAGGTATTGCAGTAACAAGCTTTCCTGAGAACCACTTTTAGGAAATTTATAAAACTAACAAATGATAACCACTGAAGTGCTTTTATATAAATTCATTTAATTTTTATGCTATATTTAATTAAAATATCTCTGAGATGGGTACCATTATTACTGTCATTTCCTAGGTGAGGAGACTTAGGTCCATAGAGGATAAATAACTTGTTGATGGTACTACAACTGGTATATTGTAGGGCTATTACTGAAGTCACTGATAGTGTGACTTCAGATCCCATACTCTTCACTGCTACCAGAATCTGGACTGTTTAGGTAAAGGTGACCAAATATCCCTGGTGACCAAAACAGTATCAGGTTTCAATCTGGACATTTATTAATTGCTGCCAACTCTCCATTATACTGGTGCTTTTGCCCTTTGCAGTTGATAGGTAATCTGAGGGTGTCATATTTTGAGACTCTAAATATATTTTTCCCCGTTTTACCCAGTGGATTTTAGTATTCATTGGTGATCCTTGTCTGAATCATTTCTTATATTGGTGGTTGTGTCTTCATAATATTTTGACTGGTAGAGATATATTAGACTTGAAGTACTCATTTTAAGGTATCTCTCTAATCAAGTGTTTGTGTTTCATTAGATATTTCTCAAATTGTACTATGTGTGGTATAGCTTCTAATATTACCATGTAGGCTCTTGTTCTTCCTCCATCAAAAGCCAGTCTAAAATGTATTGTTTTAATAAACCTACAAATAAATATTGAAGCCAGGAAATATAAGTTCTCTGGAATTCCATATCGCCAGAAGTATTTGGTAGAGAAAATTGAAAAGAAGCAACCACAGTTAAATTTTAACACAGAAAAAGTCTGTAGAGAATCATTTCTTTGGTGATGCTTTGACCAGTAGAGGGCAATCTACTACCAGCCCTAGTTAAACCTCTTTTGCTGTTAAAGGCTGAAGCATAAGCTGCCTGTTTTGCACTATCTTCCAGCTAGAAATTTGAACAATTTAAAAGTTTAGGGTTTTTTTTTAAGCTTTGAGAAAATGATAAACTTCTTTATTTTCGTAGCTGGAAAACACTTTAAACGTGGTAGGATAAAAGTCATTGTATGGACAATGGATTTCTGTCCTTAAGCTGAAAACCCATTGACACTTATCTGTCTTTAATAGGCTATGTCCTTTGGAGATTTTATTTTGCTTTATACTAGTGATTACCACAAGTGTTACCTTCATAAAGTCATTCACAACTATAATTACCGTAGTGGTAAAAAGAAAGTCTGACATTTTATTATATGAAAGTTTTTCTCATATCTGTAGCTTTTCTTAACTTTTTTTAAATCATAGCAATTCATGGACCTAGTTTTGTAAATTCTGCTGCTGCTGCTGCTGCTGCTAAGTCGCTTCAGTCGTGTCCGACTCTGCGACCCCATAGACAGCAGCCAACTAGGCTCCTCTGTCCCTGGGATTCTCCAGGCAAGAATACTGGAGTGG
The DNA here is from genome assembly GCF_049115385.1 of Moschus berezovskii. NCBI lineage: Eukaryota > Metazoa > Chordata > Mammalia > Artiodactyla > Moschidae > Moschus > Moschus berezovskii. The sequence goes on along the minus strand of NC_142488.1, from coordinate 39,746,662 downwards.
GTTGCCATTTCCTTCTCCATTTGTAAACTCAAATGATACTAAAAAGGCTTGTGATGAAAACAGCATGTCGCGTCATGTTATTAACCAATGTCATTTAAAAGGTCTTTTACCTAATGAAGAAAGCAGAGGAGAAATTACCTTGACCCTCCCCTGTAGTCACTTCTTCCTGGGTACTTAACAAATTCTGTAGATCCCTTCCTCTTAAGAGATCACCTAACCAGTTGCCTCATCATGCAGCATATGCTTGTTTTTATCTGTCAACACATTGTTCATTACTAAATCTTCAATAGCCCTTCCACTCCCCACTCTTCAGTGGTTTGGAAAATAAATTTCTCTCCCTCTCTCTTTCATACCCAGACACACACACACAGCTTTTAAGCAAAATAATTTAAGGCATTGTCTTTTTTGTCAATGAAACTACTATATTTGTTGTCACCTTTTAGAAATTAATGGCATATATTCTTTTAATGTTATGTGCATACCAAACCACACCTAGACTTGGTGACTTCTGACAACAATCATTGGTTCACTCTCAATCCTGCAATTTGTTCTGGGGTCATTCATGCAGCTTCTTCGTTATCGGGAAGCTCAGCTGAGCCTCAGTGGTCCGCGATGGCCTCACTCATGTCTGGAGCCTCAGCTGAGATGGTGGTACAGGCTAAGTATGTCTCTCCATGTAATTTTTCATCCTGGGTTTATTTACCCTGTGGTGGTCTCAGGGTTCCAGGAGCACAAAACTGGAAGCTGCAAGGCCTCTTAAGGCTTTGCTCAGATGCCGTACAATGTCCACTACATTTTATGGGTCAAAGCAAGTCACAGTACCTGCTCAGACTCAAGAGATGGGCAAAGACTCTACTTCTGGATGGGAAGAGCTGCAGAGAATTTTAATCTAATGGCAACCCACTCCAGTATTCTTGCCTGGAGAATCCCATGGACAGAGGAACCTTGCGGGCTACAGTCCATGGGGTCTCAAGAGTCGGACACGACTGAGTGACTTTCACTTCACTCACTATCTTTTCTTTAATGCACTTGCAACTGCTACTGCTAAGTCACTCCAGTCGTGTCCGACTCTGTGACCCCATAGACAGAAGCCCACCAGGCTCCCCCGTCCCTGGGATTCTCCAGGCAAGAACACTGGAGTGGGTTGCCATTTCCTTCTCCAATGTGTGAAAGTGAAAAGTGAAAGTGAAGTCGCTCAGTCGTGTCCGACCCTTAGCAACCCCACGGACTGCAGCCTACCAGGCTGCTCCATCCATGGGATTTTCTAGGCAAGAGTAGGTCTCAACGTCAGGTTCCTGGGGAAGCCTCCCGCTCGAGGTAACCCCTTGGTACCTCTAGCCGTCCTGAGCGCATTTCCATTGGAGATGCATTCATGAGTGTACAGATCCTTGCGGAGTAGTAAACCCAAGCATGGGACGACTCCCCCAGATAACCGCGCACCTGTCAACCCCCTGCCCCCAACATGATAATTCCTGATGTTAGGACTCTTGAAAAACTAAATTTGTTAAAACTACGTTGGTCCCCCTGCTTTGCTGAGCTCCCTTACTCATTTTCAGATGGTCCTCCCAGATCACCCCATTAAAACTAAACAACCCGCATTCCTGTCCCCCAACCGGCTCTCATGTCTTCTGCCACCACTAAAACAACTCCTAACACGATAAATCGTTTATTGTCTCCCGACCCCACCATCCACCCCTCCCCATCCCCCACTCTAATCCAACCCCGTGAGAATATTGAGGAAAGGCTTATCCAATGTTCTAACTAGATTTTTATATTTTCTCCCTCAAAGTACAGTACAGTGGCGCTTCCATAAGGATTAATACAGTATGCGTACCTCAGAGTCCATTGTTTCTTGGATAACATCCAAAAAGAAAATTTTACTTTGCAAAGACATACCCACTGTGCCTCGCTTCAGTCTTGGAGCTGTCATTTTCTTTTGCTCATTTCTTCTATGAAGAGGTATATTGAAAGTATTAGGAATCCATACTCTTTCCTTTGTACTTTTTATCCTCTGTAAATAACCCCTTTCTATTTTTAGAACTAATCTAGCTTTTCAGTAAAACTAGAGGAAAAGTCTGTTACTGCTAACCTGATGGTAAAAAGTGGATCCTAAGAGTGGAGGGCAATTACTAATAGCTCCCAGAAAGAATGAAGCTGCTGGGCCAAAGCAGAAACAACATTCATTTGTGGGTGTGTCTGGTGGTAAAAGTCCAATGCTGTAAGGAACAATACTGCATAGGAACCTGGAATGTTAGCTCCGTGAATCAAGGTAAATTAGACATGGTCAAGCAGGAGATGGCAAGAGTGAGCATCAACATCTTAGGAATTAGTAAACTAAAGTGGACATTATATCTCCAATGCCTGCCTGCCTGCTAAGTCACTTCAGCCGTGTCCGACTCTTTGCGACCCTATGGACTATAGCCCATCAGGCTCCTCTGTCCATGGGATTCTCCAGACAAGAATGCTGGAGTGGGTTGCCATACCCTCCTCCAGGGGATTTTCCCAACCCAGGGATTGAACCCCTGTCTCCTGCATTGCTGGCAGATTCTTTACCATCTGAACCATTGGGGAAGCCCCAGCTATCTCCAATACTAGAGCCTAAAAGGATATAGAAAGATGATTAGTCTATCTTGCTGCTCTAGTAGCGTTCCCTCCATCATGCTAGGTTGTACTTATTACTGGAGGTTTAGTTCTTTGCAGGATCACAAATGCCAGCTGACAGAGCATGAGACCCTCATTTACTTATTTAGCTGACTCTTCTCACCACTTGCCGCATATATTTGGAACTCTATAATCAGTCTGCACAAGAGCTGACCCTGTGTGTTCCAGTGTTTTTCAAGTCTCACTGGCCACAAAGGGGAACTGAATATGAACATGCATGCAAACCTCATCAGTTCCCTTTGCAACCAGCTGAAAGTTGTTTTTAATATAGCGGAAACAGTGTTTTTCTTTTGAGTACAAACCAAATTTCCACCCAAATAGTGAAACATTTCTGCTTCCGACAGATCAGGGGACACATAAGAGGACACGACATTGTGAGAAAGGCAATTCAAAGAGAAAGTCAGAAAATAGATAAAACTCAACTGGGGAAGAGAAAGAGGTGCTACTGAGTATAGGAGAGGAAAGAATTAGAGTTGAGGGTATTGGGGTGCTAGAAGGTCCTGGTAGGGTATAGAACATGAGAAGAGGTAGGAAACATAGAAAGGAAACGTGTATAACAGGAAAGGGCCTGTAACAGCATTGCCAGCCGTGTTAAAGGAAGGCATCTAGATCTTTTAGTTCAGAAGTTTGCCACTGGATAACATTTGAAAATAATCACACATCAGAGTGATTACCATTCCCACCTGAGTTTATACCATTGAGCCAGTTGTACAGTGAAGGTGCCTTGTCTCCCAGTTCAGGATGCAAGGTGATAACCTTTCAACCACTCTGATTACTCATAACAAAGCCAAGTGACAGTAACAAAGCAAAGACATGAGTGAAGGAAAGTTACATGGCTCAAAATCAGTTCAGTTCAGTCGCTCAGTCATGTACGAATCTCCGCAACCCCATGAACCACAGCACGCCAGGCCTTCCTGTCCATCACCAACTCCCGGAGTTCACTCAAACTCATGTCCACAGAGTCGGTGATGCCATCCAGCCATCTCATTTTCGGTCGTCCCCTTCTCCTCCCGCCCCCAACCTTTCCCAGCATCAGAGTCTTTTCCAGTGAGTCAACTCGTCGCATGAGGTGGCCAAAGTATTGCAGTTTCAGCTTTAGCATCAGTCCATCCAATGAACACCCAGGATTGATCTCCTTTAGAATGGCCTGGTTGGATCTCCTTGCAGTACAAGGGACTCTCAAGAGTTAGCCTGGAGTTAAAACTCCCCTCCGGGTCCTCGCCACCATTCTATGCAAAACAAAGAACTCTCTCACCCCAAGAAAAAAATGGACCTTAAGGTTGATTATACCCAGCTCCCAGGCAGTCCCAGCCTCTGGCCAATCTCCAGAATTCCTTGCCCCAGCCATTTAAGAGATAACTAACATTGGAAGGACTGATGCTAAAGCTGAAGCTCCAATACTTTGGCCACCTCATGCGAAGAGTTGACTCACTGGAAAAGACTCATGCTGGGAGGAATTGGGCGCAGGAGGAGACGGGGACGACAGAGAATGAGATGGCTGGATGGCATCACTGACTCGATGCACATGAGTTTGAGTGAACTCCGGGAGTTGGTGATGGACAGGGAGGCCTGGCGTGCTGTGATTCATGGGGTCGCAAAGAGCCGGACATGACTGACCGACTGGACTGAACTGAACTGAATTGAACTGAACCTGAACAACCGTGGAGAAGAACAGGCCCCCTTAAGACAGTAGATTTCCACATATATGCCTATATATACTTAGTCTTTTCTTGGGTTAGTGCCACAGCTCACTAATCTGACTGCTGCCCCTTCTCACCTCATTAAAGGTGATCTGTTCCTGTAAAGTGCCAGTCTCGTTCTTTTTCCAAACCTCACCTTCTCTAATTTCCTTACCCTACAATGAGCACCTAACATAACAAATATCACAAAACTCCCATAATCCAGCGATTTATTTTAGATAGAGTTTAAGCAGTCTCTCTAGCAGTGAATATTAACGAATGAATGACCAAATCTGCTGCAAAAGAAAGTTCTGGAAAACTGTTTAGGGACCACTGACCATATAGCAAGCAGCCTCCTTCCTCTGCACTGCCCCGCCTCAGCCGCACAATCTGAAGAGCCCGAGGGCATGACTATACAGGCACAGCCTGATGGACCAACAAGGATCACCTGTGGCCCCTGGTGGCCACTCATTATGAAGGAAAACCCAAAACTTCTGTCAAAGAGATCTTAGGAACATCAGATCCAAACCTTATTAAATGCTCAAAATGCTGCCTTCCCAGCCTGCTGAGGATCCATGCTATAATGAAATAGTTCTACTAGCAGATAACTCACTGGCTTCCTATTCTACAGTCAGCTGAAACATGTTGCTTTTGCATCTCCTGTCCTTCACTGGTCCTCCTTCTGCTTGCTCTCTGAGGCCACACACATGAGCGCGCCCGCACACACGCAGTTTTGTTCTGTCTTTCCTTTAGTCTTCTGCTTTAAGGCTGAATAATCCCATTCTTTCAAATCGCCCCTTTTCTGGCATCCTCTGCTCTGCTACTTGCTCAAGTTTCAGAATATGGTTCTGACCAGCACAAACTAGAATGGGTCTGCACGGCTCTTGTCCTGGACTTTGCTGTTATTGGTGAAAGCTCAGTTGCCCTTTCTGAGTGCTTTCCCCACCTCAGTTGGTCCAAGTCAGCTTCCACTATGTATCTTCCTAGTTCTGATGTTTATCTTAAGCTTCTGACCATTCCATTTTGTGTATTTCCCCTGTCTTTCTTTTGGCATTTGAGTATTTCAGTAACATACATTGAATGATTCTTAATGGCCAGGAACATGTATTCATTCATTTAGCCTTCATAACACTATGAGTTAGGTATTCCTATCATTGTTTTCTCAGTAGAGGAAAGAGAGCTTGTACAAGGTTACATAGTAAGTGATGAAGCAAGAAATTGAACTTGGTCAGTCTGGTTGCAGCAGCTGCCCTGTGAACCTGTTATGCTGCCTCCTAGTTCATTATCTAATAGTTAATGTCACTAGGCTAAGAAGACCAATTGGATCCAGCCCCACCATAATCCTTGCTGTGGCCTTACCAGTGGGGTGATAATATTCCTGGTCCATTGATTAAGAGTCTTCTCCTGGACTCTGTCTGGATGGGCAATACCAATGTCTTCAAAGTCTCCACCTCACTTTTTCTTCCAAGTTTCTCTCACCTGCTAGTGAATGGCCAGTTCTTTCTTTAAATATGTTGGTACATTTAACAGATCTACTCCTGGTCTAGACTTTCTATCCCTCTAAAATAATTTGCATGTCTATACTAACATGCTTGAATTTTGTAGATTAACACTCAGGAAATTTTTCTTCTCAAAGGACACCTCATTTGCACTCCTGTGTACTATATCTGAATGAAATGCTAAGCTGTCTGATTATAACAACATTTCATCTACAAATTCTTGAAGGGTGTCTGTATCCCAGAAGGCCAGGGTTCCTCTAGATTTAATAATTAGGAAATGTCTTCCTTTCCTTGTGGTGACTGGTAGAAGAAACCATAAGCAAAGTAAAAGACAAGTCTCAGACTGGTAGATGTTATTTGCAATCCATATAAAGAACCAAAGATTAGTATACAGAATATCTAAAGAATTATGTCAGTGATTTGAAAGAAAAAAAGAATACAGGCAACTCATTATAGGGAAAAGGGAAAGAAGTGTAGATATGAATAGATCATTCACAAAAGAAGAAACATGAATGGGCAAAGAGATGCTGCTGCTCCTTTTCACTTGTAATCAAGGAAATGCAAATTAAAACCCTGGGGAGATGCCATTTCACACCTCTCAGACTGGCAAGTTAGTAAATCTGATCAAACCAAGTATTGGTGAGGATGTGGGTAGAGAAACTCTCATCTTGCTAGTGGTAGAATAGGTGTATAAAATGATAAAAGTCACTTTGGAGAGCAGTTCATCACAAGTGAAATAAAATGATAATGTGTATACCCTTTACAACCAAGCATTTCTGCTTCTAGGTGTCAGCCATAGAAAACTTCCACACATGCGTGCAGGAGGCTTCACTTGAACGTGGTTTCTAATAACGAAACTGTGGAAAGCACCTAAAGGCCCATTGTTAGGAGAAACGGAGAATAAAACTGTTGTTTGTTCTCACAATAAACACTATGCATCTGTGAAGATGAATGAGGGGGACCTTCATATATCCACATAAACACAATTTGAGTGAAAAAAGTTACAAAAGGGTGTATTAGTAAGATACTGTTTGTGTAAATTTTTAAAACAAAAGCTAATGTACATTGTTATTCGTACCACTTACGTATAATAGGGTAAACATGTACACCAGAGAGATATACACTAACTTTAGGCAAGCAGCTACCTCAAGATGAGCTCTAGTATATCTTCTTAGATTATGTATAGGTACAGGAAAACAGTTAAGTGAACAGAGCCCAAACATTTGACATCTGCACAATTTCGCTGATGGGTGCTTAACTGCCTGTTACATTGTATTTTTGTTTTGTTGTGTTTGAATTATTTTATATCTAAAAGAAGAGTATATATGGAATTACCAAACCAGAGTATAACCAACAGTTCACTGTTGCCCCTGGAATAGGTTGTATGGCTTACTAAAGCAAAAAAAGAGATTCTGTGCATCATCAATACCTGTATCCAAACCATAATTAGAAACCTTTTCCAAAGCTCATCTTAGGATGGTTCTTTGTGCATTTCCTGGGCTAGAAGCAAAATTAATAAGAGTGAGATGCTTTAATTTGATTTCTTTTTTTCTCCTTCTATTCAACCTGCTTTTGTACTGTTTTATCATCCATATTTCAGGCAGAGCTTTAACAGAGTGTATGAATGTGTGATAGCTAGAAAACTAGTTTTTTAAGATGTTGGTTTTTTTATATCACATACTTTTGTTGAGTAACAGCAGAATTTTTGCCCTAACTACATGGTAATGCCCACGTATGATGTGTTTTTTTAATAACAGAAGACATCTCAGTAATTACTATTTTGCCCAAGCAAAATAAAATGCAAAATGAAAAGCAGTGTTTTAGCAGAGACAGTGCCTATGGAATAAAAGTCTACCAACTTGCATCGCCTCATATGAAAAATACAGTTGATACTTCCATCACAATGCAATTAGGGTTAAATGATATTAATGCATGTCAAGCACCCAGCACAGTAAAAGGCACATCAACAAATATATTTTATTCAATACCTTGTTTCCTACTCCCTTGCATGTGAACTTGAAGGGGCAAAATAGAAGTTTAGGACAAACCTAGCACTTCCTTTTTAGCATAGGATATATTGTGAAACCACCATGAAACCAGCCCTCCACATCTTAAACTTGAAAATCACGACTGAACTGAGGCACTTACAGGAATTGTGTTGTCAACTGGGTCAAGTAGCTATGAAAAAGGACACTGTATCATCCATTGTGAGAGTTTCTATCTCAACCAAGTTGACATAATTCAGATTATATGGTGAGATTCAATCACTCTGTTCTGATCAAAAATACAAGTTTCTTTAGAAGTTTATGGTGTCCTTTGGTGCCTGACATAAAAGACTCTCCAGTAAATGTCATACCTGTTGTGAATATTTTCCCACTTTGTGCTTTAGCTTTTATTTTTGTTTACGGTTTTTGACCCCCCCACCAAATAGTCTACTTTTTAAGTCAAAGCTATGCATCTTTCCCTTTGGTTATTTCTGTTTTATTGATAGGGAGTCCTCTCCCTTCCACAGATGAGTTAGTGTTTTAATGCATTCATTATTTACATTTAACTCTGATCCACTTAGAATTTTTGGGGGGTGTGATACGAGTTGTTGTTCAGTTGCTCAGTCATGTCTGACTCTTTGCGACCCCATGGACTGCAGCATGCCAGGCTTCCCTGTCCATCACCATCTACCCTGTCCGTCACCATCCATGAGTTTGCTCAAAATCATGTCCATTGTCAATGCCATCCAACCATCTCTAAATTGGCTTTTTATTTTCTTTTAAATAAGCACAACACTATTTTCAATAAGTGCATCACTATTTATGATTTCTTCCTTCCCCAATGCTTTTTGAGATGTCGTCTTTATTTGCAGGGATTCTCTGAAGGAGGCAAGTGTATCAGTCACCCAGAAAAGTTTTAAACCCACTTTGCAAGATTCTTGCACGTCGAGAATCTTGGGTTGCCCTCTGATTTGTTCCTGCTTCTACCCTTTTGAGAGATTAACTTGGCATGTAATCTTCTCATGTATCATTGAGGGTCTGCATAGAGATGTGAGCTCTGCCCCACTGATAAGTTTATCCTTGCATGTGCTCCATGCAGTGCCATCATTAATAAAGGATAAGAATAAATTTTAATATCTGGTAAAAGAAGTTTCCATTCATATTTCCAAAAACTAGAAAATAATTAGCCTGTTAATATGTTTCTGCAGAATCCAGGCTGCCTGTTGAGAAAACTCTATTTCATGCTGTTTTTCTCTTGTGGATAACTTTCAGTAATGCTTTGCTTCACAGAGCTGTAATTATATTAGTTCTACTTTAATATCAGCAGGACTGAAGAATCTATTTTAAAAAGAAGTTGAAAATAAAACCTTCTGTACTAGAACATCATTTTCTTCTTCTATTGACCTGATCTTAGAAATTCAACTGCCATCAAATCCAGCTCTGCACAGAATAACTTTTCCAAAATTAACAGCAATACTCAGCATTTAGGTCTTACTCTTGCAACCAGGCAGTTAATTTTGCCTTTGTTTGGTTTTGCATATGTGAGATACCATTCAGAGACTTGTTCTGAAGATCTGTTGCAAGGTGAGGATAAGTATATACTTCTGCATTTCCCTTTCCTGTATGCTTCTAGAACTAAACGTTAGCTTGGGGGAGCTAGGGACAGTATTTCAATAAGAAATAGAAGATTATATATAATAAATATCTTCGAATTTGGTAAGTTTAGCAAGTTTTTCTAAAAATGTAGAAATATTCTACAGGATTCAGGTTACTGTAAGGTTTAGGTTACTATAAGGATTCAGGTTACTATAACATCTGTTGTCATGAGCTTATAGATAGGTTGACTTTTATCAAGATTTATTTTGACACAAATATTATAGCAAGAATTGACTTGGTGTACTTTTTTATTCTTTGAGAATGCCATTGTGCCGGGCTTTATAGGAGTTGTCACATTTAATATAAACAATGAAAGATTCTAGAATTATGAATACGTATATGTTACTTTTAATGTTCCTTAACTAGTAATAATAATAGATAATGTAATTTAACCATTCAAACTGTATGTTTACAATAGAGATATATAGGGATATAAAATGTTTACTAACAATGTAAAAAAAATTTTATTTTGAGAACATGAGAGAAAATCAGTATTGTCATCCTTACTCAATTTCAGTTTGGTATTTGTTGATGTTGTCAAAGCAAAGTAATAAAAAATTTATAAGGTCCTACTGCATTGCGCTGGGAACTATATTCAGTATCCTATGATAAACCATAATGGAAAAGAATATGAAAAAGAATGTACAACTATACTTCAGTAAAATAAAATTTTTTAAAAAGAATATAAGGGCCCTTTCTCTTAGTTTACTCTCTAGTTATTTTTTAGTGTACATGAAAATTTCAGAATTTGCTCCTTTTAATTGTATTCTACAGGTTTTCTGTATTGTTATGAAATATTTTAAACACTGAGCTATATACCAAAAATACCATAACACTCATGTACCACCACACAGGCTTAACAAACATTATTAATAATTTGCCATGTTTGCTTCGAATCTCTCCAGATGTAACCATTAACTTCAAATTGGTGTATATGTTTGTGTTATCACATATGTTTTATGTTTTTATTGTATATGTATAGATCTGTAAAGAATATGAACATGGTTTTGTATTTTACATAAATTATTTCATATGGTAGATACCCTTCGCAGTTTTTGTTTGTTTTTTATTCAGTGTTATTTTTGAGAATTCTCCATGTTGATGCATGCAGATGTAGTTTATTTCTCCATTCCTTTGCTGATGCATACTCATACTTAGGTTGTTTCCATTTGTTTAGTATTATGAACAGTAGGTCAGTCAGCATCTTTACATGTGTTTTATGTATATGTTTGAGTGTTTCTATAAGATGTATACCTAGCAGTGAACTTGCTGGTTCATAGGGTATACGCATCTTTAATTATACTTTACCAAACTGTGCGGTCGAAGATGGCTAAATTGCTAATAAATCTGTTTTAAGTAAGTTACAGTCTTAAGTCCTGTTGCTAGGTTATTGAATTTTAGCTCATCTATTTTTTGATTTTTACTGTACAGCATTTAAATTCTTTCCATTTTATCTAAGGAGTGATAGATAATGGGTTGATTTCATTTTTGTTAGAATTTTATTAATTATCATTTTATCTATTGATAGGCTTAGACATAAATGAATACAGTGGCAAATTATTACAAGCTTTTCAAATGACAGTGAACATATATTTTCTGACATTTTAAGTCAGTCCTCAAATCAGTTAACTGTTAAACACACTTTAAATTAGTATTAGGTACTTGATTTTGAATAATTACTTTAGTGACTTGAGAAACTATGATGTTTTCTTTCATTATTCTATAGTCAAAACCATAAATTTCAGTTAATTTTATAATCTATGTTAACAGCATTAGCCTAACAATATATTTTTAAAAGATTTTATATACAGATGTACTCCAGTGATGACTGTAAGCTTACTCTTGAAATATATTACAATTAAGCAAATGAAATATCACAGATAAGCAAAGAACTTCAGGAAGACCTGAGCTTTGTTTCATGACTTTTTGTTCTTCAGGGAATTGAGCTTTGTTTCATGATTTTTTGTTCTTCAGGGAATTAGGCTGCATTTTATCACTTTTTCATATGTTCAACATAAGGGCTTTAAGAAGTAGTCTGAATTTTAGCCATGGCAGATGTATCATGTAGGGAGTATCCTGGTTTAAATTCTGAAGTACTTTCACTCCTGCTCGCTTCCCCTTGAAATCGTCTAGAAAGAAGCTGGCACATTATCTTGCGAATATTACTGGACATCAGGAAATACATGACTGGATCTAAACAGCTGTTAAAAGATGAGAAAACCAGCATAATCTCATTGGTTTTGTGAACGATTTCCTTCCAATAGCAAGACGACACATTTAGCTGTGAAGAAATATAGACAAATCGGAAGGCGTGGTATGGAACAAAACATACAGTAAAAATGATAAGTACAATGAAGGAATTCCGGGCAGTAGTGGCATATTTACCAGAATTCGGAAACTTTGACCTCTTTTTAGAAATCCTCAATAGATTCTTGCCAATCTTAATATATGAAAGGATGATTAGTAGGAAAATTAGCCAGAACATTACCACAAGAATGTAGTTAAAAATTGCTTCTCCTTTTGCATTTAGCTTATCTCTGTAATGGAAGCACATTGTGGTATTATGACCTCCTTTCTTAAGGTTTAAAATAATCATAGTTAAAAATCCAGCAAGAGCAACTGTCCATACTATACAGCAAACATAAATACTCTGCTTGGTTGTTATTGCCTTCCGTTGGTGGATAGATCGATTAATTTTGATGTAACGATCCAAACTGATGAATCCAAGCAAAATAATGCTAATATACATGTTCATATAAAATAGTGTTCCCACAACCTTGCAAAGAATCACACCTAGTGTCCACTTGTTTTGATTAATGTGATACATTATTCGGAAAGGAAGGCAGAAGATAAGTAAGAGGTCTGCAATGGCTACATTGAGTAGGTAAATCTGAATGGAATTTCTTTTACGGTGGATACCCAGAAATACATAGAGGGCAATTATGTTTCCAACCAGCCCCATGATGAAAATAACAGAGTAGAATGTTATTAACACACTAGAGAGTAATTTTTCATCCATGGAGCAGGCAGTAAAATTTGATGCTCCTGAGAAGTTGTGTGGCAATTGGACGCTATGATTAAGGTGCGCTCCTTTGGAAGAGCAAGACCAGCTGCTGACTGAAGTTGTCATCATCGTCACCATCTGACTTCTCATTCTCTTCTGTAGGGATCAAAAAGTGAAGGTGCTAAAAGGACATGTTCCTTGAGTGTAGCTTTTATGTCCTCAGATGTTTCCTACAACAGAATGCCAAACATTGAGTGAGTCGTTTGTTATGTTTGTAACAATTTCTTTAGCTCAAAGTGCAAATAGTAAATGATTGATTTTTCAGACATTGTGAGAAACTTCTCTTTTATCCTACTTTGGACCATGTGGATATCTGCACAACCTATGCAGGAGCATTATGGTATCACAAGACAAGCAGCACATAGTGTAGAAGCTGTTGGAGCATCCTGCACTAACCTTTTCTATCCTATGGTCAGTTCAAGGTCTGCTATTGTATTAAAATCAACTGAACTATGGACTTGTCTTTTCTCGGGGAAGCTGGGATGGGAAGAGAAATGGAGATAGAGACGACAACTCATATTTTTCAAAGATGAGTTGTCAGTTTCCCTAAAGTGAAGACATGAGTAAGACATGAGTGAACTGAACCCACTACTGACCCCTGTCCAGTTTCCTGCCTTGACTCTTTCCCTCATAGATGGCATTCATTCATTCATTTTGGCACCTATTGCCATGTAGTATGTGACAGACTGTGGCAGTCTCTCATTCCACAGTGGGAATAGAGGTGTGTTAGTTGCTAGTCGTGTCTGACTCTTTGCACAAATAGTAGATGATTGATTTTTCAGACATTATGAAAAATGTCCGACTGTGACCCATGGACTGTAGCCCACCAGGCTCCTCTGTCCAAGGAATTCTCCAGACAAGAATCCTGGAGTAGGTTGCCATCCCCTTCTCCAGGGAATAGAGGAAAGGGTCGTAACTTTCTTTTTCAATCTAACACCTCATTTGAAGGTATTAAAATCACTTGCCTACAGGGGTATGCAATTAATGGAATAGACCAATAGAGCACAGCACTTGCCTGGTTAGGTAGACTCGCAACATTTGCACAGGAGAGCAAAGTAACCAAACAAAACCAAGACAGGTGATGATGGCCGCCAGAGAGTCAGATTGGAGAGTCTGCTGACCTAGAAGCATAGAGTGGTAATGTAAATAGGAAAGAGGACGTGCAATCCAAGATTTTGAAAGCAAGTACCTTCAGTTGAACGGAACTGAACCTGCAGTTGACATAGTCGGTGAGCTAGGCAGTTTGGGACTGTTGATAGTGTGTGAATTCCACTTGTCTGTGGTAGCAGACAATGTTAGCAATGCTATTTGTTACCTGCCCTTTGTTGGGCATCGGCAGCTCTGAAGAGCTCAGTCTGAGAGGTCATCATAAAAAGAAGATGGGAGGATAGGATTCTAGGGGGTCTCAATGCATCTGTTTCTTAGAATGACTTCCATACTTCATTACAGAAGCTTCTTAGCAGGTGTAACAGACAATTCAGGGTCTCATATCAAAATGAGACCTACCTAACTCTGTGACCTTCAGTCAATAAAATAACCTTTTCTAAGCCTTAGTTTTTTTGTTTGTAGAAATGAAAGAAATGCATTGTACAAACAATAAAACTGTTATTTTGTTTACCCTGGCACATACAAGTGTTCAGTGACAGATTTAAAACAACACCTTTTGATTAATTTCGTTTTGGTGAATATCTCATGCTAAGTTGCTTCAGTCATGTCTGATTCTTTACATCCCTATGGACTGTAGTCTGCCAGTCTCCTCTATCCATAGGTTTCTCCAAGCAAGAAGACTGGAGTGGGTAGCCATTACCTTCTCCAGGGGATCTTCCGAACCCGGGGATCGAACCTGCATCTCTTATGTCTCCTTCATTGGCAGGCAGGTTGTTTACCACTGTTGTTCAGTTGCCCAGTCGTGTCTGACTCTTTGTGACCCCATGGACTGCAACATGGACCAGGCCCCTCTGTCCCTCACCGGATCCCAGAGTTTCCCCAAGTTCATGTCCATTGTATTGGTGATGCCATCCAGCCATCTCATCCTCTGACACCCTCTTCTCCTTCTACCATCAATCTTTCCCAGTATCAGGGACTTTTCCAATGAGTTAGCTGTTCGCATCAGATGACAAAAATACTGGAGTTTCAGCTTCAGCATCAATCCTTCCATTGAGTAATCAGAGTTGATCTCCCTTAAGATTGACTGGTTTGATCTCTTTGCTATCCAAGGGACTCCAGCACCATAGTTCGAAGGCATTAATTCTTTTGCGCTCTGCCTTCTTTATGGTCCAGCTCCCACAACGGTATGTTACCAGTGGGAAGACCATAGTCTTGACTTTATGGACCTTTGTCATCAGAGTTATGTCTCTGCTTTTCAACACACTGTCTAGGTTTGTCATAGCTTTCCTGCCAAGAAGCAAATGTCTTCTGATTTCATGGCTGCAGTCACTGTCCGCAGTGATTTTAGAGCCCAAGAAGAGGAAATCTGTCACTGCTTCCACCTTTTCACCCTCTATTTGTCATGAAGTAATGCGGCTGGATGCCATGATCTTAGTTTTCTTTAATATTTAGTTTTAAGCCAGCTCTTTCACTCTCCTTCTTCACCCTTGTCCAGAGACTCTTTAGTTCCTCTTTGCTTTCTGCCATTAGAGTGGTATCATCCGCATATCTGAGGTTGTTGATGTTTCTTTACCCCTAGCACCTCCTAAATACTGCTTGTAAAATGAAGGTGAATATGACAGAGACCCTGCTCTCGGAAAATATCTTTGCAGGAGTGTGCATTCAAACTTTGAATGCTGTCAAGTAGATTTGAATTACCATAATTCATTTCCTGATGAGACATTATACACAGAGAAAAACATTTGAAAGAACTTAGCCCTTCTTAAAACTCTACCCATAATTTCATCCAGAAGAAACCATTTTAGTAGAGCATGAAATTCCAGTTTAAATTTTTGTAAAGAGGGAAACTGAATCCTCGGAAGGGGAACTGACTGGTGAAGAGGAAGTTATGTAATCCCCAGTGACAGCCTGTCCCGAGAGTGCAGGGCTCATAACAACAGAGTGAGGGAGGCAAGAGGGCCGAGTCCAGTCTTGTGTGTGTCTCAGCTGCAGGGAGCCAGATTTCACAAAGCTGTTAGAAACTTACAGGCGTGTTTCTGCTCATCTGAAATCCTAAAAAGGAAAAGGCAATCTAGGAAGAATGGCAGGCTGCCAAAAATGGAGCTGAGCATGCAATGTAGATTACCAGGAAGAGGAGAAGGGCCCCTGGAGAGGAACCTGTTATGTGGTCACATAGGGAAATGACTGAGGCTCAGGTAGAAACAGCTCATGGCCATTGATGAAAGTGAGCTGAGGCATGACAGGTGACATGATTTTGAGAGTTCAGATAGCTGAAATAACTTTGAAAACTGTAGAGGGTTTTTTTTTCTTTTCTTTTTTCTTTTCTTTTCTCCATTGCTATATTTTAAACTCCATTAGAGGGCGACAGAGGATGAGATGGTTGGATGGCATCACCGATTCAATGGCCGTGAACTTGGGCAGACTCCAGGAGATGGTGAGGGACAGGGAAGCCTGGCGTGCTGCAGTCCATGGAGTTGCAAAGAGTTGGACACGATCGAGCAACTGAACAACAGAGTTAGGAAACAAGTCTGCTTAATTTGCCTCTGTATACCAAGTGCTTAGCACAATAAATGCTGTTGAATGAAAGAGGGGATTTACTCCAAAAGTTTGTGAAGTCCTACATGTGGATATTAAAATCAACTGTTCAAGTACAGTTCACAGAAACACAGTTGCAGCTGACTGCAGTTGCCATATCCATTGTGTGATGTGGCTGCAACAAAAACTAACCTGTCCTTGGTTGACTTCATGCCTATGGAGTGTCTTAAATAAAGACTGTCCTACTAACCCAGTTCTGTCCTCAGCTGGGAAGGTTTGACCCTGAGTACAGGGTTTCATCCTCAGCAGCACACACTAAGAAAAGGCCACAGAGCCGATGAGGGGTGCGGTGGGGAAGAGCAAGGAGCAATGGAAGGAAACAGGCACCTGGAGATGGGAATGCGTTCACGGCTGTGGAGGAAAGGATTTCACCTTGTGTTGTATGTCTCCCAAAAGCAGAACAAGGGCCAGTGAGTAAAAATGCCAAAACAGATGTTGTCTCCTTTTAAGGAAATACTTTTTTAGAATGAAACCATCTATCTTGGGAAGTAGTAAGGGTCTTAGCACCAGAGATTTTTTGAGACTACCATGATTGGGTACTTTGTAGAAGAGACTCTCAGTAACTTTCAGTCCTGGCTACATATTAGAATCCTCTTGATGGCTTTTTAAAGATACCAGTGCCTGGCCCCCTCCCTAGATCTTCTGATCTAATTGGTCTGGAATGGGCTCCAAGCAATGGTTTCCTTTAAAAGCTCCTCAGAGCATTCTAATATCCAGTCAGAATTGAACCCTCGAGCTAGATGACTGAACCAGTAAATAATATTTATTTAGCATTTGCTGTGTACCAGGCAGTGTGTTAATAAGCGTATATATATTATTTCATTTACATAATCCTTATAATAGCTTTGTGAGGGAGGTATTAATGAAAAATAAAGATGTTCATGATTGCTACCCATGACCACAGATCCATCTGACTTTCAGAACCAGTGATCCGTTTCACCAAACCTTGCTCCTCCTAATCCCATATGATCAGCATTTTCTTTATTAATGATGAGTTCTGTCAGCAATACTTTGATATGATTCCTTTAACATTATCCACACTAGCAATTTTAAGGAAAGATTATGTCACCTAAATTTACCTCTTTGGAAAAGGTACTAATCTTTTTGTTTACTATGTTCATGAAAATAAGTCAGTCAGTCCAGAGTTTGCTGAAATTCTCAGAATGCTGAGCAGATTTTCCCCAAAACTATATCTTTCAAATTTATTTCTATGCCTGATAGCCATGATCAAGATGTTTCTAGAAAGCCATTTAGCACAAAGCATGAAACCATTTGCCTCAGCTCCAATCTGCAGATAAAATAAATAATAGTTGGGTAAGATCACCATAAACCTTCCTTGTTTTGCTGCACTTTCAAGCTCAAAGAGAACAATGTATTTTTTTAATAGTAATAACATCCATCATTTAGAAGCCTATATTGAATGGCTAGTGTTGTCATTTATTAATGAATTAACAGATTAGATTCCATTTTGAGATTTCTGTCTCCTTTACAATGTGCCAGTCACTTTCTGTTCCCAAGGCCATTTACTGATGTTTTCAAAACTACTTACTTGATGTGTTAAGAATGGCCAGTGAAGATAAGAAACAAATCACTACATTCACAGAGGACCAATTTCCCAGTGGATATGAGTAGTGACTTGTGTGAAGTGGTCACTGTGGTTTTTTGATAGTAGATGGTTGATGGTTTTTAATGGTATTACTTGACAAATCCTGACGTTTGCAACCCTGTTATTCGTGCTGCATTGTACCCACTAGCACCACCTTTCTGTGCCAGTAATTTTTCAACTGGCTGCTATAGGAACTTCTGTACTGGAGGGCAGGACCCAAGACTCCACTGTAGCCTCCAATGAGCAAAAGCTTTTTAAATGCAGTTTGGGGGGGACTTCTCTGGTAGCACAGAGGATAAGAATCCACCTGCCATTGCAGGGGACATAGGTTCAATCCCTAGTCCAAGAGGATTCCACATTCCACAGAGCAACTAAACTCATGTCCCACAACTACTGAGCCCATGCTCTAGCACCCCCGAGCCGCAACTCCTGAGCCCGTATGCCACAACTACTGAAGCCTGCCCACTCTAGGGCCCGCAAGCCGCAACTACTGCGTGCTGCAACTATTGCAGCCCATGTGCCTAGAGCCTGTGCTCTGCAACTACAGAAGCCACTGCAATGAGAAACCCGCACACCACAGTTAGAGAAAGCCCACACAAAACAACAAGAACCCAGCACAACCAAAAATAAATGTTAAAACATAGTTGAAGCCTTTCAGAATTTATAGGTAACAAAATATCAGTGAAAATTATTTCCCATATAATAAATTCATGTATAAAAATGCAGTTTGGTTATGTTTGTGAAAACATCACATAGAAAATACATACCTATTTGGCAGTGCTATCCGCCTTTCACATTTGTAGTTTGACGTGACATCCACTGAATCATTCAGGCCATGCTTTAAAAATTGCACTAATTGCTGCATACAAAATGAAAATTAAAAAGCATGTCATTTTGGAAAGAATACTATTAGTAGTACACAAGGTTTTGTTATCAATTTAACTGTGGTTAAAACATTTTTTAAAATTTAAGTGCATTAACTAAAGTCTGTTTTGCTTTTTCTTTTCTCTAATATTCACCATAGTAACTTCTGAAACATAAAACTTAAATTTTAATTGATCTGGTAATGACCATAAAATAGAAGCCATATAATAAAGAAAATACTATCATTAAAAGTAGGGAGTCAGCATAACTTAAAAGGTACTTATAATACACTGGAAATAAAGTGTGTTGCATATGAAAATAACTTTTAATTGATTCAAGTAGATCTGCAAGTCTTTGTCCAGGATACAAAACATAGTACAGACAATGTGACTATATTGATAGTATGATCTTAAACATTGCATATCCTAAAGAAGATACGGCCTCATTTTAAGTCAAGTCAAGGCAGTGGTATCATTCAAGCAGTTTACTCAGAGTTCTGGAAGCAAAGCATTGCTAGTCACCCATGAAGCAGGTTTCATTTTTATTATTCAGATCATCAAAATGTCACTTCAAAAAGGATCATTTATGAAGTTGAAATCAAGGCATACTCACAGTTCAGGCTCTCCTGAAGTAAAAGGAGCTGATCCCCAAGCTTCCCTACACATAGACTTGTCTTGGTGTGTCAGCTGGGTTCCTCCATCCGGTTGTGGTGCAATTGGTTGGGTTTGTCTTTTTTAATATATTTGAATGTGGTAATAGGTGTATTTTTCTCCTTTCTTTTTTCAATATGACAACCCTTAGACTCCCTGTGAAAATATTAAAAACTTCACCACTATGCAAAACTTTTCTTTAAGCTCAGTCAACACTTAACTTTAGGAAATTGCTTGTATCTTTTACATGAATACCTTCCACCTTGACAATTATGAAAAGTTTTTTCTCCTCCCCCCCAAATAAAGAAGTCTATAAATTCTAAGCTAAAATATTCACTTTCTGTTTTTCCTAAGTAATGATATGTAATATGCTGTCTGGACTTTTAAAGCATAAGCATTTAATTTCTCTTTCTGGATTCATTTTAGAAACTGGCAATCAACATAAAATAGCATTCCTGTATTGCATTATAATAACATGAGTAATGAATCATTTTATTATTTAGTTTTAAAGTGTTAGTGTATTTTATGTATTCCCTTAATTAAGACCTTGGATTTATTTTCTAACACAATCTTATAATTTTAGGATTAGATGAAATTTGTGATAGTATTCTCTCCTTGATAAACTCTCCCAAGTAGATTGAAATATCTCCTATATTTTAAAGAAAATAGTGAAGTTACTCTGCAGGGAGTGTTTTTGGTCCTAGTCCAATGTTTAACCACTATATGTCCATCTATGTAACTGCTGGCCCTGCAGTTTAATCACATTTCCCCTTTTTTTTGTTGTCATCTGAAATGAAGAAAAGTTAGTTCTTATCCTCCCCATAATTGTTGCCCTGCAACTCTGTTTATTTTGTACTAAATAATATTTAACTCATTGGGCTTTATCTAACAATTCTAATTATCTTGCAGTACATTCTCTCTCCTAAACATCATATTCTCCAGTGCTCTTAGTTCATTATAAATTTGACACATGGGACAGAATACTTTTAAATTGCTAGAATAAAAACATTTTGTAGCTCTTACTTCCCCCTAGAACTTCTGAGAAGGAAGATCATTACCGTATTGGTCCGGGAGGGATTTTGTGTGGGGAAGGCGGGTGTAAAAAAGCACGTAAATTAACTACCTTAACTATTTTTAAATGTATAGTTTAGTGGTGTTAAGTATATTTATATTGTGCAAATATATTTATATTGTTATATTTATGCTGTGTAAGTATATTTATATTCTTCAGTGGTACTAAATATACTTATCGTTGGGTTTGTATCTAGAAATTTTTCATCTTGCAAAACTGAAATTCTGTGTCCACTAAACAAGAACCCCTCCTCTCTACCCCAACCCTTGGCAACTACCTTTCTAACTTTCTGTGATTTTCAATACTCTAGATCTGGCTTTTTATGCCTGGCTTATTTTGTTTAGCATAATATCCTTGAGGTTCACCCATGTTGTACCATATGACAGGATTTCCTACTTTTTAAAGGCACATAATACTCCACGGTATGTATAGGCTGCATTTTCTTTATCCATTCATCTGTCAGTGAACATCTGCATTGCTTCCACCTCTTGACTATTGTGAATAATGCTGCAATAAACACGGGTGTACAAATAGCTTTTCAGAATCCTGGCAGGAATTTTTTAACGACTAGTGTTTATTATATGTTCTATTTCATAAAACCTAATATAAATTTTTTTATCATGGTAGCTATTTTTCCACACCTAAGTCATCCCCTTTCCAAACACTAATTCTGTTTCAATCTTCAGTTCCCTGATGACCCTACTGTGACCCAATTTTGAGTATAAGCTTTTCTTAGTTCTTCCTTTGTATGAGCCTTTTTCCTGTTCATTCTGAGCTTTCTGCTTTTTGTCTCGGTGTTCTTAGCTTATTCCTATACATCCTCTTCCGCTCACCCTTCCCCTTCCCTGAACTTTGTTGCTATCTTAGCTCTTTATACAAAAGATAAAAGTAGAAAAGAAGAAATAAAGGGATATGCTGGTTTCGTGCTCTTACTGATATCACCTGCCTCTCTTTATCTAAATCCCAACCCTGGTTAAATTCAGCTGACCTCCCATTCCAGGCCTGAACCCCACCAGCTAAAATGAGTCCCGCTGATTGTAAACACAGAACAGTGTTGATGGCTCTTGCTTTAAACTCATGACCACACACCTTGAGTGGGCTCCTATGCTGCCAGCAGTCCTGCCCTATTTCCTTAGTCTGGGGCTTCTCAAAGCATGGGTTCCCAGACTAGTAGCATCAACATCACTCAGGAACTTGTTAGAAATGCATGTTCTTAACCTCATCCCAGACCTTATGAGTCAGAAACTTGGGGGGATGTAGGCCAGCAACTCTGTATGATACTAAAGTTTGAGAACCACTGTCTTAGTTCATTTTCCTATCCTTTGAAAATACTTTTTCACACCTTCACTCTTCTCACGCTGACAACAGCCCCCTCTTCTTCCCCACTGCCAATTGCTGATCACTTTTTATTTCAAGTAAATGGAAAATAGAAGTGCTCAGGAGAGAACTTCCTCATCTTCTAACATTCACATCTGCCTGCATCTACAGGTGCCTCCCTCACTGTCACTAGAGCCAGCCCCCTTCCCACTTGTATACTACATCCCATCCCCTTTCTTTCCTGAGGTCACTTTTTCCCTTTCTATAGGATCTTTCCCACCAGCATGCAAATGTCTGTCTTTAAAAAACAAAACAAAACTTCCCTGAAGATGTCGATGGAGTGACCTAATGCATATGTTGTTATGTGAAAATTTAGAGTATTTGTATGCATTGTCTCATTTTCAAAACAAAACAATGGAAGGATAAACCAAAAACTGATGATACACACAGTTGCCAATGAGGAGGGAGAGACTGGGCTTGAGGAGAGTGAACAAAAGGTAGGCCTCTCTGAAAGGTATTTATGGTTGGGCTTCCCTAGTTGCTCAGACAGTAAAGGATCTGCCTGTTATGCAGGAGACCCAGGTTTGATCCCTGGGTCGGGAAGATCCCCTGGAGAAGGGAATGGCAACCCACTCCAGTATTCTTGCCTGGAGAATCCCATGGACAGAGGAGTCTGGTGGGCTACAGTCCATGGAGTCCCAAAGAGTCAATTCAGACATGACTGAGCAACTAACACAGTTACCTTTGAAACTTTATCAACATGTTTTGTATAATTAGAACACCAAATTAAGTCAAAATCTAGTTAAAACAAATTGACCTCACTATGTAACAAATTGAAAGTATAACCACAAAGAGAATTCTTTTAAGTGACTTTAAAATAGGGTTACAGGTAAAGTATTACACAAGGATTTGCAGGCACCTTTCACTCAGATTCCCCATACGTGAACATTTTACTGGTGAAATGACGTGGTTTGTTTTAAAAGACTTCAGCAAAAATATAATACCAATAAATGGTTGGAGATAGATAAAACAATAATGACAAAATGTCAATAATTGTGAAACTGGGTGATTGGTACATGAAGGCTTTGTTAATTTGGTTTCTCCAGTTGTAAATATTAAAAAGTTAAAGAAATTTCATTGGCTTCACATTCTCTTCTAGCTTCATCCCATTTTTCTAATCCTACTACAGTAAAGTTTTGAAAGATATCTGAATTTACTATTTCCACATCATCTCTTCCTATTCTCTCTTGAACATAGTTCAGTGGGGATTTTTGTCTCTGTTATACCACCAAATGGCAACCCACTCCAGTATTCTTGCCTGTAGAATCCCATGGACAGAGGAGCCTGGCAGGCTACAGTCCATGGGGTCACAAAGAGTTGGACACGACTGAGCAACTTCACTTTCACTTTCATACCACCAAAATCCTTCTTATCGAGGTCATCAGTAAATTTCAAGTTGCCAGATTTCATGATCAGTTCTCACCTTTAATGACTTCTTAGCAGCCTTTCAGGACACCAGTGTCTTCTGATTTTCCCCCTGCTTCACTGTCCAGATATTTTGTTTCCTTTGCTAGACTGTTCTCATCTCCCTTGCCTCAAATACTGGTGTGTACCAGGTCTCAATTCTCTGACCTCATCTTCTCTATTAGTAGTTCACTCCCTAAGTGATTTCATTCATTATCTAGCTATAAATATTATGTACATGCTTCTGATCCCAAATTTATATCTCTAGTCCCAGCCTTCCCTCTCCTGTCTTACATGACCTCACACTCAATTTGTGCGAAACCAAATTCTCGATCCCTCTTTCGTATTTCTACTCCTGTGTTTCCCAAATTCGGTAAATAACATCCTCATTTTCACTCAGTTGCTCAGGACAAAAACCTAATTACCATACTTGACCTATCTCTCTCTTTCACACCCCATATCCAGCAGCAGTTCTTGTCAAATATACCTTCAGAACATATCCTGAATGTGACCACTTTTTACCCTCCCAGCCTCTATCACTTTGGTCTAGTCCAAATCACCATCTTCTCTTGCCTGAACACCCACGGAAGCCTCCTACCTGGTCTCCTTTCATCCATTCTTGCACCCTTGCCATTTCTTCTCCCCGCAGCAGCTCAAGTGATCCTTTCCAAATCTAAAACTGATCTTCACGCTCTCCTGCTCAAAACTTCCCAGTGGTTTCCCATCTTGCTCAGTCTATAACCCAGAGCTCTGTCCTTGACTTCAAAACCTTAGACAATAGGGTTGTTGTTCATCTGAATCTCATTTCCTACCACTCTTACCTTTGTTCATTCCTTTCCCAATACACTGGCTTCCTCACTCTTCTCCAAACATAGCAACCCTCTTCGTGCCTCTGAGATTTTCTACATAGTATGCTCCACACCAAGATCTTACCTCCATGTGACTTTCGGCCACTTCTTTCTGGTGTGTGTTCACCTATTACCCTATTAGAGAGGTCTTCTCTGGCACTCCTTGTCTTACTAAATAGCAGCTCCCTAGTCTCCAAACCTGTAACACCTACCTCCTCACCAGCTTAATTTTCCCTCCCTAGCACTTAACATTACTTAACATTACTAGAGTCTTCTATTCATTTATGTATGTTGGCTTCTTTGTTTATTTAAGTTCCAATGTTATGACTTATCTCACTAAAGGGTTTGTTGAGAGTGACTGAATCCACACCCTGTTGGATAAATCTCAGTGTAACATTAGCTGAAGTGGGATTCCAATTTAAGCTTCTACTACTCCTTCCTAAGAAGGTAATGATGACACTGGCTGGGAGACCCTGTCTGTGTCTAGTCTGTTTTTTCTTCTTCTGCATCAGGCCCATCCTTTTCTAGGCTTGTTCATTTGCCGTGCCCCACACTAGATCTCTTATCATTGATCTCTGTTTGAACCAACTGAAAGTTCACATTAGAGAGAGCACTCTGTCAGTTGGTTTCTGTAGAGGTTTGCCTGTCCTTCCATAGACCCTACCAGCTATGTTGTGTCTTCCTGCAGTTTGCTCACCATCCATGTGTGCTTGCTTTTTCTCTCCTCTTTCTCTCACTCATACATACTCATACACACGTTTGTACTCAAGGGCTTGTTTTTCTTTGTGCTACACTCTATTGTAAAGGTCTTTAAATACCCTTGGACAAAAAAATAACTTCTAAAGTATAAAAGAATCCTTCCCACTTTTGCATATCCATCATCAAACATCACTCTGGGTGTACCAGCTCAGAATTTTATTGCATGGGTCTCTTCATGCCCATTATCATGTAGGCTAAACCTGAACTAAAACTGGGTCATTTTACATCTGATCAAGTGTGGGAGAGAATAAAAAATACCTCTATCTTCCAAGCCTGAAGAGGCTTGCCTTTTTCACTAAACCCATATTTTAAGAGCAGGTCATAACATATGTAATGTTAGTCACAGAGAGGAGCATAGTATTTGAGCAGAGACCAAAGTTCCCTACAATTAAATGCCTTCCTGACACCAGCCCCAGCAAGGTCCCAGAAAAAGGCAGATGCAGGAGGACTAGGTCCTATAAAGAGACTCTCACTGTAACCAAAAATCATATGATTCTCAGAGAGCCCTGGTCAAGCAGCTGCTCTGGGGGGGGGTGGGGGTGTCTTTACCCTGGACTAGAGGCCAGCCCAGTAGTCTCCTTCCCCCCTTCTCTTTTCTCACTTCCCCTTCCCACAGAGAGGAAGGGCACATCCAGAGAAGAGACCCCAGGAAGGAAGAGCATTGAATTCCCAAGGAGAAGGGCTCAATTAGAGTCATTAAATCTTACTTGGGAGTGGAACGAAAAACAGGACGGTGGGAGAGGGGGCAGAGAAAGGGTCATCAACATCCCCTGAGGGCCAAGATACAGTGGCTCTGTAGATCAAGTCAGATTTCAAGAAACTTAGCTGTAAAATATATTCTTCCTTAAACAAATGGAGGCTGTCACTCAGTGAGAGAAAATATTGCATGAAAAGGCAGAAAACATATCTGTCTGTCTTGAGCATCCATCTTCCTGAGTAGTTCCAAGCACCGTACCCTAATCCTGGAAGCAAATAATTCCTGAAAAATGTTGGCTAAAACAGGTAAGTCTTTGGAGAAATCAGTAGACATGAGAATAGACAAATAATTGAAGCATCCAAAGGTAATTCCAAGAGTTTTTAAAGTATTTTACTATATGGGCTTCCCTGATGGCTCAGTGGTTAAGAATCTGCCTGCCAATGCAGGAGATGCAGGCTCGATCCTTGGTCTGGGAAGATCCCCTGGAGAAGGAAATGGCAACCCACTCCAGTAATTCTTGCCTGGGAAATCCTATGGACAGAGGAGCCTAACAGGCTACAGTCCATAGGGTCACAAAGAGTCAGACACGACTTAGCGACTGAACAACAACAAATATGGTCATGTTATTTGGCTTTGTGTAAATTGTTCATTGACAATTAATCATTTTCTTTGGTTTGTTTGTTTTTCTTTTCAGCCCCACTGTGTTCTCCTTGCCTCAAAGGAAAATTCGGCACCTGTTAAACTTGGGGGCTTTGGGGTAGCTATTCAATTAGGGGAGTCTGGACTTGTAGCTGGAGGTAAGAATGCTTTTTTAAAAAATTTCCTTCAAAACCACATCAGTTTTTAGGCTGGTGTAAAATTTTCAAACTAAATATTAGTCTATCCTCAGTGTTTCAGACCACGTTCCACCCCACCCCAAAAAAAGTGCCATAATATAGTTTTGAATTTAATAATTCTATAATCATAATTAGAATTTTAGTCTCTTAAGAATAGACTCCATTTTTTTACTCTTTGTATCCTCAAAATTTAACAGGGAAGAGACCCAACATACAGAGATTAAAACAGTATTGGAAGAAGGTGATATTTGAGGCAAAGTGACTTTTAAAGTTGAACTGGCCAAATGAAGTCAAATCTAAAGTGTGTGGATTCACTTCTTTCAGGTTATATCTGTGGCTGATTTTTAATTTCACACTACTTTCCTCTTTCCATTTGTGAAAGAGTCACACTCAGGCCATCAGTCTGTGTGTTTGGGAAGAGCAAGCAGATATGAGCACAGACTGATTTTATTATTAGCCAAAGCAAACATAACTAGAAAATTCCCATGCCAGAATAAAAAAGGAAGAAAAGTTAAAACAAACTTTCTTCACCAGTATGCAGAGGTGGATGCTAATTACAGATTCAAGTATTTGGTTTTATTTATTCCTTTCAATAGATTCCAGCTCAGAATGCTGCCCTGTTTTTAGTTTTGCAAATTGCTTAGTTCTCCATTCTACCAACTACCATTCTTCTAGCTATTGCTTTCTATTTTCCATCTTCAAGTACTGCCAGCCTTCACAAAGAGGAAAAATATCAACAGGACCTTTTTAAACTTGTCATCTTTCAAGAATGCTTATATTAAATTCAAATACCTGACAAATGATAAATATCAAAATAATAATCTTTTACACAGGATATTTCATTTCATTTCATTTACTATTACTAAAACATCAAAGCAGTATTGACATAGGCCATCTTCTGAAAAATGAGCTATGAGTCATAGTTGTAGTCTTCAAATCATTATTTTACCACCATTGCCCTCCAAAATTAAATTGTGTTTAGATTTCCTTCTAGTTTTGTGTTTTCTTCTAGTTAATCATTTCCAAGAATACAAGAAATTGCAAGTTGAGTATAGTTTTGAAAACTGATTATTTTTTCTTCTAATTCTAATGAACTAGTGAATTCAAAACCTATGAAAAGTTTGAAACTTATCATCTGTGATCAGAAGACTGACCATAGGGTCAGGTAACAACATGCAGTTTAACCATAGAATCACTGAATCAGAATTCAAAGAGACCTTAACTTCTCCAGTCTTGTAAACTAATGATTGGATTCTCTCATAAAATTCCCTGCAAAAGACTGAGCTCTAGTTTAATTCCTCAGGTGGCAAAGAATTCACTATGTCCCAGGACAGTTCATTCCATTTTTTAAAAGCTCCCTAACTATTGAAACACCCATCCTTGCATTAAACAGAAGTCTATCTTCCTGTAACTTCCACCCAGGAGTCCTACTTCTGGCTTTTGGAGCCACGGTGAGCAGTTTTAATCGTTCCACACAATAGTCATTCAGATGCTTAAAAACTGCCTTTTTATCCAAGTTAACTCGCCTAGGTTGATTTAGCCATCATTCCTCACATAAACTGCTTCAGTCTCCTGACTGCACCAAGTACGGAGCCAAAACCGAGCACATCTCCAGGCACTTCCAACACATAGATCACTGCTTTTGCTGTGGATCTTACATTCCTATCAGCCTCCCCAAATTGCATAAGCTTTTTGGACAACCCTGTTGTAACACTGGTGGCTCATATTAATCTTGCAATCAACTACAAATCCCAAGTTGTTTCTAAACAAACATTGCTGTTTAACTCTCTCACATCCACTATTTGTACAGATCATCCCCGTGTTAAGACTACACAATTAAATAACAAATTCTGACGATTATATCCTCAAGGTTGATGGGATGATATGATATAAAATGAATTCCTTTTATATGCTGTTATATATATTGGCCATTTAGAGTGACTTTGTTTCTCTTGATCTCAATTTGTATCCTGTTAGCATTAAAGATGGTATGGACTTCATTTTACTATGTACCTTGACTGAAGGGGAAAAACAGATTCATGACTTATCCAGACATTTTTTACATGTTAACCTTTTTTCCTAAAGTCCATGAATCTTTCCCATCAAGTTTGTATTTTTAAAGCTGGTTTTTAACCCACAGTGTATCAGTTGTGCAAAATTTATTTTTCTCAGTCCTTATAGAGTTAAAATACTGTCATTTCTTAAACATACCTTTGCTTGCATTACTACTTCAAGCATTAAATGTCTTTAAAATGCAATCTACATATATAGATAAAGAATAAACGATTTCTCTTATAAAAAGTTTTCATGTTGTTTAAGATACTTCTGAAAATGTATCAGATCATTTGCTAATATCTAAAAGAAAGCTATTTTCCTGTTAGATTAGAATCTTTGATCACTCAGTCCTCCAAATCAAAAGTAATTCTGTCCATTATATATTCTATATAGTAAAAAGCCATTTACATATATTTACACGTTCCCTATCAGAAACTCAGCTGTTTGGAAAACTCACTTATCCAGAATATAACTAAGAACCTAGAAAATAAATGTAATATCAGCAAGACATTTCCTGCCCCTCATACCTATTCATGGTTCTCTCAAGTGAACATGTGAAGACACACTTTGAGGCTGACATGCTTCCATTTTTCAGAAAGTTTTGTGGATTGGCGTTCCTTCATAGCTTACACCTGCCTTTCCCTCTGGTTAGAATGCCTTTTGTCATTTTGTGTATCTAGTTAACGAAGTATTCTTAGAAGCAGACTGATTTTCACCATCCCAAGTTAGGTAACCCTGTTCGTTCTCTCCCATATTCCCATAGCTGTCTGGCCTACATGCCTTCATGTAGCATTTCATGCGGGGATTTGTAATTATATCAAAGACTGAGCTTTGTGAGGGCAAAGGGGAACCATGGCTTATCCCTTGTATGTCCCCAATGGTCCTAGACCACTGTGTCTAGGACCCAGCAGACACTTGGGAAATTTTTACTAAGTGAAGGAATCTGGTTTCTAATGAGTTTACAGTTTATAGCAAATTTTGTGCAACAAATGAGGAGAAGACAAGGCTAGAGTAAGCATAGTGAAAGAAAAGAAAGGAAAACCTGACCAAAAAAATTATGTTGAGCAGATACCAAAAGTTGGAAAGCACAGCAGCCTTTTATACTGAAAAAATCAACCTTTATTCTCTGGGGTATGCAATGCATTTTTGGTTCTATACCAGGTTTCTTTCATTGGTATCACAATAATAATTCTGAGTCATCAAGAAAAGGCTGAATTACGTGCAACATCTTGTATAAAAGAAGCCAGGAAATTATAGAAAGAGAGCCATCCAAAATTCTTAAAGTAAAAAGGGGTGGGTGTGTAAAGATTCAAGTCCTAAAGTATATGAATATGTACCTACTCAGAACAACTCCCCCTCCCTGAGGCTCTGGGTAATAAGGTTTTATTATATTATCAAAAAAACTAACATTTAAATTTTTAAATGCACATCTGAAGTGTCTCATATATAGTGACATTTAATTTGCTTTGGTAATTTGGCTTCCCGTTCTTAGAATTCTGTGGTCAGTGTCATAAAAATCAAGTGACCACAAAGAAGGAAAAGTCAAGTGATCACAAACCAGGAAATTGGGGAGGTTGGTATATGTTAAAGGGTAACTTCAATCCTTTCACATTCTACCAATCTGCATGAAATAAATTTTTAAAAATTCACTCCTATAAATTCTTTCACTTCCCTGGTGGCGCAGGTGGTAAAGAATCCACCTGCAATACAGGAAACCCAGGTTCAGTCCCTGGGTCAGGAAGATCCCTTGGAGAAGGGAATGGCAACCCATTCCAGTATCCTTGACTGGAGAACTCCATTGACAGTGAAGCCTGGCAGGCTAACAGTCCATGGAGTCGCAGAGTCAGACACGACTGAGTGACTAGCACACACAATAGTCTTTCACCTTTTCATTTATGAGCAAATTCCTTAACCAAAAGACATGTATCTTCCTCAAGGATGAACACTGATTCTCCAATACCATGGTAGTCTTCAATCTACATAAATGGAGAGAACCTCCCCCTGGTTGGCCAGGGCTGGCCATGGGGGCTCTTGACTAGTCCCAGATTGAGACCTGCATTTTGAGTTGCTTGGCCATGTCTTGTAGTAAGAGTCAAGTTGCGTTTCCAAGCAGTATCCCAGCCACCAGCATGTACCTGGCTTGTGCCCTGGTATGAGTACTCTAATCTCTTACCCTGCTTCTCCCTACTTTTACCAGCTCCTGTCCATCAGACCAAGGCACATTTCTCCAAGGGCACTGCCCTGTCCCAGCTGTTAATGAAGTAGGAGGCTTAGTTATCATTTCACGCTTCTTTATGTTGCTGAGGAAAGTAAATGGGGCAACATGAAAATAAAAATCTTTCCTTCTAACTGATAGTTTCCTCTGATCTACCATACATTTTAAATAAAAATATTTTCACTCTCTGAACCCTAAACATAATCTCCTCTGTTATGGGGGAAGAAAGGAACCCACAATTTGCAGCAAAGGAACATTCCCAGCACACAAGGTTTGACAATCACCAACAAGACTAATTTATGATACAGACTTTCTCTCTAGCTGGATTAGAAGATCTCTGAGGTCTTTTTCTAAACTCTGAACACTGTTCTGAACTCTCCATAAAGTTTTGTGCAGTCTTCGAAATAAAAATGATCTTGGACTCAGGATGACGAGGTGGGGGCTGTAGGTAAGGGAGGAGAGGAAGGCGCTGGGCCCGCCTAGAGCTAGAAGAGCTGTCAAATCTGGCAGGCAGTCCCCTCCCACAGGAATACAAATCTTTTGTTCTAGGATACAAATCTTTTGTTCTAGAGAAGAAAAGGGGGTGCTGCCTTACAGATGGCTACTGGTGTGCAAACAACTGCTTTCAGATTCCTTCCTGAAACCTAATTTTGATAGGAAAAAAAGAAGAAAAACACTTTAAAGACGAAATCAAAGAGAGTCTAATGGCAAGAGCCTCATGATTTTGCTTTGGTTTATGTCATATATTTGCTCTCATTCTCTTCCAATATTAATATTTGAAGGAAGCTAAAATCCTTTTATAACAAAATATCGTTAACCACTGTTAATTGCTGCAATTAATTCCTAAAATCTACTGAACAGGATTTCTGATTCAGAGTCACATTCCAAGCAAAAGTTCTCAGCATTAGGTTTAATTTGAGAATTTCTGTTTGGCAGTCAAAAGTGATCTTTTTCTCCACGGATATTTTCTCCCTTGTTCCCCCCTCTCCCTGCCACTGTCTCTGCTCTGTATTTTTAGTAATTTTTTTTCAAACATGTGAAAACTATAAAATTTAAGTGACTTCTTCATGATGCAAGAAATAGGTAAATATTTACCATGCACCCTGCAGAATTCAATAGGAAGTAGCAGTGTTAGAAGACAGAGCACCTCCCTCTCCTGGGCTCAGTATTTTCAAGAGGTGATTAGATAAATAATTTTTTTCTTTCTGCCTTTTTTCCCCTTGATTTTATAGAGGAGGGAAGAGCTGGTAATATTTACATTGTTAAACTTGTCATTCACACTGTTATTTTCAGCTTTCAAATGGGGGGAAGCCCATTTTATGTAAACATTTTTTCCTTGATGTTGTCATTTATAGGGCGCGTTGGAACACCTCATTTTATGGCCCCAGAAGTTGTCAAGAGAGAGCCTTACGGAAAACCTGTAGATGTCTGGGGTTGTGGCGTGATCCTTTTTATCCTGCTAAGCGGTTGTTTGCCTTTTTATGGAACCAAGGAAAGATTGTTTGAAGGCATTATTAAAGGAAAATATAAGGTAATATATTATGAATGTTTTATATTTCCATTGAGATTAAATTTATTTCCCAAAAAATGTTTTAAGTTATTGTCTCTCTTTGGATTGTTTATTGATGGTCAACATAGTTACCCAGTCAGAGAAAAGTTTTTTGCTTGCATCTTTGATCCACTAGCCTTGTTAGGCACCAAAGCTCTCAAATAAATTTCAGAGTCAATCTCAGCCAAATTATCATCCAGATGACTGGCTTTAAAAAAACCATTGCCTCACTCCTCCCTTCTCATTCCCTCGGTGCTGCCTCTAGTCTATCCCACGTATTTGGATTCCAACACTGTGTTTAGTCCAGAAAACAGGGACCCGACTTGTCTTTGATACAGTATAAAGACCAGAGACCTGATGGGTGTTCCCCTTTTCCTCTACGTTCTAGGCCCTCAGAGTCACAAAGCCACACTACAAGTCAAAATCTTTGACCACAAGTACATTCTAGTGAAACTGTCTGTTTTGCTAACTCAAATTCATAGTAATTTGTTTGTGTCCCACTTATTTCAAATAAAATTCTACTTCAGGGAAAGAATTTGGAATACTCCTTGGAATTTACTGTGAGAGAATGTGAGCTTTTATTTTACCCTGGGTAAGGTGTCTGTGACAGACCCTAGCCCAGATTTTAAACTATCCATTAGCTGACTGGTGATCGAACCCATTTATTCAGGCTGAGCTGGAGCATAAACTTATTTGGCCCTTCTTTGTGTAATTTGAGAAAAGGGCTTTATTTTTGTTACTTCATTTCTAAAGTTAAAATGGAAATTTCATCCAGGTAATTTTAGTAATTCTTTATCTTACTTTTAGATTTAGTGTCTATTAACCTTTATTTGTTTTTGCTCTAGCATGCATGTTATTTTATTGCATTTTATGTAGTCAGCCAGCACAGCTGAAAAATTTGCCACTTACCTTCCAGGATAAACTGAAATGCCAGTATCACAACTGCATTTCATAATGTAATTTAGAGCCATTTTGGTGTGATTTAAATATTTATATTCATCTTTGGCTATTGTGAATCGGAAACTACATGTACTGTTCCCAGACTTCTGATTAGTACATTATTATTTTCATTACTAAATAATTTAAGAAGCCATTACTGACGTCATGAGTGGCTATACAAAAAAGACCTAGGAGGTTCTTGGAAATAAGCTTGGTGTTGGTTTCACTACCCTAGCTTTTGCACTTTATTGCCCTCTGCCACCTTGTATGGCTGATGGAATCGATGCTCTGTATGGGAAGCATAGAGGAGTATGTGTCTGGATATCAAATCAGGGCAGTTTATTTTGAGGAAGTTCTCCTTCCTCCCGTTATTATTAACACATGCACTTTCTATTCAACAAAATCAGTGTTTTTGTTTTCGGCCGTGCCTGGCAACATAAAAACCAAACACACAGGTTTAAATTCATATAACACTACACTCCAAAACTATGAGGCCCCTAAAGGGTTTTTTTTTTTCTCCTGTTCCTCAGTAATGTTAGAATTTTATATGGGACTTGACAAAACTTAAGGGAAAAAAAGAAATGAAGGTAAAGTGATTTCAGAGTTGTGGCCTTATTCTGTAAACTGCAGCTGAAGCTTGTGGAAGTGAGTCGGTGAGAATGGCTTGTACTTTTTTTCCTTGTGTACCATGGCTTATATATAAAAGTACACAGGTTCGTCTTTATTTAGATGCAGATCTACGGGAAAACTCTGTTAACAGAGAAAGACGTTTTACGTATAGGTTTTTCTGCTTCTCTTAGAGTCAGTTGACCATTAGGGAATAAAATTAATCCTTTCAAGGTAACTAAAAGTCCCAGGAAACTGCTTGTAAGTAATCATCTCCCTTCAATCCCTGGAAATTGTGAGTGGCTATCAGGAATGCACGGTTATGGCTTTCTCGTTGAATTTTGCCAAGTGAAATCACAGATACTAACGTGAAAATAAACACAGTAATCTATCAGTGTAATAATAATACTAGCAATAATGATAGCTAACTCATACATAGCGCTTACTACGTTCTAGGAACTGTTCTAAGCACTTTACTTATATTAACTCTTTTCATCCTCACAGTGACTTATGACGTAGATACCATATAATAAAATCTCCCACCTGCCTTCTTGAGCTATAAGCATTTGCTAATAATAGAATTCTTCCTTTGTGTTTGTTCAGTTGCTAACTTCCTGGTTTCCAAGGCAATGTGCTTCATTCCAACAGCTTCTTGGTATTTGATTTTGTCTATTTTTAAAGCATTGAATAGTTATCTTTGTTTCTTTGTTTAGAAAAAAATTTGGACTAGTCAAATATGTCCAAAAGCTTAACTGTTTTAAAATTTCCTATTCTTAGTATTCTAGTATAATATAGTCAGATGGATGGTGGCAGCTATACTATAATTTCTGTACCTGGGGGTTTAAAGTTAATAACATATTTACTCTTACTTAGCTAACCTCACCTCTCACTTATACTCATGGCTTTCCTTTCAAAGGCCCCAGGTTTTCAGTAGCTTAGTTTGAAGTACAGATCCATCTTTACTATCAGTGATGACTCTATTGAGCCTTTAAAAAAAATACTATGATTGTGTCAGCATTCATTTTTAAATTTTTATTACTGAAAATGTCTAACAAAATAGTAGAGATAATAGTATAATGAACCCACACCTTTAATATTTATCAACATCCAGCCAATCTTGTTTATCTATATTCTACATGCTACTAGATTATTTTGGAGCAGATCTCAAAAATATTTTACCACCCTTGTGGTTCTTAACAACAACAAAAATTAAAAATCCTTGATCTCTATGAGTATTTTCAAGAAAATTTTGATGGCACATTTTAAATGTAATATATTTTAAATGTCATAGTTTATAAACTGCTACTGGTCTTAAATAATTTGAACTTTTTATTCTTGTTTACTAGCTTACTTGACTTTTTAAGGTCGATAGGAAAGAATACTTTAGCTAAAACATATGCTAACATTTAATTTCAGTTAATTTTTTATAAAGGACAAAAATATATTTCCCAAAGTCTATAAAAGGTACAATGTCACCTTATATCACTTGTTTCTGGATATCCAATTGGTGTCTACACAGCAGGAGTTCTCAGCTGCCTCGCTTTCATATTCAAATAATTAAGACTGCTTTATGCCCCTGTTTTGTTCTCCCTTATATATTCAAGGGCTTCCCTGATGGCTTAGATGGTAAAGATATACTCAACCTCCTAAATTAATATCAGTTACTCTTTTCTGCCAAAGAGAAAACCCTGGATTGGGCTCCCTCATGAAAAGGACCAGGGAGTATACTTCTCAATAAGACCACTTTCAGATGGTTTCTCAACACCTTTCCTGAGGACAGATCATTCAGACATGAAAGAGAACATCATCTCCAGGATGGAGAAGAGGAAGCAAGGCTGTCTAAGCCCCATCTAATCACTTGCCTCCCTATTTCAAACTTGTCAACCGATCACAGTTTCAATAGGATGACAGTATTTCAACAGTCTCATGGCATTCACTTTTAATTAAGGGATCTGACAAGAGAAGTGACTACCGCTTAGAATTCTGCCTATTAGACAAAGAAGATGGAACATTTTCCACTCTCTATCTACTAGAACAAAGCCTCACATTCAGTTCAGTTCAGTTCAGTTCAGTCGCTCAGTCGTGTCCGATTCTGCGCGACCCCATGAATCACAGCACACCAGGCCTCCCTGTCCATCACCAACTCCCGGAGTTCACTCAAACTCATGTCCACAGAGTCGGTGATGCCATCCATCCATCTCATTCTCTGTCGTCCCCTTCTCCTCCCGCCCCCAACCTTTCCCAGCATCAGAGTCTTTTCCAGTGAGTCAACTCGTCACATGAGGTGGCCAAAGTATTGCAGTTTCAGCTTTAGCATCAGTCCTTCCAATGAACACCCAGGATTGACCTCCTCTAGAATGGACTGGTTGGATCTCCTTGCAGTCCAAGGGACTCTCAAGAGTCTTCTCCAACACCACAGTTCAAAACCATCAATTCTTCGGCGATCAGCCTTCTTCACAGTCCAACTCTCACATCCATACTTGACCACGGGAAAAACCATAGCCTTGACTAGACGGACCTTCGTTGGCAAAGTAATGTCTCTGCTTTTTAATATACTATCAAGGTTGGTCATAACTTTCCTTCCAAGGAGTAAGCGTCTTTTAATTTCATGGCTGCAATCAGCATCTGTAGTGATTTTGGAGCCCACAAATATAAAGTCTAACACTGTTTCCACTGTTTTTCCATCTATTTCCCATGAAGTGATGGGACCAAATGCCATGATCTTTGTTTTCTGAATGTTGAGCTTCAAGCCAAACTTTTCACTCTCCTCTTTCACTTTCATCACATTAGCCAGAGCAAAATGTCCGATGCTAAACCTTGGCCAGATTATAATGATTCGTGTGTACTACAATGCAAGTGGTGATTTTATTTTTCTTTAAAATGTTGCAGACTTTATTCTCCATCTTTCTCCCACAGAAAGTGACATGGGTCTCTGCCAGTTAAAGCCATGGCATTGCTTAAAGCTTCTGGCAACAGACAGCTCCTATGTGCTCACTCAGTCAGTCAGTTTCCTGATATTAAATAGGGAGTGAGACCCTGCTCCATCTCTTCCCTCCTCTCCCCACGTGACTTCCCAACTCCAAGTCCCAAGCATTCCTTTCCATTTCTTCCTGGTTCCTGGTCTCAGACATAGCCCTTTTCCCAGGAGTCTTCCAACTCTTTTCCTCAGAGATCCACAGCCTTGCTCATGAGTCCTGTGTCTTAGGAACAACTCATAATTTATTTTTTTGTTTGGCTTTAGGCGACTTACCTTGTGGCTTAGTTGTCTCATCTCTAAAAGAGGAAAAAAAGTCACTTCACTAAGAATAATATACAAGTAAATTGTGGTTTTTGTAAGGCCTATAGTAATATATTTTTTTCCTAAATGCTGAAAATGACATACAGTGGCCAAAGTATCCTATTAATAAAAGCTACTTTGTGTGGCTTCACAGTTCAGTTCAGTTCAGTTCAGTTCAGTCGCTCAGTCGTGTCCGACTCTCCACGACCCCACAAATCACAGCACGCCAGGCCTCCCTGTCCATCACCAACTCCCGAAGTACACTCAAACTCATGTCCACAGAGTCGGTGATGCCATCCAGCCATCTCATTCTCCGTCGTCCCCTTCTCCTCCCGCCCCCAACCTTTCCCAGCATCAGAGTCTTTTCCAGTGAGTCAACTCGTCACATGAGGTGGCCAAAGTATTGCAGTTTCAGCTTTAGCATCAGTCGTTCCAATGAACACCCAGGGTTGATCTCCTTTAGAGTGGACTGGTTGGATCTCCTAGCAGTACAAGGGACTCTCAAGAGTCTTCTCCAACACCACAGTTCAAAAGCATCGATTCTTCGGCGATCAGCTTTCTTCACAGTCCAACTCTCACACCCATACATGACCACGGGAAAAACCATCGCCTTGACTAGACAGACCTTGGTTGGCAAAG
This sequence comes from Moschus berezovskii, assembly GCF_049115385.1. Taxonomy (NCBI): domain Eukaryota; kingdom Metazoa; phylum Chordata; class Mammalia; order Artiodactyla; family Moschidae; genus Moschus; species Moschus berezovskii. The sequence continues at coordinate 39,709,023 of NC_142488.1, read as the reverse complement.
TAATGTCTCTGCTTTTTAATATACTATCAAGGTTGGTCATAACTTTCCTTCCAAGGAGTAAGCGTCTTTTAATTTCATGGCTGCAGTCAGCATCTGCAGTGATTTTGGAGCCCAAAAAAATGAAGTCTGACACTGTTTCCACTGTTTTTCCATCTATTTCCCATGAAGTGATGGGACCAGATGCCATGATCTTTGTTTTCTGAATGTTGAGCTTCAAGCCAACCTTCACAGTTACTGCTAATTCCCAGTTTCAAAAGCAAAATATTAAAAACACTTCTTTAAATTTTTTAAATTTTATTTTAGTTCTTTCTAGGTCAAAGTATTCTCATCTCCTTAGAGTCTAGATGCTAGACATTTTATTTTACCTGAGATAGAACCTGGAATCATGACCATTCTGTTCTTCAATTATTAAAAATATTATTATATATCTAACCAAAGTATGTATAAAGAATATTTACTGATACAAATTCTCATGTGTTGAACAACAGGAAATGCATGACCTCAGTCCTCTTCTTCCTTAGAAAGCAAGTCTTTAGAATCTGATTTTTCTACTTTGCTACCTGAATCTTATTCGCATTGAAACAGTGTAGGAATATTAACAGTGAACAGTAATGTCTCACTGAACCTAACTGTGTAATTTTCCTTTCCCCCTCTTCAGATGAATCCAAGGCAGTGGAGCCATATCTCTGAAAGTGCCAAAGACCTTGTTCGCCGAATGCTGATGCTGGATCCCGCCGAGAGGATCACTGTTTATGAAGCACTGAATCACCCATGGCTTAAGGTATGTGAGCTCATAGGTGGCCATCTGCACTTTGTTTGGACAGTTCTGGTGACAAGAATGCATTACTCTGTAAGGTGCCCCTTTCCACCCTTTTTTTTTTCCTGAGCATTTTTTCATTAGTTTTGTTCACCTTATTTACTGTTTCTGTGCATTCTCTGTAAACATCTTAAGAGGATGTACCATTTGAGTGACATTCAGCTTCATCACAAGAGGGTACGAAAGAGGATTAAGCCAGAAGAAGGCTTGTTTGTTCTCTTCCAAGGATGCACAACATGAACAACAGAAAGAGCACTTAGTGTGTGATATTTAAAAAGTGATTATCATTGCTTTGGTTGTTACTGTATACTTTATAGCATTATTTTTATTTCAGTAGATACTAGATATAGATTTATTTTCTTAAGAAAAAGATTTTTTAATTTTATTTATTTATTTATGGCTGTGCTGGGTGCTTCCCTGGTGGTTCAGACAGTAAAGCATCTTCCTGCAATGTGGGAGACCTGGGTTCGATCCCTGGGTTGGGAAGATCCCTTGGAGAAGGAAATGACAACCACTCCAGTACTCTTGCCTGGAAAATCCCATGGATGGAGGAGCCTGGTAGGCTACAGTCCATGGGGTCACAAAGAGTCAGACACAACTGAGCAACTTCACTTTCACTTGGGTCTCCATTGATACACACTGGTTTTGTCTAGTTGCAGCAAGAGGGGACTACTCTCTAACTGTGGTGTGCAGGCTTCTCGTCACAGAGACTTCTTGTGTTGTGGAACAGGGGCTCTAGGGTGTGTGGGCTTCAGTAGTTGTGGCTCCCAGGTTCTAGAAAAAGCAGATTTTAAAAGTTCTTTTTATATCCCATCCTGCCAATGAAGTATCACTATTAAAGAAAATTATAACTTGGGACTTAAGTGAGATAGTACTATTTGATGAAGACATTACAGTGTTCAACAGTTCCAGGAAGTTCTTACTTTACAGGTAAGAAAATTAAGCCTCAGGTTAAGAATCTTGCCACAAGTCACAAAAGTCGCTGATGTTGGAACCAGGATTCAGCCTACCACACCCTTTTCCCTTGTACTCAAGATCCTATCCCATTCACTTACTCAAGGTCAGTGCTCCCACTTGTGAGCCCTTCCCTGCATCAGCACCTTCCTGTCTCTGTGGGATCTAACAAGCTACCATTTATTTTCATTACACACATGTGTTCTCCTAACCATACAACCCACTCCAGCCTCTGCCCCTATTCTCTACTCCCCTTGACAGCAAAACTCCTAGAAAGTGTTATTTCTACTCACTTTCCTCAGTTTCTCCCATCTCTTTCTCTTGAACCCACCCTAGTCAGGGTTGCAATCCTACCAACTCCACTAAAATAGCTCTTGTCAAGTCAAGTCACCAGTGACCTTCACGTTGCTGAGTCTAGTGGTCAAATCTCATGATTCTCCCTCTTGGCATATCAGCAATTGGACATCCATACTTCTGGAACTCTGTCCTCCCTTGGCTTCAGGGCACCTCTCCTCCTGGTTTCCCTTCTACCTCTGTGGCAGCCCCTTCCAGATCCTGCTGATTCTCCCTCACCTCCCTGCACCATGTCTACACTCAGACTGTTGGAAAGTGAGAGTGAAAGTTGTTCAGTCGTGTCTGACTCTCTAGGCCAGAATACTGGAGTGGGTAGCCATTCCCTTCTCCAGGGGATCTTCCCAACCCAGGGACCAAACCCAGGTCTCCTGCATTGCAGGTGGATTCTTTACCAGCTGAGCCACCAGGGAAGCCCCAGACCCTTGGAGACCTCATCTATTAATAGTTTTAATGGCTTCAAATGCTCTCTGTACACCCTGAGTTTATACCTTTAGGCTAGACCTGTCCCCTGAAGTATTATTAATTTAGTTTACCATTTCACTCCCTGATACCTCCCTGACTTCACCCCTTCCTACTCTCCTCTTCTCACTTTGTTCCTTCATGTCGGCCTCCTCGCTGTTCCTCAGACAGCAGGCCCACACTTGCCTCAGCGCCTGTGTTAGTCATGCCCTTTCCCTAGAATACTGTTCCCCAAGCTATCTTCATGGCTTATTCCCTCACCATCTTCAGTCTTTGCTTAGATAGCAGCTTCTTAGTGAGATCTTCCCTGCCCACCCAATTTAAAATTTGAGGGAAGAAATGTCCCCTGCCACCAGTATTCCCTACCCCACTTCCCTGCCTTACTTTTTTTCCATAGCATTGGTCACCATGAGACATACTTACATTTTACTTATTTGTTTCTCTACTTCCGTAAAATATAAGCTGCATACACAGCAAGAATTTTTGTCTCTTGGTTCACTTCTGTATAGACCCTTTGAAAGTGCCTGACATGTAGTGTGTGCATGCTAAGTCGCTTCATTTGTGTCTGACTCTTTGCGACCCTATGGACTGTAGCCCACCAGGCTCCTCTGTCCATGGAATTCTCCAGACAAGAATACTGGAGTGGGTTGCCATACCCTCCTCCAAGGGATCTTTCAGGAATCAAACCTGTCTCTTAAATCTCCTACATTGGCAGATGGGTTCTTTACCACTCGCGCCACCAGGGAAGCCCCTGACATTTAGTAGGTGCTCATAAGTATCATTTAATGATTTAATGAGTGAATGTATAAATGTATTCACACTACTATACCATGCTAGCTCCCCGGAAATTATGCAAATAATATTTAAACATAGGTTAATAGTGTATCTTAACAATGATGACATAGGATAATAGTATGATTGAACAATGTTGAGATTCCAGTAGATATTCTCCTTAAGAATATTACTTTTCACATCGGCATTCAATCCTCTGATACTCAGCTCTAGTTATTCTTGACTTGAATTCCCCAGCTATAGTTATTCCTGACTTCCTCCAGAAAAGAGTGAACAGTTCTGAGATACTTTCTTAGTACTTATTTACTCCCAGAAATAAACAGTTCAGGGGAACCTCCTGATTTTCCTTTGCTTTTCTCAGTTTCTTATCATGAGGATCTTTTTTTGTTTGCAGCTAGTTTAAATGCCAAGTAACAGTGAAAATGGCAGCCATATTAATCATTTTTAATATCCTTTAGAAAATTTGGCTTTCATTATCTTGCATATGTTGACTAATAATATTTATTTTTGGAAACTCTTATCCCTGCAATGATTATAGTTCTTTTGCCAAATAATCTGAGCTTAATAGACAACAGATTTCTGGCACCAGAAAGACAAAAGACAAAAGTGTCAGTAACTTAAATGAAAAAATTCCTGAAGACTGTTCACTACAGTGTGTTATCTGAAGATGGAAGAATTCAATGAGAATGTTATCAAGCTGATGAGAACAGGCTTATGTTATATTTCAGTACTTTTCCATGTATGCTTTTACATCATTGCTGTGCATAGAAGTGGTGGTGATTTAGCAATGGCTAAAATTTAAGCTAAAGTTTAAATATGAAAAACTCCTGATAACTGCAATGTAAAGAAATAATATGATGAAAATCCTTGTAGTAAGGAGTACTCAAAGTCATGATACCACTGTTTTGTGTCAAAAACAAATTATTATTTCTTTGGCAAGATCACAAAAAAGTCCTATTCAATCATGACATATAAAATGGGAATTTAAGTAAACAGACCAATTAATATGTGAATATCTTGAAGCTGTTAAATTATACCTGTTTAATACTTTTATCTAAATTAGTGCTGTTTTCTGATTCCAACAAAAGAAAGACCAACTAAGATCGTAATTTTCTCACAGACAGTTAAGCTCTTTTCACACCCTTTGTAGCCTTAATATGTAGATTCCAAGTATATTGACTATAATAAATATAAAAAGGGTATTTATATTAGCCTAATCAATTTGAATTTTGGAAGAATCAATCAAAACATCAATTAAATGTATATTTAGCATCTTGTGTGCACAACGGATAGTGAATCAAACACTTCTTTAAATGAAAGACACATTGCTAATGACATTTTTCTGAATTCATATCACATTACTGTTAGTTTCAGGTAGGACTATTTAATCTGGAAAATATTATTTTTATTCTTTTGTCTTAGTTTTATAATGCTGTGGAGTTAATATTTACTTGTTTTGTGGTAAGAGGTACGTTAATAGACTTCTTTTTAATCTTATGATTTCATCTGCTTAGAAAACATCAGGAATCATAATTTATGCATAATTTTATTTTTAAAAAAGTTTTGAGTGTATCATTCTCTCCCTTTTCACTTCACTGTCTGTTATCTTCTAAACTTCTCAACATATTAAAGAGAGAAAGGCATGGTGAGACCGTGAAATGGAATTTCAAATGCTGTTGATATAACATAAAGACACAGAAAGATAACCTCAAAGAAGTCACATGTGAGAGGCATCTCACAAGAATACGGAAGTATGGGCCCTAGAAGACTAACGGGGAGCATGAGAAGTCACCGTAGGCTAGTGGGGAGGCAGGCTGCACATGTTAACACGACTAAAGGGGCATACACCCCATGCGGGAGGCACAGAGGAGGCACAGCATTATAAGTGTTCAGGGAAGGGGTCAGAAAACACTGGTATAATACAAATGTCAGCGATTTAAATAGGGTTGCACTAGACTGAAAATTTGGTTTGAGGGAAGAATATATCTAGAATGCCAAATTTGGTACTTTAGATATTAGGGTATAGAGAGTAAAAATTTACTGCAAGCTTTTGAGTGATGCAAGTTATACGAGCAGCATGCTCATGTAATTCCTTTGGACATTGTGCACAGGTGGGTTACCTGTCAGGATACAAGCAGTAGAGGCAAAAAGGTCCTATAGAAGCTGGTCTGTCCAGTCAAGAAATGACAGGGGCCTGAACCCAGGAGTCATAGTGGGAGTGGGAAAGAAGTATCCAAACTGAGAGCGATTAAGGAAAATTGATGAGGCTTGGTGAGTGATTTGAGATATTCAGAATTAGGACGCCTATGAAGGGTTAAAGCCTGTAGAGTGAAAGTGTTTAATTTAGTTGAGATTTTCCTGGTTCTTGGTATGAAGAGTAATTTTGGATAGTGTGCTGGGCATTTTTAGTATTATTATGTTATGAGACTATGATTCTTATTTAAATCTTCTATTTTGGTAGGCAGTTAACCCAGTTAGATTCAGAACACACGTCCTAGCCCATTTTTACACACTACGATTCAAATGCCAGTTTCATTTTCAATGCCTTTGCAGTACTCATCTAGTCTGTCCTTGAATGCTACCCAGGGGCTCACCAAGTGTTGGTGAGGATGTTGAACAACTGGAACTCATATCTGTGGTGGGAATGTAAAATGGTACAGCCACTTTGGAAAACTGTTGCACAGTTTCTTAAAAAGTTAAACATATTCTTATAAAATGACCTAGCCATTCTACTCCTGTATGTTTGTCTAAGAGAAATGAAACTTAGGCCCATACAGAGACTTGTACATTAATATTCATGGCATCCTTATACATAACAGGCAAAAATTGGGAACAACCCAGGGTGCATCAACAGGTGAATGGATAAACAAATTATGGTGCATCTATTCAATAGAATGGGCTTCCCTGGTGGCTCAGACGGTAAAGAATCTGCCTGCAGTGTGGGAGACCTGGGTTTGATCCCTGGGTTGGGAAGATCCCCTGGAGAAGGGCATGGCAACTCACTCCAGTATTTTTGCCTGGAGAATGCCCATGGACAGAGGAGCCTGGCGGGCTACAGTCCATGGGGTTGCAAAGAGTCAGACACGACTGAGTGACTAAGCACAGCACATTCAATGGAATACCCCCAGCAGTAAAACAGAATGAACTACTGATACATGCAACAGTATGGGTGAAGCTAAAATACTTAGGCAGAGTGAATAAAGTTGGGTAATAGTTAATATGTACTGTATTATCCCATTTATATAAAATTCTAGAAAATGCAAACTAATCTAAAGTACAGTGGTTGCCTGGGGATGGGGAAGGGGGTGACAAAAGACACAAGAAAGCTTTTGAGAATGTTGGATATGTCGATTATGGTTCTGGGGATGGTTTTATGTTTGTACACATATGTCAAAAGTTATCCCACCATATATATGCAGTTAATTGTATGCTAATTATACCTCAGTAAAACTTTTTCAGGAAGACAAACTACATTCAGAGTCTATCTCCCTTTCACTCTTTTTATTGTTTCCATCTGGTTTTATCCACCTTCATTTCCCCCCCTGGATTACTACAATAACCTCCTAACTGGTCTCCATGCTTTTTTTTTTTAACTCTTTCCCCTTTCCAATGTATTCTCAACACAACAGCCAGAGTATTCCTCTACATTGTCAGATCACGTCACTCCAGCTGCAAACCTCCCAGTTGCTCCATCTCCCACTCAAAATAAAAGCCAAAGGCCCCTGAGGGCCTGCACCAGCCTTGCCACTTCTCTAATCTGATCTACTATTTATTCCACAAGCGTGGCTCTCCTTGCTACTTATTGAAAATTTCAGGCACACTGTCTTCTTTGAAAGGCCTTTGCACTTAGTTGTTCTGTCTGCCTAGACTACTCTCCTCACCTCTTGGATGTCACTTTCTCAGTTGGGTCGTACTTTGGCCACCCTACTTTAAATTGCAATGTACCTTTACCCTGCCTTCCTTTTTGCTTTATTCCATAGCACTCTTAACATACTCTATAATTTCCCTTCTTTGTATTTTCTTATCTTCTCCCATTAAAATATGAACTACATGAGGGCCAGAATCTTTGTTAAGGTTTTGTTTACTTGTTAATCCCAAGTGCATAGAACGATGACTGGCACATAGTAGGTACTCAAGAAATATTTCTAAAATAAGTACCTGTAGCATAAAATCTTCAAGACACATTGACAAATTAGAACCAAAGAGGGCAATAAGGAGAAAGACAGGAGATTTGAAATACACATGAGAAGTTGGCAACTGGAGATGTTATCACAGAGAAGAATAGATTCAGTGGAAGCATGAACCCCCTTGTAACTACTAAAGGGGTATTATGTGGAAGAGAGATTGTGTTTACTCTGTGATGCCCAAAGAGAAGAGCTAGTCCAGATAAGCCACAGGTGGGCTGAGTAAGAATTTTTTCACATTCTTAAAATTGTAGTGGGCTGCCATAAAACAATACTCTCCTGTTGTATGAAGTCAAACAGAGTGATCATCCATCAGAGATTGAAGGGGATCCCACATGGAGAAATGGTTGGATTAGAATGGGCTTGATAAGTTTGTCCTAGTTTGAAGATACTGTGACTTTTCTTTTAAAATCCAGTTATTCTTGACAACTCAGAATGCTGAATTAGTTGTGAGTTAGTTTCCTAAAGGCTCATTTTACCTGACAAGATTGTGTCAAAGTTAACTTCATGCCTTCATAATAATTATGATGAATTATTTTAGCCACATAGCCATGTATCTGAAAAATTACGTGGACCATTATTTTAGCCCTTTGTTATTGATGAAAATGAAATACTATTTTACTATCAGTTTTGACCTTCATATCCAATTGGGCTTGTTGTTTATTTTAAATTTAGCTTCTTCACTTTTTAAAGAGCTATGTGTGTTCATTGTCTTTCATCTTTTTTTAGGAGCGGGATCGTTATGCCTACAAGATTCATCTTCCAGAAACAGTAGAGCAACTGAGGAAATTCAATGCACGGAGGAAACTAAAGGTAAATTAAAGAAATCAGCAAAAAGCCAGACAGAGGTATTTGCTGATATTTTTATTCTGTTTCAGTGCCCATAAATGTTATACTGGTGTTGGCTGTGGTTTTCTTACAGCCAAATTCTCAATGCCAAAATTTACCATTATTTCAATAAGATTTGGGGTTTTTAAATCATGTAAGGTAATATCTAAGTACAAATCCCAGCAATAAGTTATAATAAATGGAAGATGAATCACATTTTAGATTTATGTTATCTTTAAAAATTCATAGCAGAGATATAATTACTTTAAAAATAGGAACTTGCTATTATCCACTATTGTTGAATTTTAATCTAGGCCACATGTTCTCAAACTTAAATATTTTGACAGAAAACGTAAGTTTAGTTCAATGAAAACAACAAGAAATTAGAATTGGAACTAGGATTGAACCACCATCACGAAGCAGTAAAAATCCCCACAACCTTGGTCTACTAGAAAATATTTCCAGATCACTTTTCTCACTTTTTCTTTATTCTTCCTAGGATACCTTTCTCCCATTTACCATACTCCCTATCCTCCAACCCACTGGAAAATTTAAAAAGCACTATCACTTCATTTGGACAGCCCATTTGACTTTAAAAGGTTTTTGAGGTTTCTGAAAAAGACCCAGAATAAGATAATGGAAACTTTACAGCACTGGACAAAAATCTTAAGGGACAGCATTTCCCTCCTCCCTGCAACAGAGGAAACGATTATATTATGGTCTTAAAATTAACTCAGGTTTGACTTACTTTGATTACTATTTAAAAAACGAATCACCAGTTCAGGGTCAATGCATGTTACAAGGTGCTCGGGGCTGGTGTGCGGGGATGACCCAGAGGGAGGATAAAGGGAAGAGGGAGGTGGGAGGGGGTTTCAGGAGGGGGAACTCATGTACACCCGGGGCGGATTCATGTCAATGTATGGCAAAACCAACCAATATAATATTGTAAAATAATTAGCCTCCAATTAAAAAAAAGGAAAAAAAAAAACTTAACTCTGTCCCCTAAGTGGTTGATTTGGTAAGAGTCCTCCTTAGCCATGTGACTCCTGCAAGCTGTAAAACTTTTCTTCATAACTATTTTCAGATATGTCATAAGTTGCGATAATATTTATTCATTCACTAGTAGTCGACCCTTGAAATATGTTGTGAATGATTGTCTTCAACTCTAGATTTATAAGAATGTTTTTATGAATTTTTGGAAAACTATGTAAGCCACAATATTATCATACAGAGCTGAACTGGCCAACATATTAACCACTAGCCGCATATAGCTGTTAAAATCTAAGTGAATTAAAATGATTATGTTTTAATATTTATTTATTTATTCAGCTGCATCAGGTCTTAGTTGGAGCACACAGGCTTCTCTCTAGTTGTGGTGCGTGGGCTCAGTAGTTGTGGTGTGCAGACTTAGTTCCCCCGCAGCATGTGGAATCTTAGTTACCTCATCAGGGATTGAACCTCCGTCCCCTGAATTAGCAGGCGGATTCTTAACCACTGGACCACCAGGGAAGTCCCCTAGATTAGTGAAAATTATTAATTTGTTGTTGTTCAGTCACTCAGTCATGTCTGACTCTTTGTGACCCCCATGCCAGGCTTCCCTGTCCTTCACTATCTCCCAGAGTTTGCTCAAACCCATATCCACTGAGTCAGTGATGCCATCCAACCATCTCGTCCTCTCCAACTATCTTGTTCTCTGTAATCCCTTTCTCTTTCCAAGCATCAGGGTCTTTTCTAGTGAGGCGGCTCTTCAAATTAGGTGGCCAAAGTATTGGAGTTTCAACTTCAGCATCAGTCCTTCCAGTGAATACTCAGGGTTGATTTCCTTTAGGATTGACTGGTTTGATCTCCTTGCTGTCCAAGGGAGATTATTAATCATTAAATTATTAATAAATAAAAGTAAAAGATCTGTTCCTCAGTCACACTAGAACATCCCAAGCGCAATAGCCATATGTGGCTAGTGGTGCCGTATCAGATAATGCAAATATAGCCTGTTTCCATCACTGTAGAAAGTTCTACCAGAGAGTACAAATGTAGAGTAAGGGCAATTCTAACACGTCACTGTTGGTGTTGATTATTCCCAGTTAGCCTTTCTCCTAGTTGATTTTGCAGTCAGGAGGTTCAGACTGGCTCTTCTCTATTTACTTTAAAAATCCTCAGCAGAAAAATAATTATTGATAACATGCCGTTATTGAGATGGTGCCCAAAGAAATTTCCCAAGACTAGGGTTTTATTTATTTGTTTGTTTGCTTTACTATACACCTGAACCAGTGTAGGCTACAAAAGAAAAAAAAAATCTTAGCCAAAGTGAAATTTGGTCAGCCATTTTTGAAATTAGTTTCTTTCCCAAAAAAGTTATTAACTATACCTCTGTCTCAAGTCTTTTCTAAGTCTTTTTAACTCTGATGTTGTTTTGACCTATGTGACATTACCCTGTCTGAGACCGAACCTCTCACTGCCTAAGTACAAGCCTTTTACTGCAGGGCTTAGGTTTGCCTCATCACGAGAAATACATGCTGTATTTCTCCCAGTGCCACAGAATCAGACTTGGGCCTAAAATAGCCAAAGTGGTGACTAAGATTCATTTGGACAGGAGCAAGCTGTTACAGCAGAGAGGGGTCATGTGAATTTACCACATCCCCTTGCAGGCCTATTTAAAATTTTAAGACCCACCAAACAACCTAGAATTAGGAACATCAGCAGGCTTGTCATTGAGGTTTTTTCAGCTTCTGGTAAAGCTGCATCCCATTCAATGATTCAGTCACCCTGATTAAAGCTGGTTATACCTACTCTCCTCAAAAAACTCATTCTCATTCTGCCACTTCTAGGAGCTTCTAGAACAAAGATTGCAACTTTCTTGGCTTTCAGAGCCCACTGCCCAATTTATTTTCACAAGTGAACAGCTAGGTACCCATCCTTCTACTCAGACACTGTTTTTAAGCTCATCAAATGGTGGAAACAACCTAATTATTATGATTCCCTTTGACGTGATTAAAAGGGAAGTTCACAGAAAGCAGTAGAAAATTGATTTTGTAACTAAGTCAGAGGTAGGAAATTTTGTAACAAGAAGAAAGAGGAGTACAGCATTCAGAGAAAGAATGGCCTCTAAAGCTACATTGCCTGAGGTGAATCCTGACTCTGACACTAGCTGTATAACCTTGAACGAGTTATTTCATTTCTCTGTGCCTCAGTTTCCTGATCTATAAAATGGGGATGATGGTGATAATAGCTAACTCATAGGGTTGTAAGGATTGAATGAATTAATGTATTTTAGCAGTTAGAATAGTACCTGTCAGTCCTAAGTGCTCCATAGATACCATTTTCTATTAATATTTTATGGTTATTGTTTGATTATTATTTTAGGATTTATTTAATATGCTTGATTTGATCTCTATTTATAAATAGCTGTAATTCCTAAATGGAATGGATTACTTAATGGGTATAGACTACTTAATGGGTTTGGGATGAAACAAGAATGGTCATCGCACAACATTGTGGCTGTACTAATTAGGACTGAATTGTACATTTTAAAAGGGTTAGTTTTATGTTATGTGAATTTATGCAAATATTCTTAAATACTGGTTTTCACTTTTGCACACTTGAGAGATGTGACACATTCGCATACTAACAGTAACTCACTGCACCACTCAACTCATCCAAGACACTAACCATCCCTCTCTCAGCCGCAGGCATGCAAGAGGTTGGAGGGGCATGCATTTTTTTTTTTAAAGCCTCATGGGTGATTCTGATAAGTTTACCTTATTGAGAGTCATTACTCTGAAGCACAAACTTGCAATGGGTCTACAAAATTTCATCATATGTACACATCATAATTTATTAACCAGCTACTGGACATGGGCATTACTTCCAGTTTTCCATGGCCATACTACTGCATTGGCTCTATTTTTATTACTAAATCTTTGTACACCTCTGATTATATTGTTAGGGTAAGTTTGCTACTGAAATTGTTGGCATCAGAATGTATACATGTATTTAATAAGATATTTGATCTCTATAAATAATTCACCTTCCAAAAGGCTTATACCTATTTGAATAAATTCTAATGTATTTTTGGTAGTGAATTTATTATATTTACAGTTAAACCTTTTTCCCATCCTGAAAATTTTATGAAACTGTTTTATGCCAGAATGTAAAACATTATTCATTTTACTCTACTGAAATTTCAAGACTATCGCTCATTATTGGTTATAATAATGTCAACACTCAGCAATCAGAAATTGTTCCTTTCCACATTTATACATTCATTTTGGCATTTAACCTTTTCAGCAGCCTACAGGACACAACAAATCCCTGATGAGAAGATTATTTGGACAATTATAAAGCATTAACATCATTTTCAGACTATCGTTTGAACTTCAGGTTTTAAATGTTTATAGGACCCTGCATGTGATTTGAATTATCACCCATTTCTTTTTATTTTCCTTTCTTTCATTATTTTACTTTACATCTGTGAATGATAATGGAAAAACTCTTTTCCCCATTTTGGTTATCAGACATTTCATATGTTGAAATTTTCCCTTCCTTTTATTTCATACCAAGCTCTAGAATCTTTTATTTTTTATTGGAGTAGAGTTGATTTACAAGTTGTGTTAGTTTCTACTGTACAGCAAAGTGAATCACGTGTTCAGTTCAGTTCAGTTCAGTCGCTCAGTCGTGTCCGACTCTCCGCAACCCCATGAATCACAGCACGCCAGGCCTCCCTGTCCATCACCAACTCCCGGAGTTCACTCAAACTCATGTCCACAGAGTCGGTGATGCCATCCAGCCATCTCATTCTCCGTCGTCCCCTTCTCCTCCCGCCCCCAACCTTTCCCAGCATCAGAGTCTTTTCCAGTGAGTCAACTCGTCGCATGAGGTGGCCAAAGTATTGCAGTTTCAGCTTTAGCATCAGTCCCTCCAATGAACACCCAGGATTGATCTCCCTTAGAATGGACTGGTTGGATCTCCTTGCAGTATAAGGGACTCTCAAGAGTCTTCTCCAATGCCACAGTTCAAAAGCATCGATTCTTCGGCAATCAGCCTTCTTCACAGTCCAACTCTCACATCCATACATGACAACGGGAAAAACCATTGCCTTGACTAGACGGACCTTGGTTAGCAAAGTAATGTCTCTGCTTTTTAATATACTATCAAGGTTGGTCATAACTTTCCTTCCAAGGAGCAAGCGTCTTTGAATCACATGTACATATACATATATCCCTTCTTTTTTGGATTTCCTTCCCATTTAGAACAGCACAGCTGACTCTATTAAACTGAGCTTAATACTTCAGTTTTTTTTAATCCTCTAGAAGCAATGCTTCTTCTATAAACTACATAGTCCTGAGCACGGGACTAGATATGAGGATTGTATTTTCTCAGACTGAATATTAGGATGCATGAGACAAACTGTGCTTCAGGCTGTCTGAAAAATCTGTGCTCTATGGGTATGTGTCTCTTAAGGAGGCATTCCTGTACTCTAACCCTGGGTGCCATTTACATGAAGGAGTTACTGTGCAAGGGGGGGCGGGGGATGTGAAACGGCTGTGGGTGCCTGAGCTTGTCTATCTAGGGAAGAAGCTCAGGAGGGAATCTGTTCTAGAAACCATCCTCTTTGGTTCATGAATTAGAAAGCAAATTTCCCTATAGTGAACTATGTCAAAGATATTCTGTACAAATAGAAGTAATATCCTGTATTTGGGTAGGTTTATTGCAATCAGTTCAGGAAATGGTGAGCTGCATCCACATAATTCAGTTTAAAGGTTAAAACCATTTATTCCTTGTATATACAGAAGTGGAGGGAGATTTCTGATAACTTCCTATGATTTTCCTTTATTGATTTTGCAGATTACAAAAATATAGCCTGCGTTACTTCTCTGACTTACCAGTTGGTCTCTTGGGTTCCTGTACTTTGCAGAACTAGAAAAAAATTGTTGAGGAATGCTGTTTCCAGTACTCACTGTCCAGTGCAATAGCCACTAGGCATATGTAGCTACTGATACTTTAATTTTAACTAATAAATAAAATTTAAAATTTGATTTCTCAGTTGCACTAGCCACATTTCAGTTGCTCAGTACCACATGTGGCTGGTGGCTACAGTTTAGGGCAGTACAGGTGTAAGACCTTTCCATCATCATGGAAAGTTCTGTTGTACAGCACTGCTACCTGCCAGAGTTCTGAGACCCCTAAGGAGCATCTTTGAGAGGCCAGCCGGGAAGCTCTAATTAGCTGCCTTTTGTCAATCTGAGCTATCCCTGGTGGCTCAGATGGTAAAGCATCTGCCTGCAATGCAGGAGACCTGGGTTCAATCCCTGGGTCAGGAAGATCCCCTGGAGAAGGAAATGGCAGCCCACTCCAATACTCTTGCCTGGAAAATTCCGTGGACGGAGGAGCCTAGTAGGCTACAGTCCATGGGATCGCAAAGAGTCGGACACAACTGAGTGACTTCACTCTCACTTTTGTCAATCTTCCCCTTTCTGTCAATTCAACAAGAGCTTACTTAAGGATTTATCAAGGACCTTTGTGCCCTAATGAAAACCAGCGCTTATACCCACAGTCCTCTCACTACCGGAGAGGACAGCACATGAGCACAAAGATGGTGGGCTCCAGCCACTCAGAGCAGTAAATCTGGTATCCAAAGGGCACCTTTGATTCTGAAAACTGAAAACTGTTATTCTGGTATGAACAGTTACATAAATAATAACTGACATGAGTTTGATCTTCCAATATTTTACAAAGCAATTCTATGAATTTCTGATTCTGAAATGCAGAATTTATTACTTCCAAAGTTAGTCTGGCTTTTTAAAGTTATTATATACATTAAAAGATCATCTTTATAAAATACTTTTACACAGACCCAAAAGGATTCCTCAGTTATTTATTCCATGCAATTGCTCTTGTGCTATGCTAAGTCACTTCAGTCATGACCAACTCTTTGCGATCCTATGGACCATAGCCCGCCAGGCTCCTCTGCCCATGGGATTCTCCAGGCAAGAATACTGGAGTGGGTTGTCATGTCCTTCTCCAGGGGATCTTCCCAACCCAGGGATCGAACCTGCATCTCTTAAGTCTCCTGCATTGGCAGACAGGTACTCTACCACTAGCACCACCTGGGAAGCCCCACAATTGCTCTTAAATATAGCCATACTGACTATACCAACAAGTCTCATTTTTAATCTTCAGAGATGATAGCACAACCTCCTTTAATCATGTGTCCTGACTTAATTATGAAATTCTAGGTTTTAGAGTTGTGTTTATACTGTGCTTAAGAAAGTGAAGAGAAACTAAAAAGCCTCTTGATGAAAGTGAAAGAGGAGAGTGAAAAGGTTGGTTTGAAGCTCAACATTCAGAAAACAAAGATCATGGCATCTGGTCCCATCACTTCAAGGGAAATAGATGGGGAAACAGTGGAAGCAGTGTCAGACTTTATTTTTTTGGGCTCCAAAATCACTGCAGATGCTGATTGCAGCCATGAAATTAAAAGACGCTTACTCCTTGGAAGGAAAGTTATGAGCAACCTAGATAGCATATTAAAAAGCAAAGACATTACTTTGCCAACCAAGGTCCGTCTAGTCAAGGCTATGGTTTTCCCCGTGGTCATGTATGGATGTGAGAGCTGGACTGTGAAGAAAGCTGATCGCCGAAGAATTGATGCTTTTGAACTGTGGTGTTGGAGAAGACTCTTGAGAGTCCCTTGGGCTGCAAGGAGATCCAACCAGTCCATTCTAGAGGAAATCAATCCTGGGTGTTCACTGGAAGGACTGATGCTAAAGCTGAAACTGCAATACTTTGGCCACCTCATGCGATGAGTTGACTCACTGGAAAAGAGTCTGATGCTGGGAGGGATTGAGGGCGGGAGGAGACGGGGACGACAGAGAATGAGATGGATGGATGGCATCACCAACTCAGTTTGAGTGAACTCCGGGAGCTGGTGATGGACAGGGAGGCCTGGCGTGCTGTGATTCATGGGGTCGCAAAGAGTCGGACACGACTGAGCGACTGAACTGAACTAAAGTATCAAATACATGTAGGCTAAATTCATTGGAAGGACTGATGCTAAAGCTGAAACTGCAATACTTTGGCCACCTCATGTGACGAGTTGACTCACTGGAAAAGACTCTGATGCTGGGAAAGGTTGGGGGCGGGAGGAGAAGGGGACGACCGAGAATGAGATGGCTGGATGGCATCACCGACTCTGTGGACATGAGTTTGAGTGAACTCCGGGAGTTGATGATGGACAGGGAGGCCTAGTGTGCTGTGGTTCATGGGGTCGCGGAGAGTCAGACACGACTGAGCAACTGAACTGAACTGAACTGAACTGAAGCTGACTAAACTGAATGATAACTTTGGTTGTGGCTGCATGGAGAAAGATGGGAGGTTCTGATTTAATCAATGATCTTCCTTCATTATCATCTAGGACCTAATTCTTAAATGTAGTCAACCTCAGTCCTTTAACATTTCTGCCTTGAAGTGATTTTTCTAGCCTTTTGGTCATCTCTCTTCAGCTTCAACCTCTCCAGGTTCTCCACCCTTTTTAAGGTTTTGAGTGCAGACGAGTTGACTCACTGGAAAAGACTCTGATGCTGGGAAGGGTTGGGGGCGGGAGGAGAAGGGGACGACGGAGAATGAGATGGCTGGATGGCATCACCGACTCTGTGGACATGAGTTTGAGTGTACTCCAGGAGTTGGTGATGGACAGGGAGGCCTGGCGTGCTGTGATTCATGGGGTCGCGGAGAGTCGGACACGACTGAGCGACTGAACTGAACTGAACTGAACTGATTCTGAATCCTAGTAAGATGATCCTCTCTCAAATTCTTATGTCACACGTTTATTTGTGTGAACCTGTGATGCCTTTTGCCCCCTCAGTATCAGAAATGATTAGATGTGTCCTCACCACTTGGGTACAAAGCCAGTGAGTTATTCTACATCTCATGCTTGCGTGTTTTGTATTTAGACTTTTAAAAATATACCTCCCTGCCCTCTAGCTATCAAGCTTCATGGTTTTTTTTTTTTTTTCTGAGCTCAGTTATGGATCACCAAAAGGGGAGTATTGGCTTTTGACATTGTCTTCAGGTCAGTAATTCATCCATGTTAAACTCTCCTGTTCCCTACTCAATAACTTTGTTGCTTCCTTAAATGTATGCAGTAGTTTAATTTAGCAGAAGTCTGAGCTAACCATTTTTTTGTTGTTGTTTGCTTCCCACTTCCTTAAATGAAACACAGAATCTTCTAGCAGGGAGCATTCCATTTTCATGTTTGACATGTTAACTACAAATATGATTGTGCTTAATTACTTGTACTTCTCTTTTTCTTTGAAGTTAGAATCTTCCTTCTCATTTCTAGGTTAATTTGCTTAGTAGAAAATTGCATCTTTAATATTAGTTATCAGATTGTGAATGGTCTTAAGTCAAAATTGTTGTTTTACTCGAAGCTTATGGGAGTATATCTTCTAGAGTAGATAGAAAAGCTTCTTTATCAAGGATTGAATAAAAGTGGGAAGGTTGAAGAACTACTAGCAGAAGATCTGGTTTTATGTTGTTATAACCCTAGGCTCTTCAATAGCAACAGCATAGTAGGGAGGTTGACAATATACAATCTGGGAACTAAAGCACTTACATAAGAGTTCTTTGTTGTTGTTGTTTAGTCACTCAGTTATGTCTGACTCTCTGCAGCATGCCAGGCCTCCCTGTCCCTCACTATCTCCTGGAGTTTGCCCAAGTTCATGTCCATTGAGTCAGTGATGCTATCCATAAGATGTTTATCCATATAAGAGCTCTATGCTTTCATAAAGTAATGCATCTATCTATTTTTATATATAAAATTTAATCGGACCACAGAAATGTAAATTCATGTATATATTTTCTATAGCTGCTTTCACGCTGAATGGCAGAGATGAATAGTTGCAGCAGAGAACATATGCTCTGCAAGCCTAAAATATTCACTGTGTAGCCCTTTACAGGAAAGTATTTTTGACCCCTGTAATAGTAAAAACCCTTGAACTGGAGAGAGTACTCAGAAGAACTCAATTCTGTCTCCTCCTGATCTGTCTCTTTAAGTTGGCAGCAACCTTAACCAGTTAGTAAGCCCCTCTGAACCTGTTTCCTCATCTGCTAAATACGTCTTTTTAGAATGAATCATTTTTATGGTTGACTCTCAAACTCTAATAAAATTCTATAAATCCATAATCTGTTTTGGACCCATTTTGCATTGAACTTTTGAGCCCACATGCAGTCACTGTGTTTCAGTTCATTTCAGTTGCTCAGTCATCTCCGGCTCTTTGCGACCCCATGAATCTCAGCACGCCAGGCCTCCCTGTCCATCACCAACTCCCGGAGTTCACCCAAACTCATGTCCATCGAGTTGGTGATGCCATCCAGCCATCTCATCCTCTGTCGTCCCCTTCTCCTCCTGCCCCCAATCCTTCCCAGCATCAGGGTCTTTTCCAGTGAGTCAACTCTTCATATGAGGTGTCCAAAGTATTGGAGTTTCAGCTTCAACATCAGTCCTTCCAATGAACACCCAGGACTGATCTCTTTTAGATGGACTGGTTGGATCTCCTTGCAGTCCAAGGGACTCTCAAGAGTCTTCTCCAGCACCACAGTTCAAAAGCATCAATTCTTCGGCACTCAGCTTTCTTCACAGTCGAACTCTCACATCCATACATGACTACTGGAAAAACTATAACCTTGACTAGACGGACCTTTGTTGGCAAAATAATGTCTCTGCTTTTTAATATACTATCTAGGTTGGTCATAACATTCCTTCCAAGGAGTAAGCATCTTTTAATTTCATGACCGCAATCACCATCTGCAGTGATTTTGGAGCCCAAAAATATAAAGTCTGACACTGTTTCCACTGTTTCTCCATCTATTTCCCATGAAGTGATGGGACCAGATGCCATGATCTTAGTTTTCTGAATGTTGAGCTGAAGCCAACCTTTTCACTCTCCTCTTTCACTTTCATCAAGAGGCTTTTGAGTTCCTCTTCACTTTCTGCCATAAGGGTGGTGTCATCTGCATATCTCAGGTGATTGATATTTCTCCCGGCAATCTTGATTCCAGCTTGTGCTTCTTCCAGCCCAGCGTTCCTCATGATGTACTCTGCATATAAGTTAAATAAGCAAGGTGACAATATACAGCCATGACTTACTCCTTTTTCTATCTGGAACCAGTCTGTTGTTCCATGTCCAGTTCTAACTGTTGCTTCCTAGCCTGCATACAGGTTTCTCAAAAGGCAGGTCAGGTGGTCTGGTATGCCCATCTCTTTCAGAATTTTCCAGTTAATTGTGATCCACACAGTCAAAGGCTTTGGCATAGTCAATAAAGCAGAAATAGATGTGTTTCTGGAACTCTCTTGCTTTCTCCATGATCCAGCGGATGTTGGCAATTTGATCTCTGGTTCCTCTGCCTTTTCTAAAACCAGCTTGAACATCTGGAAGTTCATGGTTCACGAATTGCTAAAGCCTGGCTTGGAGAATTTTGAGCACAACTTTACTAGCGTGTGAGATGAGTGCAATTGTGCGGTAGTTTGAGCTTTCTTTGGCATTGCCTTTCTTTGGGATTGGAATGAAGACTGACCTTTTCCAGTACTGTGGCCACTGCTGAGTTTTCCACATTTGCTGGCATAGTGAGTGTAGCACTTTCACAGCATCATCTTTCAGGATTTGAATAGCTCAACTGGAATTCCATCACCTCCACTAGCTTTGTTCGTAGTGACGCTTTCTAAGGCCCACTTGACCTCACATTCCAGGATATCTGGCTCTAGTGATGTAAGTGATCACACCATCGTGATTATCTGGGTCATGAAGATCTTTTTTGCACAGTTCTTCTGTGTATTCTTGCTACCTCTTCTTAATATCTTCTGCTTCTGTTAGGTCCATACCATTTCTGTCCTTTATCAAGCCCATCTTTGCATGAAATGTTCCCTTGGTATCTCTAATTTTCTTGAAGAGATCTCTAGTCTTTCCCATTCTATTGTTTTCCTCTATTGCTTTGCATTGATGGCTGAGGAAGGCTTTCTTATCTCTCCTTGCTGTTCTTTGGAACTCTGCATTCAGATGCTTTTATCTTTCCTTTTCTCCTTTGCCTTTCGCTTCTCTTCTTTTCACAGCTATTTGTAAGGCCTCCTCAGACAGCCATTTTGCTTTTTTGCATTTCTTTTCCATGGGGATGGTCTTGGTCCCTGTCTCCTGTACAATGTCACGAACCTCCGTCCTTAGTTCATCAGGCACTCTAGCTATCAGATCTAGTCCCTTAAATCTATTTCTCACTTCCACTGTATAATCATAAGGGATTTGACTTAGGTCATACCCGAATGGTCTAGTGGTTTTCCCTATGTTCTTCAATTTAAGTCTGAATTTGGCAATAAGGAGTTCATGATCTGAGCCACAGTCAGCTCCTGGTCTTGTTTTTGCTGACTGTATAGAGCTTCTCCATCTTTGGCTGCAAAGAATATGATCAATCTGATTTCGGTGTTGACCATCTGGTGATGTCCATGTGTAGAGTCTTCTCTTGTGT
Source organism: Moschus berezovskii (assembly GCF_049115385.1). Classification (NCBI taxonomy): domain Eukaryota; kingdom Metazoa; phylum Chordata; class Mammalia; order Artiodactyla; family Moschidae; genus Moschus; species Moschus berezovskii. The sequence continues at coordinate 39,688,125 of NC_142488.1, read as the reverse complement.
TGTTGGAAGAGGGTGTTTGCTATGACCAGTGCATTCTCTTGGCAAAACTCTATTAACCTTTATGCTGCTTCATTCCGTGCTCCAGGGCCAAATTTGCCTGTTTCTCCAGGTGTTTCTTGACTTCCTACTTTTGCATTCCAGTCCCCTATAATTAAAAGGACATCTTTTTTGGGTGTTAGTTCTAAAAGGTCTTCTAGGTCTTCATAGAACCGTTCAACTTCGGCTTCTTCAGCATTACTGGTTGGGGCATAGACTTGAATCACCGTGATATTGAATGGTTTGCCTTTGAAACGAACAGAGATCATTCTGTCGTTTTTGAGATTGCATCCAAGTACTGCATTTCGGACTCTTTTATTGACCATTATGGCTACTCCATTTCTTCGAAGGGATTCCTGCCCACAGTAGTAGATACAATGGTCATCTGAGTTAAATTCACCAATTCCAGTCCATTTTAGTTCACTGATTCCTAGAATGTTAAGATTCACTCTTGCCATCTCCTGTTTGACCACTTCCAATTTGCCTTGATTCATGGACCTAACATTCTAGGTTCCTATGCAGTATTGCTCTTTACAGCATCAGACCTTGCTTCTATCACCAGTCACATCCACTACTGGGTATTGTTTTTGCTTTGGCTCCATCCCTTCATTCTTTCTGGTGTTATTTCTCCACTGATCTCCAGTAGCATATTGGGCACTTACCAACCTGGGGAGTTCCTCTTTCGGTATCCTATCATTTTGCCTTTTCATACTGTTCATGGAGTTCTCAAGGCAAGTATACTGAAGTGGTTTGCCATTCCCTTCTCCAGTAGACCACATTCTGTCAGACCTCTCCACCATGACCTGTCCATCTTGGGTGGCCCCACACGGCATGGCTTAGTTTCATTGAGTTAGACAAGGCTGTGGTCTGCGTGATCAGATTGGCTAGTTTTCTGTGATTATGGTTTCAGTGTGTCTGCCCTCTGATACCCTCTCACAACACCTACTATCTTACTTGGGTTTCTCCTACCTTGGACGTGTGGTATCTCTTCACAGCTGCTCCAGCAAAGTGCAGCCATTTCTCCTTACCTTGGACAAGGTCGCCCCTCCTGACCTTGAAGGTGGAGTAGCTCCTCTCGGCCCCCCTGCGCCCGTGCAGCGAGTAGGTCCTCTCAGCCACCGTTCCTGACCTCGGAGGTGGGGTGGCTCCTCCCGGCCACCACCCCTGACCTCGGATGTGGGGTGGCTCCTCCCGGCCACTCCTGCGCTGTCGCAGCCTGGCATTCTCAGTTGCCGCCCCTGACCTTGGGCGTGGGGTAGACCTCTTGGCCGCGCCTCTGCGCAGCCGCCGCCATGCTTCTGCGTGGTCCGGCGCAGCCGCTGCCGCACCTCTGCAGCAGCCGTCACTGTGTTTAGAGAGCTAAATAAGCAAAACTGCTACCATAAGGCAGATAAATCAGGAACTTGCTACTATTGTTGCAAAAGAATTTACCTCTCAGGGTTCTTTTAAATAGTGCTTTTCTAGTAAAAGTTTTTCTAGATCTTTGGCTACAGTGGTATTTAATAGCTAGAACAGGCCTTAAAACATGAAACTAATGTAGTAAGAAACTCAGCTGAACTTTATTTGAAAATAAATTATCTCAAAATTTTTAATTTCAGTGTGTGGAAAGCATGTGCTATGACCTATAAAATTCCATTTTCACCCAGCTTTTAGAGAACATATATAAAGTGGAATAAGCTTCTACTACAGGAAGAAGAACTCAACATTCAGTACAATTATTTTCATAAAATTCTGCATGAGACACTCTCAGGCATTAACCTTGGACTTTTGGAAATCTGAAAGTTGCATGGAATGGTATCATCATCAAGATCACTTCTCTATTTTTTGCTCTTCCCTCTTTTGTCTTTTTCAATTTATATTTGTAGAAAGAAACCTTATATAACCACCCCGCTAAAAATAAACCTTGTAGGAATGTGTTTCTATTAATAATGTTATTAGAATTACTAATGATTATTTATCATTTTATTATGCATTATTGTGATGATTGGGGCTTCCCAGATGGAGCTAATGTTAAATAATCTGCCTGCCAGTGCAGGAGACAAGGGAGATGCAGGTTAGACCCTTGGGTCACCAAGATCCCCTGGAGGAGGAAATGGCAGCCCACTCCAGTATTCTTGCCTGGAAAATCCCATGGACAGAGGAGTCTGATGAGCTACAGTCCATGGAGTTGCAAAGAGTCAGACATGACTGAGCACACACTCATAAATAGATTGTGATTATCAATGATATTTAATGAATCCCTGCATTCACAAAAGATTCATCATTTTTTTCCAAGAAAATCTAAGAGTTCAGTATTTAAAATTTAGACTTAGGCTACTTTACACTTAGACTACAAGGGTGATATGATACTCAGGCTACCTAAGTGAGCAATTCTATCTAGAGCAGCAAAGACTTTGCTCAGGTTCTAGCTACATATTAATAGTTGTTATATGAGTCGCTAAGTCATGTCTGACTCTTTGTTTATTTAGCTCTCTAAACACAGTAACAATTTGCACTTACAAAATGCTTTATGGTTCACAAAGCACTTTCATAAACATTACGACTTTTGACAGTCATGTAAGGTAAGCTACGTTACTTTTAATATCCTCACTGTGTGAGAAAACCTCAAGAGGTTAAATGATTAACTCAAGTAAGGTCATGCAGATGAAAAGTGGCAGCACCAAGGAACACACCTGGATATTCTGACCTACGCCTAACACTCACGTGATTGAACACTTACAAATATTATCATTCTTGTTACTGAAACAATCATTCCCAACATTTTTCTACCCAGTAATCTTAAGAGATGTCATGGACTCAGTATGATAGTGATTCTGAGCTAGGAATCAAGGAATCAAGGAATCAAGGGAGGCGTCATGTGCTTTAAAATAGTCAAGATGTAGTTGATTCTGCTGGGTAGCCTAATTGAGAATTACTGTACAAAAGTAATGCATAGTCATTATTAGTTTCAAAAAGAAAGGGAAAAAAGATTTTAAAAAAGAAAAATGACTTCATTCTTACTATCCAAGAATAATTAATACTATTAACATTTTAATATATATTCAGTCTTTTATGTCTTGATTAACTTTTCAAAAATAAGATCATACTATAGATTTTCAAAAACTTTTTTTGTGTAATTCATCACAAGCACCTTATCATTTCATTAAACACTCTTCTGCTGCATCATTTTATAGTGAGTGCAGAATATTTCATTGTCTAATACATGCTTAAGTTCAAGATGTAAATGGTTTCATATACTTCTGCAGTCCCTGACAGTGTTATTCTGGTATATGTGTATGTGCTTTATCTAAAAGAATTCAAAATTATTTTAAGCCACCTCTTTTCTAGCTATCATTTCCTATATATTCGACCTCCTGAATAATTCTTAAATGGGCTTCCCTGGTGGCTCAGACAGTAAAGAGTCTGCCTGCAGTGTGGGAGACCCAGATTCAATCCCTGGGTTGGGAAAACCCCATGGAGAAGGAAATGGCAACCCACTCCAGTATTCTTGCCTGGAAAATCCCAAGGAGAGAGGAGCCTGGCAGGCTATAGTCCATGGGGTCGCAAAGAGTTGGACACGCCTGAATGAACATATCCATCTGTGTCCATATTTCTTAAATAACCATTTGGTAGTTAACTTTTTTGTATTTATGTATTTTTATCAATGCTTTTATTGAAGTATAGTTGATTTATAATGTATTAATTTCTGCTGTACAACAAAGTGATTCATTCTTTTTTATATATTTATTTCAATTATGGTTTAATCATAGGATATTGAATGTAATTCTCTGTGCTATACACTTAGACCTTGTTGTTTATTGTATTTTTTTTTTAATAATATATATTTTCAGGAATTTCCTGGCTTAACCAAGTCCATTGGTTAAGACTTCATGCTTTCATTGTTGAGGGCCCAGGTTCAATCCCTGGTCAGGGAATTAAGATCCCACAAGCCTCATGGCACAGCCAAAAACAAAAGAAAAATTTTAAATATATATATATATTAATATCTATTTTTTTTATCTCTTTGCTTTAGGGTGCAGTGCTAGCAGCTGTGTCAAGTCACAAATTCAACTCATTCTATGGGGATCCCCCTGAAGAGTTGCCAGATTTCTCTGAAGACCCTACCTCCTCAGGTAATTGAATCATTCATTCATTCACCAGAGTGAATCATGTGGTGTCTACATCCTTTCTCATTATGAATAAACTTTTCCTATGAATCTAGTTCTGCTCTCTAAGAAATTCTAAGGAAGTTTGTCAGCAGCCAGATTCCATCCCCATGTATCTGATTACTTTTTTGTTTTAGTACCAAAATTGCTTTCCCCTACTGCTCCAAGCCGACATTTCACTTTATTTTTAACATCGAGAATACTTCTTCCCCTTTCCTCCCTCCAGACCCAACATTGCACTTCATCCAATCCAACATTTGTAGTCAGCCTTCTTGAATCTTTGTGATTACCTTCTACCTCAACACAAATTTCTGATGTAAAATTTTCCCCATATCAACTGTAGCAGATCAGACTTTGGAACAACACTGCTTTTAATTGAATCTTTCGATGTAAAACTGTCTTGTGAATTATCTCTTGAAACGATTTACAGGTTCTTCTCTTTTTATAAAGTTTATAACATGTCTATACAAGCATTCAAGGGGGAGGAACGTAGAAGAATTATCTGTTTTGATGAAATGTCTATAGGTACTCCTGAAAAAACTCACTAGTGTTCACAAAACTATTTTTTAAAATGCTCAGATTTCCATCCCACCGTGAGGTAGTCTCAAGGATTATTTGCTAAAAATACATAGGACCCATTTGTGTGTATACGCAAATGCATGTATATGTGTTAGTTTTTAATTTTCATTTGTGTGTTTATTAACTCCTACATCATACGTCCTCTGGCATCAGCTTTTCTTTCTTTCATTAGAATTACTCAGTGTTTGTCATTTGGTTGACTCTGTACTGATGATTTGGTTTTTGTACTCTTGCACTGGCTCATTCAGTGTTCATGTATTACCATTGGAATCAGGGCCCAGAGCCCTTCCTAAAGCATGAGTTGTTTGTCCTTCATGGCTAGCCATATAGGAAGAATGGATGTGCTAATGCTTCTTTCATGTTGGAACCGTGAGCATTTGTCAATACTTATGCTTCTTCTTTCCTCTGTTATACACATGGGTGCACATACATGCTTACATACACATGTACACACAGAGTTTCTGACCAATTGGTATGTACTTATACCTTGTGCAAAATAACAGGATCAAATTTCCCATTCCAACAGCTATATAGTTCCTCATTTTGACCTTTACCAATTGGGATGTGACTCTTCCTCTTTTGAGTGAAGGTGATTTCCAAAAACATTTATAAATGGGAATCTTAGAGAAGAGACTCTGAGGAGGAGGACTTGCTCTTTTCCTCTCTTGCTGACTTGGTAATTATCCAGAGTCCTTCCCACATTAAAGGCTGTAGTTGTGTTACTGGTATGTTCCCCAACGCTCCCTATTGTTTCATGTCTGTGTTTTTTTCTTCCAGTCCATTTTGTTCTCTCCATTCATAGCTTTTTGTTGTTTTTAACTCGAAACTCCTCCTTCCCTCTTCACACTCAGATTACAGTTAACCCTTTCTAGGGGGAGTGGATCTAATGAGTTTTATGTTATACTGTGACTATGTGATATAGTCACATACTTGGAATAATATATTTAGAGATTTGGGGCCAAGATCTCTAATTCCATTTTCATCTTTAGCAATAGGAAGACAGTAGGACAGTCCTTGCAACAGCTTCATAGACCTGATTCTTTACTGTTGCCCCATAATATTTACCTCTGCTTAACAAGAGTTTAATGAGCTCTTAAGTATTCCTTTCTGTGAAGAGCTGGATTTTTCTTCTAGGGAAAGGAATTGTCTACAGTTATAAACATGCTTATTTTCTATTAAACACATTTTCATTGCTCAATTTTTTCTGTTTTTTTTTCCAGTATAATCTCTCAATGATATTGTTGAAATAGTTTCTGATTACAGTCCTTGCTTTTTAAACAAAAAAGAAATTTCTTACACTGTCTTGCAAGCCCTCGAATTAGTTATTCACAATTTTGCATTCCTTATTGCTTCCCCTTCCTGTCGACTCATCCTATCTTTTTTAAAATTTCCACATCTTAAGGATCCTAAAAGCAGTCTATTTGATATGCTGAATGTCTCTAAAATATTTTTAAATGGCACTGTCCAGCTGCTAACAATAAAAGATAAAATTGTTATGCAGTATACGTGTCTGATCATCTACCCTAAATGAAGAGGAAATCTTTATATAGTCAGATGTCAAAACAAAGGAGATTTTTCAAGAAAATTCTAATGTTTTCCTGAATTTCACATGGCTAGCAGGAATTATTCATATGTTCCTAAAATTAAATTTTTTAATTTATTTTTTAATTGGAGGATAATTACTTTACAATATTGTGATGGTTTTTTAACTTTTAATAATAAGCCATTTAAAGGGAGGCATTATATATTACCGTCAGCATTATTTACCAAATATCTATCTTTACAAATTTTTTTTCTCCAACTGTAATGTAAAAGTAATGGTTATATGGTTGGTTGCAGAAAGCCTTTATTTTACCTAGATTCATATAAGGGCTTTACACTTTTATAAATTAGCACAGCTATATATTAATTTTTCAAAGTATTTTTATTTTTAATATTCTTCTCAATTTTTAAACCTAAATTCTTCTCTATTTAATTCTAGTCCTTTAATTCTCCATCATTTAAGTTCCCAACGTTATCCTTTCCACTGTCTTTCTGTCAAAATTTGCATGGGTTTGTTTTACAGTACAAAACATAAAGCACTTTCCATTGTTACCTGAGAGTTCTTCCAGAAAACCCATTTCAAAAAGAGAAAAGTGATGATAAAGCATGTACTTGTTGGGCAGGGGTGAGGGGTTGGAGAAAGAGGAGTTAGAAAATAGTCCTTTCTTGAGACAGACTGTTTTTCATCTTTAGGTAATGCCTTTTCTGTTCTTTCTATGAAATAATAGTGAATGGTAGTTTGGTAAATTGTTTTTCTTAAAGACCTTGCTTGACCAAATTAAAAGCTGTCAATCCTGTGTTAGTGCAAATTCTATTCAAAATTATAATTAAAATTTTTAAAAAATTTAACAGAGCCTCTCATTAACAGCGGAAAAAAATAATTGAAAACAAATCAACCGGTCCTCTAAAGAAGAGTTTAACATGTTTAGGTATGCTGTTTGCATTGTAAAATAATTTTTATATAAGAGGTTTTTTTCCTATTTTGACTATTGAAATAAGTCAGTTATACATTCTCCAGAAATTGTTAGGCTTAATCTTAAGATAAACAGTATATTGTTGCTTTGTTATTTACCAATTCCAAGTGGAAATATTCTGTTCTCATATTTCAAATCAAAGAAACCACTCAGAACCCAGCGAATGTGCTCTCAGAACACAAGGGCTTACTTGGGGCTCAGCTAAGAGACTCTGCTTCTTGTGGCTCATCTACTGAGCCCAACTGTGGCTTGATAACCTGCTTGCTCTAAAATCATACTGTTTGTTGTTTGTCCATATGCTGCCTTCCTCCTAGGACTTCTAGCAGCAGAAAGTAGGTATCCCTTTGTTTTCCTCTAAGGTTTATCTTTTATGCAAAAGTGTTTGGCTTTGCATGGTTCATAATCAGCTTGACTTTATCCTCAGCTGTTTCTGCTTAGATGTTTGTGTATGAATTTTAACACTGCCTGGCCATAGAATAAAAACTTGGATGCACTGATTTCCTGGAGCATTGTTACACAAATACTACTAACTTCTTATTTCTTTCATAAGAGGAAAAAGAGGCAGTGTTAAAATTTTAAGCGCACTTAATATTATTTCACATCTTAATTTCCAGCACAAATACATTATTCTGGGAGAAGGCTAACAATTTATTTTATAGTTTGCTTTCAAGAAACCTTTCAGGGTAAGTGAATGTTCCTTTAATTGTTATATAATCTATAAGCAGTTTTTATTACTGTTACTATTTTCAGTATTGCTATGGAGCTATGAAATAAATTCCTGGATTTATGTCTCTTAACAACTTCTACCATCAGAAAGAACCTAAGAATAATATAATGGCTAGATTTTAATTACAAAAAGATATAATTTGAGTAACTGAGAATAGTAAAGTAAAATGTATATAAGAAATTACATACACACAAATGAGTATTAGTAAAATTAAGGCAATCTAAACGAGATGGGTGGATTGTATCAATGTCAGTATTCTGGTTGTGATATTACACAGTAGTTTTTTAAAAAGTTACCAGTGGGGAAACTGAGCAAAGTATACACGGGATCTCTATATTATTTCTTAACAACTGCATATAAATCTACAATTATCTCAGTAATAATTTCAGTTAAAGCAATAGAATAAATCTTTACTTCAGCATTGTGCTTACTAGGAGGAAAGTATATAAGAGACGAAGATGAATAGAAAATCTGGGTGCTAATAACAAAATTCATTGTCACACTTTCTTGTATTAGTTACTCGTAGCTCAAATGGCAGCCAATTTAATATAAAAATCTCACAGTATGTTAGTTATCTGTTGGTCTCTAATGAATAATGTCAAGGCAGCATTTATCATCTCACAGTTTCTGTTGGTCAGGAATCTGGGCATGGCTTAGCTGAGTACCCCTGGCTTAAGATCTCTTTTGACTCTGAAGTCAAGATGTCATCCAGAGCTGTGATCTCACCTGAAGGTCCAACTGTAGAGGGAATCCTCTTCCACACTCACTCACCTGGTTGTTGATAGGCTTCAGTTCTGCTCACAGCCTTGAAGTTTACTTCCCCTGGCACAGATAATCAAAGAGAGAGGGCAAATGTAAGAGAGTGTACCCAAGACACAACCACCGTTCTTATAACCTAATCTCAGAAATAACATTCTATCCCTTCTGCCCTATTCTGTTTGTTACAACTGAGTTAATAAGTCCAGCCTACACTCCAGGGAAAGGACTGATTATATGAGGGCATGAATACCAGCAGTCAGGGATCTTGGGGGCCATCTCAGAGGCTGCCCACTATGTACATGTTAATGACCATTGAAATATAAGATACTTCCCATTTGTAACTGGTTTTGTTTCTCCAGATTTAGTACCCTTCTTTTTTTTTTTTTTTTTTGAATCAAGTAGATCTATTGTGTCATTTGGGGATGAAAGCATCTTGAAGGTATCAAGTAGTGCTTTTCCTTAGTTGTAAAGTCTTATACGGTGGTGGTGGTGGTGTAGTCGCTAAATCGTATGTGACTCTTGCAACCCCATGGTTGTAGCCCGCCAGGTTCCTCTGTCCATGGAATTTCCCAGACAAGAATACTGGATTGGGTTGCCACCATTTCCTTATATGAAAGGGCACTTAACAACCAACAGAATGTTATTTAAAGTATTTTGACAAATTTGTGCCCAATGATGTTGCTATTTAGAAATATAGATTGCTTTAACAAGTATAATGGCATTAGAATTATGGTATCTGTACTCTGATAGAATACATTTGCAGAGTTTTTACTTCTTTTAACTAGTAAATTTTAAGTCATCTGCACTATAATCAATGGCTTCCCTGGTGGCTCAGCAGTAAAGAATCTGCCTACAGTGCAGGAGACACAGGTTCAATCCTTGGGTCGGGAAGATCTCCTGGAGAAGGAAATGACAACCCATTCCAGCATTCTTGCCTGGGAAATCCCACAGACAGAAGAGCCTGGTGGGCTACAATCCATGGGGTTGAAACAACAAAAACAACTATAATCTATATATAAAAAATCTAATGCATTTATCACCATGTGTAAGTTTTCATAACTTGAATTGGATAGAGCACAGATGCTTAAGTCCAAAATACAATTTTCATTCACTATAGGTTATAACTTGACTAATAACCAAAATTTGCTTTGTGCCGTGGGATTAAAAGCTATTGTCCAGGGGTAAAGGTATGGGGAAGAGACTGACTTCAAAGAAGGAGCTTTTGTGGAGTGATGAAAATGTGCACCTAAATTGATGAATTTTAACTTAATCCTACCTTAGTAAGCAGATTTTTGTAATGCTACTGTTCTTGCCAGGAAGGACTTTGAGTAGTTGATATGAATGTGTGCATACTGATTCAGTGTTATATAAATAGGACTGCTAAAGTAATAGGAAATAGAGGTTATTGATAACTCTCCAGGTGAAACTAGACTAGATTGAGATACTGAATTTGCTCAGTGATATTGGGTTTTACAGCTATACATATAATTTTTAAATATATACATATAAATCTTTGTTACTGAAATAACTGCATACATGGATATATACTATTTATCAGATGTATACAGTGTATACATTTATGAAAACTCATTGGATGATACACTTAAGATTTGTGTATTTCACTCTATATAAATTTTACCTGAGAGAGAGAAAGAGAGGGGAGTATTAAAATCTATGCTGCTGTGTTTAGAGGTGAAGTGTACTAATGTTGACCACTCTGCCACTTACTTTGAGATGAATGATAAATAAGGTGAATTGATGTGTGGATAGATATGTGATAAAGCAAATACTGCAGACTGTTAATTGTAGAATCTAGATAGTGAATACGATTCTTTCAACTTTTTATATGTTTGATATTGTTCATAGTAAAGCTGGGGGAAAGAGTTTTAAGGCAGACTCTACCTACTTTGGGACTTCCCTGGTGGCTCAGACAGTAAAGCGTCTGCCTGCAGTGCAGGAGACCCGGGTTCGATCCCTGGGTTGGGAAGATCCCCTGGAGAAGGAAATGGCAACCCACTCCAGTACTCTTGCCTGGAAAATTCCGTGGACTGAGGAGCCTAGTGAGCTACAGTCCATGGGGTTGCAAAGAGTCGGGCACGACTGAGCGACTTCACTTTCACTTTCGCTTTCTACCTACTTTAACACTGAGAACAGTTTAAGCATTCTACTATTTATTTTTCTGTCCTTCTTTCAGGTTATTTTTACTCAGTCAACATTTTTATGAGACTTTTCTACTTCTAACGAAACAGTTCTAGACTCAAAGCTTTTAAATCATATTTTTAAAACAATTGACATATTTATGCTTTATTGCTTATTATTTCATAACAGTAGCAGAAAACTTTTGAGAAAGTTGTATCCATGAGATTCCTAGGAAAGGTAGACATGTTCAAAGTTAAAATGTATGATTATTAACCTGTTGTTTAGATACAAACTTGATGATCAAATGAATTAGGCAGAAGCTAAAGTAAAATACTATTCCAAAGGCAGGGCTTGATTACTTTCTAATAAATTTATCATTGTGAAAGTTTAGACCAAGAGATTATTCAAGTGTGTTGGTAAGGGTAAAACATGGTTTCAGGAGGGATCAGTCTGTAGTGGAAGAACTAGGTGCTAGAGGCCTGGTTTCTATGACTCAACTGCTGTGGCCCCAGGGTCATTTAACATGAAAGAGCCTCCTTTTTTTCCAAATATAGAAACACTTGTCTTCAGGGCAGGGCTATTGTGGAATCACATAACATAATAAGCATAAAACACATGTTGGAAATTATAAACTGTTACACAAATATAAGTAGTAAAATAATTTTCATTATGACTTTGAGGAAACAGTGCCATAAAATAAACTTTCCTGTGGTTATATGTTTCTTATTACAATATTTTCAATGCTTCAGAATTTGCTCAGAAAACAGGAATTTTTAAATTATTTTTAATTGGAGGAAAATTCCTTTACAATGTTGTGATGGTTTCTGCCATACCACAATGCAAATCAGCCATAATAATACATATATCCCCTCCCGCCCCTCCTCCCCAGTCTGTCTCACCCCCTAAATTGCCCCTCCCCCCACCCATTTCACTCCTCTAGGTTGTCACAAAACACTAGGCTGGGCTCCCAGGGTTATTTAGCACCTTCTGACCAGTCGTCTGTTTTATACATGGTAGTTTGTGTATGTCAATGCTACTTTCAGAAAAAAACAATAAGTTTAATCAAACATATTTTATAGTGTTTTTTTGTACAAAATACTCTGCAAAATATAGCCTAGAAAGCAAAAGTGAATGGGATACCTACAGTCCTGCCATTAGATAAATTGCCCTCTGAGGTGAACTTACATATTATTTACTGATTTTTTTTTTTCAAGATAGTCACAAGTTCATTCAGGGGTTTTATAGGAAAAAAACATCCTTTTCAGTTTTTGAGAAAAGTGAGTACTTTCAGATATGACAGTTATTGATCAACAAAATATATACTAGTGACAGCCTAAGAGCCTGTGTGTGTTGTTGTGTTACATTCATTACTACTTCTGCCTCTGTATGTAAAACAGTAGCAATGGAGAAGCCCCAGAAATGTCTTTGTGTATATTAATGTTTTATAATGAATTGAAAACTTATGAGATTTTACGTGACTTGGTGTTGAACTGCAGATATCAGGTTACCCATCTGTGAGATGTGGTTATGCTGGTCATACTCAAAGAAAGAATGAACGAAACTAGAAGCAGTGTCAGGAGAGGTGTTAAAACGATCAAAGGTAAAGAAAGATCTTGAGGTTAGACCAAAAATATGTGTTTATTCAGTATGAAAAGACAAAGGAGGGTTGGAATAAGGACTATTAAGTTTCCTAGTTAATGACAGAAACTTTTAAATTAGGGACACTTTTCAGAGCTTGAAAGAGGCAACTTGAGCACACCTGTGGAAATACTGCCTTTCATGATTGAAAACCTACAAAGTTAATCACATTTGGGTACAAGATCAGACTATAAATCAGTTCAGAAAAGGTGACAGATCCAAGGAAATTAAATAGAACTGTTGACCTGGTAGGTCTTACCTACTAGAGACACAGGCTAATGGTTGCCCTTGTGCTTTCCAGCAAAGCATCCACTGGATCTGTCAGAGCGGATTGGAAACCTAGGTGGAGGTGTTGAATTCCTGCTCATCCACCTCTTTGGGCTTCCCTAGTGGCTCAACTGGTAAAGAATCCGCCTGCAGTGAGGGAGACCTGGGTTTGATCCCTGGGTTGGGAAGATCCCCTGGAGAGGGGAACAGCTGACCCACTCCAGTATTCTGGCCTTGAGAATTCCATGGACTGTATAGTCCATGGGGTCGTGATAGCTTAACGTGAACAATGTCGGATTCATGGTCTCTGAAGAAGATTTAGCTTTGGGACCAGGGACCAGGCTTGATTACTCAAGAGCTTTTGTATAGCAGAGTTTTATTAAAGTATGAAAAGAGACAGAGAAAGCTTCTGACATAGACATCAGAGGGAGGATGGAGAGTGCCCCACTCACTAGCCTTAGAAAAGGGAGTTATATACTTCTTTAATTGGTTATTACCAATTAAATCAAAAGAATGTCTCAAGGTTGTAAAGTTCTTACTAGACCCAGTCCCTTCCCTTGTGGCTCAGCTGATAAAGAATCTGCCTGCCAAGCAGGAGACCTGGGTTCAGTCCCTGGGTTGGGAAGATCCCCTGGAGAAGGGAAAGGCTACCCACTCCACTATTCTGGCCTAGAGAATTCCATGGACTATATAGTCCATGGGGCCACAAAGAGTCAGACATGACTGAGGGGCTTTCACGTCTTCACTTCAGACCCACTCCCACAATTTACATTTTAAGATGACAGATTTATAACTTAACAATAGAAAGATCTTACCAGACCCACTCCCATAATATACATTTTAAGATAACAGATTTGGAGAAGGAAATGGCAACCCACTCCAGGATTCTTGCCTAGAGAATTCTGTGGACAGAGGAGCCTGGTGGGCTGCTGTCCATGGGATCGCACAGAGTCGGACACGACTGAAGCGACTTAGGTAGCTAGCTAGCTAAGATAACAGATTAGTCAGAAGGTTTTCAGGAAGGAGAAATTGTCCTCAAGCAGGATACATTGTTGTTATATAATCCTTAGTATAGAGTTTAAACTGAGTTGTTTTTTTGTGTGTAATCATCAGTTCCAGGCTTTAAAAAATTTTTTTACATGACTAAGACTAAGGAATGTAGAGGGAAAAAAAGATGTTTGTCCTTTCCCCCTCCCAGACCCCTCTCTCCACTTCTTATCAACCTGCCTAGGAATTGACTCTCAGTCGCAAAGAGTGACATGATTGAGTGACTTGAACTTTGACCTCTTCTCTGAGACTGTCCCAGCTTCTCCCTGGGCAGCCTGTTTCTGTGCCACTTTAGTTTTTACCTCCTCTAAATCATTTGCTTCAGGGTATAATGTGCCTACTTCACACACCTGCATGAGAGCCCTTTCCTTGAGACCGGGGATCGTATCTGTTTTCCTTGAAACCCCTGCCTCATACCTGGCAAAAAGCAGGAACGTGATAAAAGTTTTGCTTATTGTCTGACCTCAGTTCAGTTCAGTCACTCAGTTGTGTCCGACTCTCCGCGACCCCATGAATCACAGCACACCAGGCCTCCCTGTCCATCACCAACTCCCAGAGTTCACTCAAACTCATGTCCACAGAGTCGGTGATGCCATCCAGCCATCTCATTCTCTGTCGTCCCCTTCTCCTCCCGCCCCCAACCTTTCCCAGCATCAGAGTCTTTTCCAGTGAGTCAACTCGTCGCATGAGGTGGCCAACGTATTGCAGTTTCAGCTTTAGCATTGTCTAACCTAGTAGGATTCAAATTCTTTTCTAACCTCCATATCCATGCATAAAGTGCGTGTCACTTCTTGTTGAAAGTTCTCCCTGCATTTCCTAGTCCAGCCAGTTACCATAGAAAGTCAAGAAGCGCATATACTTTGGATCCAGACACACTGGGGTTGAGTCCTGGCTTTACCACTTCTAGCTGTGACCTTCCTTGACCTCTCTGATCCTCAATTCCCTATCTAGAAAGGTCGGGTACTGTATTTACCTTACTATGTTGTCCTGGGGATGTGCCCGGCACAAACACTCAGGAATTGGGAGTTGCTCTTATCATTGTTTCTTTAATACTTAATTCAAGGCATACTTTGTGGAGATAATGAAATTAATCAAATATCGGCCTGCCTGAAGGACCTCGCAGCACAGAAATGAAGAGTGAGCAAGTGCACATGTTGGGTAATACATGGAGATGCTTGTAGGACAGGGATTGCACAGAGCTTTGGGAGTTCACAAACCAACAAATGATACGTCCCTGGTCTGATACAGCCAAAATTGCTTCCCAATGGTTAGACTTACCATCTTAGAATTCGCTAGATACAAGCTTGTTTTATTTTAATTTTATAGTATTAATAAACTACTACATAGAATAGATAGAATAGATTAGCATAAGCAATGCTGGATAGAGACAATAAAAACTAGATAAGATTCCACTAAGATAACTGAGTGGAAATAGTAATTAGCTTTCTCTGCTCTCTGTTAAGTTTTTTAATATACAAAAAAAAAATCCACATTTCATTAGTATTTTTGTTGTTGCAGTTAATCCAAAAGCTTAGAACTGGCTTTAGTAACTTTATAAACCTGGCATCATATAATTCTGTTGTTGATGATGTACCAGGATCAAGGACTCGGTGAAATATTTGGGACTAATTTCTTCACATGACCTGTTGCTTTCCAAGGCTTTTAGTAAGGGATGACAAGAGACCTGACTTTTAACTAATTTCCAGTTTTTTTTTTTCCTTCTCAGAACAAAGTAAAAGTCCTGAGATGAGCAGGGAGAAGGAAGTGGATTAGATTAATACACTTTTAAGACTAGCAGGGCAAATGAGGACTGGTTTCTGCTTTGTACCTTTTTTATTCCACTTAGTGTCCACTTAATGTTTTCAATGAAGACATAGCAATAGCCTGGTAGGTGTAATTATTCAACATTTAAAAGTATTCACAGTCCTGTCAACAGATTAATGGTAAACTGTGGCACATCCCTGCCATAGACAGGTGCCAGGAATAAGAAGGATTAAACTATTGATACATGCAACAACTTGGATGAATTTCCAGAGAGTTATGCCGAGTCAAAAAAGCCAGTCCCAAAAGGTTGCACACCATATTGTTTCATTTATATAGATCCCTTGAAATGACAAAATTATAGAAATGGAGAACAGGTTAGTAGTTGCCAGGCAGGGGTTAGGAGGTAGGAAGGACAGGAGGGAAATTATTGCAGTTATAAGAGGGCAACATGAAGGATCCTTGGGGTGATGGAAATATGCTGTAGCTGGACTATATCAATGTCAATATTCCTGGTTATGATATGTGACAGTTTACAAGATGTTACCACAGTGGGGAAACTGGGTGAAGGGTACATGATATCTTTCCATATTATCTCATACAAGTTCATATGGATCTACAATTATCTGAAAGGAGAAAAGTCAAATTTTTTAAAAAATTAACTACAGTAATTTCCACATAGATAACCACTTAATGTGTCTTAAGCCCCAAATTTTTAAAATAATTAAATACTACAAAAAGCAGTTGCTCGTATAGCTACTTTTTTTCTATTGTAGAAACCTTAGAACGTATGGACAAACACAGAATGAAATAGAAGCAGGAAAATAAATATAATTACTATTATCTTTTTGGTATTTTTCATTCTGTTGGGTTTTTTTCTGAATTTGTATTTTTTTTCAGTTATAATTGGGGGTACACAGTTTATGTGGTTTTGCCTTCTGCTCTCTGAAATTTTATACCACGCAGATTTCTGTCTTTAAAATTCTTCAAAAACAAATTTCATGTGGCTGTGTATTCCATTTCATGGATGTTCTACAGTTTATATAATCATTCTCTAATTATTAGATATTTATCCATTTTATATGATAGATATCCTGACACATAAATCTTTCTACAATTCCTATTTTTTCCTTAACGTACATTTTTGTGAATAGAAATCCGGAATTAAAGTGCATGAGCATTTTTGAGGTTCTTTGATATAAATTATCAGATTGCTTTGTGGAAAAGCAGTACTCTTCCCCATTCCCATCTCCCCACTCTGACCACCATCACAGTTGTGACAATCAAAAGTGTTTCCAGACATTGCCAAATGTCCCCCTGAGGGGCAAAGTTGCTGCTGGTTGAAAACTACAGAACTAAGATTTACATGTGCAGTGAGGCACTTATTGTTAGAATGTCTCTAACACTATGTACACTAATGTCCTGAAGTGTAGGCTCTCAGGGTGCTTTTCTTTCTCTGGAGTGCATATGTACATGTTGTCTGCAGAGTAGAACGGGCTAACCATTTCTTTAAGGCTAAGTGACTTTGTTACTACCTCTCTGGATTCCCAGTTATTAGAGGAAATTTAAAGTGACCATACTGTCCTACAAAAATTATTTCCCCTAATATCTACTATGGTATTCTGAAGTGTCAGTCAGTATATCTATCCTTAGTAAAAGGGGGCCCAATTAACTGAGAACAACTTGGATCCCTTGACTTTGTATGTGAAGGGAGGAAAAAGAATGGAGTGGGATTTTTGCTAGTTAAGTTTGAGCCTTAAAAATCCTGAGAAGGGGACTTTCCTGGTGGTCCAGTGGTTAAGACTCCACACTCACACTGCAGGGGGCCCGAGCTCAATCCTTGGTCAGGGAACTAGATCCCACATGCCGCAACTATTACCCAGCGCAGCCAAATTAAATAATTAAATAAATCTTTTTTTTTAATCCTGAGAAGCCTGTTTTACATAGCAGGAGATCCTAGTTGAAGGTTTGTCCCTCACATCTACATCTGGCTTCACCTTCTGTTCTTGTTGGAAAGCCCCTGTGTGAAATGACCACCTCCATTATTTCTATCATATTTCAAAACATCGTGGAGTCCTGGGAACCCACAGTCTCTTTCTGATGTATGATTTTCTGCACCCAGATCTTCTAGTAGCTCAGTTGTAGTTGATGAATTGCCCTAATCCAAGTAAGACAAGAGGCAATTTACTTTGAAAAATGAGGAACGTGGAAATACATTGTTAAAAACATAAATTCACTGCAAATACTCTATCATTAAGTGATATGAAACACATTTAAATCTGTTTTCCAGTAAAGACATGAACCTTTGAAATTTGTTAGTCCACAGTTCTGAAGTGTTAGATTTAGGTTATGAAGGTGAGTTTGACATTGACTTTCTCTACTGGCTGTTTCTTTTCTGTTTGTTCCCCTTAGGAGCAGTGTCACAGGTGCTGGACAGCCTGGAAGAGATTCATGCACTTACAGACTGCAGTGAAAAGGACTTAGATTTTCTACACAGTGTTTTCCAGGATCAGCATCTTCACACACTACTAGATGTAAGTCTTTCTCTTTATTAATTTTTTTTTGGTAAACTGAATAGTTATCATGACAGTCCTTTTTCAGTTGCTGCCCATCTGTGAGAAATGCAGGAAGTCATCCATCATAGATTCATAACTGAAATTAAGTATCTTATATATGGTACAAATGCATTAGAGCCTAACAAGTCACAGTGGAAAAAAATAAGTATATATGTATATCTTTAGAAGAATCCGTTGAGCTTTGATTGCACTTCAAACATGAGTATAGGAGAGAAAGAATTAAGTTAAACGTTGTGCAGTGGACTCTATTCACATACACATCTCATACTTAACATTGCTGGTTTTCATAAACTCAGTGTCTCTCTTTAAAACATAAGGATATATTCCATCATTAAATATGACTGCACTGACAGATACAAGTCAGAAGCTGATAGTTCACATCTGCCTTCATTTCAGTCATATTTTAAGTAAAATACCTTTCTTAGCACATATTAGTCTTTTTACAAGAAAAATCTTCCCTTAATAAGAATGAAATTTGCTTTGGGATGCCTAGAACTTTGTGGTGCTCACTGATTAATCGACCATATGATACGAATTAAACTAATGCAAAGTTTCCCAGAATGTATTCTACAGAGCATTGTTCTGGAAGATAGTTGTGGGTGTTGCCATTCAAGAGAGGGGAGTAGATCTAAAATTTATTGATTAATTTTTTTTTTTTACTGACTATATAAGTTTGGGAAATGCTATGTTCTTTATTCCCTTTATATGGATTCACAACGGGTATTAGTATATAGCAGCTCTAAGATGTCCTATAGCAAAAAACCCGATTAACTCTCATAGCATTTCTCAAGCTAATTTGGACAGAGAATTTTCATTCACAATCCTGCCAAATTGGTAAGGACCAGTTTGGGAAAAGCCAAGCTAAGAGTGTATGTTTCAACTTCCCACCAAGTATAGTATCTCACAGTCACTTCTATCCATAGATTTGATCAAGTTAATTACCATTTTTAATAGTTACACATTTTAACATAGTATATGTTGAATTCAGGACTGAGTAACTGCTACAGTGTGCAATCCTAAAATTTGAGTGGCTTAACAGAACAGAAGTTTATTTCTTGCTCACATCACAGTCAACTGCAGTAGATGAGAAGGAGAGGAGCAGGAATAGTCTCTTCCACACAGGCATTCAGGGATCGAGGCTTCTTCCACTGCATCCTTTGCACCCAGCCAGCAGATGAGAGAAAATGGAAAATTTTGCAGGGTCAGGGTTGCAAGTGGGCTGTATCAAAGTTGTCTATGTTCCATTTGCAAATACTAGTTACATGCTTGAGTAGCTACAGGAGAGCTGGGAAATAGATTTGTGGGGTTTTTTGTTTTGTTTTGTTTAACTATTTATTTTGGATTGGGCTACCACCAATTAACAATGTTGTGATAGTTTCAAGTGAACAGCTAAGGGACTCTGCCATACAAGGGAAATAGTTTTTAAATGTGCTAAGTGAAATAAGCCAGACAGAGAAAGACAAATACTGCATAGTATCATTTTTTTAAAAAGTTGAACTCATAGAAGCAAAGTGAAATGGTGGTTGCCCAGGCTGGGAGGTGGGGGAAATGGGGAGAAATTGGTAAAAGGGTACAGGCTTTTGGTTATAAGATAAATAAGGTTGTTGTGGCCACGCATTCCGGGAAACAAACTCACTCAGAAGGACAATGCAGATAGTGGAGTGCAGTTTATTACACCCGGCGGGCCCAAGGCAAAGTCTCCTAGCCAAGGACCACGACCAGTTTTTGTGAAAACCTTATATACCCTAAGTGTACTTGCTCAAATCCACCTACCCAGATTCCTTGAAACTAGTCTGGACAAGGTAAAAGAGAGATTAGATCAAAGTTAACCCATGATTCATGTGTCACAAGACTAGATAAACAGTGGATATTTATCAATAGACCTGTGGTCATATCCTGATAAACATAATGGAATTTACCACTTTGTTCTGTTACAGAGATAATTAGCATATTCTTTAGGCAATGGAGTGTCCAAGTACAAGTCCTGAGGCTTCTTTATCCAGGGGTCTGGTTTTCCATTGGTATGCCATTTCTATAGACACCGGGCACAAAGTTCAGAATCCATTGGGAGGGTGACCATGCGTGTAGCCTAATGTTCGCAGCCTGGCCCAAGAGGGAGTCCAGCTCTGTCTGTTTCCTCCTTCAAGATCAGAGGATCTAATGTATAGAATGGTGACTATAGTTGAAACCACTGTATTTTATAATTGAAATTTGCTAAAAGAATAGAACGTGAGTATTCTCATCCCCAAGAAATGATAAATATTTGAAGTGATGGATGTATTAATTAACTTGATTGTTAGAATCCTTTCACAATGTTTACATTTATCAAATCATCATGTAGTACACTTTAAATATATTACAATTTTATTTGTCAATTATACTTCAGTAAAGCTAAAAAATGTGCTCAGGAAGATAAGGAAATGGGTTTTCTCCTTAGTGTAATTTATCTTAAGTAATTTGAGAACATTTCAGATTAAATTTATTTCAAATAACTTGTTATTTTCTTTGGATACCAAAAAGCCCTTGAAATGCATTCTATTTTGTGAATAGCTCCTAGCATTCCATTTTCCCCTTTGTTTTGTCATCATTGTTTTTGTTAATGTGTTATTTGAATTAGTTTGACCTCTTTTCCTTGACTATTTAAATATCTATTCTTTATCGTTGTTTCATATGATGCAGAAAGTTTTGTTCTTTTTGGTTTTGGTTTTTTGTTTTTGTTGATTTTTTGTGTTTGTTTTTTTTTTTTTTGGCAAAGGCATACAGGAATTTCCCAACCAGGGATCGAACCCACACCCCCTATAGTGGAAGTGCAGAGTTTTAACCACTGGACCACCAGGGAAGTCCCAGATGCAGAAAGTTGTGAATTTTCCATAGAAGTCATCAGTTCAGTTCAGTTCAGTTCAGTCGCTCAGTCGTGTCTGACTCTCCGCGACCCCATGAATCATTTGCCCTTTGTTACTGTTCATGGGGTTCTCAAGGCAAGTATACTGAAGTGGTTTGCCATTCCCATAGCTTTTACTAAAACTAGTAAGTAGGATGTTTGAAAGAAGCTACAGCAGAGCATGGAGATTTGGTTTATTTCAATGCTAGTCAGTGCTAAGATTTACTGGCCTTCTTTAGGTCAAGGACTTTTTGTCATTTAAAGGCTAAGAGAAGCCCAAATTAGTTTTCAGAGTTGTATTCTTCTTACTTAATGTAACTGAGCATACCAAGCTTGAGACTGCAGAGGAAATACAAGAACATTGCTAGCTTCTACAAAGAGGGGCAGATAATCAAACACAGACTGGACTTTGGAACTGAGCCAGGCCACCATTACCATCCAGTGCTAAACTTCTCAGACCTCACTACAAATATTTATTTTGGATAACTGCTGTATTCTTGGGTAGACATTGTCACCACTTCAGGAGAGATTCGTAGATTTTAGTGAGGAAAAATGTGTTTAAAGTTCCTTTGGATTTTAATTAATTATAAACTTAGAGAAGTGTCTGCATCAGTATCTGCCCCATCAATGCATCTCTATTTGAAAAGGAGCTGGTACCCTAAAAATAAGCTGTGCTCCCCCAAAGACATCACATCGTAAGAATTTTGCAGACAAGCACTACATATGAAGCCCAGAACTCTCCTGAGATGACTGACTATAAGGCCAGCTCTGGGCAGTGTTGGGATGCATTTGATCCAAACTGAGCCATCCTTCAACGAAAGCTCAATCATTCTGAATGAGGTAATGCCCCCATTATCTACAGCCCTTAAATATGGCTCATTAAGCTCTTGTTTCAGAGTTACAGGCGACATTTCAATCATGAGATCCATGAAGTGTTCAAATGGCTACCATTTAGAGAAGTCTAGCCATTGAAAAATGTTTAAGTACTTCAGTACTTATGGTTTGCATAACAAAAAAGGATCATTTTACAAACCAACACTTGAGAAGAAGCTTTTCAGCTTTAACTGTTCCTTCTCCTTCCTTCTAGTGTTCTTGGAATCAGATTGTTTTGTTTTGCAGAATCTCTGTTGGTTCCTTTTCTAGAATTCCAAGCAGTGACACCTAGTGGCCTTGTTTGTGGACCATGTCTTGATTGCTACTTTAATCTCACTGAGTCATTTCAAGAAATATTTTATTATATTTAAATAATTTCTACTAATTCAATAACACACTCGCTAAGTCTGCAGCCATAATTTTTCAGCTGACCAAACGAAACAAGGTTAAGTTCCTGCAGAAGATAAAAGATTGTATAGCACTCTATTTTTTCTAGCCATGCCTTTAAAATAGTAACAAGCTCAGAATTTGAAGAAAGGTTCTTAGAATTAGTTTGAAGGAAACAAAATATCTGTCATATGGAAAGAATTTACATTAAAACAAAAGGAGAAACACTGTGGATTCCACTGAGGGAGGAAATGCTTTCTGATTTGAATTCTAGTATAATCTGTAGTTAGAAATAGATCCAGAATGTCTAAATATTTGCTATTCAACTAGTTTGCCCTGGCACACATACGCTGATTCTCATTTTGTAGGAACAGATAAAGAGGAGGAACTGTGCCTGGTCCAGCTTGTTCCAATATTTCTGCTTTCAAAGATTCAAAGCACTGGCACAGTGATGCTCTGTATATGAAATACATAGATCAGTATTAGTGAAAGATACTGTGGCGTGTGTTTGCTAAAGCCGCCACAAATGGAGTGGCTTAAGATAACCAATAGGGCTTCCCTTGTAGCTCAGCTGGTAAAGAATCCACCTGCCATGCAGGAGACCTGGGTTCGATCCCTGGGTTAGGAAGATGCCCTGGAGAAGGGAAAGGCTACCCACTCCAGTGTTCTGGCCTAGAGAATTCCATGGACTGTATAGTCCTTGGGATCACAAAGAGTCGGACACAACTGAGCGACTTTCACTAAGATAACAGATTATTCTTACACTTCTGGAGGCTAGAAGTCTTAAGTCAGGTACCAGCAGAACCATGCTCCCTCCAAGGCTCCAGGGAAGAATCCTCCCTTGCTCTGGTAGTTCCCTGCACTCCTTGGTGTTTTTTGGCTTGTAATTGCAGTACTTCAGTCTCTGCTTCTTCACAAGGCGTTCTCTGTATGTGTGTGATTCTGTGTCTTCACATGGCCTTCTCATAAGGATACTAGTCACTGAATTTAGGGCCCACTCTAGGCCAATATGACCTCATCCTAATTAATTACTATCTGCAAAGACATGACTTCCATATAAGGTCACATTCTGAGATTCCACGTAGCCATGAATTTGAGGGGAGAATCTCCAGCCCAGCACAGGATGGAAAACCAATTTTCCCCTGAATTGATTTTTCAAGTATGAGTGCAGATTATAAAAATCAAATATAAAATAATGAAGTGTTACCCTGTTGTTCATTAGTTGGGCTTTCTTTCTTGGGAATTGATGTTAAAGTGTAAGTATCTCTTTTACTAATATTTTGAATCAGTTTTGGAACTTGCATATGATACACTGGATGGTGAGATGATGGATGCGTTTTCAGTGGGCTGAAAAATCAAGAGTTTTTTCCAGATATAAAGTATTTTGCAAATGTTATTTGGTGGTGATTCTCAGTCTTATTAAATTCTTGTAGAAATTTTCCTAGTACAGAATTAATGTTTATTTTGTAAGTCAACAATGTTACAAAACATTGTCAAACTTTGACAACTAAGTTTTAAACATTCACCCACCATCTGTCATATCTCTGAGCAGCTGTTAGCATTTGTTACAGACTGCTGTTTCCATGGTAAACGTGATGTCCCACTTAATTAAGATTATTTTCTTGAAAAGTTCTTTAAAAAAATCAGTGATTAGATTAATAATGCAAAGACTAACTACAATAGCAATTTAGCAGTTTTATATTATAGGCAATTTTTATAATAAAATAATATTTTAAAATATTTTGCTAGAAATGATTTGATATCTTTAATTCTCCATATTTTATATTATTGACATCTCGGTTTTTTTTTTTTTTGCTTCTTAGGGAAAGTTAGAGAGTTTTTCTATCTGACTTGGAGTTAACACTGGAAAACTGCAACTCTTGATTTACTGTTTTGCTTTTTTAAAGATATTAAATTGGTAGTCATATTTGGAAATAGCTTATTTTTAGAACTCAGAAGTTTCCTAATAGGGAAAAACATGGAACTTCTGCAATAATTTGATGTTTTTGAGCAATCTGGGGTCTGAGAAGTAAGTTGATACAGTGTTGAGTTTGGATGTTTAAATAGGTTACCAGTCAGGAAATACCAAAGCTAAGTTTCCCATGGATTTGTAGTCTGGTTGATTTGCACTTACATGTCTGCAAAAATAAGGCCTGAGGACCTTTAGAGGCTGAGCTACTGGTACCTTCCCAGGGTCCCATGTAGTCTTAAAGAGTAAACTTCAGCAAATACGAAACCATCTGGGTGGTAAGTCAGTGGTGGTGGCCTTGTGCCCCCTGCCTCCTGGGCTGGAGATTGAAGTACCCCGAAGCTTGCTGTAGACATGGGGGGGTCTCATTCCTCTGTTTTTAACTGGATGGGCAAGAACTCTAATGTTTGTTTCCATCAGCGAATCAAAATATTAGTATCAATAGGAAAATGTCATATGAAACAACATTCCTAAGATAAAGAGAACTAGAGATATCATCTGACCTAAATATTTTCAAATTAGTTTTTCTTCATTCTTAATGTAAATATCAATAAAGTTAAAAGCGGGGGAAGCTACTAAGAATATGGTCATTTGTTAAGCAGCAATACAAAACTAATATAACCAGAAACAAAGCAAGGATTTTCCACTATTACCACTCCTATTTAATATTTTTATGGTGGTTCTGAAAGATATAAGCGTCTGAATGCGGAGTTCCAAACAACAGCAAGGAGAGATAAGAAAGCCTTCCTCAGCCATCAATGCAAAGAAATAGAGGAAAACAACAGAATAGGAAAAACAAGAGATCTCTTCAAGAAAATTAGAGATTCCAAGGGAACATTTCATGCAGAGATGGACTTGATAAAGGACAGAAATGGTGTGGACCTAACAGAAGCAGAAGATATTAAGAAGAGGTGGCAAGAATACACAGAAGAACTGTACAAAAAAGATCTTCACGACCAAGATAGTCACGATAACATGATCACTGACCAGACATCTTGGAATGTGAAGTCAAGTGGGCCTTAGAAAGCATCACTAGGAACAAAGCTAGTGGAGGTGATGGAATTCCAGTTGAACTATTTCAGATCTTGAAAGATGATGCTGTGAAAGTGCTGCACTCAATATGCCAGCAAATTTGGAAAACTCAGCAGTGGCCACAGGACTGGAAAAGGTCAGTCTTCATTCCAATCCCAAAGAAAGGCAATGCCAAAGAAAGCTCAAACTACCGCACAATTGCACTCATCTCACATGCTAGTAAAGTCATGCTCAAAATTCTCCAAGCCAGGCTTCAGCAATACGTGAACCGTGAACTCCCAGATGTTCAAACAGGTTTTAGAAAAGGCAGCGCACCAGAGATCAAATTGCCAACATCCGCTGGATCATGGAGAAAGCAAGAGAGTTCCAGAAAAACATCTATTTCTGCTTCATTGACTATGCCAAAGCCTTTGACTGTGTGGATCACAATCAACTGTGGAAAATTCCAAAAGAGATGGGAATACCAGACCACCTGACCTGCCTCTTGAGAAACCTGTATGCAGGTCAGGAAGCAACAGTTAGAACTGGACATGGAACAACAGACTGGTTCCAAGTAGGAAAAGGAGTACGTCAAGGCTGTATATTGTCACCTTGCTTATTTAACTTATATGCAGAGTACATCATGAGGAACGCTGGGCTGGAAGAAGCACAAGCTGGAATCAAGATTGCGGGGAGAAATATCAATAACCTCAGATATGCAGATGACACTACCCTTATGGCAGAAAGTGAAGAGGAACTCAAAAGCCTCTTGATGAAAGTGAAAGAGGAGAGTGAAAAGGTTGGCTTGAAGCTCAACATTCAGAAAACAAAAATCATGGCATCTGGCCCCATCACTTCATGGGAAATAGATGGAAAAACAGTGGAAACAGTGTCAGACTTTATTTTTTTGGGCTCCAAAATCACTGCAGATGCTGATTGCAGCCATGAAATTAAAAGACGCTTACTCCTTGGAAGGAAAGTTATGACCAACCTAGATAGTATATTAAAGAGCAGAGACATTACTTTGCCAACCAAGGTCCGTCTAGTCAAGGCTATGGTTTTTCCCGTGGTCATGTATGGATGTGAGAGTTGGACTGTGAAGAAAGCTGATCGCCAAAGAATTGATGCTTTTGAACTGTGGTGTTGGAGAAGACTCGTGAGAGTCCCTTGTACTGCAAGGAAATCCAACCAGTCCATTCTAAAGGAGATCAATCCTGGGTGTTCATTGGAAGGACTGATGCTAAAGCTGAAACTCCAATACTTGGGCCACCTCATGCGACGAGTTGACTCACTGGAAAAGACTCTGATGCTGGGAAAGGTTGGGGGCAGGAGGAGAAGGGGACGACAGAGAATGAGATGGCTGGCATCACCAACTCTATGGACATGAGTTTGAGTGAACTCCAGGAGTTGGTGATGGACAGGGAGGCCTGGCGTGCTATCATTCATGGGGTTTCAGAGAGTCGTACACGACTGAGCAACTGAACTGAACTGAATGGTGGTTCTGGCCAGTGCAGTAAAGCAAGAGAAAGAAATTCAAGTTATGCAGCCTGGAAAAGAAGTAAAACCATATTCTCATAGAGATATATTCTTGTATATAGAAAATCCTAAGGAAACTACAAAAGATCTACTAGAACTAATAGGCAAGGTTAGCAAAACTGCAGGATACAAGATCAACATACAAAAATTAATTATACTTTTATATAAAAGCAATGAATAAAGTAAAGATAAAATTTTAAAAATATAATACTATTGTAAAGGATAAAACAATTGAATAAAAGAGATATAAGACTTATACACCAAAAACTATAACCCGTTGGTGAAAGAAAGTAAGGAAGATGTAAATAAACCATTTCATCCTCTCCTTAGCCCCTGGCAGATTCCACTTTCTGTCTCAAGGAATTTGACTACTGTAGGTTCCTCAAAGAAGTGGAATCATACTTTATTTGTTCTTTTGTGACTAGCTTATTTCACCAAACATAATGTCCCCAGGTTTCATCCTTGTTGTAGTATATATCAGAATCTCCTTCCTTTTTTAAAGACTGAAAAATACTCCATCTTGTATGTACACCACATTTTGTTTATCCATTCATCCAATATCAGTATTTTGTGGTAAATAATTATATACTTGGAAAAGCCAAATCTTCCAGGTAAAAGTGGCCAGTAGTGGGGAATTCAGCCTTAGTTTCATCCCCAGGCAATTGCTCTCTCTGTCTGGTCTCCAGGTTAGCTCCTATGATATACATCTCTGTGAAAGGAATGTGTGATTTTCACTGAAACTGTTGTTAACTACAGCAGTCCCTCTCATTCCCTTATTTGTCCAGGTGAATCACTTCCTAAAAGAGTGATTGGAATTTACTCTAAAATACCAAGAGTCAGCTTGTCCCCATCACCAGTGTTTCCCACTGAGTGTTCTTCTATTTTTGTAGCACTGTAGTCCACTTTACCAGAAGGCAGAGGAATGTTCAAAAAGCCTTCCAAGTGCAACAGGCTCTGATTCTTCTTCATGTTGTTCCCAAGGGAAGGGTTGGGGGGGGGGTTCCCCCAGAAAAGAATGTGGTATGCTCAGTTGAAGAATGTTCGATGTGGTTGGCTTGCAGCCTTCACATCCAAGAACATAGTTGCTTTCTTCTCTTTGTGGTCCTTCAAACATTATCTCATAAAACCACTTCTGCCAGACTCTCTTTTTTGTTCTCTTTTAACTTCCCACAACAGAAATTCATTTTTGCTACAGCTACTTGTACCAATGCTTGGTGTTTCCTTATACAAAATAATTCATATCCTAAGTCAAAACTTATTGAACTGCCTCAGTAATGAAATATCATATGACATACCTAATGTAAATATTTTCTTTCAAAGCAGCAAATTAATAATAGGATATTCAGTTACCCTAAATATTATTTAACTACTAATATAGCTGTTTCAGAAGAACTGCAGTACTTTGGCCACCTCATGCGACGAGTTGACTCACTGGAAAAGACTCTGATGCTGGGAAGGATTGGGGACTGGAGGAGAAGGGGATGACAGAGAATGAGATGGCTGGATGGCATCACCAACTCGATGGACATGAGTTTGAGTGAACTCTGGGAATTGGTGATAGACAGGGAGACCTGGCGTGCTGCGATTCATGGGGTCGCAAAGAGTCGGACACGACTGAGCGACTGAACTGAACTGAACTGAAATGAATGTAGCTGTTTCAGAAGAACACCTTAGGAAATGAGGTTTTAGCACTTTTTTAAAAATTTCAGTAGGTTTTTTATGGAAAAGAAATGTATATCATAGTGAAATCTCTCACATTTGGGAAAACTCTTGGATCTAGTATTCGAAAGTGCCCTATTTCATAAGATTTAATTAAAAGTAAAATAAAGTCTGCCGGTATCATCTCCCTGGCTATTTTTCCTCATGCTTTCTTTTGCTTGCTCAAGAATAGGCGTTATGATTTGTTTCTTACAAGGCTTCATTTTAGAGTTATTGGCCAACTGAAAAAGACCAAGTGAGGTCAGTCAAGTTAGGTCATCTGAGGCCAGTGTTTGAGTTTCTCAGAGCGAGCAGCCAACTGAACAGAAATCCACCACAGTGGCCTATATTGTTAGGCTATCAAAAGTCTTTTTATATTGAACTAGGAGGTTAAGCAAGTCTTAATTTCTTGGATCAAAGATAAATCCCTGAAATAGCAATGTTCTAATAGGATTGAAACACAAGCAGCTCTGTACACAGATAAGGAAAACCTAAACCAAACAGGGGCCTCCTTGGGAGGATTTTGCTGTCAAGATCCAGTGTATTTTGCAACCCTTTCAGGAAATCTTAAAATGGTCCAGATATATTGATTTTTAATTTCCTGTTTGCCATCAGAAGAAAACTTTCATAATGGATTTAGGTAGAGCAGTATATCACTAGGCCATTAGGCCAGTCCTAAGACTCAAAAGGGTATACACCCCCACCATGATTTTCTAAAACTTGATCTAAGGGTTTCCAGCAACATTCTTATTGGCCACTAAGTAAACTCCATTGGGTATCCATTTCTAACTTGAGCTATCCAGTATTAAACTGGGCCATAATATTGGTAGCAGCCCTGAATCTTTCTCTAGGAAAAATCTAAATTCCGAGGTGTGACTCTTGCTACTTTATTACCATCACTAGATTTGTGAATTTGATACATGTTTTTTTCAAGTGAGAAACAAATTAAGATTTATAAAATTTAGCTATTTGCATGTTTTCTGAACTTTTAGAGGGAAAGTTAATACATAGTACAAATTGTGAAGGATCATGTACAGATAATGAAAGTACGCTCATCAAATGAATGGAATATATTATCTCCATTTCAGATGGAGAGTCATCGGCATGACTAATCTTTGAGTGCTTTCTTCAATTATTTTAATTGAATTGATTTTTAGAAATTTTCCAAAATATAAACTGTTAGGCAATTTTTTATGCTGATAGAATAGGCATTATTTAATCCTGTGAAAGTAAAATGCCTTCAGTGATTTAATTTCCTTTTCTAAATCATAATATCCCAGTGATGCATAATCATCTTTAGGTTTGTAAGATAGACTATATAAGTTCCTCCCAAAGTTTAATGGTAGCTCCTAAAATATTTGAAAATGCCATTTTAAATTTTGTAGTGTGTTTATTTCACACTTAACGTTTCCCATCACACAATCTTTATACCACTGTTAAATATACTGCTGTTTTCCAAGTGCCAACTATGTCATTGTTTTAAACTGAAGTATAGTTGCCATATAATATTATATGTTACAGGTGTACAATTAGTGGGGCTTCCTTGGTGGCTCACACGGTAGAGAATCTGCCTGCAGTGCAGGAGACCTGGGTTGCATCCCTGGGTTGGGAAGATCCCCTGGAGGAGGGCATGGCAACCCACTCCAGGATTCCTGCCTGGAGAATCCCCATGGACAGAGGAGCCTGGCGGGCTATAGTCCATAGGGTCGCAAATTGTCAGACATGACTGAGCGACTAAGCATAACACAGCACAGTACAATTAGTGATTCACAATTTTTAAAGATTATAGCCCATAGTTATTATAAAATGCTGGCTATATTCCCGTGTTGTACAGTATATCCTTGTAGCTTATTTTATACCTAATAGTTTGTCCCTCTTAATCCCCTCCTCACTGGTAATCACTGGTTTGTTCTCTATGTGTCTCTCTCTTTTTTGTTATATTCACTAGTTTGTTTTATTTTTAGATTCCACCTAGAAGTGATATCATACAGTATTTGTCTTTCTCTGTCTGATTTATTTCACTTAGCATAATGCCTGCTGCAGATGGCAAGGTTTCACTCTTTTTATGACTGTGTGGTATTCCATTGTGTGTGTGTGTGTGTGTGTGTGCACGCGCGAGCGTGCATGCACACCACATCTTCTTTATCCGTTCATCTATTGATGGACACTTGGGTTGCTTCCATAGCCTGGCAATTGTAGATAATGCTGCTATGAACATTGGGGTGCATGTATCTTTTCCAATTTGTGGGGTTTTTATTTTTTAAGAAACATACCCAGGAATAGAATTGCTAGATCATATGGTAGTTGTATTTTTAGTTTTTTGAGGAACCTCCTTACTATTTTCCACAGTGGCTGTACCAATTTACATTCCTACCAACAGCATACTAGGGTTCCCTTTTCTCCACATCCTCACCAGCATTTGTTATTTGTGTTCTTTTTGATGATAGCCATTCTAACAGGTGTGAGGTGATATTTCACTGAGGTTATCATTTGCAATTCCCTGATGATTAGCAATGCTGAGTGTCTTTTCATGTGCCTGTTGGTCATCTGCATTTCCTCTTTGGAAAATTGCCTATTCAGTTCTTCTACCCATTTTTTAATCACATTGTAGTTATTTCTTTTTTCTTTTGATGTTGAGTTATATATGTGTTATTTATAAATGTTGGATATTAGCCCCTTATCAGTCATATTATTTGCAAGTATTTTATCCCATTCAGTAGGTTGTCTTTTCATTTTGTGACTGTATCACGTTTAATGACACTAAAGATCTTTGAGAGGACATTTTTATATTTTTAACCATGGGGTCACGGAGAGTCGGACACGACTGAGCGACTGAACTGAACTGAACTGAACTGAAAGACACTAAGTTGATACAAAAACTTGAGCAGGAAAAGTAGTTCTTTAGAGCTCAGGTGTTCTCTGATTTCTAGCTTCAGAAGACCACCTCCAGCACAGTAGTTGAATATCAGTTCCTTATATTTTAGTATTAAATCAGCTTTCCCTAACATTTTTCCAGTTCTCAAATGTATTTTTTAAAATACTATTGGATATCAATGGCTGATCTGCTGGGTTCATTGAAAAGATGCGACATTGGAACTTTGTTCCTAATCACCTAGCTTCTTCACAGCAACTATAAAGAAATCCTTAATATGATAGTCTGTTTCCAGAGCAACTCATTTCAATTCCCATTATTGTTGTGCAGTATAAACTTGTGAACACTGTTATTATCTTTTTACTAGGATTACAGACACATTTCATTGCATACTTTGCAGCTAAATATTTGACTCTTGAAAACTTTAATTCTTTTCCAGCAGGGACTGTCTTTGATATCTTTGATTTAGGTGGTAAGATGATGGTAGCTTAATGAACTTTTGTGTTCCAGCAGCTCTACAAACCCATTCATTATTTGGCTCACATCTATAGCCTAGTTGCAAAAGTCATAATCTTTCTCATCTAAAGTATATTCTGGTCCTTAGGATTTGGTTTTCTCTCTGCTAGTAAGTTAGTGGGACATCTAACCTGGTGATAGTAATTTTATAGGTTCTCCACCAACCAGTCCATTTTAAATGTTGATACTGCTAAGTGCTGTGTATAAACTATGAACAAAACAGAAGCTTCTATTTGACGAAAGAAATCAGAAGACAGTGAGGTACCATGGAGTAGGGTTAAAAAACAAGAAAGAAACTTGATTTAGTGTTTTGCATGTAAATTTTAAAAATGACATTAACTTATTTCACCATCATTATGTTTGAAAGTACAGTCTCAGCAGAGTTCAATTTAGTATGACCACCAGCTTTATTCTGCTTTTATACAAAAACAACCCATCTCAAATATAGAATGTGTCGTCTTAACGGAACTGTGCTCTTATACTCCTTAAGACAGACAGACGAAGCGTGTCCTTGCAGCCGTGTGGAGTCGTATATGACCCAGCGCCAGACACTGGCAGCGAGCAGGCCTGTCTGGGAGTGACACAGTGTGAAACAGTCTGTTCCCCTTGCAGCTGTTCACATTTCCTCGTTTTGCCTTGGGCTGTGTGTGTGTGTGTGCATTTTAATAAAAAGTGCTGAACTTGCGTAACTATAATTGCATCAGAAAGAGAAAAACCCTAAGACATTCATTCTTGTTTTCTCTCTAGGAATAGTTTATTAACATTCTTCCCTCCCTCTGCCTCACCCTCTACACCTCAGCTTTACAAACACACTTGAAGTCTTCAGATGGCAGGAAAGCGAACAACCAACAGAAATATATTTTGTCATCTCAGTTCACCTTCAATTTGAGCTTCTAGAGCACGTGTTGGCAACTACAGCTGTCAGGCCAAATCCAGCCAGTCACCTGTTTTTGTAAATAAAGTTTTATGGGAACCCAGCCATGCCCATTCATTTATGGACTATTAATGGCTGCCTTCACACACACAGCAGGGTTGAGTGGTTGTGACAGAGTCCATATGGCCCACAAAACTGAAATGTTCATCATTTGGCCAGGCAAGGATGAGGATTCTAAACGTTCTTTAATAGGGCAAGGCTTGCAGTTGATTGCCTAATATCTTTCAAATCATATTTAGTTACTTTTTTCCCCCCTACAACCTGTAAATGGCATTTTCTACAGTTCTTTCCCCAAATATTTGCTGAAGGTGTCTCCCTGGCATGAGACTATGTTACTGAATTCTAATACAAGCCAGGTACTGTAGTGTGAGAGAAAGAACAGCATACATCAGTAGGCTGGTCTCTTCCCTGCTACTCTGGCTCCCAGATGCTGTGTGTTCACTTCATGTCACCAGATGTCAGCTCTCTCTTTTTTAAAATGGAGGAGTTGAATCATGTCAATATCTAAGATCTCTTTTACCTTGAAAAATTTTTGAAATCAAGCCTGAAACATAGCAAAAAATTAAAAGAATTAAATGTGGTCAAAATTTCTTTCTTAATTTTGAGGGAAGGCTTTTAACTGTGCAGTCAGAAAGATGATCCATGATATCTGGTTCCTAAAGAAAGAAGTTAAAATAGGTATTCCTGCTCTGTTTCTTTCTTTTTTAATATCCATTCACAGTTCCTATACACCAGTTAAATACTCTTTTTTTTTTAAGAAACATTTATTAAACATCTACTATGTACTCAGTCTCATAGTAGGTGCTGTCATTGAATGTCAAAGGACTCAAGAGTCTGATCAGAGAAAAGAGAAAAAACACTTAAACAGCAAGTCCTGTAGTCATGTCCCTCAGGCAGCCAGTGCTCTCTTGGCTGTTAGCGCCCAGGGGGTGGCAGGCATCCAGATGTTGTCTCAGTCCCAGGTTGCCTCTGCGTCATCGTTGTACTCTGCAGCTGGTCCCGGCAGCACCCTCTCAGCTCCTGCCTTCAGCCATGACCCCACAGGCACTTCTGGGTCCCCGTGCTCTGTGCAGACAACCCTCTTGGTCAGGGTTCCACCAAGATGGCTCCAGCCAGATTACATTCTGAGGCAGCTCCCAGACTAACGGGAAACACACATTCTTGCCACAACATACATTGCAAGTGCGGGCTGCCCTGCTGTTGACCTCTCACACTGCCATCAAGGACTGCCCCAGGCAGCCTCCAACTAGGAAAGAGGCTCTTTTCACTTGGGACCCCAAACACCACATGTCAGGCAAAATATGGTGCTGGAATGAGTATGGAAGGACCAATTTAGCTACCTTTCGGCAAGTCCTAGAGAGATGGCAGCCTACTAACAGATCACTTACTTCCTACTGGCCTTAGCTCTGGGCTTTAGCTGAAGGTCTAAGACAACAGGCCAAGTCCCCAAACCCCATCTTTCTAAGTGTACTTTGTATATTGATAGATGGGGACAGGCAACAAAGGGTGGGTGATAAACTAAGAGAGTCTGCCTTTGTTCTCAAGATTCACTCACCTAAGGAACCACATTGTAAGACCAAGCCAAAAATAAAAGTCTCCAGTGATAGAGTGATTCTGGGAGCTTGGAATTTTTGCTGCTTTGTGAGTTAAAAACCAATGTGCATTTATTAAATGTGTAAATAGAAATTAATCATGGTTGAAAATTTTGAAAGTAACATTAGTGATAGTCCTTGGTGGGGCAGGGCTTCCCTGATAGCTCAGTTGATAAAGAATTTGCCTGCAGTGCAGGAGACCCCGGTTTGATTCCTGGGTTGAGAAGATCCACTGGAGAAGGGATAGGCTACCCACTCCAGTATTCTTGGGCTTCCCTGGTGGCTCAGCTGGTAAAGAATCCACCTGCAATGCGGGAGACCTGGGTTCAATCCCTGAGTTGGGAAGATCCCCTGGAGAAGGGAAAGGCTACCCACTCCAGTATTCTGGCTTGGAGAATTCCATGGACTGTAAAGTCCATGAGGTTGCAAACAGTTGGACACGACTGAGTGACTTTCAGTTGGTTAAGAAAATGGCAAAACTCTTTGTGGTAAAATTAGGCATTATAAATCCCATGGACAGAGGAGCCTGGTAGGCTGCAGTCCGTGGGGTCGCTAAGGGTCGGACACGACTGAGCGACTTCACTTTCACTTTTCACTTTCACACATTGGAGAAGGAAATGGCAACCCCCTCCAGTGTTCTTGCCTGGAGAATCCCAGGGACCGGGGGAGCCTGGTGGGCTTCTGTCTATGGGGTCACACAGAGTCGGACACGACTGAAGTGACTTAGCAGCAGCAGCAGCAACAGCAAAGACACTGTAATTATAAATGACAGTGCCAACAACTTATAAAGCTTCAAATTAAATAGCCTCCAATTAAAATAAATTTTAAAAAAAGAAGATGTAGAATATATATATATACACACACACGCACACACACACACAATGGAATATTACTCAGCCATAAAAAATGAAATAATGCCATTTGCAACAACATGGATGGACCTAGAGATGATCAAACTAAGTGAAGAAAGTCAGAAAGAGAAAGACTAATACCATTTGATATCACCTATATGTGGAATCTAAAATATGATGCAAGTAAACCTATCTATGAAACAGAAACAGACTCACAGACATAGAGAACAGACTTGTGAACCCACAGGGGAAGGAGAGTGGAAGCGAATTGGATTGGGAGTTGGGATTAGCAGATGCAAACTGTTATATACAGAATGGATAAATAACAAATCCTACTGTACAGCACAGGGAACTATAATCAATATCCTATGACAAACCATAATGGAAAAGAATATAATAAAGAATGCCTATATGTATATAACTGAATCACTCTGCTGTACAGCAGAAATTAACACATTATAAATCAACTATACTTCAATAAAATTTTTTTAAATGACAAATAGCATTCAAGAGTTTTAAAAATCTTTTCATTATCCATGTGTATTTTCTGTTTGCTTATTAATATGATAACATGTCAGGTGGTATTTTTAAGTGTTAGCTATTTTAAATGTGGTTTTTTATTTTTAACTTACAATTCCTTACTTTTGGAGGGTTGGGTTCTTTTCCCCTCCTACTTTTTATTGCAGACGTACAGTATTTAATTTGTCTCTATAGCCTAGTCTGGGAACCGACACAGTATATAATATTATTTCTACTGAAAAATATTATTCACTGGTTCCAAATTTCAGAATTCACAATCTTTAGAGATGGAAGTCATTCAGAGGACAGAGACTGTGCTTATATATGCTCCAGGGATTTGAGCAAACTTTTATAAATGAGCCACATATTGCTAGTTCTCTAAATGTTAACATAATACTTTAAATAGACCAATATTTTACTAGCCTTCTTACATTATTTATTTAAGCTCTAATTTAGCAGTACTTAATGCCAACTTTTTCAAGTGGTCACTGCTATATCTTCACATTGCTATCATTAGGTTTTATTTATTTGTCCTCTCTGTCTGCCTGTCAATCATTAGGAATTTTTATGTATGGTATGGCTCAAATATTTATAAGTCGTAAAGTTTTATCTTGCATCAGTATAAACAAGTCTAACTGTAATCTGGAGAATGTTGACAGTGTTTGACCTCTGCACTGGCACTGGTGCACATAGGAGAGAGAAAGAAAAAAAACCAAAACCAACCCCCCAAAACCCCCCACCTATTTTAGAGAAGTTAGGAAATAGAAGTGGCAGACTAGCCGAGATCATTTTCACCTTTTCACTTTTCAAAGCAGACTGTTGAATGAGATGTTTCATCTGAGGCAGAAAGTAATATTTTAATTGCATTTCTATACTAAAGACATTTTTCTCTAAAAAAATTTCTTCAGAAAGTTAAATTTTGCATCATTTAGATTTGTGGAGTTTTTAAAATATCAATTCTTTTCAGTGTCTTCTTGCAATCTATGAATTTACAGGTTAAAAAGGAAAAAGGTTTGTGTCCTTAATTTCTTGCTGAAGGATGCCAGCACTGATACTGTTAATGAACAGCCCTAGTAAAACAAGTATAAACCTTTCATGAGAACATTCCTTCCTAGAAGGAGTTGGGTTTGCCCTTTCCCAAGATTTAGATTTCTGTGAAAATTCCTTCAGACATGTCTTGGCCAGAAAGCATTCTTTCTTTCTACTCTCTATTCATCTTATTAAATGTCGCTTCTATCAGAGGGAAAAAATGCTGTGATTACTGAAATATTGATGATTTTTTAAAAGATAGGCATAGCACTCATCCTGAAAAGTCTCATTTGAATGAATAAGAGATTTAAGAAGAACATCCCACTGCAGTCATCAGCATGCCTTTTTAAGGGGAAAATATTGTTTCGTGAGATAATAAATATGAAGCTTTGAATTTTAGCCAAGAATTATGAATGTTGATTGGATATTCTCCTTTGCTTTTAGCTGTATGACAAAATTAACACGAAGTCTTCACCACAAATCAGGAATCCTCCGAGTGATGCAGTACAGAGAGCCAAAGAGGTAAGTGATAAGTATTTTGTAAATGTATTTGGCTTTCGTATGTGCTACCTTTAATGAAAACGTTTCTGCCACACAGTAAGAGGCAGTTGCCTTGAAGTCACAGTTGGACTGTTATACTCAGATTTAGTATTTCTAAGTTTATCACTGAGCATTTACATACAGAAGAGAAAAAAGAAATCTCAGCAGCAACATTGCCTAGATTTCTACTTCTGGTTCTGCTATGTAAAGTTGAACAGGTTAGCATATTGATTTTACTTCTCTTTTTAAAAAGAAGGAAAAAGTTATTTTACCACATTTGGTGTATGAAAATTTGGTGCTATGAAAATTTGGGTTGCTTTTTTTAAGGTGGTAATATTCGAAAGTTAATTAAATATTTACAGCAGCTAACTTCAGAGAGAAAACATTTTTTATTATAGAAACATGATATTGTAGAAAGTTTGGAAAGTAGAAATTCATCTATAATCCCATCTCCTTACACAGTAATTTTCACTTTCACTTCCCCTTTTCTATTCACTGTTATTTGCATATAAATTTTTTGTAGTTCAGTCAAAATGTATCTTTTTCTGTTGAAAAGTGAAGGTGTTAGTCGCTCAGTCGTGTCGGACTCTTTGTGACCCCATGGGCTGTAGACCGCCAGGCTCCTCTGTCCATGGGATTTCCCAGGCAAGCATACTGGAGTGGGTAGTCATTCCCTTCTCCAGGGGATCTTCCCGACCCAGGGATCAAACCCCAGTGTCCTGCATTGCAGGCAGATTCTTTGCCATCTGAGCCACCAGGGAATCCCCAATCTTTCTTTTAATCTAATAGAATATAATAAGCATTTTTCCATGCTTCTACTTGGTCTTTGTAAATAAGTTCTAATATTGGCATAGTTTTTTCTTTGCTATTACTAAATTATAATGAACTAACAATGCCTCCATTGTTAGACACCTGGTGATTTCTTTTCACTTTTTGATGTCATAAAAGTCTTTATCCAAAGAAATATTTTCCTTTGAAAAAACTTATTTTTCTTATAAAGTGAAACTACTATGTGAAAGAGCATGAAGACCTAATTCCTTCCCAATCAGATTTTAAACACAAACCTGTACTGGAAAATATATATTCACTGAGAAGCAAGACCAAGGAAATAGAGGCAACAGTCAGAAGAGACTCTCTCTAAATTAGGAGACCACACTGCAGTGCTTAAAATCATAGGCTGTGAGAGTAACAGAGAACCAGAGAGAGTATATTGTTTCATCTTTTGTTTCACTGGTAAAAAACTCAAAGCATAAAATACACCAAAGGAGAATTGGCTTATTATCATTAAACAATATGAATTAACAGCCTAATCAGCACGAGTTAAGAGTACATTTCAATAAGAAAGGAATCTTGTAGTTTTCATTGGTTTGTTCTTACCTGAGGAGGTGATTGAGTAGTACTAGCTAACATCTAATCTTTAGGCTAAGTGACCTCAAAACATCCCTTCCAGCTCCAGTTGTAGGATTCTCAAAGGCAAGTCAAGAGACTCCTGGTGGGTGCATGCCCCTGACAGCCAATACTGCTCAAGCAATCCTTGATCAGCTTGACCTTTAGAATTGAGTGCCCTGTGTATAACCACTCTGAATCCAACTATCTACAGTTAGAACTGCAGTAATAGGTTTACTCTGAAAAGGAACAGAGAACTTCCCCGGGGCTTGTGTCACATAATCAAATTTTAAATGGGTAAACTCCATTCTAGTGGTAAGGGATAACTTTTGAAGAACAATTTTATTTGAAAACTACAATTTAAACCTGTACACAGAAAATGTTAGCAACTAATTAGTGAAGAAAATGTGAGTGAAAAGAGGAAAGTTTTTGATTGTGTGTCTTTTTTTTTTCAACTATTGGTGATGGTGGTTTAGTTGTTCAGTCAGGTCCAACTCTGCTACGCTACAGACTGTGCCTGGCCTACAGACTGTAACCTGTCAGGCTTCTCTGTCCATAGGATTTCCCAGGCAAGAATACTGGAGTGGGTAGCCGTTCCCTTCTCCAGGGGATCTTCTCGACCTAAGGAACAAACCTGGGTCTCCTGCACTGGCAGGTTGATTTTTTAACACTGATCCCACTGGGAACCCTTTCATGCCCTGGCAATTAATTCTAGGAACCATTGCCAAGATGTGGTTTTATCTATGTGAGGAGATGAGTGTGGAGAATAACATTGATTCTGTCAGGCTACAAGGGAAAGTATTTGTGTTTCTCTTCTTTATTTTTGTTTGAGCCTTTGCGATTTTAATCTTTCTGAAAGGAATGAACAGTTTTGTTAATTATAAAAGAAATCGGTTATCAACTTGTACTACAGATGCATCTTGATGGTAAGTTTGGAAAAAGATTTGCGGAGACATTTTCCCATTAAGTTTAATTAAGTTACCTAGGCCTGTAATAAATATGTATTACAGACTTGTCATTTTGTTTTGTATTTTTCAATAATCTTTTGAGTTATAGTTGGGTAATGAAGGCAGAGACTATTACAACAATTTGTTTTATTTTTTGTTACCACCAATGTAGTTCCTATGTATTAATAACTTTGAGTAAAATGATGAATTTTTTTCCAGAACAGTTATTTTGCCTGCCATAAAAATCCATTCATACTTTTTAACTTAAAAAGAATTCTATATTTTCTCAATCTAGCATCTTCTTCATACTGTTTTATATCTTGCTTGTTTTTTTAGGTGTTGGAAGAAATTTCATGTTACCCTGAGAATAACGATGCAAAGGAACTAAAGCGTATTTTAACACAACCTCATTTCATGGTGAGTAACAGTTAAACTTCTGTAGAAATAAAACCTCACTTTCAAAAGAGGGTTTTACTAATTCTTATGAAATACAGCCGTCTTCATCAAATGTGCTTTCAGGCATATGTCAGAGTGTTAGGATTACAATACCAGATAATACCAAATTGTAAAGATGCTATTTGCCAACCTCATGGAATTGGAATAAGAATTAAGTAGATGATAACATCTACTGTGCTTTGCACAGTGTCTGATATATCCTTGATGCCTAATAATTGTTAGCTAATGAATATTATTAGTTACTCCATAGTATCTGTCATGTCTAGGGCACAGTTCTCAGTAAAATATTGAATAGATTAGGAACTTGCCCATTTGCAGATAAGTTAGTCAACTGACTGTTCTGTGCAGTGTGTTTTCCGCAGATAGACGCCTGTACATTCTGAACAGATGGGTCTATCTATAAACTGATAAGTAACCCTCAGCTCAATTCCAAGAATGACATAGGACCATTGAGATCAGTAGATCTTTCAGATTCGAAGTAAGCTAAATAAAGAAAATAATATATACCCAAATAAAATCTTTTTTTTTTTAAGGTTAAGGTTTTTTTTTTTTTTTTCAAAACCATTAAAGCTAAGACAGCCCCATCTCTCACAACTTACCTAACTTTGAAGCCTTGGTTTATTTTGCTTTCCTGACATCAGAGAGAAATTAATACATGCATTGCTATTAGTAAGCATTTTCAGAAATTAGTTCTTGTAATTTCCTAGCTCAGGAAGATCTGCTGGAGAAGGGATAGACTACCCACTCCAGTATTCTTGGGCTTCCCTGGTGGCTCAGCTGGCAGAGAATCTGTCTGCAATGTGGGAGACCTGGATTCAATCCCTGGGTTGGGAAGATTCCCTGGAGAAGGGAAAGGCTACCCACTCCAGTATTCTGGCGTGAAGAACTCCATGGACTAGTCACAAAGAGTTGGACACAACTGAGCGACTTTCACTTTCACTCATAATTTCAACACCCAGCTAGGTGCTTAAAATACATTTTCATTTACTCATCAAATATGTAAATGCCTACTGTATGCCAGACACCGTGCTGGGCACTAACGGTAGTGGTGAATAGGATCAGTTAACTTCCATTCTAGGTGGGGCGTGGATAGGTGAACTAGAGACAGACAGTGAGCCAGTGAACAAACAAGATAAGTTCATATAGTGATGATAACTATGAAAAAAAGACAGTGCAATGGGGCAGAGACGATAGTAAAGGAGAAGCTATTTCAGAGAGTCAGGAGAAAGGCCCTCTGAGGAGTTAACATGTGGGCTGAGACTTGTTTTATGAAAGAATCAGCTTTCTGAATGTCCAAGCGTTGGGGAAGAGCAAATGCAAAGGCACAGAGGCAGGAAAGATCTTCATAGAGTCAGAATACAGAAGAAAGGCCACTGTGGCTGGAATATAGTAAACAAAAGGGAGAGTGATAG
Organism: Moschus berezovskii; assembly: GCF_049115385.1. Lineage (NCBI taxonomy): Eukaryota > Metazoa > Chordata > Mammalia > Artiodactyla > Moschidae > Moschus > Moschus berezovskii. The sequence goes on along the minus strand of NC_142488.1, from coordinate 39,646,526 downwards.
AAGAGCTGGCAGGGGTGGCAGAGGCCAGACCACGAAGGGCCTTCGGGGCCATGGTAAGGTATCTGGATTTTCTCCTGATTGCACCGGTGACAGTGACTGCAAGCAAGAAAATATTGTTAGACCTGTGCTTTTTTAGAGATTGCTGGAGCCATTGTGTAGAGAATGGACTGTAGTGAGGATAAGCGTTAAGAGAGGGAGACCAATTAGGAGGCTTCTGTGAGGTGGTAGAGGCTTGGAGAGGATGGGGCTGATGGAAAATGAGCAGATTGGGATTCCGCTTTAGAGGTGTGGTTGAACACAGACTTGCTGATGACTGAGATGCGAGGTAATGTGATTAATTCCATTTTACAGTTCAGAGAGGAAACTGTACCCTCAAAAGGCTTGCTTTAGGTCACCTACCTAGTAAGTGGCCTCATGGAGGATCAAAACCCAGATCTTTCTGGCTCCAAAGGCTGTGCTCTTAATTGACTTATAACAAGGATTGATTTTCCTATAAACTTAATTTTAACTCAGTGGTCATTCCCAAATAAGCATATGTTTGGATAATATCCTGTGTGGGAGGTATAATTCTGAGCTGTATATACTATGTCAAACTTTTAAATGCTGGAGCTATTTTAAAAGCATTTTAAGATCATGATTTCAAATTTTTGGTATTGTTAAATATTAATAAAGGAAAAAATTTTAATTTATAATTTTTATTATACCAAAGTTTGGGAGTTGTTCTTAGCATATAATTTTGTACTTATTTCTTCAATTATTTGACTTTTTATTTGCTTTCTGATCATTAAAACATGAGGATTTAATATTGGGTTACCTTACATTTAAAATACAGATAGTTGTTAATATTTACAGTAATTAAAAGAAGAGAATATAGGTTTAAATGATTTTTTAAACTCTGTACTCGAGAGGTCATGATAAAAATATTAGCACACTGTCCTTTTTCAGTTATTCTATTTTAAAGACTTGTTTCTTTTTAAAGAGAACAGATCCTTTGCTTATTGCATTTGTAAAATATAAAACATTAAGGATAAAAACAATAAACAGAATTAAATGTCTATGCTTTGATTTTTTTCCTTTAAAATTTTCTGTCCTAAATCCTATTTTTTGAAATTTGTATCTTACTTTCTCAATAAAAACAAGGTGGTTATAATCACCTTAGGTTGACTTGACAGTTTCATTATTAAGTGATAAAGTTTATGATTTGTAATTAAGAAGCCAGAAGAACCACTTTCAAACCTAAAATTTCTTTTTTCCTATAAATTTTAAATGAATTTTTCCCACTCTAGTCTGAAGTTCTTAGTTGTCTTGTCCATGTCCCTTTTACATACAAAACATAAAATTGTTTTTTTCCTTTTACATGATTCGTCTTATGTAATTAAATATAATAGCTATTTCAGCTTAGTAACAATTGCTGAATCACCTCATAACATACTTGAAAAAAAATATTCAAACTCTAATTTCTCTATTTTTTATTTGGCATACTCTTTTAATGACTTTTTTAACAATCTGTAAGTGGCCCCTTTTTTTGTTTGTGTATGTGTTGGGTAAAAGTTTCATTTTGTGGTAGCAGTCTTTTACAGTAGCAAATAAAAGTTAGTATCAAGTATGACCTCATTTGGTGATATAATTTAAGGATTTTTCTTTTACAGTTCAATTTTGGTATTTTTGTGATTGTGGGCTTATCCTTCCTTATAAATAAAACATTAATACAAGTGTTTGCTTATATAATTTTAAAGGATGGATAGAAACCGTTTGCAAAAAACAGTATAAACACTTTCTCCAACCCATGTAACTGGCATTTTCCTAATGAAACTTGATTCTCTGTTTACCTAGGCATATATCCTCCAGTCATACAAAGCATATTTTTAAAAATTCACTGTTTATAGAAAACACATCTATAATTAACACATGCGTCCTAAGTTACTTCACTCGTATCCAACTCTTTGCAACTCTATGGACTGTAGCCCGCCAGACTCCTCTGTTCATGGGATTCTCCAGGCAAGAATACTGAAGTGGGTAGCCATTCCCTCCTCCAGGGCATCTTCCCAATCCAGGGATAGAACCTGCGTCTCTTATGTCTCTCACATTGGCAGGCGGGTTCTTTACCACAAGCGCCACCTGGGAAGCCCTATAATTAATACAATGAACCTAATTTTAACAAATGAAGTTTTTCAGTTCACCTATAATTAATTTTTGCTTTTTGCCTTAAATCTTAGTCTCTTAACAGGCTATAATTAAACCAGCCAAAGGTGATGGACAGGGAGGCCTGGCGTGCTGTGATTCATAGGGTCGCGGAGAGTCGGACACGACTGAGCGACTGAACTGAACTGAACTGACTGAAAGAAGGATTTCCCCACGTAGCACAGTCACCACCACTTTGGCCAGGGATACTCATGTAGGGTGTAGCCAGGACACAGGTCAGGAAGCCCAGGTCCCCAGGGCCATTGTGGAGGCTGGCTTTCAAGCTATGCTACTTACTGCCCCTCGGTGCCTATACCAGCGCTCTGAGATCTTGCAAATATCTGCCATTTCTATTATAAATTCAGATGGGTATTGAATAGAGCATACACTCTATTGATGCCTAATCAACACAGTCATCTTTATGATTTTACCACATTGTTACCTTATTTTTGCCTTGTATATGTAACTGAAAAGTGAAAATAGCCGAGTCATGACTTTAGTAAATCTTTTAATTAAATAACTTGAGATGCTACAGGTTATGCTGTTAAGGCAATTTTAATTGTTTCATTATCTCAGATATTTCATTACTCTACAGATCACAGATTAAAATAGAACTGAATTTATAGTTAGCTCACAAGAAAACATAATGTATAAAGTGCCAAATATGTTAATATTCATCTGTAAAATGCTCTTTGAAGTAGAAATGTTAAAATATTTATTCTTATTAAAATGATGGCATAAAATGTACAGTAAGTGGAAGAATAGCCTTTTCAGGGAAACAAAGGATATCAACACAAAGAAATCACTTTTTCTTTGTTAATGGGCTTTGCAAAAAGAAATCATGATAATAACTGTCAGCTTATTTTTTGTTTAGTGCTCCAAAAAGTAGAAATGAACAAAAACAGTAACTAGGTTTAAGATTTTGAGCTCCATATCATGTGATATTTGGGGAAATTACATTTTTTCAGATACGTTTGTGTGTGGTTTTCTTTCTTTTACTAAGTCATACATTATAAATTATCCTTTGCATTATGCATCAGTTATTGTTAATACCACTGGTAAAAGATATTTGCTCAAGGCACCAATTATTGCACTGTTTCTTTTTAAATTTGTTTTAAGCCCCAGCACAAATTTGCTGGCTCTATGTACAAAAGATTCTTTCTGCTCAATTATTTCAAATTGTGTTATGTCAGCCTTTAATTGAGCAAGTTAGCTGGACAGTTTTTTAGACCACCAGACAACACCTCTTACCCAGATAATGAACAAACACATCCATTCATTGATTGGCTCACTCATTCTTTCATTTGTTCCTTCATTTTTAAAACTATCTATCATGATTCTGCATGCTCAGCTGCTTCAGTCATGTCCGACTCTTGGTGACCCAGGAGACTGTGGTCCGCTAGGCTCCTCTGTCTTTAGGATTCTCCAGGCAACAATACAGGAATGGATTGCCATGCTCTCCTCCAGGGCATCTTCTCGATCCAGAAAACGAATCCCCGTCTCTTATGTCTCCTGCTTTGGCAAGCAGATTCTTCACCACTAGTGCCACCTGGGAAGTTCCATCTGTCATGATTATGTGTCAGAAAGAAATTATGGCATAGCTCTATCTAGGTGTAATGTGCTTTGAATTCTCTTTAGATGAGAGATACCTTTGAGAGGCAAAGAATAATTTTATATGTGTTTATGTAATAGACTCCTATTGAAACAGTTCTATTATTAATATTTTATTTCCCTCATAAAATATCAGGCCTTACTTCAGACTCATGATGTAGTGGCTCATGAAGTTTACAGTGATGAAGCATTGAGGGTTACACCTCCTCCCACTTCTCCCTATTTAAATGGTGATTCTCCAGAAAGCGCAAACGGAGACATGGATATGGAGAACGTGACCAGAGTTCGCCTGGTCCAGTTCCAAAAGAACACAGATGAACCAATGGTAAGTGGGGGGAAAAAATCTCCTGTATTCTCATAAAATCCCAGCATGAGTTCGAGCACCTGCCTTCAACCTATATTACTAGAGGTGGGGAGGAAAGGAGGGTGTGGAGAATTTTCAAGAAATCAGTTTCCAGATCCTCATTTCAAGGCCACCACCATACCCCCGCCCCCACTACCTCCACCTGAAATTGCCCTGCCTGACACCGTGCCTAAGGTGTGTTGGCTTTCCTTCCCACCTCTCCTTTCACAGTTGCTCTTCAACATCAACAAAGAAAGGACAGACCTGATATATTAGTCTAGCGTGTAAAGACCTCTGGGATAGCAGGGAAAGGGTCCAGCATGAAATACTGGAATTGGTGTTGAAAAGGTGAACGTCTAAAATTCCTTTTACAAGTCGAGTGGTGTCCAGAGATTTTGCCTTCAACAAAATTAGAGGAAGACTAATTGGGAAGACATTCAAAGAATTGAGTGCCATTGTTCAAGTTTCTTCCATTGACACCTACCTGTTTAGTATGAATTCACCTCCTTAGTTCTTAGGTGTAGCATTGGAATAGAACTGATGCTGAACCCTGCTTCATCCTCATAGAATTTTCATAGACTGGGAAGATCAAAGAAAGGCTCCTTGATGTTAACTGCACAGAGGGGGTAGTGAGAAGGGAGACCATCCAGCCAAACCAAGTAGCATATGCAGAAACCTGCTAGTGAAAAGGCTCTTAGCCCAGTTTCAAAATGGAAAGAAAGCACCACAGCTAGATTGAAGAAAACAAGATGTGTGTCAGGAAGAGAACCTCATAAGTATTGATTTTGTTATCTATTTTAAAAACAGTGAGAGGCTATTAAAGAGTTTTAAGCAGGGAGATAAAATCGGATTTTCATTTTAGACATAAGCACTCTGGAAGATGGATTAGAGGGGGACAAGAGTGGCTGGGGGAGACCAGTTAAGAGGCTGTAACTGCAGTAATACATGGGAGAGATGATGGAGCTCTGAACTGGAGGGATGGATGTCGAGTGGAAAGAAGGGAATAGATTCAATAAAGAGTAATTCAGGAGACCTTGAGAATGGATTGACAGTGGGGACTGAGGTAGAAGCAAGTGTCTGGTATGACCCTAAGCTTTAGGTTTTTCACAGCCAGGTGAACAGTGATGCTACCCACTGAGACAGGGAATATTGGGAAAGTTCCAGTTTTTAGGAGGAATGATTTCTTTAGGAAAAAGGAAAACATTCAAACGTATGTATTCGTATCTGCTCCTCAGAGCATAGAAAAGGGATACTGGAATATAGGAAAACAGATTACTTAAGAAAGTTGCCAGTTGCTTTCCAGGTTAAAGGAAGAATTACAGACCAGTGATCCTATGATGGCAATTTCCAGAAAGCCCTCAATCCTAGACATTCAGGTTGTAATTCTCACTTACTGTTCTTTGCCAGTTAGACTGTATTCTCTCTGCACTCACAGCAGACATGGGACATGCAAGTCACCTCACCCCTCTGGTGCTCCCCAAGCAACTCTGACTTAAGAGCCCAGACAGTAGCAGCTTTGGGTCCCTCAGGCAAATCACTTCACGTCCGTGGAGGCCTCATTTTGCTCATACTTTTCTTAGCAAGTATGACCAAAAGTGTGCTTGATTTCTACTTACCCAGATCCTACCCAGCTCTGAAAGTCTAACACTCCCCTCATTAATTTCATATAGTCATTCACTCATTTAGCAAATGTTTTTAAGTACCTTCTATGTGCAGAAAAGACCCTGGTGCTTGGAAAGATTGAGGGCAGGAGGAGAAGGGGGTGGCAGAGAATGAGATGATTGGATGGCATCATCAATTCAATGGACATGAGTTTGAGCAAACTCTGGGAGATAGTGAAGGACAGGCAAGCCTGGTATGCTGCAGTCCATGGGGTCTCAAAGAGTCAGAGAAGACTGAGTAGCTAAACAACAACAACGTGCAGATGACTGCATGCCAGCGATGTAGTGTTGGACAAGGCATTGCCCCTTCTGGAGCTCAGTTTCCATAGGGCTTCCTACGGGTTTTTTTGGCCACGCTGCGCAGCATGCAGGCTATTAGTTCCCCAGCCAGGGATAGAACCTGTCCCCCCTACACAGGAGGCACAGAGACTTAACCACTGGACCACCAGGAAGCACAGTTTCCTGTAGAAACAAGTAGATATGCACTTTAGCACAGTTTAACAGGTGTGATTATGACAGAACTATAGGGGAGGAAAGACTGTGTCAGAGAAGCACGAGAAGGGGTGATGTTCAGCCAATCAGCGTAGATAGGAAAGTGGAAGGGACCACAAGAAGGAGGCCCAGGGATTTCCCTGGTGGTCCAGTGGTTTAGTCTTCGTCTTCTAATAGAAAGGGTGCAGGTTCAATCCCTGGTCCGGGAGCTGGGATCCCACATGCCTCATGGCCAAAAAAGCGAAAACATAGAACAGGAGCAATATTGTAATGGATTCAATAAAGACTTAAAAAAAAAAAAAGAAGGAGGCCCAGAAGTGTCTTGTGATCGTCATGTTCTAAAGCAATCCAGTGACAGTTGCTTGATGTTCCGTATGAAGGTTAACTACAGAAGAAACACAGACTGAGTAAAAGCATAAATCTGTACCCCTGAGTTACATTTTTCAGCAAGCATAAAATAGCCTTGAGTCTTCCCCAAAAGTCTCCTTTAAGAAGCCCTTCTCTCTTCCATCTTCTATGATCCTAGTGAAGGTGTGTAGTTCTTCTCCCTTTAATTGGTTGCCATAAAAATGGAAATTATTTTATCTGAAATATATTTTCAGGAATATAGTTTTTTATAGTTTTACATTTAATACAACTTCACTTGCTTATTTGTCCTGTTAAAAAACATTATAGTATCATGCAGCATATACTTGTCTGATTTCTTTTGCTTTTTGGACCTTCTAAAATATATCCAACTATGTGTGCTAGGTCCATCCCCCTAGGGTGACATACTCAGGTTACACCCTTGTTTTCCCATTTTTAACATCACACTTTTAATTATTTCTCTATTGATTGGGAAACTCCCATAGTTGCATGTGTTACACACTGAACTTCAAATAGCATAGACGATTGGGAAGAGGCTTATGTAAACAGGGAAAAGCCAGGAGTTTATAGCAAGCTGGGCTAGGTTCAGCAGTAGCTGGGCCAAGCCTTTCCCTGGAATTTGGGAACTTGTGAACAGAGAAAACATGAGTCAGTTCTTCTCTGCAGAGAAACGTTTGAAGCAGACAAAATAATAATTATTAACTTTGGTTGATTTGAGGTGAACTTTCCCTAGCCATGAGAGGAGACAACGGGGTTGCAAAGAGTCAGAGATGACTGAGCAGCTGAACAACAACGATGTGCAGATGACTGCATGCCAGTGATGTAGTGGCGGATAAGACATCGCCCCTTGCTGAAGCTCAGTTTCCATAGGGCTACCTAGTTTTTTTTGTCTGTCTGTCTCATTCACTTCCATGCCTAGCAGAGTATCTGCCATATAACAGGTTCACAGTAATATTGCTTGAATGAATATGCTAATTTGGTAATTTCAAGAATGGAACCCTCATTGTACTGTCATTTCCCTTATGAAATTAGATTTGACTTACACATTAATTTACAGCATTTTTCCAGGAGCACCTCTCTTGGTAACCATATATGCTGATTGAATGTACAAGTTGGAAATGAAACTTGAGGAGTACAGTTGAATGTGGGACTAGAAACCTTTGGGAAACCAGTTTATTTTTAATTGCTTGCTTACCACTTCTAAGAACCACAAAATAGGAACTGTGCAAAGTTATATGTTGTAGAATTGTACAAATTCAGGCAAGGTCTAGATTATAAAGTCTCAAATATTTTCATGGAACTTTCTAACAGAGTGTTATTTTCCTGTGAAGAAGATAAGACAGAGTCCCACTACCCCCAATCATCTCAAATTCAAGACCGGTTTTCACTGAGGGAGCTTGTTAAAAATATAGATCTGGGCTCTATTCCAGACTAATCCAAAGAGTGAAATTAAAAATCAGTATTATCTTAAAAAAAATCAGTATTATCTAAAAGGTCTCCATGTGATTCTTAGAATCAACCAAGTCTAGTACAAAGATATGTTTATGAAAGCTTGTCTTATAATGGTGAATAACTGGAAAGTAAGAGTTGTAATCAGACTTCCCCAGTAGTCCAGTGGTTGCGAATCTGCCTGCCAATGCAGGGGACATGGGTTTGATCCCTGATCCAGGAATATTCCACACGGCATGGGGCAACTAAGTCCACGTACCCCAACTACTGAGCCTGCACTCAAGAGCCTGCCAGCCACAACTCCTGAAGCCCCGCACTATAAAGCCTGTGCTCCACAACAAGAGAAGCCACTACAGTGAGAAGCCCACACACCACATCTAAAGAATAATCCCCACTCACCACAACTAGAGAAAGCCTGCATGTAGCAATGAAGACCCAGCACAGCCAATAAATAAATAAATATTGTTTTAAAAGACCAGTCCAGAAGGCTTGTAATTAAAAACAAAAAGTTGCAATCTATTCCATAGAATAGTATTCTGGCATTATATACAGAGGTTCCACTTCCGACCAAGGTGGAATAACAGGGAACCAGATTTACCTTCTCACCTGAAACAACAGCAACAAAAAAGAACACACACAACGATGAAAGAACTGTCTTCAAGATATTGGACTGCTGCTGCTGCTGCTGCTGCTAAGTCACTTCAGTCGTGTCCGACTCTGTGCGACCCCATAGACGGAAGCCCACCAGACTCCCCTGTCCCTGGGATTCTCCAGGCAAGAACACTGGAGGGGGTTGCCATTTCCTTCTCCAATGTGTGAAAGTGAAAAGTGAAAGGGAGTCGCTCAGTCGTGTCCGACCCTTAGCGACCCCACGGACTGCAGCCTACCAGGCTCCTCCATCCATGGGATTTTCTAGGCAAGAGTACTGGAGTGGCTTGCCATTGCCTTCTCCAAAAATATTGGGCATCTGGCAGCAAAGGACAGTGACCCCTAAGAAACAGGAAGCAAATAAGGTGAGCCCAGTATCATCCCACCTTCCTGACATGAGGGAGTTTCCAGGCCACAGCATGGTGAGGGGGAACTGAGGCAGAGCAGGCAGACTCCCTGAGGACACAGAGCTGAGGGCCTGGGAAGACCAAAGCAATAACATTCATAGGACAGAGTGCTGAAGTGGAGAGAGCTACACAGAAAACTCTAGAGGGCCCCCCTCATGTATTTATCTGAATAATGATCTGCACATTTATGACAGGAACCTACTCAGAGCCAAGGAGAGGCCATCCAAAAGGATGAGAGGGAACAGTGCCCGACACTCACTGTCTGTTCCCACCACCCAGACTAGAAAAACCAATTTAAGGGGCATTGTGTGGAGTGCTTAGGAAAGTCTTGCCTCAGTAATGAGGAATTATTAGCCCTACACAGAAAATTGCAGTCCGTGGGGTCGCTAAGGGTCGGACACGACTGAGCGACTTCACTTTTCACTTTCACACATTGGAGAAGGAAATGACAACCCCCTCCATTGTTCTTGCCTGGAGAATCCCAGGGACAGGGGAGCCTGGTGGGCTGCCGTCTATGGGGTCGCACAGAGTCGGACACAACTGAAGTGACTTAGCAGCAGCAGCAGCACACAGAGAATTGCTCCAGACCCGCCTTAACAAATCCTGAAAGCAAGGCCCAAAGGATCACTCTTTCCAAATAACTGAACTACATCCCACGACAAAGCTTGAGAATATAGAAATAAAACACTAACCGACAGCAATATTAGCAGGAAAATTGCACTATGGGATTAATGGCAGTTTAGACATTTCAGAAGAATAGATTAGTGAACTCAAAAGACATAGCAATAGAAACTACCCAAAACAAAACAAAGAAAAAAGAATACTGAGAAATGAAAAGAATATCACTGAGATGTGGGACAACTTCAAGCAAACTAATATTTGGTTCATTGGAATCTATGAGGGAGAAGAGGTGAGGAAGAAACAAAATGGTTTTGAAGAAATAATGGCTGAAAACATTCCAAATTTGATGAAAACTATAAATCTGTAGATACAAGAACCACAGTGAACCCCAAGCACAAGACCCATGAAGAAAACAACACCAAGGTACATCATAATCAAACTGCTTAGAACCAGTGATAAACAGGAAGATCTTAAAAACAGAGATAAAAATGAAATGTTACCTACTGGGGGACAAAGATAAGAGTGATATCAGATCTCTATGAGAAACAGTATAATCAAGAAAACAATAATTTTAAAGTACTGGGAGGGAAAAAACCTCTCAACTTAGAATTCTAAACCCAGTATAATTATCTGTCATAAAATAAAGGCAAACTATATAGAACAGTATGGAGGTTCCAAAAATACTAAAATATAGAGCTACCATATGACCCAGCAATCCCACTCCTAGACATATATCTGGAGAAAACCATAATTTGAAAAGATGCACGCACCCAGTTTTCATTGTAGAACTATTTACAATAGCCAAGTCATGGAAGCAACGTAAATGTCCATCAACAGAGGAATGGATAAAGAAGATGTGATATACAGTGTATGTGTGTACTGGAATATTGTTGGAATTTTGGAATATTATTCAGTCATAAAAAGGAATGAAATGGTGCCATTTGCAGAGATGTGGATGGACCTAGAGATTGTCATACAGAGTGAAGTCAGAGAAAAACAAATATAGTATCACTTATATGTGGAGTCTATAAAAATGGTAGAGATGAACTTACTAGCAAAGCAGAAACAGAGTCACAAATGTAGAGAACAAACTTTTTATGGTTACCAAGGGGGAGAGCAGGAGTGGGACGAATTGGGAAATTGGAACTGACATATGTACACTAAATATGTATAAAATAATGAGAACCTACCATTTAGCACAAGGAACTCTACTTGATGCTCTGTGGTGGCCTAAATAGGAAGGAAATCTTAAAAAGAGTGGATATATGTATATGATATGTATATTATATATATATATGATTCACTTTGGTGTACAGCAAGGAACTAATACAACATTGTAAAGCAACTGTACTCCAATAAAAATTAATTTAAAAGATAAAATAGTATTTTAAAAAACACTAATTGAAAAAAGGCAAAATAAAGACATTTTCAAACTTACCAAAACTGAAAGAATTCGGCAGACTTACAGTGTAATAAATGTTAAACGATATCCTTATCATTTAAATCTCTCTGAAAGGTAAATGATGTCTAAACAAAAATAGTAGCAATGTGTTTGGGATTTTTAAACATGTAAAAGTAAAATATATAATAGCACAAAAGTCGGGAGGAAGGAAGTGGAAGTATACTGTTATAAGATTCTTGTAATACATTTCACATGGTATAATATCACTTTAAGGTAGACTGGTAAGTTAAAGATGTATGCTATAAACCCTAAAGCAACCACTAAAACAACAAAACAATTATAGCTAATAAAACAGGAGGGGAAAATAGAATGAAAGTAAATAAACTAATCCAAAAGAATGCAGAAAGGGGGAGCATAGGAGAGATGGGACAAATAGAAATCAAATAGCAAGAAGATATATTCATCAGTAATTGGTAATCATATTAAATATAAATTGTCTAAATTCTCCCAAATTAAAAAATAGAGATTGTCAGATTGAGGTATAGGAGGGAAGCAAGACCAAGTTATATATTGCCCACAAGAAATGCTTTATAAATGAAAACAAATCATTTTAAAGGAAAAGACTGGAAAAAGATATACTATGATGACATTAATCAAAAGGAAGCTGGAATGACTATATTAATATCAAAGTATATTCTCAGGCCACAATGGAATTAAATTAGAAATGAATAACAGAAAGATGTCAGGAGAAATCCAAAAGCACTTGAAAACTAAATTATACAATTCCAAATAACCCATGGATGAAAAAAGAAATCAAAAGAGAAATTTTAAAGTATTCTGAAGTGAATGAAAGTGAAATCACAACATACCAGAATTTGTGGAATACTGCTAAAATAGTACTTAGGGAGAAAACCGTAGCACTAAATACCAGTCTTAAAAAAAAAAGAAATATCTTAAAACAATGACCTCAGCTTCTACCTTAAGAAACTAGAACCAAAAAAAAAAAAGAGCAAATTAAACCCAAAGTGAGTAAAAGAAAAGAAATAATAAAGATCAAGGTGGAAATCAATGAAATAGAAAGTGAAACAATAAAAATATCAATAAAACAAGTTTTTCCTTTGACAATATCAGATCAATCAGGTGTGGGGATGAAGACATTAATTACCAATATCATGCATAAGAGAAGTGACATTTCTACAGATCCTACAGATATAAAAAGAATAATAAGAAAATATGGTAAACAACTTTATGTCAATAAATTCAACAACCTAAATAGGCACATTGTTTGGGAGACAAACTACCAAAACTCACTTTGGAATAAACTGAATTGCCCTATACTATTTAAAAATTGAGGTTAGTTTTTTTAAAAATCCCTCAAAGAAAACTCCAGGCCAAGATGGCTTTACTGGTAAATTCTACCAAACATATAATAAACAGTACCAGTTGTACACAGACTCCTCCCAAAACACTGAAAAGGAAAGAATTCTTCCCAACTTACTATTTTTGATGAGGAGGAAGAGGTATAATAGCTACTAGCATTACCCTGATACCAAAACCAGACATTTTGCAAGTAAAGAAAACTACAGACCAGTAACCCTCATGTATTTAGATGCACAAATTCTAAACAAATCCATACCTCAAAAAAGAAAAATACATCATGACCAAGTGGAGAATTAGCAACATGGAAAATACTTATAAGATTAAAAAGCATTATATAAAATATAAGTATGCTATTGTTCAGTTCAGTTCAGTCGCTCAGTCGTGTCCGACTCTGCGCGACCCCATGAATCACAGCACGGCAGGCCTCCCTGTCCATCACCAACTCCCGGAGTTCACTCAAACTCATGTCCACAGAGTCGGTGATGCCATTCAGCCATCTCATTCTCTGTCGTCCCCTTCTCCTCCCGCCCCCAACCTTTCCCAGCATCAGAGTCTTTTCCAGTGAGTCAACTCGTCACATGAGGTGGCCAAAGTATTGCAGTTTCAGCTTTAGCATCAGTCGTTCCAATGAACACCCAGGGTTGATCTCCTTTAGAATGGACTGGTTGGATCTCCTAGCAGTACAAGGGACTCTCAAGAGTCTTCTCCAACACCACAGTTCAAAAGCATCAATTCTTCGGCGATCAGCCTTCTTCACAGTCCAACTCTCACATCCATACATGACCACGGGAAAAACCATAGCCTTGACTAGACAGACCTTTGTTGGCAAAGTAATGTCTCTGCTTTTTAATATACTATCCAGGTTGGTCATAACTTTCCTTCCAAGGAGTAAGCGTCTTTTAATTTCATGGCTGCAATCAGCATCTGCAGTGATTTTGGAGCCCAAAAAAATAAAGTCTGACATTGTTTCCACTGTTTTTCCATCTATTTCCCATGAAGTGATGGGACCAGATGCCATGATCTTTGTTTTCTGAATGTTGAGCTTCAAGCCAACCTTTTCACTCTCCTCTTTCACTTTCATCAAGAGGCTTTTGAGTTCCTCTTCACTTTCTGCCATAAGGGTGGTGTCATCTGCATGTCTGAGGTTATTGATATTTCTCCCGGCAATCTTGATTCCAGCTTGTGCTTCTTCCAGCCCAGCGTTCCTCATGATGTACTCTGCATAGAAGTTAAATAAGCAAGGTGACAATATACAGCCTTGACGTACTCCTTTTCCTATTTGGAACCAGTCTGTTGTTCCATGTCCAGTTCTGACTGTTGCTTCCTGACCTGCATACAGGTTTCTCAAGAGGCAGGTCAGGTGGTCTGGTATTCCCATCTCTTTCAAAATTTTCCACAGTTTATTGTGTTATTGTTAGACTAACCGAAATATCAAAATTAATATTTCTGTCATGGCATAGTGGAGTTTTCTCCTTCATTTTCCATATTTTCTTTAATGTTTTCCTACTTTTGTAGTTAAGGTTATCTACAGCATAATCACAGATATAAAAAGAATGCCCTCTCATAGTAATTCTATTTTTGCTTAACTTTTTACAGGGAATCACTTTAAAAATGAATGAACTAAATCACTGTATCGTTGCAAGAATCATGCATGGGGGCATGATTCACAGGCAAGGTAAGTTCCATATATAATTCTTTCTTTCCTACCTTAGATTTTTTTTTGTATAGTATAGTGTTTTATGATCCATATAAAAAATCAGTTTGATTGATGGTTTATATAAATGATTTATCTGTCGGGTTTTAATCACTGTTGGCCTCCACTCACTTGTATTCATCTCCACATGCTTCAGTTATACTATACAGTTCTGTTGCTGGAGCATCTCTGAGTCACTCTTTAGATCCTGACTTATTAGAGGCCATGGGAGATAAACTGAAGTATCATATGGGTCTCAGGATATATGGAAGACATCTACCATGGGATATAAGATATATGTATATATACTTGTAAAGTTAAATGACAGTTGACTACTCTAATTCATTCAGGAATGAGATATTTATAAATTAGGAAATTAAAGTTTGATAAATAATAATATTATATTTCAGTGGTAAGAAAGATCAAATCTGTGATTAAGTTCTTAACACCTGCTACAGTAAATGTACCTGAGAAGGGAATCCACTAAGGACTGAAGTCAAGTTAGATCCCATTCTTGACTTACATGTGCTTTCCTGGTGGCTCAGACGGTAAAGCGTCTGCCTGCTGCAATGCAATAGATCGGGGTTCAATCCCTGGGTCAGAAAGATCCCCTGGAGAAGGAAATGACAACCCACTCTAGTACTCTTGCCTGGAAAATCCCACAGATGGAGGAGGCTGGTAGGCTTCAGTCCGTGCGGTTGCAAAGAGTTGGACACGACTGAGCGACTTCACTGTCTTACTTGACCTACATATTATTCTTGCCCAGCATTTTTATTCTGTCCTATTTTAAATCCACAAATTTGAAATTATCTTAAAATACATGACCATTATTGTTTGAATTTACATAAATGTTTACAATTTTATTTGTTCATTATTCCTTTTGCATTGCAGACCACCCTTTGGTGAGCATTTTTCATTCTTCCTAAACTATATCCTTTATAGTTCCTTTAGTGATAGTCTCTTCTTGATAAACTCCCTCAGGTGGTGTTCTCTGTAAATATTCATTTCCACGTTAATCTTGATTACTTTTGCTGAGAGCACAATTTTAGGTTAACGGTTACCATTCCATTTTCTTTTGGCATCTGTTGTTTGATCTTGAGAAGTCTGGTGTCACTACAATTGTCCTTGCTTTGTAGTTGATCTCTCCTTTCTCCCTGGACTTTTTAAGCTCTTTGTCTTCGATGTTCTGTAGTTTTGCTACTTCCTGGCATGGCTTTCTTTTTATTTATCCTATTTGGGATACATTATTCTTCCTGGAGCTGTGTGATCATGTTTGCATCATTCAAGAAAATTTGCAACCATATTTCTTAAAATATTGCCTCTTCATTCTCTCCATCATCTCCTTCTGAACTCTAGGTAGATGTGTGTTAGATATTCCCTCCATATCTCTTAATATCTTTTTCATGTTTTATTTCTTGTTTCCTATCTTCCTTATCTCCTTATTTCTCTTACCCGCATTCTAGTTAATTTATTTGGTTATGTCTTCCAATTAGCTGAAACTCTTCAGCCATATCTGAACTCCTGTTCAACTCATCCATTCATTGACTTATGCTACTGATTATATTTTTCCTTTCTAGAAGTACTAGTCACTTGTTCTTATTCTTATTTTCAGATCTGTCCGTTCACATCTGATAATCTCTTGTTGCATGCTCATCCTTAGAAAAAAGGTCCATTTCTTTCTTTTTCTTTAACATATAGCTATGTTATACAGGCATACCTTAGAGATACTACAGACTTGGTTTCAGACCACTGCAATAAAATGAGTCACATGAACTTTTTTGTTTCCCAGTGCACATAAAAGTTATGTTTGTATTATGCTACCATCTACTAAGTGTCCAGTAGCATTATGTCTTTTAAAATGTATGTACTTTAATTTAAAATTACTTTATTACTAAAAAATGCTAACCATCGTCTAAGCCTCAGCAAATCATATTCTTTGCTCCTGGTGGAGGGTATTGTCTAGATGTTGATGCTGCTGATTGGTCAGGGTGTTGGTTGCTGAAGGCTGAGGTGGCTGTGGCAGTTTCTTAAAATAAGACAACAATGAAGTTTGCCTCATTGATCGATTCTTCCTTTCACAAATGGTTTCTTTGTAGCATGCACTGCTGCTTGATAGCATTTTACCCACGTTAGAACATCATTCAAAACAGGAGTAAATCCTCTCAAACCCTGCCACTGCTTTATTAACTAAGTTTATGTAATATTCTAAATCCTTTGGTGCAATTTCAACAATTGTTTGCCATCTTATATAAGTGCGGTTCATAACACTCCCAAAACAGCAGAGATCACTCATCACAGATCACCATAACGAATATAATAATGATGAAAAAGTTTGAAATATTGTGAGAATTACCAAAATGTGATACAAAGACAGGAAGTGAGCAAATGCTGTTGGAAAAATGACGCAGATAGACTTGCTCAACACAGGGTTGCCACAAACCTTCAATCTATAAAAAATGTGGTTATCTTTGAGGCACAGTAAAGCAAAGCACAAGAAAACGAGGTATTCCTGTAGTCTATATCTGACCATTCCAGCATCTATCCTCCTTGAGGATCTAAATCTATTTCTTCTCTTTCTGATGACTCACATAATAGTTTGCCTTATTGTATGTTTGGTGATCTTTGATTATAAGCTTATTGCTTGCTCAAATTAGTAGAAGTCGTGGGAGCCTAAACTGGGAATACTTTCCTCCAAAAATGGTCTGTTCTGTGTTTTACCAGCTGCCACAGAGGGCCACTGAACTGGGTCTTGGCTCCCTGCAGAATCCTGGGCTTAGCTTCTCTAACTTGCTATTGGCCCAAGACTCAGAAGGCAGCCAGCAGGCAGTGTGGCAATGGCATCTACCCCTCCCACTGGTTTCATTCCATCTTGATTTTGCCACCACTCTGGATCCAGCTCACTGGGTTCTTACCTGTGGAAGGGAGAGTGGGGATGGAAATGGGAAGTATTCTTGGGGATTCACATTCATTTTGTGAGACCAGTAACACTTCAAGGGGTGAGCCCTACACGGGATATAGTTGTAAGAGGGTCTCTGAGTGCCTAATCCACCATATTGAAGACAAAAGTCCCCAAATTTTTGTTTTATGTTTTATTATGTTAACTTTCAAACATGGTTAGCGAGAACAGTGCAGTGAGTTCAAGTAGAGAAAAGTGGAAAGAATAGTGCAATGATCACCTACGTACCCATAACCCAGGTAGAATTATTGTTAATTCATGGCCATACTGATTTCACCTGTATTTGCCCTACTGCCCCTGGGTTACTTTGAAGCAAATACAAGGCTCTTTATTTATCTGCATTTTAGTGTGTACGTCTTAAAGATACCATGAGCTTTTCATAATGAAGTCAGGTCAATAACTAAACGTGTGTGCAATTCATAAATAAAGCAAAAATTTACATAACACTATTTAACCACTGTTTCTCACTTTTTCTAGTTGAAGTGTGACAAAACCCTGAAATACCTACCAAATTATTATTAAAAAGTTGCAGTATGTCTAATATAAATGTATTGATATATAGATATTATCACCATAATTATTTGAAAAATCAATGACCTTTGTATCATATTTGGTAAATAATAATGATGATAACAGCAAATACTTAAATGGCACTATGCGCCAAGAACAGTTCTAAGTCCTCTGCATCTAATAAACTCATTTAATCCTTATAACAATCCTATGAGATAGATACTATTTTCATCTCCATTTTATGAGTTTTCAGGGAAATTTTCAGTAAGTTACCCAAGATCTTGAAGCTAGTACATGATGAAGCAGAGATATGAACCCAGACAGGCCACATCTGGAAGTCATAGTTTTAAACAGCTATATACATACGGACTCTCTCAGAAAAATAAGCAGATTTTTACATCTTTCAAAACTGTGTCCTCCATAAGTTAGGTGTATCTGTTTTGGCAAATTTACAATATGAGCCTAACTCATACCTGGTTCTGAAATATTAGCCTTCAGTATTTAGCTTAATTTTTAAAAATCACTTACCTTGCTGACTTTGGGTTTTATTATTATAAAAGTATATATCATTTCATGTTTATAATTTTGTGTAATTTCTTAGGTACACTTCATGTCGGAGATGAAATTCGAGAAATCAATGGCATCAGTGTAGCCAACCAAACAGTGGAACAGCTGCAAAAAATGCTTGTGAGTTAATGAAAGTCTCTTTTTCTGAAATCGACTTTCAGTTCATTAACCTGTTTATTAAATAAGGGGTTTTCTTTTGTAATCTGGTGCCATCATCTGTGTGGTCTTGTGCAACATTCATAGAAACTGAGAACTAGAAAAATGTTTACATGCAGCACAGCTTAGAAACATTTTGCCCATTTTCAGCAGTGTTGGTTTGAACATTCTCCTTTCAGTCCTTTGTCTCCTGGTTCTTAGTGAGCAATGTTTAAAGAAAACCTTTGCAGTTGTGCATACTTGTGAACTAGTTTCTCACTGACCTCAACTCTGCTGACATCAGCAATGTCAGAAACCTCTTTCCTGTGTAGCTGAGTCATAGCCAGCCATATGGGATTTCTCTATAGAGCAGGGGAAAGGAAAGTCATGGTAGACCAGGCCATTTTAGACCATATATATCCAAAATTGGTGTTCAAATTAGGCTTTGGATTGGGGCGGGCTGGGGGCTGCAGAATGATAGGCCCTGGCGAGCAGAGGAAGATGTTTAGACCTCTGGTCCTGCACTTTCTTTCCACCACAGTGTAGCAACCTCCTGTGCTGTTTATATCTACTGAAGGTACAATAAGCACCACAGAGTCACTGATAGTCAAAACCAAGGCCTAAATTATGAAATAAAAAGCAGATTTTATGGAGTACGCCATCATCGTGTAGCCTCCCAAATATAATTCTTACATAATTACTTGTTCTGTAGTCCATTTCAACTTGTATTCACTTTCGAAAGGCATGTCACTTAGAGTTGTCTTCGCATCTATGAAAAGATCACCGTCAGAGGTCTGTTGCACCATTGCTGTGTGAACGGGGCAGTCAGCCTTGACTTTGCAGGGCTGTTCCCAGGAGCAGCCTCCTTTGTTACTGTGAGCAGTTCCTGCTTTTGTAACTCGGTTTCATTTTTAGGCCCCTGCGCTCTCTGCTGGCTTGCACTAAATACCCCCGAAACGTTTTCAGTGGTTTCTTACGGCGTTGTTGTGTGCAACATTTGTTTGTTCAAAGAGCTCTCCTTTCTGTTTCTGCCAGCGGGAAATGCGGGGGAGTATCACCTTCAAGATCGTGCCAAGTTACCGCACTCAGTCATCGTCCTGTGAGGTAATAGCTCTAACGAAACACCCCATCTCCTCTGGGTTCTTAACTAACTGTCTGCTGATGGCTGAATGTTTTGGCTTCTTCTGGGAAATTGTTTCTGCCTGTGCTGTTGATCACTGCACACCAATTTTACAACAAAGATAACGGAACAGAGTAGGTCCCACCCACCTACTCAGCCCTCTTCCAAGGGGTTCTCCTCAGCACCTGAACTTCCTGCAGGCTGGAAGCGAAGCAAAATACATAGAGAGAAGCTCCAAATAATGACAGAGGTTTAATAAAGAATGAGTCTCTGGGGGAGGATGAAAGATGATAATTGCAATAATTTTTCCAGGAAGTATATTCACTTCCCTTGTTAAGAAATCACAGTAGATAGTTCTTCTTTCCAAGAATCTGAAAAGTGGTCTATTTCTTGCTAAGATAGAGTTATTCAAATAATTCTGACAGGTCTCTAGATGGATTTTAAGCCTATGAGGAATTGATAACTGATGTTATTAGTGGAATAGAGGTTTTTGCAACCTTCTATGAAATTATTTAAATTGGAATGTTATGTGACTTGGAAACAAGTAAGTGTTCTAGAGTAATACAAACCCCAAGTTCCTTTCTTACAGTAGGCCTATCCTTGAGAAACTGTAGCTTTCCCAACCTATATTATTCAGTTTGCTATTGGTTAGCAAGTGAGATTCAAAAATCATTCTTTTTATGCTTGGAAATATGAACCAGCCTAAGTGAGGGCATCCTTGGGTCATTGCACCTTCAGTTTGAATATTTTTTTCTGAAGCTCGCACTTTCATGTGCACCTTCCAAGTACGTGTAACATCAGTACGAAGCACACATTTCCTCCAGTGAATGTTTAAGACTGGCTGGCAACTTATTGGAACTCGTCTAGAAAATTGAATTTGTACTTAGGAGAAGTTGAGGGAGAAATAATAATGTTTCTTCCTGTCTCTAGTAGTGATGTAAATTTCACAAGAAAAATCAGAGGCTTCCTGTTTTTCCTAAACCTATTGAAGATACGTATAAGAATTTGTAGTTTCGTCAAGTATATTTTTAGTGAGCCATGACAAGTGGGGTTTCTGTTATATCAAGTCTTGAGCTCCTCTTGGTGGCTTTTTATGGAACTTCAATTATATTTCAAAACAAAATACAGAACTGCTTCTGTTCCAGGATTCATAGTTTTGAAATTTGTTACCTAGTACACAAACCTTGCTGGAAAAGAAAAGCTGTCACATGCATTTTTTATGTCAAGCATTCTGATATTCTAAAAATCACAAGTGGTCCTCATATCATTTCACATCTTAGAAGAAATTTAGTAAATACGATTGGTTTTTGTCTTCTTGGCTCACTAGCCAGAAGATAGTGTTAGTTATTAATATAAGTATCTCTTGTGCTTTTGAGTGGTTGAACTGGTTTTGAGGTAGGACCAGTAGGGCACATATAAATGCTATGCTCTTGAGTAAAAAGAGCCCCCTCTTACCTTCTCAACTTCTGAATAGTAGGAATAAAGGTACCTCCCCCACCAATCTCTTTGACTCTCCTGTACCCTGGCAGAGTTCAAACCTGTGGTTGAATTCTTCCGAGCTACAACAGTACTTCCTAAAGAAAGGCTCTCTGGCTACCTACCTCAGCATCACCCTGGCCATTGGTAAAAGCGGGGTCCCCCACCCCACGCCCTGACCCTACTGACATGAGTCTCTGGGGGTGGCACCTAGACATTCTGCTCACTAACATCTGAGAATCCTCATCTAAGGGATCCCATTATTTAAAGGGCAACAGGTTCCAGAAGTTTTCTTTAAGTCTTCTAGAAAAAGCAAATGTCCTTTGAGCGGACATGCACATTTCAAAGATTTCTAAGAACTCAACTAAAATTTTAAATACTTACTTTCATCCTCTCCTTGTTTTAACATTATAGTTGACTTGGACAACAAGGGAGTAGAGTCTGGAAAGGATTTTGAGTGTGTCATACAGTATAGTTGGCTGTGGCTGCTGGAACCTTTGCCAGAAGTGTAATATTTGTAGAGGCTCAAGATTATTGTTTTAATTAATCTGCTAAAATATTCTATAAAAATAAAGGTTTCTTCTCTGGTCTATAACTATCTTTTACCCTTATTAGTAATATCTAGCCTGGAAAGATTCTAAAGTGATTGCAACGTAAGAAGTCTTTTTTGAGGTTCACTTCACTTCCCTGGTGGCTCAGACGGTAAAGCGTCTGTCTACAATGCGGGAGACCTGGGTTCAATCCCTGGGTCGGGAAGATTCCCTGAAGAAGGAAATGGCAACCCACTCCAGTACTCTTGCCTAGAAAATCCCATGGACAGAGGAGCTTGGTGCAGGCTACTATCCATGGGGTCGCAAGGAGTCAGGCACAAATGAGCGACTTCACTTCAAATTATGTCACTCAGTAATTTTCAATGCTGAGGTACCTAAAGATTACTCAATACTTTTAAAACCTAATTTTCAATTTAAAAAGATATGCAACTGGGATCTTTAGCACAATGTTATAGTAATCTTTGTCACTTTACAGTAGTTGATAGGATTTTAATATCAAGTCACCCTTCGGGTTCTCATTTTAAGAAAGCAAAGGTTATAGAATGTTAGAGACAGGAAAGAAATGATTAATGAATGACACGGTCATCACTTACAACATGTGAATCTTCAGACTGCACAAACATTTTTTCATGCTTCTCTGAAATCATGCAAGTAAGTCAGTATGACACCTTTACAGCTAAAACCTCAAAGGAAATGGTTGTCAGACTGTGGGTGTAACTATTGATGTGAATATCTCTTGTTTCTGTGCTGGTGTTCTGTGTTAATGAACCTTGTGTCTTATTTCAGAGAGATTCCCCCTCCACTTCCAGACAGTCCCCAGCTAATGGTCATAGCAGCACTAACAATTCTGTTTCGGTAAGAACTCTAGCTCCACACAGCAAAGTGTGACAATTTTGTTGGTGCCACCTGCCATGAGTGTTCTAGTTACATGTGTTCAGTGGAAATATTGTCTTCTGCCAATATACAAGGCTACTACAGCTACAATGCAGTTTACTCCTGGAAAATCTTGTTCTTCTCATTGAAAATATCTTACATTAGCTAAATTTGAAGAAATGTAGTTCAAGACTGCTTTGGTCATTCTCAAAATATTTCTGTGTCACCCAGCTACTGTCTATGACTTTGCTTAAAGTTATGCAGAGGATGTAAATGGAAATTTGTTGAAATTTCTCAACATTTTTTTTTCACTTGAGAAAGATAAAGAAATGTAAGAATTTTGCAGAGTAGGAATTTGGGTTTTCTTGGGCTTTGTAGTTGTCTATTCTGAGTGATATCAGCAACATGTTTAGTTTCCGCTATCTACGTTTATGAATTGGTGTGCCCTCTGTTATTGTGGTGCGTGCACATACTTCTGTGAATTATAAGCCTTGCCTGGACATGAAAAGCGAAGGAACTGGCTTCAAACTGCACTTAAGCCACGCTATTATCACATCTTTAACACAAAGTACTTTATATTTTGACTTGAACTTGGAATTTTACCTTTTTTCAGAACTATCCATTTTGGAAAGTAAAAAGAATGGTTTTAATTTATGTAAGCAAATGGGAGCACTTGTAGGTGCAGGTGTGTGAATTTTTGAACTATTTTGAAAGAACAAAATCTCTTTTAAGTTGCTGATATTGCTGTTAACAATGAGAGTTCTAACAATACAGCAGTATCACTCTTTTCCTATTAACTTGCCCTCTAAAAATATATCATTTTTATGAGGTAAATTTGTAAATAATGTGAGATCACCTCAGATGGAATAAGTAAGAGAAATGTTAGAAAATTTCCTGTGACTTTTATTTGCAACTTTAAAATAGGCTACCAAAGGAATTCATTTATAATAGTTAACATTTAACAACTCTAAGATGGTGAAAAATCCATACAACCATTGAATTTTTCAAAATCTTAAATGGTTGCAGTGACTAAGTTAAAAAGGGCAACAGCTCTTTTGAGTTTTGTGGGGGTTTTTTAAATAGGCTGTTTCACTTGCAGTGGCTTTTGTGTTGAAGATGCTGAGTTGTTTCTTAAGAACACATTTCTCTCTGCTTAAATTTACCTGCTTTCTTCAGCTTGCTGCTAAATGGCCTGGGTTTGATTTTTTTTTTTGATAACTCAACATTTCTGAGAAATGGAATAATGTATATTATCTCTTTACAACTTAAATCTAGCTCATTTTTTAACCATAATGTAACAGAACACACAAATTACCTTGTACTCTTTGAAAAGTAAATGAAAATTTTTCTCCTGGGTTGGCTTTATTCTACAGGACTTGCCATCAACTACCCAACCAAAAGGACGACAGGTGAATAGATATCCTCTATAGAAACTTCTCTAAACTGAGCTGCTAATAGCCAATCCTTTATTAACCCTTTCCATCCCATAATGTCTGCATTTTGGACCATAACATTTGAGCATTGAGAGCTTGTACCATTTCATTTTAACACATTACACATGACTAATTCTCTATAAGGATTTTTTCCCTAACATCTTTGTAGCTGTGATGGTTATTGTAATTTCAACCTGATCATTTTGTGTTGCTGGTTAAGAATTCAGCCTTTGGGGATCTTATGGGCCTGCCTCTGGGGTGGAAATAAATTTTTAAAGGCTACAAAATTCTTCAAATTCTAAGAATAACTAAAATGTACATGCCAATGAACATTTTTAAGCAATAATTATCTGAAGTTTGAAGATATTTTCTTAATTTGTATCTGCATGTGTATTTCTAAAAGCCATATACAATGGGGAAAAAACAACAGAAAAATCCTGGCTTTATGTCCTAATCAAACATGAAAAGTTAAGTGCTGCCTGAGACAAGCAACTTTTATTTGCTGGCACTTTGAGTATAAATTTTAGGTGCAAATGCAGAGACTTATAACTTTTATAGGCTGGATTTCTGAAAAGAAACAAGCAGAATAATGACACAATAGTTCCAAACACTTCAGGTTGGTTTTACAGTGACTTTAATATTAATATTCAAATGTAATTTCAAGATAGAAATTTTATGGAATTTTTCTTGAAATGTGCTGTTAAAAGTAATCAAACTGGGAGTTAAGATTTGCATAAACTAGCACCTGATAGAAATCACTCAAATGATGCAATACTGAATATCTAGCACCTTGTTTTACATTATTTAGAAATCCAGTAATTCATAAAATGGTGCCATGTGATAACCCCTTGTATGCTAATTTGTTTCCTTTTATATTTACTAGTTACATTTACATATCATAAAACTCAGAGCCTTGAACTATCCATCTCCTAAAGCTCTGTGCAGATTTTAAGTGTTACATTGGCGAACGTAGGATTTAAATTCATTTTTCTTCTCTAAGAGGAGTAAAATGCAAATATAAAGTAGAAATGCTATTTGCAAAATTAAACTACCTTTAAATGCTTTTCTAAAATGTTCGAATTACAGTTTATCAGCAGTGTGTAGACACACTGCCAGTTGTCATGGAGGCATTTTATAGCACGTTACCAACGCTGAGTTCTTGCTAGTTTCATATCGTGCTGCTTTAGGGTTAAAACCTTCCCTGAATGCTTGTGGTTATGGCTTAAAGCCTGCCACGTGATCATGACAACTTACCCATAATATCAACTACATATATGCAGATTTTCAAACGGTAAGCATATTTCACTATAATTTTAAGCCTATTCTGTTATAGTAAAAACAGAAATTAAGTCTTTATTGAACAAGTATCTTAAGTGTTCTATCCAAATAAAAAGAGCAGAGATTTGTAACTGTACACATCAAAACTAGTACATTGTTCTAGTGGTAGCAGTTTTTTGTGTTGTATTTCCATGCATCATGTTTGCGTTCACCATCTAACGTCCTGTTCGTATTGTAGTGTTAGTCCGTGGTTATTCAGTTAGAGCTGACTGTTTTCTTCCATATCACCGTGGCATTTTTTCTTACAAACTCCTGTTTTATAGATCTATGTAAGAGCACAATTTGAATATGATCCAGCTAAGGATGACCTCATCCCCTGCAAAGAAGCTGGCATTCGATTCAGAGTTGGTGACATTATCCAGATTATTAGTAAGGACGATCACAATTGGTGGCAGGGTAAACTGGAAAACTCCAAAAATGGAACGGCAGGTCTCATTCCTTCTCCAGAACTTCAGGAATGGTATGTCTGTGTTGTTTTGGTTTCTCATATAAACAAAGCCTGGCAAGCCATTTTTAACCTTTTGCTGTTTTATTGCTTTATTGTTTTATTTTCTATTTTGCTGTTTTATAGGGTAAAACCTGTTTAATATATTCTTTGCTCTATTAGCCAAACGCAATTCAAATGAGTCTGCCGAGAATTCTCAGTTGTCAGCCCCAAGTGAGTTCCTATTTAGAGAGTCAGGTCTTTGTTTCACACCAGAGAGGAAGGTCTAGAGAGAGGCTGTCGGGTCATGGTCACATCGTGATCTCTTAGCAGAGCCCTCTATGCTGTTTCCAGCCTTTTAGAATTGCATTTTTTAAAATATACCCTCTCTTTGCCCCTCCACATGCTCTCACCAACCCCATTCCACTCCACCACCAGTGAAAAACTCAGATGCCAGGATTCACTGTCACTCCAGGTATTTAAAGTGTTTCACTATTAGAAGGGAGGCAGAAATTTCGTTCTTTACCCTGCCAGGTCTTTAAAAATGTATGTCTGTTAGAAAGTTTAAGCTTTGAAAGCAGGTTAAAATCAGGCAGTTTTCAGACATGTTTTTAACTGAGAGGAGTCAGGGATTACTGTATATTTTGGTAAAATCTATTTCTGTTATTAATGTTATAATTTGCTGTTTTTTTGAAAAATGCTGATAGTTTTACCTTTGTCTGTACTTTGGCAATATATATCAGAAATCTAGTGCCAAAGAGATATCTTCAAAAGAGAGAGATCTTCATGTCCAAAATACATATTTGAACCTAACTAAAAGAGATGAAGAGATTGGAGAAGGAAATGGCAACCCACTCCAGTGTTCTTGCCTGGAGAAACCCAGGGACAGGGGAGCCTGGTGGGCCACCATCTATGGGGTCGCACAGAGTCGGACACAACTGAAGTGACTTAGCAGCAGCAAAAGAGATTAAAGGCATCAAGTTCATAGACGCATAGTGTTTTTTAACCAATTTTTTACTAATTAAAGGGATTTTTCAGTTAATCTCTTTCGCTTGATCACTTCTTTCAGCTATCGCAGGGTTCCCAAAAATACTTTTAAGTTTAGCACATTGGAGCTAAGATCTTCAGATGCCATCATTTTATACTAGGAAACATAGGCCCACATAAAGGAAGTAGAAGCCTTCCCTCTGATGCCGTCTTTGGGTCCTATCTTCAAAAAACAGTTTAAGAATTAGTGAGAGGAAAGTGATGTCTAAGTCCTTTTGCTAGTGATGTTATTATGTTAGCACTGATATTTACATTTTACAAAATGTGTTCTTGAATGTTGCCATATATGAATGAGTGTCTCTTGCAAATATTTATGTAGATTCTAGACCTCTTCTCCTTGGTCAGATCATTTGTATAAATTATGTCTCACCAATACCTATAACTCTTAAGTCTTCTGGGGGAAGCCTGAGAAATGACAGTGGAAAAGCAGATTTGCTTCCTGTTTCCTATAATGGTAAACTAGATTGTCTGGACCAGTCCTCCTGATGGAAAAAAATGAAAAGTGCTGCAGAAAATATGTTTTTAAAAATTACCTTAAAAGCACTGAGTACCTGAAAAGGTATTGGGGAACACAGTGACCAGTTTTTATATGAAAGCCATTAATCAGAGCGGTAAAAATGAGAGTTCCAAATTGGTCCACTTTGCCATGAGGGCATTTCTATTACTAAGAACTTCTCTGCCAGAGGACCAAGGTTAAGACCCAGTAAGGCCTGTATAAGAATGAGAATCAGTTAGGAGACCCATCCCACACTGTCAGGACTGCAAAAAGCTATACCCCTAGGTTAAGAGCAAACTGATAAGCATTCCCTTACTTCCCTTCCATACCAGGGGACTATAGAGAAAGATGCCTTGTCAGTGAGCAGAGCAAAAGGAAAACAAAGTTCCCCTGAAAACATTGCGGCCACTGGTCTACCCCAAATCAATTTGCACCCAGGTACACATAGCCTGGGACAACCAGGGAAAGTCCAGCTATGCACTTGATGTGAGGTTTCTTGTTTACTAATACTTCCATATATCTGTTATAGGCAAATGAAAGTCTCTGAAGGAGAGCACTTTTATCCTAGGGCTCCTCCTAACCACCTACAGCAGGGACTTTCTCCAGGGCAATGACCAGCAAGTCAAAATATGCAGGAAACCAGTGAGCAATAACAGACGCCAGGAACAGACTCAACCCCGCATCATATATTGGAATTAGGAGACCAAGGTTTTTAAACAACTGTGCTTACTAGCAGATTTTTAATAATCAGTAATATGCTTCTATGAAGACCTACAAGACCTTCTGGAACTCACACCAAAAAAAAAAAGATGTCCTTTTCATCATAGGGGAATGGAATACAAAAGTAAGAAGTCAAGAGATACCTGGAGTAACAGGCAAGTTTAGCCTTGGAGTGCAAAATGAAGCAGGGCAACGGCTAACAGAGTTTTGCCAAAAGAATGCACTGGTCATAGCAAACACCCTCTTCCTACGACACAAGAGATGACTCTACACATGGACATCACCAGATGGTTAATACAGAAATCAGACTGATTATATTCTTTGCAGCTAAAGATGGAGACGCTCTGTACAGTTGGCAAAAACAAGACTGGGAGCTGACTGTGGCCTAGATCATGAACTCCTTACTGCAAAATTCAGACTTAAATGGAAGAACATAGGGAAAACCACTAGGCTATTCAGGTATGACCTCAGTCAAATCCCTTACAGTTATACAGTGTAAGTGACAGATAGATTCAAGGGATTAGATCTGATAGACAGAGTGCCTGAAGAACTATGGACAGAGGTTTGTAACATTGTACAGCTGGCAGTGATCAAAACCATCCTCAAGAAAGAGAAATGCAAAAAGGTTGTCTGAGGAGGCCTTACAGATAGTTGAGACAAGAAGAGAAGCAAAAGGCTAGGAGAAAAGAAAAGATATACCCATTTGAATGCAGAGTTCCAAAGAATACCAAGGAGAGATAAGAAAACCTTCCTCAGTGATCAATGCAAAGAAATAGAGGAAAACAATAGAATGGGAAAGACTAGAGATCTCTTCAAGAAAATTAGAGATACCAAGGGAACATTTCATGCAAAGATGGGCTCAATAAAGGACAGAAATGCTAAGAACCTAACAGAAGCAGAAGATATTAAGAAGTGGCAAGAATACACAGAATAACTATAGATCTTCATGACCCAGATAACCACGATGGTGTGATCACTCACCTAGAGCCAGACATCCTGGAATGTGAAGTCAAGCAGGCCTTATATCACTACAAACAAAGCTAGTGGAGGTGATGGAATTCTAGCTGAGCTATTTCAGCTCCTGAAAGATGATCTTTTAAAGTGTTGCACTCAATATGCCAGCAAATTTGGAAAATTCAGCAGTGGCCACAGAACTGGAAGAGGTCCATTTTTCCAGTCCCAAAGAATGCTCAAACTACCACACAGTTGGACTCATTTCACATGCTAGCAAGGTAATGCTCAAAAGAGATGGGAATCCCAGACCACCTGACCTGCCTCTTGAGAAACCTGTATGCAGGTCAGGAAGCAACAGTTAGAACTGGACATGGAACAACGGACTGGTTCCAAATAGGAAAAGGAGTACGTCAAGGTTGTATATTGTCACCTTGCTTATTTAACTTATATGCATAGTACATCATGAGGAACGCTGGGCTGGAAGAAGCACAAGCTGGAATCAAGATTGCTGGGAGAAATATCAATAACCTCAGATATGCAGATGACACTACCCTTATGGCAGAAAGTGAAGAGGAACTCAAAAGCCTCTTGATGAAAGTGAAAGAGGAGAGTGAAAAGGTTTGCTTGAAGCTCAACATTCAGAAAACAAAGATCATGGCATCTGGTCCCATCACTTCATGGGAAATGGATGGAAAAACAGTGGAAACAGTGTCAGACTTTATTTTTTTGGGCTCCAAAATCACTGCAGATGCTGATTGCAGCCATGAAATTAAAAGACGCTTGCTCCTTGGAAGGAAAGTTATGACCAACCTTGATAATATTTTAAAAAGCAGAGACATTACTTTGCCAACAAAGGTCCGTCTAGTCAAGGCTGTGGTCTTTCCTGTGGTCATGTATGGATGTGAGAGTTGGACTGTGAAGAAAGCTGATCGCCGAAGAATCGATGCTTTTGAACTGTGGTGTTGGAGAAGACTCTTGAGAGTCCCTTATACTGCAAGGAGATCCAACCAGTCTATTCTGAAGGAGATCAATCCTGGATGTTCATTGGAGGGACTGATGCTAAAGCTGAAACTGCAATACTTTGGCCACCTCATGCGACGAGTTGACTCACTGGAAAAGACTCTGATGCTGGGAAAGGTTGGGGGCGGGAGGAGAAGGGGACGACAGAGAATGAGATGGCTGGATGGCATCACCGACTCTGTGGACATGAGTTTGAGTGAACTCCGGGAGTTGGTGATGGACAGGGAGGCCTGGCGTGCTGTGATTCATGGGGTCGCGGAGAGTCGGACACGACTGAGCGACTGAAGTGAACTGAACTGATGCTTCAACAGTATGTGAACCAAAAACTTCCAGATGTACAAGCTGTATTTAGAAAAGGCAGAGGAACCAGAGATTGCCAACATCCATTGGATCATAGAAAAAGCAAGAGAATTCCAGAAAAACATCCACTTCTGCTTTACTGACTATGCTAAAGCCTTTGACTGTGTAGATCACAACAAGCCAGAAAATGGGAATACCAGACCACCTTACCTGCCTTCTGAGAGACCTATATGTAGGTCAGGAAGCAATGGTTAGAACTGGACATGGAACAACAGACTGGTTCCAAATTGGGAAAGGAGTACGTCAAGGTGGTATATTGTCACCCTGGCTATTTAACTTATATGCAGAGTACATCATGTGAAATGTCGGACTGGATGAAACAGAAGCTGGAATCAAGATTGCTGGGAGAAATATCAATAACTTCAGATATGCAGATGACACCACCCTTATGACAAAGCAAAGAGGACCTAAAGAGCCTCTTGATGAAGGTGAAAGAGGAGAGTGAAAAAGCTGGCTTAAAACTCAACAGCAAAAATGAAGATCATGGCATCCAATCCCATCACTTCATGGCAAATAGATGGGGAAACAACGGAAACAACAAGAGAGTTTATTTTCTTGGACTCCAAAATCACTGTGGATGGTGACTGCAGCCTTGGAAATTAAGACGCTTGCTCGTTGGAAGAAAAGCAATGACAAACCTAGACAGCGTATTAAAAAGCAGAGACATTACTTTGCCTACAAAGGTCCATATAAACAAAGCTATGGTTTTTCCAGTAGTCATGTATGGATGTGAGAGCTGGACAATAAAAAAGGACAAAAACAAAAAATGCACAGAAGAATTGATGCCTTCAAACTGTGGTGCTGGAGAATACTCCTGAGAGTCCCTTGGACAGCAAGGAGATCGAACCAGTCAATCCTAAAGGAAATCAACCCTGAATATTCATTGGAAGGACTGATGCTGAAGCTCTGATACTTTGGCCACCTGATGTAAAGAGCCAGCTCATTGGAAAAGACCTTGATGCTGGGAAGGATTGAAGGCAGGAGGAGAAGGGGACGACAGAGGATGAGATGGTTGGATGGCATCACCGACTCAATGGACATGAGTTTGAGCTCACTAACTCCAGGAGATAGTGAAGGACAGAGAAGCCTGGCATGCTGCAGTCCATGGGGTCGCAAAGAGTCAGACATAAATGAGTGACCGAACAACAACAATGCTTAAAAAATATCTTCAAAGTCGGGGGAGGGATAAGTGGCATGCTGCTGCTGCTAAGTCACCTCAGTCATGTCCGACTCTGTGTGACCCCATAGACGGAAGCCCACCAGGCTTCCCTGTCCCTGGGATTCTCCAGGCAAGAACACTGGAGTGGGTTGCCATTTCCTTCTCCAATGTGTGAAAGTGAAAAGTGAAGTCGCTCAGTCGTGTCCGACTTGTAGCGACCCTACAGACTGCAGCCTACCAGGCTCCTCCATCCATGGGATTTTCTAGGCAAGAGTACTGGAGTGGCTTGCCATTGCCTTCTCCGATAAGTGGCATAACAGATTCTAAATAGAACCTAAAGGAATTTCCAAGGACAAAAAAATGCACTAATAAAAACTCAGTGGCCACACACCTATTATAATTTTTTTTAATTTTTAAAATTTTTTAATTAATTTTTTTTTTAATTTCTGCTACTGCTAAGTCGCTTCAGTCGTGTCCAACTCTGTGCGACCCCACAGACGGAAGCCCACCAGGCTCCCCCGTCCCTGGGATTCTCCAGGCAAGAACAACATTTTTAAATGTTTTCATCAACAGGTCAATGGATAAACAAATTATGGCATATCCATACAATAGGATGCAGTTAAAAGAAAGGAACTATATGGGTAACACACAATAATATGAGCGAAACTCAAAACCACTAGGCTGGGTTTCCAGGCAAAACAGAGAACATACTATATAATTCCCTTATATAAAACTCTAGAAAATCAAAACTAACCTTTAGTTCCTGGGGATCTGAAGGAGGGAAGGAGGGATTACAGAAGGGCATAAGAAAAGTCCTGGGATGATGAAAATATTTGTTATTTTGATTATGGTGATGGTTTCATGGGATGTATAATATTTCAAAACTGAAATTTTATACTTTATATATTATGTCCAGTTTACTGCAGAAAAACTGAGCTCAGTAAAGTTGCAAAGACTATAGAGGGAGAAAGGAATTCTAACTAGAATAATGAGGAAGAGGCCCACTGAGCAGTATATTCCTTGAGATGTTGAGTAGGACTTTGGAGGTATAAGAAGACATTCCCAGATGAGGGGAAAAAGAATTCCTTGTTGGAAAAGTGAATTGGTCTCTAGAATGTCATATGGTAGACATGTAATGCTAATGAGAAAGATTTGAAACAATACTATCAGCCAAACCCTGAAGCTTTGTTTAGATGTATTGCTACCAAATCAAGTTTTTCACATTCTCCAGATGAGAAATCAATTTTTTTAAACCCAAATACCTTACCTTCTTTATCCTTGGTAAATTTCATCTTGCTTGACAAGTCCCATCAGTCTAATCCTTGGATATGATTTGAGTCCCTGAATCTGTCATCCCTTCCCTTGCCTACCAAATCCTCATACAAGTCAGCAATAAATGTTAAACATGTGTTTGAAATTTCCTCCATGTTGACCTAAATTCTAACCGTTTTCTTGCACTTACAGAGCTAAAAGAAATAACATTCATTTCCTGAGTGCCTGGTAAAAATCAGTTTCATTCCTCTCTCGTTACACCACATATGACCACACCACAAATTTTTACTGGGAACTTTTTTTAAGCTTAAAATCATTTCTTATAAGATACTCTGTACACTATAAGCTTCACGAGGTCAGGATTATTTTTATTTTGGTCTCTTACCCTGTCAAAAATGCCTCAGTTCTGTTTAGGTTTCCAAAGAGCTTATGCCTCACAGAAGCTGTAGTTATGCCTAACGGCACATGTTGGCTTGTACTGGAAGAATTCCCAAAGGTTTCATCAGCCTCCTCTGTATGCCACTTAGGTAATATATGGAGATTGACGTTGGTACTGTTGCTGAGAGACTGTTCACAGTATTTCCCAATAAATGTCTTTCTCCTAACCAAAAATAAATATAAATAAAGCCCTCAATGAACAAGAGAAAGAAAGAGACATGGAGGAAAGACTCTTCAAGAAAGTAGAAGAGAACGCTTCCTGACTCATTTCATGACCCCAGCGTTACCCTGATACCAAAATTCAATAAATTTTGAATATGTTAAATACCCATATCCCTCATGAACACAGATGCAAAATATTAACAAACTGAATCTAGCAATATACAAAAAGAATAATACATCTTGACCCAGTAGAGTTTGTACTGGGAATGCACAGCTGGTTCAACATTTGAAAACCGATCCACCATATTAACAGACTAAAGAAGAAAAATCCACAAAGTCATTATCATTAGATCCAGGAAAGCATTTGTTAAAATCCAAAATCCATTCATAATTAAAACTCTCACAGACTGTGAAATTGAAGGGAACTTCCTTAACCTGATTGAGAGCATCTCCAATAACCTATAGCAAACATAATTGGAAAGGAAAAAAAATTACAGGTGATAGGATTCTGTGTAGAAATTCAAAGAAATCTATTAATATATATATAAACAATTACAATTAATATGAGAGTTTAGCAAGATGGCTGATATAAAAAGCAGTGTACAAAATCAATTATATTTCTACTTACCAGTAAAAATATAGAAAGTAATTTTTAAAAATACCCTGTATAATGCCATAATACTATAAAGTACTCTTGCAAAAAAAAATAATAAAGCTCAAGTTTGATTAGACCTCTAGATCTAACTAGTTGTTTGCAAGAAATACAAAAGACAGAGGGACTTACTAAAGACACCACAGGGGTGAAATCAGAAACTATAGGACAGACAACCAGTTTCTGCAACAAATAAATTGCAAGAAGAAAAGGGGGAGGGGGAAGAAGGGGAAACCTATTGGTTTAAAGGGAATTTAAGAATATTTAAGGAGGAAATAATACAAAGTTGGATTTTTTTTTCAAAATAATCTTAGGGTGCATGCTCAATCACTGAGTCAT
This sequence comes from Moschus berezovskii, assembly GCF_049115385.1. Lineage (NCBI taxonomy): Eukaryota > Metazoa > Chordata > Mammalia > Artiodactyla > Moschidae > Moschus > Moschus berezovskii. The sequence continues at coordinate 39,612,270 of NC_142488.1, read as the reverse complement.
GTCCAGCTCTTTGTGACCCCATGGACTGTACCCGCCAAGCTCCTCTGTCCATGATATTTTCCAGGCAAGAATCCTGGAGTGGGTTGTCATTTCCTTCTCCAGGGGATCTTCCCAACCCAGGGATCAAACCCGTGTCTCCTGCGTTGGCAGGCGGATTATTTACCACTGCACCACCTGGGAAGCCTAATCTTAGGGTGGGTAGGTTGTAAATAACACAAAATAACCCATGAGTTAATAAATGTTGAAGCTGAGTTGTAGGTATTTGGGGTTCGTTACATGGTATTATTGTATATGTTTGAATTTTTCAATATTACAAATTTTTTTAAACCATTTATAAAATCTTTTTAAATCAACAACCTAGGAACAAATCTAATAAAGTTGTTCAAGACATTTAGAGGATAAATTATAAAACTTATTGAGACATTAAAGAAGACCTAAATAAATGAGTAGACATACTGTATTCAGGGACTAGAAGACTTAATATTGCAAAGGTATCTATTCCTCCCAAATTGATTAATAGATTCAATTCATTCCCAACCATTTTGAAATTGACAAGCTAATTTTAAAGTTTTCATGGAAATGCACAGAATTGGAAATAGTCAAGATGCTCTTCTAGAAGAATAGAGAGAGAGGACTTGCCTCAGTGATACCAAGACTTACTATAAAGCTTTGGTAGTTAAGATAATAATGTATGGGCTTAGAGATGCTCAAATAGGCCAACTGAAGAGACCCCCTAAACACTCTCATACATAGTCACTAGTGAGGAATGAATAGACTTTTCCATAAGTTATGCTGGGATGATTGGGTATCCATTGGGGGCAGGGGATGAGAGAAATTGACCCCTAACTTCATACCATATACAAAAAACAGTTCTGGTGTATTAAAAACCAAAACATGAAAGACAAAACTATAAACGCTTAAGAAGGTAATACTGGAGAATATCTTTAGGGACAAGGAAGGATTTCCTTAAAAAGATATCAAAAATATTTCCCATAAATGAAAATATTGCTAGATTTGACTAAAAACTAATAAGTTGTTTTTATCAAATATTATAAAAAGGTTAGAAAGGCAAGCCACAGAGTGGAAGAAGATACCTGCAACACATATAACTAACAAACATTTAATATTCAGGCCATATAAAGACTTCCTACAAATCAATGAAGAAAAGACAACTGGATAAGAAAGTAGTCTTTGAACAGGCACTTTACAAAAGAAGAAATCCAATAGCCAATAAGCATATGAAAAGGTGCTTGATCTCATTAATGATCAGTGAAATAAAAACTCAAAACAGTGTTATTTCACTGCTTGTCCACCAGGATGGCTAAAATTACAGACTGATAATACCAAGTATTGACATGGAAGTGGAACAATAGGAACTCTACACTACTGCTGCTGCTGCTGAGTCACTTCAGTCGTGTCCGACTCTGTGTGACCCCCTAGACGGAAGCCACCAGGCTCCCCCGTCCCTGGGATTCTCCAGGCAAGAACACTGGAGTGGGTTGCCATTTCCTTCTCCAATGTGTGAAAGTGAAAAGTGAAAGTGAGGTCGCTCAGTCGTGTCCGACCCTTAGCGATCCCACGGACTGCAGCCTACCAGGCTCCTCCATCCATGGGATTTTCTAGGCAAGAGTACTGGAGTGGCTTGCCATTGCCTTGCTAGTGGGAGAATAACAAGTCAGTACAACTTCATTAGAAAACAACTCATCACTTCAATAGCATTGTATGGTGTTCTGATAGTGATTTTGAATTCTCCTTATGCGTGGTTCACTCAGGGACCCCCACGTTGGCCCACAAGCAAAGTCATTAAGTAAGCAAAACCTTCTGTGGCAATATCCTGAAAGGCAAGTACTTGCTTAGACTGAATCTAAGAGAGCAACTTATTAACAACATTTATGCATATGTTACCAATGTTGAATACTGTAATCATGTAGAACAAAATTATGATTTTTCTGAATGTAATCCTAACTGAATTCAATCATAGTTTTTTTTCCCTATCTAGAATCTCCATGTTGTAATAGTAGTACCATTTATTAGGCAACTACTGTGCCTGCTACTGTGACAGAGATATTATTTACATTTTTTGTTAAAATTGTTTGCAGCAGTCATCCAAGAGATAGAAAGATTAACTGAATTAATATATGTAAATTTCCTAGAAAAACACCTAACACTAAATTGATAAAAGCTAATAATTGAGAGAGCAAGGATTCAAATCAGACTTGTCTCAACTCAAAATCCCAGATTCATTGCACTGTATTTCATGACTATATGTTTACTTCTCTTCTGTATCATCAGTTATATGTATATGTCCAAGTGACAGTGTTATTTTGTCAGAAACCTGCGTTTTTTAAACATTTCTAGGATTCTAGATAAAGGAACTTGCCAAAACAATGTACCACCTAAGAGCATGGGCTCTGTTGCCAAACTGTCCTCATTCTCCCACTTATTAGCTGTTTGATTGGGACAAATTAGGGGCTTCCCAGGTGGTGCAGTGGTAAAGAATCTGCCTGACAATGCAGGAGATGCAAGAGATGTGGGTTCAATCCCTTGGGTCAGGAAGATCCCCTGGAGTAGGAAAATGGCAACCCAGTCCAGTATTCTTGCCTGGAGAATCCCACGGACAGAGGAGCCTGGTAGGCTACAGCCCATGGGGCTGCAAAGAGTTGGACACAACTGAGCGACTGAGCACATGCACACACACGGGACAAATTAATTAACTTCTCAGTCCTTTGATCTCCTCATCTGTAAAACAGACACAATTTCACATTTTGCTAGAAAGATTAAATGAATTAATATATGTAAATTTTCCAGAAAAGTACCTAACAGTAATTGATAAAAGCTAATAATTGAGAGAGCCAGGATTCAAATCTGACTTGTCTTAACTAAAAATCCCACACTCATTGCGCTGTATTTCATGACTATATGTTTACTTCTCATCTGTGTCATCAGTTACATGTATATGTTCAAGTGATAGAATGTTATTTTGTTAGAAACCTGAATTTTTAAAAAATATTTCTAGGAAATTTTCAAGGAACAAACATTTACCTGAATAATTTGAAGCACTTCTGAGGAGTTTGTTCATGCAATTCATTCTTCAAATGACTGGTTTTTCTCTCTTGTCAGTATAAAACTATACATTTGTGGGTTTTTTTCCCCCTCTCTTTGTGTGCTAGGCGAGTCGCTTGCATTGCCATGGAGAAGACCAAACAGGAGCAGCAGGCCAGCTGCACTTGGTTTGGCAAGAAAAAGAAGCAGTACAAAGATAAATATTTGGCAAAGCACAATGCAGGTAGGGAAAAGTACGACTTACTAAGACGGGTTAAACATTTCAAAGACCAAAGTAGATGTCACACCTCAATTCCGTCTTCAGAGTTCTCTATCACAAAATGTCACCATAGGAGATCTTTCATCAGCTTACAAAACTTTAAAGAAACCCCTGCCTTCAATTATTATGTTGCTTATATTTGCCAAATATTTTACAGAGCTCTACTTTATAGGAAGAAAATGCTATTTGGAAACAGAACTCTCTGGAACTCAGAGAACCCAGTACATTAAGTCCTGCCCTGAGAAATGAGAGATTGAGGGCTTGCCAAGTCACCAGGATTCTTGCCTCTTGCTGAGATTGGTTTTGAGCAAATCCCCTCACTCCTGGCTCCTCTCTGGCCCTAGGATATAGCCACATTGCTAAGGGCAAATGTGCACTCTTAACAGAGCTGTGATTGACTTGAAAGAGCACAAATGACATTAGTTCCTGTCACTAGTCTTCTTCCTTCACGGTACTTCCTAGCTCCTAAAAGACCAAGAACGTTATCTTGGCCTGCCCTTCATGGTATGTTTGTCTGTTTTGAAGCTTGCATTCAACTTAAGTCAAAATAGTCACTCATTTGCTAAGAACTGAAATGAATACAAAGAAACCATGCTCTGTCATTGCAGTAAAATTCCCAGAAGACTCACAGGATGTAACTTAAGTTAAAGAAACTGCATGCTGATATAGAGTAGGATTTACTTACTTTTAATACCTTCTTAATATGACTCCTTTTATAAGGAACTTTTTTTGAGGAATTGCAAGCCCCAACATGGGCATTAGGCTGGTTCCCAAGGTTTCAGAAATAGCTCTAACATCAAATATATGGCAAAAGAAAAAAAAAAAATCAAGTGAATGCAATCATGCATACCCAATTTGATGGTATAATATTTCTGACAAATATGAAATGCTTTTCCCTCTGTAGAATGTTTTATTAGCATTTACCAGGAAAAATTATTTTTAAACTGTGAATGATTCATTTCTTGATCAGAGAATAAAAGTAAACACTTTGAAGTACTGTATAATGTGGAATGAATGTGAGTGACCACTTGGCTTAATTTTAAATGGTTCAGTTAAATAAGGAATCTTTCCCATCATGATATTTTTATTCCAATAAAATGGATCATCTCTGATTTAGCACCACTATAGAACACTTGTCTAATAATAACATTTTTTGTTTTATAAAGGGAAAAAATATTTAAAGTAGATTAGTTACATATAAGTAGTTAAAACTAATTGTAAATGCTTGAGTAATACTATTTGAAGAAATTCACTGTAGTATCTGCAGAATGTTGTTTAAGACAAAATGTCAGTGGTTATTGCCAAGTCTCCATAATCACCTTGATTTCCATCAGCTTCTAACAGGTTCAAAAGGTCTGTTGACATTACATATATATGTATCACCTTGTAATTTTTATATAGATGGCATTAAAATTAATTTAAACCTAGAAAAGCAAAGAAATGGCCAATGAGGCTGTTAATCCATCCTTAGATTTTTATACTGTACTGATAGAGGGCATGTAGACATGAGTATTCAGTTTGCCAGTACTCTTTAACTCAACTCTAAGGAAAAATAAGAAATCAGTTGAAAAACTAGAATCTCTAAATTCTAACAAAGAATCCATTGAATAGTTCATGTAAGAATTTTACTAGAAAACCAGTATCCCATCTGGCGGTCAGTCCACTTTTTCCATTCTTTGACCACCGGGGCACCACTGATCTTCCATTGTTCCCGTTCTGTCTGATTCATCATAGGTGGTACTTGGTGAGCCTGCAAACACACCTGTAAGCTTAATAGCCAGCCTGAGCTAGGACCAGGAGTTAGCACACCTGAGTAACCATTCAACTCAAGCAAATTATTTGACTCCTGTGGGCCTCAAAATGAGGAAATTGGATTTTAGTCACTCAAGGATATCTTTGCTAATTCTAAAGTTCAGTGGGTCTCAGGTTATTTCATCACTGAGCCTGACAAATGAGTATCATTTAATGAAGCCAAGTACTCAGTCGCTGTCCCTTATCTGAGGGTTTAGCTCTGGTAAACGTTACCCATTATATTGAAGGCTTTATTACCCATTATATTGAAGGCTTTATCACCCCTGATAGAGAAGGCAGGAGCCTCACAGAGATGGAAAAGGATTGCTTTTTCTCTCTCGTCTTTTAACACAACACTCCTATCCAAAACCATGGATGTATCTAAGATCTTGTAAACTTAAAATTAAGAGGAGTAGCAAAGACCACCACCACTTTTTGTTACCTGTAGCATCTTCCTAAGCAGAGGTCTTCCTCATCAAGTCCTTTCTGCCACCTCTCTTCAGCTTTCTTCCCCATCACAAACCAACTCTTACCTATTGTTAATCATAAAGACCAGAAGAACCATTTGCTTATTACCTTGACTTGATAAGAGATGAAACTGTCAGAAAGGAAAGTCAAGTATTTTATCAGTTGTTCTGCTTCTAGCTATGATGAAAGTTTATCCTAATATGTGGCGTTGTTGACATAAAGAATTGCTCTAAAAGAGAGAAACACATACTGTTGACCTCCAATGGGAAAGTAAATGCTTTGAGTACTTTGAAATACCAAGAACTAGACAAATGGGTTCATAGGCCACAAATCAAACTATATTTCTGAAAGGGGTTTTCTGATTTATTCAAGAGTTGATTGTAAAATACAGTAGGGGATCTTCCCATAGTCCTCAGTAAAGTAAAATAAGGGCCATTGGGATTAACATATACACACTGCTACGTATAAAATAGGTAACTGACAAGGACCTACTGTATAGCACAGGGAACTCAATATTTTGTAATAACCTTTAAGGAGAAAGAATCTGAAAAAGAATATGTATATAAACTGAATAACTTTGCTATACACCTGAAACTAAAACATTGTTAGTCAGCTATACTTCAATTAAAAAAAGAAATGCAACTGATTTTTACACACTGAAAAATAATTTGTAAAAAATAAGGACCATATTTTTTTTCCTTTCTTTGAGAATTCTGCAACTATAACTATTGATAGCAGGATCCAAACCTCATCATTAAATTCTGAAGTTGTTTATATTTGTAGTAAAAATGAAAGACGAGAACTTTATTAAGACCTAGAACTGATGGAAATGATAAAATACTAGAATTAATTATTTCCATTTCTGTTACCTGGAAATTTCACATGTCTAGTTAAAGCATAATTCTATTCAAACTGTTGCCTACTTCTCACTTTATATAGTGGGAGTCTATCAGCTGAATGTGACCCTTAAACGTTGATTTTTCCATACACACATAGTGTTTAAAATAATCATCTGAAAATCAAATATTTAACATAAAATCTGGGTTTCTCCCTTTCCTTGAAGGAACGGAGTGTGGTAACATGGGGCCCACTTCCTCTCTTAGCAACTCTAGGCTGTTGAGGTCCCTTCTTGGATGGACACTCATTCTCTAGGATCCATTATCTCCACAGCTCCATCCTTGCATGTGACCCATTCACTCAAACAAATTAGCTGCCCGGCCACTGCAGGCATTTGTGTGTGCACTCGGCCCGGTGTTACCGTGTGAAATTTCTCACCTAAGTGGAGGTTTGATATTTGAAGATACTATGTGGCTTTTCCTACTGAGACAAGGAATAAATGTTAAAGTTTTTTTTATGGAAAAAGATTCTACTGGAGAATAGTTACCTAAATACTTACAGGTGTCTTGAATGTTGAATAGCTTACAGAGAATTCAGGACGATGTGCCAGACTGTATTTCTGAAGCCTTGGGAATAGATTTGATTATGTTTGCGTTTTACAGCAAATACATTTTCTGTAACACATAAAAACATTTTTGTCACAAATTTGACACAAAAAGCATTGTTGTGCTTCTAGAAAAACTATACTCTTTGAGGCATTGAGATTCCTCAGCCCTAGGACTTCCAAAATCAGTTTTAGGTCAAGTTATTAATACAAACTTTTTTCTTAAACTCTTCATTAGTTCATTTTTTTAATGTTAAAACCCTGAGCAGTGGTATTTAAATATCCTGAGAAACCCCATTTATATACACAAATATGAACAAATCTATAGAGGATTTCTACAATACCATTCATAGGTGTGTTTAAATTATGCTTAATACCACAAATTAATACTGTTGAATTTAAAAAGCTATTACTTTTGTTTTCTTTAATACCGAGAACTCTAAAGACAACTGAAAGTGGCCCTGTTGACAGTTTTTTTTAATAGTAAAAGTAATAGGCACACATGATTAGAAAAGACACAAAATGAAAAGCAAAAGACTTCCACACCTACACTCCCTGAAGAAGGTTTCTTGTAATGATTTCCAGACAAAATTTGTATGCATTTGCTAGCATATAAAACCCACTGACTTATATATAAGGGTATTGTTGGTTTTTTTATAAAATGAGTTTGTTTCTTAATGTGATTTATTTGCCTTGTGTTTAGAATATTGCATGGTAAAGTTTCTTTTGTGCATATTATACTTTTATTTTACTAATATATTAAAAGCCATATTTCAATGACCCCTGTACATTTTTCATGCTGTCTTACTCCCAATGGCCTCTGTGCATGTAAGTAACCTTTTGAGTGACTGTGCCTCTTTGTTTTTGATGATTTCCTCTCATTAAGTCCCTTTCTTTTAATCAGCAAACAACTTAAAACCTTTAAAAGTTCAGTCTCGAAGTGTTCTCCTTATATTCCTTGTATGTCATATTTGAAAATATCCTCTTTTATTGTTTCTCCATCCTGTGGCCATGTGATGATTTCATTTAGACCAGAGTAACCTCTTCATGCTACTCATTCACGGTTAAGATATTGATGTGTAACGTATCTGTTCATTTGTTTGTCGTATTGATTGTTAATATCTGACTCATTCTTATGTGGTTGAAAAAAGATGACTTAATTCAGTAAGACTGAATAGAATCTACAGAGGGGAAAAAAAAGTGTGTCAACATCTTGCTCCTTTGTGAGATGCTTGATTATTTCTAGATATTAAAATATATCAGCTTGTTGATGGACCTCTTTCATAAGCATACTTTCCTTGATGGACACAGCACTCAGAGGGCAATAGGTATAAAGAGCAATGCCGTCTGCCCTCCTGCTTTTATTTTTACGCTTCGTCACCATTACCACTGCAGCATAACTAGCTAGCTCTGCCATACAGAGGACCTCCTGTTCATTTCGATTTTGTGATTCTGCCATTCTAAACACAGAAAGCATTTTGTGGTTTTTAGCTGTTGCTAGAGAAATATGCTTTAAAGTCTTTTAGTCAACCTTTATGCAATCAAGTTATCAAAGGAAAACAAATGCACAAATACCCATTAACATGCACTAACTCTTATTTTTAACATATTGTGTTTCTCTTTTTTAATATTTTCGGAATGATACTTCTGTTTGTTTGTTTCTGATCTATTGCATTCCAGAGTATCCTATTTTGCATTTTAAGGTTCTTTGCTACTGGGAAAATCACAAATGTTAAGGACTGAGCTGATATTCAAAAGCATTTGGCCATATTGTTTCAGGGAGTATATGCTTCTCTTAATGATTGACTGAAGCATTGTAGATTCCTCTATTACACCATGGAATCAGTTTCATGGAATTTATTGCAACCCCTCTAAAATCCAGACCTTATTCAATATTCTTTAATTAAAAAAAAAAGAAATTTCAGTGTGTGCCTGACAACATTTGGGTAATACCACATAGAAAAAAATATTACAGGAACACAGATAAATGATTGTAACCTTCTTGTGAGAATTTTCAAATGTGTGTGAGAATCAGACTACCTTAAACTTCAACAGGAACGGTCATCCTCTTGGGAAAGTTTTTGTAATAGTTTTATTAAGAATCAGGTTTCAAAAAACTATTTTTAAAGCTTTTCTTCTCAGTCTGTAATGATTAGAGAACTCCCCTTTTGCAAAGGTTTCCAAGTTCAGACTGCTTCATGCTTCTTCCAGTTCTATCCATCCCAACTTACCACACACAGGCTGACAAAGTTAGGGGTCCAGGGAAGCATGTTCCCCTACTTACACACCCAAGACTTTCCATTGAATGGATAGCTAGCTGGGTTACAATAAAACCTGTGAGATGTTCATTTCCAAAGTTTGTGAAATCATACTTAGAGAACTTGACTTTGACAGAATCTAGCATGCTACCTTCAGCAACTCTGCTGAAAGAACCGTCAAGTTAAAGACCAACTGTCCATGCATCTCTCATCCATCCCTAGAAATAATCTAGCTGGCCTCTTTCTTGGTTAATTCTAGTTGCATTCATGCTATATTCATGTTGGTCACTGTCTGGAGACTTTTTCTTTCTAGTATTGCTGATTTCTTAAAATTGCAAAAATATGAACAGCATGTGGTTTTGAATGAACTCATATGATTTGTTGGATACTGCATGAAAAGATATGTAGTATCTTTTACAATTGGACTTATATGCATGTGCTCAACACGTCTTTGGATGCCCCTGGTTCTAAAGTGCATTTTCATGGGCTTAAAAGTGAAATCTTCTTCCAAAAGGTTATATGACTTAAATTACATATGAGCTATATATCATAAGTTGGATTCATATTTCTTAAGACATGGATTTACTATAATTTTGGTTTTGCCAGTAAAATTATAATTTATATACATGAACTATTCCTTCTGTAAATTTATATTCCTTCTAAATCTTTGCATTTTAGTGTTTGATCAATTAGATCTTGTTACATATGAAGAAGTAGTAAAACTGCCAGCATTCAAAAGGAAAACACTAGTCCTATTAGGTAAGTTTGACTATATAAGTGGCTTTCTTATTTTCATCTTCAAAACATTTTACAATTATTATTAACAATTATTAATTTTAACTTTTTAAAAAATGACATAGGTGCGCATGGTGTTGGGAGAAGACACATAAAGAACACCCTCATCACAAAGCACCCAGACCGGTTTGCATACCCTATTCCACGTAAGCAATTAAGTATATTTTTCCTAGTATTTTTCTAATCTTGTAATTTACATATTTTTTCTGATACCATAAGTAAGAACTGTTCATTATAGGAAATTTGGAAAATCCAGAAAAGAACAAAGAAGAAAATGAGTTAACAGTTAATCCCAACCCCACCCCACCCCCAACAGTTGTTGTTGTTTAGTCACTCAGTCATGTCTGACTCTTTGTGAACCCATGGTGTAGCCTGCCAGGCTCCTCTGTCCTTGGGATTTCCCAGGCAAGAATATTGCAGTGGGTTGCCACTTCCTCCTCAGGGGATCTTCCTGACCCAGGGATTGAACCCAAAGTCTCCTGCATTGACAGTCAGGTTCTTTACCACTGAGCCACCAGGGAAGTCCCACCACCACCCCCTAAATAATGGTGCCATCAGTATTTTATTGAATATCCTTCCAGGCTTGCTTAGTGCAAATACATCATGTGTATGTGTGTGTTATCACTGTTATAGTTTAACAACATTGGGCTCATCCAATCTTCAGCAGTATGTAAACCGTGAACTCCCAGATGTTCAAGCAGGTTTTAGAAAAGGCAGAGGCACCAGAGATCAAATTGCCAACATCTGATGGATCATGGAGAAAGCAAGAGAGTTCCAGAAAAACATCTATTTCAGCTTCATTGACTATGCCAAAGCCTTTGACTGTGTGGATCACAATAAACTGTGGAACATTCTGAAAGAGATGGGAATCCCAGACCACCTGACCTGCCTCTTGAGAAACCTGTATGCAGGTCAGGAAGCAACAGTTAGAACTGGACATGGAACAACAGACTGGTTCCAAGTAGGAAAAGGTGTACGTCAAGGTTGTATATTGTCACCCTGCTTATTTAACTTATATGCAGAGTACATCATGAGGAACGCTGGGCTGGAAGAAGCACAAGCTGGAATCAAGATTGCTGGGAGAAATATCAATAACCTCAGATATGCAGATGACACTACCCTTATGGCAGAAAGTGAAGAGGAACTCAAAAGCCTCTTGATGAAAGTGAAAGAGGAGAGTGAAAAGGTTGGCTTGAAGCTCAACATTCAGAAAACAAAGATCATGGCATCTGGTCCCATCACTTCATGGGAAATGGATGGAAAAACAGTGGAAACAGTGTCAGACTTTATTTTTTTGGGCTCCAAAATCACTGCAGATGCTGATTGCAGCCATGAAATTAAAAGACGCTTGCTCCTTGGAAGGAAAGTTATGACCAATCTTGATAGTATATTAAAAAGCAGAGACATTACTTTGCCAACCAAGGTCCGTCTAGTCAAGGCAATGGTTTTTCCCGTGGTTATGTATGGATGTGAGAGTTGGACTGTGAAGAAAGCTGATCGCCGAAGAATCGATGCTTTTGAACTGTGGTGTTGGAGAAGACTCTTGAGAGTCCCTTATACTGCAAGGAGATCCAACCAGTCCATTCTAAAGGAGATCAATCCTGGGTGTTCATTGGAGGGACTGATGCTAAAGCTGAAGCTGCAATACTTTGGCCACCTCATGTGACGAGTTGACTCACTGGAAAAGACTCTGATGCTGGGAAAGGTTGGGGGCGGGAGGAGAAGGGGACGACGGAGAATGAGATGGCTGGATGCCATCACCGACTCTGTGGACATGAGTTTGAGTGAACTCCGGGAGTTGGTGATGGACAGGGAGGCCTGGCGTGCTGTGATTCATGGGGTCGCGGAGAGTCGGACACGACTGAGCGACTGAACTGAACTGAACTGAATCTGTTCATAAACTAATTTTTCCAACAGTATGTCATAAACGTTACCCAGATGAATTATTCTTCAGAAAAATAGGTTTTAATGATAGTATAGTTTTCTTTGATATAACAATATTTTCCTTAATCAGTACCTAAATTGTTGATTTTTTATCACCTTTGAAACCCAATGGGCTATCCACTGCTTATTGTAAAGAATTTTAAATCTATAATATCTTTATTCTCCTGATTTTCTCTATCTTATCATTAATCTCATGTCCTCTTTGCTTCCTCAATTACAAAGTGAAGTAATTCCAGGAAGATGAAGAGGATTTGAGGTCATGCTGGAGAAGACTCTTGAGAGTCCCTTGGACTGCAAGGAGAACCAATTTGTCTATTCTAAAGGAGATCAATCCTGGGTGTTCATTGGAAGGACTGATGCTAAAGCTGAAACTCCAATACTTTGGCCACCTCATGTGACGAGTTGACTCACTGGAAAAGACTCTGATGCTGGGAAAGGTTGGGGGCGGAAGGAAAAGGGGACGACAGAGAATGAGATGGCTGGATGGCATCACCGACTCAATGGACATGAGTTTGAGTGAACTCTGGGAGTTGGTGATGGACAGGGAGGCCTGGCATGCTGTGATTCATGGGGTCGCGGAGAGTCGGACACGACTGAGCGACTGAACTGAACTGAACTGAAGTACTGAGCAGATACTGGATAGATAATAGCCACCTGACTACTCTCATTTTTATTATTGTTATTACTATTCCAAAGTTTAAAATTTGAATCCCAAAAGCTTTCTCGCAGTTAGAGCTTTGTTTAGAGTTCAGTTCAGTCGCTCAGTCATGTCCGACTCTTTGCGACCCCATGAATCACAGCACGCCAGGCCTCCCTCTCCATCACCAACTCCCGGAGTTCACTCAAACTCATGTTCATCAAGTCGGGGATGCCATCCAGCCATCTCACTCTCTGTCGTCCCCTTCTCCTCCCACCCCCAATCTTTCCCAACATCAGAGTCTTTTCCAGTGAGTCAACTCGTCGCATGAGGTGGCCAAAGTATTGGAGTTTCAGCTTTAGCATCAGTCCCTACAATGAACACCCAGGATTGATCTCCTTTAGAATGGACTGGTTGGATCTCCTTGCAGTACAAGGGATTCTCAAGAGTCTTCTCCAGCACCACAGTTCAAAAGCATCAATTCTTCAGCAATCAGCTTTCTTCACAGTCCAACTTTCACATCCATACGTAACCACTGGAAAAACCATAGCCTTGACTAGACGGACCTTTGTTGGCAAAGTAATGTCTCTGCTCTTTAATATACTATCTAGGTTGGTCATAACTTTCCTTCCAAGGAGTAAGCGTCTTTTAATTTCATGGCTGCAATCGGCATCCGCAGTGATTTTGGAGCCCAAAAAAGATAAAGTCTGCCACTGTTTCCACTGTTTTCCCATCTATTTCCCATGAAGTAATGGGACCAGATGCCATGATCTTTGTTTTCTGAATGTTGAGCTTCAAGCCAACCTTTTCACTCTCCTCTTTCACTTTCATCAAGAGGCCTTTGAGTGCCTCTTCACTCTCTGCCATAAGGGTGGTGTCATCTGCATATCTGAGGTTATTGATATTGTTCAGGGTGGGAAGAGCTAAAGGAGAATGCGTGATGACTGACTCCATCCTGCAGCGCCTTCCAATGCCATGTCAACACCACTGACTTTTCTCTACACCCCAGAGAGTTGTGAGGCTTCATCAGACCACTCTCATCCCAGAACCCTATCTGATTTACTCAAAAAAAAGAAATTCACCAAATATCATTTCAATTGGTTCAGTTCAGTTCAGTTCAGTCGCTCAGTCGTGTCCGACTCTCCGCAACCCCATGAATCACAGCACGCCAGGCCTCCCTGTCCATCACCAACTCCCGGAGTTCATTCAAACTCATGTCCACAGAGTCGGTGATGCCATCCAGCCATCTCATTCTCGGTCGTCCCCTTCTCCTCCCGCCCCCAACCCTTCCCAGCATCAGAGTCTTTTCCAGTGAGTCAACTCGTCGCATGAGGTGGCCAAAGTATTGCAGTTTCAGCTTTAGCATCAGTCCCTCCAATGAACACCCAGGATCGATCTCCCTTAGAATGGACTGGTTGGATCTCCTTGCAATACAAGGGACTCTCAAGAGTTCTCCAACACCACAGTTCAAAAGCATCAATTCTTCGGCGATCAGCTTTCTTCACAGTGCAACTCTCACATCCATACATGACCACAGGAAAAACCATAGCCTTGACTAGACGGACCTTGGTTGGCAAAGTAATGTCTCTGCTTTTTAAAATATTATCAAGGTTGGTCATAACTTTCCTTCCAAGGAGTAAGCGTCTTTTAATTTCATGGCTGCAATCAGCATCTGCAGTGATTTTGGAGCCCAAAAAAATAAAGTCTGACATTGTTTCCACTGTTTCCCCATCTATTTCCCATGAAGTGATGGGACCAGATGCCATGATCTTTGTTTTCTGAATGTTGAGCATCAAGCCAACCTTTTCACTCTCCTCTTTTACTTTCATCAAGAGGCTTCTGAGTTCCTCTTCACTTTCTGCCATAAGGGTAGTGTCATCTACATATCTGAGATTATTGATATTTCTCCCAGCAATCTTGATTCCAGCTTGTGCTTCTTCCAGCCCAGCGTTCCTCATGATGTACTCTGCATATAAATTAAATAAGCAAGGTGACAATATACAGCCTTGACGCACTCCTTTTCCTATTTGGAACCAGTCTGTTGTTCCATGTACAGTTCTGACTGTTGCTTCCTGACCTGCATACAGGTTTCTCAAGAGGCAGGTCAGGTGGTCTGGTATTCCCATCTCTTTCAGAATTTTCCACAGTTTATTGTGATCCACACAGTCAAAGGCTTTGGCATAGTCAATGAAGCAGAAATAGATGCTCTTCTGGAACTCTCTTGCTTTCTCCATGATCCATCAGATGTTGGCAATTTGATCTCTGGTGCCTCTGCCTTTTCTAAAACCTGCTTGAACATCTGGGAGTTCACGGTTCACATATTGCTGAAGCCTGGCTTGGAGAATTTTGAGCATGACTTTACTAGCGTGTGAGATGAGTGCAATTGTGCGGTAGTTTGAGCATTCTTTGGCATTGCCTTTCTTTGGGATTGGAATGAAGACTGACCTTTTCCAGTCCTGTGGCCACTGTTGAGTTTTCCAAATTTGCTGGCATATTGAGTGCAGCACTTTCACAGCATCATCTTTCAGGATTTGAAATAGCTCAACTGGAATTCCATCACCACCACTAGCTTTGTTCCTAGTGATGCTTTCTAAGGCCCACTTGACTTCACATTCCAAGATGTCTGGCTCTAGGTCAGTGATCACGTTATCGTGACTATCTTGGTCGTGAAGATCTTTTCTGTACAGTTCTTCTGTGTATTCTTGTCACCTCTTCTTAATATCTTCTGCTTCTGTTAGGTCCATACCATTTCTGTCCTTTATCGAGCCCGTCTTTGCATGAGATGTTCCCTTGGAATCTCTAATTTTCTTGAAGAGATCTCTTGTTTTTCCTTCTCTGTTGTTTTCCTCTATTTCTTTGCATTGATCGCTGAGGAAGGCTTTCTTATCTCTCCTTGCTATTCTTTGGAACTCTGCATTCAGATGCTTATATCTTTCCTTTTCTCCTTTGCTTTTTGCTTCTCTTCTTTTCACAGCTATTTGTAAGGCCTCCTCAGACAGCCATTTTGCTTTTTTGTATTTCTTTTCCATGGGGATGGTCTTGGTCCCTGTCTCCTGTACAATGTCACGAATCTCCGTCCAGAGTTCATCAGGCACTCTATCTATCAGATCTAGTCCCTTAAATCTATTCCTCACTTCCACTGTATAATCATAAGGGATTTGATTTAGGTCATATCTGAATGGTCTAGTGGTTTTCCCTACTTTCTTCAATTTCAGTCTGAATTTGGCAATAAGGAGTTCATGATCTGAGCCACAGTCAGCTCCTGGTCTTGTTTTTGCTAATTGTATACAGCTTCTCCATCTTTGGCTGCAAAGAATATAATCAATCTTGATTTCGGTGTTGACCATCTGGTGATGTCCATGTGTAGAGTCTTCTCTTGTGTTGTTGGAAGAGGGTGTTTGCTATGACCAGTGCGTTCTCTTGACAAAACTCTATTAGCCTTTGCTCTGCTTCATTCCGTGCTCCAAGGCCAAATTTGCCTGTTACTCCAGGTGTTTCTTGACTTCCTACTTTTGCATTCCAGTCCCCTATAATGAATAGGACATCTTTTTTGGGTGTTAGTTCTAAAAGGTCTTGTAGGTCTTCATAGAACTGTTCAACTTCGGCTTCTTCAGCGTTACTGGTTGGGGCATAGGCCTGGATTACTGTAATGTTGAATGGTTTGCCTTGGAAACGAACAGAAATCATTCTGTCGTTTTTAAGACTGCATCCAAGTACTGCATTTCGGACTCTTTTGTTGACCATGATGGCTACTCCATTTCTTCTAAGGGATTCCTGCCCACAGTAGTGGATATAATGGTCATCTGAGTTAAATTCACCCATTCCAGTCCATTTTAATTCACTGATTCCTAGAATGTCTATGTTTACTCTTGCTATCTCCTGTTTGACCACTTCCAATTTGCCTTGATTCATGGACCTGACATTCCAAGTTCCTATGCAATATTGCTCTTTACAGCACCGGAACTTGCTTCTATCATTGGTCACATCCACAACTGGGTATTGGTTTTGCTTTTGCTCCCTCCCTTTATTCCTTCTAGAGTTACTTCTCCACTGATCTCCAGTAGCATACTGGGCACCTACCGACCTGGGGAATTCCTCATTCAGTATCCTATCATTTTGCCCTTTGATACTGTTCATGGGGTTCTCAAGGCAAGTATACTGAAGTGGTTTGCCATTCCCTTCTCCAGTGGACCACATTCGGCTGTGGTCCATGTGATCAGATCAACTAGTTTCCTGTGATTATGATTTCCGTGTGTCTGCCCTCTGATGCCCCCTAGCAATACCTACCGTCTTATTTGGGTTTCTCTTACCTTGGTCGTGGAAAATCTCTTCACAGCCGCTCCAGCAAAGTGCAGCCACTGTACCTTACCTTGGATGAGGGGTATCTCCTCAAGGCCGTCCCTCCTGACCCTGAACGTGGAGTAGCTCCGCTCGGCCCTCCTGTGCCCGCACAGCCACCACCTGTTGGACGTGGGGCAGCTCCTCTCGGCCCCTGGCCCTGGCCTCAGGCGTGGGGTAGCTCCTCTCGGCCGCGCCTCTTTGCCTGATCAGTTGCGCTGGGGCCAGGGCCAGCATCTCTCGCGTCTGTGCTGCTGGGGCCGGCGTCTCTCGCGTCTGGTACCACCTGAGTTTTCTAGTAAAATAGTTTCAAATATTATTTTAATTCTCCTTATTTCTAGACCATGAGTATAGCAAGCTTAGCTAACCTTTCTTCTTGATCACATAAGCAATTGAAATCTATGTTGTTAAATAGCCAATGAACTAGCTTGGTTTTAAAGCATGCTTTGCTGACCCTAATCACGTCTACTTGCCATAATATTTGACCATGGGTATGTATATAGCACATAATACAGTATCAACATAGTACGCTGTTTCTTCAGTTTTTTGTGTGCCTGGAGAAAAGGTTCTTCTTTAAACATCCCCATTTCGATGTCCATGAGCACTTGGGAGTTGTACAGTCTAGTTGGAGCAGGAAATGGGGAACTCCTCCTGGGTTTGGACTCATGTACAACAAAGAGTTGCATAAATTTGTCCCTGCTCAGAAAAGCAAAGAAGCAAAAGGAGAAAGAAAACTAAAACTGTTGTTTCTGGCTTATCTAGAAAAACATTTCCTAAAGTGCATTTTGGAGAATGCTGGTCCTGTTAGTATCCCACAGAAGTAGGACTTATGGGCAGATATTTTAGTAAACACTCATTCAGGTCAGGGGTCAGCCGACCTTTTCTGTAAAGGACTAGACAGCAAATATTTGAGGTTTTAAAGGCCATATGGTCTCTGACACAACTACTCAACTCCGCCATTGTGGCTTGAAAGCAGCCACAGACAATATGTAAACAAATAAGCATGGTTCAGTTCAGTTCAGTTCAGTCGCTCAGTCGTGTCCGACTCTCCGCGACCCCATGAATCACAGCACGCCAGGCCTCCCTGTCCATTACCAACTCCCAGAGTTCACTCAACTCATGTCCACAGAGTTGGTGATGCCATCCAGCCATCTCATTCTCGGTCGTCCCCTTCTCCTCCCGCCCCCAACCTTTCCCAGCATCAGAGTCTTTTCCAGTGAGTCAACTCGTCACATGAGGTGGCCAAAGTATTGCAGCAGCCCATGTTTGGCCCACAAGCCATAGTTTGCCAATTCCTGGTTTAGGTCTTTCCTAATTATTATGGCCATGTCTGGCTAAGGTCATTATGTTTCCAATATCCCTTTTGCTGTATTCTAATAGTCTCCTTGTACATGATGCTATAAACCAGCACTATTCAATAGAATGTTCTCTCGTGAGAGCATTCTATATCTGTGCTGTCCAGTACAGTAGCCACTAGCCACATGCGGGTACTAAACCCCTGAAATGTGGCTAGTAAGACTGAGGAACTGAATTTTTTAACTTTTTTAAATTTTCATTTACTTAAATAGCCATTTTGGGTTTTCCATTGTTTAATTCTCCTTTTTCCTTCTCTGAAGACCTAACTGCATTAAAGCATACAGTAAGTTAAGTTAATCCTGGGTCATTTAGTGTCTTTCCCCTGTCATTACCCTTGAAATAGATCTCATCTACACACGGAAAGGTTCACCAAACTAAACAACTAACCAACTACTGTGTTCTGATGTCACATGAACAAATAGGACTTCTAGAACTGATTTCTATAAAGCTACTGGGGGTGGGAACAGAGCATGACATATGCTACAGGATCCATGGCTTTTAAGAGAGATTGAGTTTGGGTAGGTCCAGTGGGGGCTCCTCTCGTGGCTCAGATGGTAAAGAATCTGCCTGCAATGCAGGAGACCTGGGTTCAATCCCTGGGTTGGAAAGATCCCCTGGAGAGAGGATAGAATATCCACTCCAGTATTCTTGCCTGGAGAATCCCCATGGACAGAGGAGCCTGACGGGCTACAGTCTGTGGGCTCACAAAGAGTCAGACGTGACTGAGCAACTAAGCACAGCATAGCACAGGTCCATTGGGAGCATCAGCTCACACGCTCAGCCTCTTAAACCTCTTTTGACCTGTGACTTTGCAGATACAACCAGACCTCCAAAGAAAGATGAAGAAAACGGAAAGAATTATTACTTTGTATCTCATGACCAAATGATGCAAGACATCTCTAATAACGAGTACCTGGAGTACGGCAGCCATGAGGATGCGATGTATGGGACAAAACTGGAGACCATCCGCAAGATCCATGAGCAAGGTCTGATCGCGATACTGGACGTGGAGCCTCAGGTAATGCCCGGCCACCCCTGGCACGCTGTCATCCTGCCTGCATGCTAAGCTCAGGTTCTGAAATCAAAAAGTGCCATCAGAACATCATGGGTCACATAATAATCTAATAGCAAGCTGCAGGAAAGTATCGGCAACTAAGGCACCATGAGTTAACCACCCAAAATGCAATTTAATTGTTGTGCTCAGAGCGCACACAGTGTATCTAAGAAAGAGAAACTGTTCTTTTATGAGATTCATTATACCCAGGCACTCAATAAGGCGCCTAATCAGGTCTGTGCCTGCCAGAAACCCTCCAGTAATCTGACTCAGGATGAGACTCTGGCACTTGGTTAAACACCGCAGCTACCTTTCCTCTCTTGGTACAGCTCACACTAGACCATCAGAGCCTCTGCCAGCATCTTAGGTTAATCACCAGCAAGAAATTCTGACCCTGGGCCCTGGGTCTGATGTGCAGCCCTAGCTTTATGAGTGAAGCACTAGCGAGCCCCAGGTTATGCCAGGTGGAGCAGGGGTACAGACCCGTGGTGGTTCTCAGCCTCCTCCACCTCTTCACTGAGGGACAGTGCCTGACCCTGAGCTTAAACTTGGAGGCATATGGAGAACCTGGAGAAGGCTCAGAGAGATGATTAGATGATCTGCAGATGCATCCTGTGCTGGAAGAAATTGAAATTATTAAACTTGAAAAGGAAAAAGCACAAGGCCTTACATCAAAAATGCTCACAAGCTATTTTTCATCAGAGGACAAACTAACAAGTGGGACTCAAAGCCTAGTAGGAAGGATTTGGGAGTTGTAGACACCCAGGCAGTTTACAGGAGAGGCTTGTGGGTGCCCTTGTGACTCTGCAGCCTGCCGTTTCTAAGACCGACCTGTACAGAAAATCCCTTATCACTTATAAATAGAATCAGTATACAACCTGCTGAAATGGTAGACCAGCTCTCCTCCAGCAGGCTTTGTTTCACCAGAAGGCTTACTTGGCTACCCCGGGGCAAGGAAGATCCCTGGTCAAGGGCCACTGTGTGAGACTTGGGCCCCTAACCAACCCCAAAGAGAGAATGAAACCAGCTTAACCAGGGTTTATGTTACCTGGGGCCTGGCGGCTCAGTTACTTGGCCCCAAGATCCTAAGCTCAGGGCCAGGGGGTTCAGCCATTTCCATGTCCCAGCACTTGATGGGGTTCTTGAACTTGGAATCTGGTTAAGGGGCTGGGGAGGAAAGCCACAGTAGGATGAACGCTATACAGTGTACTTAACAATGAACTTGGACCTTTAGAGAACTAAATATATGATGTGTAATGTAGATTGATTTTTAACTACTGATCCCTCCTTACTAGGGATTGGAAAAATCTTCTGGCCAGGGGTGGCTAGAGGCAAAGTCTCAATCCTGGTCCTGGTCTTCGACACCCTGTCCTTGGGTTCCACACTGGTCTTCACCTGAACGTCGTTTTCTGCTGGTAGTAATGTCTCTAGCAGTATGCTGGCTGCAGGGCTCCTCAGACCCCCTCTGCGTTACCTCAGCCCACTTTCCAGGGCTTTCTGCCTCATCTGCTGCCGCTGCCGCCACCGCTGTTGCTCTCGCTGCTCCCGCTGCTCCCCTCCCGGCACCCAGCTTCCCTGTGCCCTTGCCCCCGCCCAGCCCTGCACTGCTCTGCACTGCTGAGCGGGAGACACTTGTCTCGGCCTTACCAGGATGCCCACGTGCGGCACTGGGCACCAGAGCAACCTGTGGCCCAACCTGGGCATCTTCCTTGTTCCCTGTCTGCTGGCGGGGCTCACCGCTTTTTTCCCTCCTGCCTCCTTTGTCCCCCTCCTCTCAGAACTGGGGTCTCTCGGGAGAGATAGGGCCCTGGGCTCAGGGATCACGCAGATCCCACTTCCCTCATCAGTCTGGTTGACCGCTCTGGTCCCAGGCACCATGACCGTCACAGCCAGCGGTCCAGCCACAGGTGCCCAGAGCCTGCACCGCCTGGGCTTCGCCCTCAGGCTTCTCTCCCTTCAGCCCACTCACCCCCGCGGCTGGACGGGGCCTGCACCCTGCCTTCAGGATGCCCGTGGGCATGACCAACTTGCTGTCAGGCAGAGCCCCATTGCTTCGGGGAGTCTCTCTCCTTAGGATGTTTTCTCCATGCCCTTTTCCCACCCTGGCCGTCTGATTACCCACTCCATTGCGTGTCACGGACAGTTGGACTCAACCAGCCTGTATTAACTGCTTAGTATGTTCTAAGCATTCTGCCAGGAGCTAAGAATACAAATAAGGCAAGCTAGGTAAGGATGAAATTCCTTCCTCAGTGTTCGTCAAAAAGCATCTATAATGGGAGAAGTGCCAGGTGGCATTTTTATAACTCTCTCCCTTCAGCCACTGCTGACACCCTAGAAAACCCACGCTGGTGTTCAGCTCATTGTCTGTGCCATATTAACTGACTTTAGACAGTTCAGGCCAAACTGAACACATGTCTGATAATACTATATAAGATGCTACAGCTCTACTTTAATCCCAAAGGACCATGGTAAAGACTTTAGACAAAAATGAGTAACCTGACTTCTCTTAAAATAATAGGAATAGATTATGTTCCTCTACATTTGCCAAGCAATTAGTTCTTCTACCTAATCCTTGTCACCAGAGATCGAGACATCTGTATCCACTTTTGTAGATGAAGAAATCAAGGCTTAACCTAACTGTCACTTGAACAGTCTTGGTTTGGATTCAGGTTGTTTTCTTTGAACAACCCAGCCTCCTTTCACTGTAGCATCCTAGAAAAGTTAACCCTGATTAATCCTTAAGCTGGTGCACCTTGTATATAGGAGTACAATTTAAATCTTTAACATTTAGAAAAATCTGTAAGGAAGTTAAACCTGAGGAAAGCTGTAGAGCAGATTTCTCATGGAAATAAAGCCATGGCTAGAAAATAATCTATGTCCCTAAACCCAGAACTCCCATAGCGTCAATGTGTAGTCAAGACAGTTTTAGGAACTTCCTGGTGGTCCAGTGGTTAAGACTCTGCACTTCCACTGCAGGGGGCACAGGTTTGATCCCTGGTCAGGGAACTAAGAAATCCCACATGCCACATGATGTAGCCAAAAAAAAAAAAAAAAAGCTGGGCGGGGGAGGGGGTGGGTTGTTTGTTTGGGTTTTTTTTAGATTTTAATTATATTCTGATTTGGCCATTTGCTGCATTGAAGAGTTGCCAGTAACAGAATTGCTGTGGCTTTGCTTTCGCCCACAGGGGAATGGTTGTCTTCAAGGAGGATGTACAGTCCTATTAGGGATCTGGGCTTAGAAACAAGAGCCAGGTTCTGAACTAGGAGCTGTTACGTGAAGTCAGTTTCTGGGACCATTGTGTTCTTCTTAAGCCCTTAGATCTTTCTCCAGAATGACTCAGATGCTTGCCCTTAAGTACTTTTTTAATTTTGCAAAAACCATAGAAGTCTTAAAGATAGTTGCTTCTTAGATACTTGGTCAAATGAGTTTTTATTCCTTGAGGGTAGTAACCTGAGATTAATTATTGGCCACAGATGAGCCATTAAATCAACTCATCTGCAAAAGAGAAAGAGTTAGCTTTAAATGTTAAATTAATGCTCCATTGCCTGTCTGAATCCAACATATTTTCAGTGGTCTTTCTAGACTCTCCCTTCTTGGGGATTCAGAAAGAGATATTTGCCTATGAATATTAACAAATCTGTGTCTCGTCTTAAAAGTCAAAAAGGAAGAGGGTTTAGAGATCATCTTAAAGACACCTATTAATGGCCTGATGGAGGGGGATCCTGGTGAAGCAATCCCATTTCCTGCTCCTGAACTTCAGGCAAGCTAAGACTGTGCCAGGAAATGGCACCCACTTGAGCGCCATAAGTAAAGCAGGGTCTGGGGACAGAGGCCTTCAGGAACAACTGAGGATGTGCATGGTAACGCTGAACGCATGAGGGAGACTAAGGCAAGATCCCAGTCAAGATTTGAGGCATCTTCCCATTTTTGAAACTATAGTAATATAGGAGAGAAAGTCAAAGCCATGAGCAGAAGGAGGAAGCAAATATACTAACCACTGTAGTTACTGTGCTAAACATGAAATGAGGCTCGGAACTTCTGGCAGCCAGGACAAAAAGGAGAATGTCATGAATCCCATAATTCTCATCTAGTGGAAAGTATGTTGGTTCTTTCCTTGCAGTTAACTGCGAACGGACTATATCACCTGATGCTTAGACATAAGAGGCAGTTGGTGGTGTGGTAAGTGCAGTCTACATTGACGGTCTCATGCAGTAGGTGCTGAATGACCTTCCCGTCTTCATGCTTAAAGACTAAGGGTGTGAATGCCTTGTGGTGGTAGTGCTCAGTTGCTCAACCGTGTCCCAGTCTTTGCGACCCCATGGACTGTAGCCCGCCAGGCTCCTCTGTCCATGGGATTCTCCAGGCAAGAATACTGGAGTGGGTTTCCATTTCCTTCTCCAGGGGATATTCCAACCCAGGGATCGAACCCAGGTCTCCTGTGTCTCCTGCGTTGGCAGGCAGATTCTTTACCCACTGAGCCACCTGGGAAGCCCGTGAATGCTGTGTAGACCAGGGTACTCCGCAGGCAGATAACGGTTGCTGAGTTTTCTGGTAGGATAGCAGACTAGAACTGAAAATACTCAATTAGGTGGCTTTTAGGCTGTGGTCACCGAGTGGAGAAAAGTCCGTTTCACACCAGGGGCGGTACTCTCAACTTCATCCGAGGGTTGTGGCTCGTGGACATCTATCTGGCACCTCAGGGATGGGAGCAAGGGAAGGGACTATGCCTTAGTTTGTCCGCATCCAAGTTGCCCAGGAGGTGACTCTTGGTGGGTGTGGAGTGACAAGGAAAACTTATGTCTCAACTGACCCTGGAGTCACCTGATTTATGAGCATAGGAAGGATAGAAAAAAGGCCCCCAATATTAATGATAGAAAGGCCCATTCTAAGCAAAGATCCCTGTTAAGCTCCATTGAGCTATATATAGACTTCTTCATGGTATTTGTTCCTTGCAAAAATCTTCAGTCACAAAAGGCTTTGCAAAGAAATGCCAATTACCTCTTTCAAAAATGAACGTATGCAAGTTCGAAGAGGTTTCTCCCACGGGAAATCTGAGCCTGTGACTTTCACAATTAAAGCACTTTTTTTTTTTTTTGACAGCACTTTGATGGCAGGCAAAATAATGTGCCGCACTCCCTTACCCCACAAGGAGAAACTGTAACTAAACTTCAGAAACATAATCCTAGAGAAAGTGAACCTTGCACTGAACAGCAAAGTCAAAACCTTGAGCAACCAGTTTGCCTCTTCCATGCCTTGATATTCATAGAAGCTGAGAGAGTAGCTTGAGGCATGAAAACACAATTCCCTCTAATCAAACCTGCCTCAAGGCGAAACAGACTTTGTGTGAATTGTATGTACTACTTTTACATCTTTGCTTGATCAAAAGACAATTTCTGCCAGGTGCCATTTGGGCAGGAGGGCAACCACTGAATGATACAGCCCTGACCTCAAGAAGCTTAGCCAGCAGCATCCAGACACTTGCATTTCTATGCTGACGGGCACTACAGGTGCCTAAGTGTGGGTGTGTCAGGAGCACACCAGAGGGGCACCTGCCTCCACTCAGAGCTCACAAAGGATTTGCAGAAGAAAGAGCACTCAGCCAAGCAACAGGGAGAGTGGTGAAGGGGGGCCAGGGGATGGAGTGAGTATCCAGGCAGAGGGAGCAGGAAGAGAAAGGCTGACCCTTTGTGGAACTGAAAACAGTTCAGCAAGGCCTGTCCACAGAGGGGGACAGAGAGGTGAGTGTGGACCAGGCTACATTTCATCCCAAGGCCAAGAAGGAGCTCCCGCAGGGTCTGGAGTGGAGGGGTGATATGAGGGAATTTGTAGTTCCCAAAGCTCATTCTAGTGGCAGGGCTTAGTAGGGTTGTGCCATGCCATACTAAGTCACTTCAGTTGTGTCCGACTCTGCGACCCCATGGACTGCAGCCTGCCAGGCTTCTCTGTCCATTCTCCAGGCAAGAATACTGGAGTGCGTTGCCATGCCCTCTTCTAGGGGACCTTCCCGACCCAGGGATCGAACTCGCATCTCTTGCATTGGCAGGCAGATTCTTTACCACTAGCACCACCTGGGAAGTCCCGTTAGAACAATCACTCTGTGTGCTAAAGGCTCACTCTGACCAAGATCAAGATCACATGGCTAGTAAAGAGCTCTGTGCACACGTGCTCAATTGTGGCTGACTCTTGGCAACCCCATGGACTGTAGCCCGCCAGGCTCCTCTGTCCATGGGATTTTCCAGGCAAGAATACTGGAGTGGGTTGCCATGTCCTTCTCCCGGGGACCTTCCCGACCCAGGGATTGAACCCACGTCTCGTGTCTCCTGCATTGGCAGGCGATTCTTTACCACTAAGCCACCTGGGAATTGGAAAGCAGTCCAAACTGCTACTACAGCAAACCAGGCACTGGGGGTGGGGATGGGGGAGTAGGGAAAGGACAACACAAACAACTGAAAGGCTGTTTAGAAAGCAAACTGTGGCTGTCAGAATAGACACATTAGATCTTAAATAAAGGACAGCAAGATATTTACCCCTGATGCATACGAATTAATTACATGTCAGTCACTTCTGAATTGTGTGCCTGTGTTGGACTTTGTTGCAGGGTGGGGGTGTAACCCCTTGCTTGGGGTCAGGGGAGAGCCCTGTCCTCAGAGGGGAGGGGCAGAAGCACCAACCCCCGACCAGAATCAACTCCCACAGCATCACGTGTGGACTTTGCAGTATCTCTGTGCAAACTAGTAGCTTGCAGTTAGAGGTTTTGGATGCCTCAGAACAGAACTGAAAGGGGCCTCAGAGGTGCCTCTCCCTTGAACACAGGTATTATCACAGGCCTGCAAATTACTCACAGTCACATGGCTTCTAGAGTAGCTCCAGGCTCCATCTCTACACGGGGTCTCCCTTCCCTGTAGAGTCCCAGAGTAGGGGTAGGGGGTGGCCCCCCCCGGGACAACTCAGAAGGCCTGTGTCGGTGTGAATACAGTCACAGTGGTCAGGACTTGCTCTCCCTGTGAGCAATTTGCAGTGTGGCTTGGTGGGCTCTAGATGAGTTCTGAGCCAGCCTGCTGGCCCCCATCTAGCCCAAAATGCATTTCCTAGAACCTGAAATTACCAGGTTTGAATGAACAGTAACCAAACATAGTCAGTATTCACTTTTCTGCAGAAAAATAATTCAGATAGATTCATGAGATTCCTAAGAAAATTGTCCAGTTTGTCAGCTTTTATTTTCCTACGGCTACTGTCCACCCCTTGGACAAAAAGAAGTCATATAAGTTATTTATAATGTTGGTAAATTTAATAATATCTGGCCAAAATTTTGAATCAAGGGCTTTTCCAGTTGCATCATTTTCTGTGGGCTTGTTTGAGCACTGCGTCGGTTATTGCTAAGTCTCAGTTTTCTTCTTTGTTTACACAGGCACTGAAGGTCCTGAGAACAGCGGAGTTTGCTCCTTTTGTTGTTTTTATTGCCGCACCAACTATCACTCCAGGTTTGAATGAGGTAAGAATTAATCAGTTTGTCCTCTACTCAGCAATCCCCTGAGTAAGGATGCCTTTGTGTCGCTCTTTCAAGGCCAAAGCCCCATCTCGTTAAGACAACTAAGTGAAGCTCTGCTTTGTCCTCCATGCCAGCCATTAAGATTTCCAGAGATCAAGGTCCTCGTTCAGAAGGAGGAATTACACCCTACAGAGAAGTATGGTTTTTCCAAGATCAGAGTCATTAGGCAAATTCAAGCTTGAATGTCCAGAGCAGTCAGCCTTCTCCATAGGCCTGCTCCCACCCTGTGGGGCTGCCTTCCTGATCACAGCTGTATTGACAGAGCTCTGGGCCAAAGATGGCTTTGCCTGAGGACAACTATACGGCATCTACCACCTTGGCTGAGCTCCCCAGGCTCCCCTGAGCAGCCTCCAGTGTAGAACCCATGCAGGATCTCTACCCAGGCCCCTGGAGACTCCCAAACCTAGAAATGAGCTCAGTCCCCTCTCAGGCCTACTCAAGTCAGCAGCCACCACGGAGATGGTGCCTGTGAGGCTCGGCAGTAGCATCTAGAACCAAGCTAGCTCACATAGCCTGCTACTGCCAGGCTGATGAGAAGGTAGTTATGGCATGTCCAGTAAATATATTGCTGCTGTAAGGTCATTCATACGAGGAAACTCTCTACAAAGTTAATACTGAAGACCATCCCTTCCACAGGGTCTAGAACCCACCAGAATGTTCTTGGCACTGTCTAGTTAACAGTGGCCTAGACTTACCCAAGTCTATGACAGTAAAATCAAAGCTTGGAGATTTTCACCTTAAGGGAAAAAATTAAATATCCAGGCAAGAATACTGGAGTGGGTTGCCATTTCCTTTTCCAGAGGATCATCCCGACCCAGGGATCAAACCCATGTCTCCTGCATGGCAGGCAGATTCTTTCCCATCTGAGCCACCAGGGAAGTCATCTAGGTTTAAAGAAGATTAAATATCTTGATTTCTATGTCACTCATTTTTTCGTCATTTTTGATGTTTCATTTGCAAAAGATGTATTCCTTGGTAAAATCTACTCTTCCGTCTTATTTAATACACAAACATGTTTGAAACTCCATGTTGTGGTTAGCTCTTATCCTTTGGTTACCATGTATTTTTCTTGAATTACCATCTTTGCTTTGTTTTGTTTTTGCCTTTTTTCCTGCCCTTTTACTAATTTTCCATAGCTGCCAAAATGGTGCAGAAAATTGCCTGTAAGTACCAGCTAGGAGGTGATAAAATACAGCCTTGTTTCCTTTCATAGATTTAGAATGTAGACATTTTGTTCCCACAAATCCTTGCTTTTGCTGTTAGAATAAAGGCATTTTGTTTTCACTGAGTTAAACCCTGCTCATGTTAAGTCAAGCCTGCAGACAAGCTGTTGTAGAGGAAGAAATTGACAAATATAACTTCATCTTATAAGATCGTAAAGAGGGAACTTTAAGGGCGGGGGGGAGAGAACTACATTAAAAATTTGACGCTCTCAGCCATAAATTTTCTTGAATGTTTTCATCAGCCCAGCTTTCTGAACAAATTATAAGCCCTGTTAGTGGATCTTAAAGCCCAGGACTTTATGTTCACCCAGGACTACTGTATATTCCAATAGAATCCCCTAGCCCGGAGCACGACATGGTAGGAATTGCTCCTTCTCATACTGGTAGGAAGCACTCCTGTCTTTGGGCGAATGCATGTTTCCTAAAATGGGGCTTTTGTGTTGTGTTCCTTGTCGAGCCACAGTGAAAATGTTATGCTTTTTTAGTGCAAGCAGAAAGTGTGTTGATACGACCTTAGAAGGTAATGATTAACTGAACTGAACTACCTACGCTGAAGTAGTTAATACCTAACATTCAAAGCATGCCACATCCTGCTTTGAAATTCTGGTAGATGACAAAACATGTTAGGACACTCTCATTTCAGAGTGTCCTGATAGAAAAGATTGATTTCCCAACTTGTCTGGTGTCTGTCATCCCCACTGCGGTGCTGTGATGGAATCGAGTGTTACCTCGAATCCCCTTGTCAAAGGGTTGCACCACACACCAAGGTTCCCCCAGAAGAGTCTCTTATAAACAGGTGGGCCTCAGGGAAAAGAAGAGGGGTCCTAAGCCTGCAGTGAGTGCCAACAGCTCCCAAGTCCCTGACAGCACCACACCTTTCAGAGATGGGTCTCTGTCATCATGGGCCCCCATTTCCTACTAGATTTCCAATTTATCATTAGCCATTAGCATGAAGTGCTTGCTCTTTTGGTAAGGTTTATTAAGCACTTACTGTGTATAAGGCACAATGCCAAGTGCTGGGCACAACAGGGCAAGTTTGTGCTGTAGTTGGGGAGAGAGATACTAATCAAGCAAACAGGCATTGAATTGTATCTATTGATAGATATATATTTCAGAGTCCACCCAACAGCTCACCTACCTAATCAGTTAATTTGACTTATAGAGTTTCCTGGTTTCAAACTTGAACTTCCCCATTAAAAGCTCAGTATAACAAGATCTGAGCCATGAAGATGCAGAGGCAGACTTTCTGGTGGCCCTTAAGAGATGCTCATCTTGAAAGAACTGCCATCCTGAGGCTTTCTGGGGCACACGGCAGAAGTTTAGGGAAAGTCTTTACTGCAGCAAAGAGTTGAGTAGCTGCTTCTCCTTCAGAGTTTTTTCCGTAAGAGATATGAAGACCTCCAAACAGTGATGTTTGGCCATGTCCAACACAGACCACCTTGAAGGGATTCATCGGGTGTCAGCTGCTTTTGTATCTGGGATATGGCCTCATTTCATCCATTACTGCTAACATCCAAAAAGCTTTTGCCTCTGGCATATCCACTGCTAGTGAGTGAAGGCAATGCATTATATATGTAATTGAATTCCGGGAACATGGCAGAAAAATTCAACTTCATTTGTTGTCCAGAGGCAGGGGCTTCTTGGGGCAAACACAGCTGGGCTCCGGGGCTCAGCACAAGCGAGAATAGAGGACCACGGAAAGGGGACGCAGGGCTCTGACCTCACCCCCGCCCCCAAAGCCCCCTCCACTCTGCCAAACAGGAGAGTGGTTCGAGATGAGGCAGGCCTGGCTCAGGGGGATGAGCACAGAATGGCTTGACTCCGACAGTCAGTCTCGGCTGACTCCAGACGGGCGCAGTTCAGCCAGAGCAGGCTCATGTGTTTGCCAAGGAGTGTCTGTGTCCCCTGGTCCATCCAGGCTGGCATAGAGGCCCGGTTGCATGGTGAGCAGTCACGGTTGTAAGCCGTCGTTCTGTGACCCTGCCATCCTGGGGGCCATCGTCTCCTCTGTCACGAAGCGGCCTCGGCCTCGCACTCAGACGTGTCCCATCACGGGTGGGCCTCGACTGTTTCTGACACCAGGACAGAAATGTAGCCCGAGAAAACCATCTTGGTTGACTTCTGTCTCCTCTTTGCTTCTCCCTCCTCCCACGCCCACCCCCTCCTCCATCCCCTCACCATTTAGGATGAATCTCTTCAGCGTCTGCAGAAGGAGTCTGACATCTTACAGAGAACATACGCACACTACTTCGATCTCACAATTATCAACAATGAAATCGACGAGACAATCAGACATTTGGAGGAAGCCGTGGAGCACGTGTGCACAGCCCCGCAGTGGGTCCCCGTCTCCTGGGTCTATTAGGCCCCCCTCCCCCAGATATCTGCCGCATAACTGGGAGCCACCTCATACATGGAAAAGCCTCTTTGTTATCGGCCTTGTGTCAGCAGGTCGTGGTCCCTAGAGACTACCTAGTTGTAGTGTGACCTACATTTATAATTATTGTCATGTCCGAATAGATAGGAGGAGAAAAATTACACACTAATTTAAAGAGACAGTATCTTTTTTAATCAGTTCTCCTAAACTTTAATAAAATGTATCTTTAAATGTATGTATTATTCAATCCTTTGGAATGTTATATTTTTGGAAATCATAGCTTTTTATTTCCAAGGCCCCTAAAAACTGCACAAAATAGATGCTGCTTTCTATAATCTATTTTAATAATAATAAACAATGATTCTGTTACCTTGACTGGGGTTGGAACACTACATTCTTTTTAGAGTCTGATTTTATGGATTGGAATATCTTTCTTTCCTTTATTTATTTGAAATAATCAGTCTAGTGATTACAAAACTCATAAATTTTTAAAGGCCTTTTTTTCCTTTTTTTTTTAGAATAGTATTTTTTTTAAGTCCTTTATGTAACATCCAGATAATGTGATACTGTCTCTTTGAAGCACCCTGTAAACCTTTTAGAGATTTGAAGTTGGGTCTTGACTCTTAATGCATGTGGACAGTCGCGAGCGTTTAAGCTGTCGGTGTGTCTGTGTTGGACAAAACAATCTGTAATCTACAACAAAGTACATTCCGTTCACGGGGCACACCCAGGGGAATACGAATAAAATGCTATTATGACTAAGTTGTAAACCTATGCACATCCCTTGCATTTCGGGCAACTTTATAAAAAAAACAAAAGAAACTGATTTTTATTAATAATAACCATGTAGTGAAATGTGTTTGTAATTTTGTCTCAATTTAATTTGTTGTAAGGTGGGAGGGGGAATTGCTGGTTTCACCATTTCAGATCTGTGTTGTCTGAGAGTATTAACATTTTAATTAAGCAAAGAAATGAGGATTTTTAATATGTATGTAATTGTTTTAAAGCACCCATTTGAAGAGAATATACTGTGCAATGAGGAAACCAGTTTAGGCATTTGCTATAAACTGAATTATTCCAAAAGAATAATCTATAACAGCCCTGTAAATTCCTTTAAAATGATAACAGGACAGTTTGACCAATTTTTTTTTAAATATACTTCCTTTTATGTGTTCAATAATTAAATGCCTTTGGGTCCTTCATTTCATCATAGATTTGTTCAGGTTTACAAGGTGATGACCTTTTAGATTTTATAATCCTTTAGATGCTCATTGAACCATCGAAGGCCTAGGAATGACTATCAGTTGGCAGGACAACAAAATACTCTGCCAGAGCACAGGTGGGACCTCGTCTGGCTCCCAGAACGCAGTGCACCCGAGGGCTACCCATGTGCTGGAGGCAACATGTGGTTTCTCCTTCCTCTTGCTATATCCCTTGGCACAGGAGAATCATGTCCTTGTTGCATCAGAGACATTAACCATCCCATCACCTTTCTGTGAGGTCACGTTCTTCCAACACAGGTGAGTCAGGCTGGTGGTTTTCTCGCTTTTTGCCAGAGGTCAGTGGCAGGTTTTTTCCATTCGAGTGTCAGTGGTTCTATTAACCTGAGATCCTTGAAAAAATACCATCGAGTTTCCTTCTTGTAGGTTAGATGGCCTCATTGCTTTGTGCCTCGGCAGGACATGCAGGATGTGTTCTGAGCGGAACAGCTCCTCTTGAAGGACCACACAGAGACGGCCTTTGTATACTCTTTCGAGGGTGTCACCCTCCCCTCCCCCTACTCTTACCGAACAGTGCTGGGTTTTCCTCCAGTGTTGTCCTTTGTCAGTGACCCGATCAGTAAACAGCTTACAATGTGCTAAGTAAACTGCTTCCATTGGGGTCCCACCTCAGGGTGACCAAACCACTAAACCAGAGACACGCTGGATGGAAGGAGAAACCCCAAGAGCTGTTTGGGGCTGCGATGGGACTGACTGCAATCTAAGTGACGCCAAGGCCAGCCAGTCATTCCCAGGATGGTACTGGTCACAATCTGGGCTCTTCTCAGTGTGAGCATGCCCGCTCTACCTCTTTTCCAATGAAGCACAAAGAAGGACACAACTGACACCTGAGAAATGAAGCCCCCTCCCTCTGGTAGGAACCCCCACGGCCCACTTGCCCTCTGAGACCAAGTCTCCGGGGATGCTTGACGATGCCTGTCTTGAGATACCCACCATGCTGGTAAAGGCAGGTCAGGCAGAGGAAGAGAAAAGCAATGCCAGTGTAGTCTGTGGCCCCAGGACTGAGAAGTACACAGGCTGGTGGCACTCTCACCATTGTGCAGGTGGCAAAATTCCTGCGCCCAGAACTCATTCTGACTTCTCAAAGAGGTCATCTGTTCCCTTCGGCTAATATACGACTATCCTAAAGCAGTGTCTTTGTGACCTAGCAGAAAAGACTTAAATTTCTGAATCCAGAGTAATTACAGTACATTGCTGCTGCCACTCCATTACAATTGTCCACTGAGCAATCAGAAAATTGCTCAAAAGCTGCTTTACTGTTTCCATTCCATCCACAAAATCATTTTTTTCCTTTCAAAGAACAGAGCAGATGATTAGATTATTAAATCTTAACACTGGTCAATTCAGCCATATTCTGAGGGCTCTCTTTCCAGTCCTATTCCTCACAGCAAGAAAGGGGGATAGGGGTTAATATGTCAAATTAGCTGTTAAAAAGAATGTCCTGATTTTCTGATCATAAAACAGTAATTACTTTGCCTGGGCAGCATGTTCAATTTTAACACTAAAAAGGAAAATGTCACTCAGTTTAATTCAGGAAGCATCCCAGTGTTGAGATAATATGGTAGCCTTTTAAAAAGCAATTAAGTGTATCTCCTGTTAGGTGAGATGGTTTAAAATATTTGCTCAGAGAGAAACAGAAATGGGTGACCTACTTCTTGGCAATTTGCATTTAGAAGGCATCTTCTGAGCCCGTCCCATTGGTGGTGGGGTATCCAAAGATGCTGCAAAGCCCTTACCGCACAAAGGACCAGTATATGCTCCTTTTTCCCCAGGGCCCAGTCCATCTCCCACTGATGGGGCCAGCCCACTGGGCCTGGACTCCATGCTATGATTATTTTTTAAGACTTTGATCTCATGATTACAGAGGGTTTTTTTGGTTTGTTTTTAAATCACTTGTAGTTAATCTGCTCATTAAGCCTTTGAGTTCATTCCTGGAAAAAGTGTAATCAGTAGAGCCACCCTTGGGGACACTGAGCAGTGGAAATGTCCGGCATGGACACTGCCCCTTAAGGACAGGTGACCCAAAGCAAACGCTTTTGTCTCTCCCAATGTCCTTTTCTTCATTTCAGGTCAGTCACTTGAGGGCAAAGAGAACATACCGCTAAAGCTAGCAAGAACATTTCTTGATTAATACATTCTTAATGCCTCCCAGGCTATCTCCTTGGAAAGAAGAGAAGGCATCTTGCAATCAGCATTCCAAACAAGCCCCTGTGGAGTCTCATCCTCCTGCTTATTTCCTATCGTCAAACCAGTGTGTGTGTTTGTGTGTGTGTTGGTGGGGGGGGGGGCAGGGGGAGACACAGAGGACGGGCTTGTTTTTCCAGAACTGAACACAGCCTCCTAATTCCATCCTGTTTCCGAGGACTTAGATACCAAGGTCCCCAAGTGTTCTTTCTCTTGTTCTGCGCCTCTTATTAATTCTCCTCTTAGAAAGATCTTTTGCTTCTCACCGCAGCTTACAGAAGGGCTACAAGCTTTCCTCATGAATTGTTTCATTTGGTAGAACTTTTCCACTTCCTACCCCTTTAGAAGTAAGGTCTTCCTCTCCACTTGGTGTCTTCGGTTACAGGACGTCATCTGTAAGGCTCAATGCTTGGTTGGCTTTGCCCACACCCACTCATCGGTTTGCCTTAAACTTGGAGCTATTGGAAGTCTTGGGTCTTCCAGTTTAGTGAGTGAAGTTTAGGGGTAACAGGCATCCAGGAAGGGAGAGAACAGAAGAAAGAGTTTATGTCCACCAGTCCACATCCTTTTTATCTGGTCTTCTCTCTGCTACTCTTGGGCTGCAGAAGGTGGGCTGACATATAGAAAATCCAGAGCTTCCCCCATCCCTCACCTAACCATCAACTCTCTTGACCCTGTGCAAATGGACTGAGCAAAAGAAAACAGAGATGTTTGGCACCACACACAGGAGACCTCGTTTCTGGCCCCAAGCACAGCCCCCTATTTCTTGACACATAGAACACTGGAGCTTCGCTGCCCCATCTGTGTTCCTTCCCTTCTCTCCCACATGTGACCAAAGGAACGTGCCAGTGGTCTCACCCATCAAGCCCTGGGGGTGACCATCTTGGGACCCAGAGGCTGTGCAGTCTCTTGGAAGGAGTTCTGCTCGGGGGTAGAAATAGGGGTTTCTCCACCGTGAGCAGCCCTGGCTATTATTTGCATTTTGAAGAAACCAAGAATTGGGGGACTCAATTTCTGGTCTCTACTGTGTCCCCAGAGGGCGCCTGTGCAGGGGGTGAGAAGCTGTGGGGGCAGCAGACCCAGGAGCTGACACAAAGGCCTAACAATCCCTATCCCCACGTGCAGAGACCATAGCGTTATGTTTAATTGCCAGGCAGGCACGTCGCCGTTCAAACTCAGTTCTGGGGTTATTTTGCATAAAGTTTTGCCAACGTGTTCCTTTTTTTTTCTGTATGTATAATTGCCTTTTTATAAAAGGTTTTGAAGTATTGTCTCAGTGATTAAAAGAGAGCGATGTTAACAGTTGTTGTATATTTCACCGTATCCAATTGTAAGTATTTGCAGGGTACAGCCAAGCCTTAGCGTGCAAGAGCGTCTGTGTCCTCCGACACCCCGGAGGGGAGGGCATCGGAAAGGTTCGGATTCTTTGTAAATGTCCCGCTTTTCTTTCTCTCTGTGTTTATCTATTTACATGCCTTAGCACACGCCCTCCTGCCCTGATCCCTTTGCCCTGTCACCAGAACACCCAGAACGCTGGTGCACTGCTGGTACAGGAGAAGTCAACGCAACCCTAATCAGTTGTCTCTTTTGTGACAGGGGAGGAAGAGAAACTCCATAGTATTCTTTGTAGAATATACATACCTGTAGGATGCTGTGTAATGGGAAACCATAGAACTGGGCTTTTGTCATTTCAAAGTTGGAGAAATGTATGAATAAAATGTATAAAACACGAAAAGGTAGTTGTCTTCTCAGATTGTAGGACAAACCACCCGAGGATCAGAGGGAGAGGGTTAGGCCTTGAAGACCTTCCCATAAAGGCCTGGCCTTCCCCCTCCCAGAGGCGCGCGCCCCCTGGCCCTGCAAGCTCAACTACTTGCCTTTGGATGCAGGCTTTAAATAACTTCAGGTTTAAACAGAAAAAGAAAAAAAAAAATCCAAGCTGAGACAGCTCCTAGGAAGAGGTGACTAAGCTGATTCAAGCTGTACAGGCGCCCAGCATGGAAAGGCCGTCCCTTGCTTGACATTTGCATGGAAAGCCTCAGGAGGGAGCCTGCTACCCTTGGGGTTGGGAACTTGGCTTTGGCCTCTGGGCTTTGGCCTGAGACACCCCCTTGTGTGCCTCAATGACCTACTTCACACCTTGCCTTCCTGGCCCAGAGCTCTCTGCCCAAGTACAGAACCAGGGTGGCTTCAGAAACCCACACTTGCATGTATCCAGTGCCAACACCCGTAGAAATAGCCAGGCCTGAATATACTGTCAGGGCTCACCGTTTTGTTTTGTTTTTAACTGCTCACTTTGAGAAGACACATATTAAGGAACCATAAACAGGAGCAATTATTTACCTCAATCAGGTAAACCTCACCCTATTGAAAACACACAGACGAGTCTGGGTCACATTCAGACAAGAAATTTGAGCCTCTGGCCTTCTGATTCAGGGGTCCCCAAGTCATCTGATTCAGGGCTTCCCAGGTGGCATTAGTAGTAAAGAATCTACCTGTCAATGCAGGAGACATAAGAGATACAGTTTCGATCCCTGGGTCAGGAAGATACCCTGGAGGAGGGCATGGCAACCCACTCCAGTATTCTTGCCTGGAGGATCCCATGGACAGAGAAACCTGGCGGGCTGCAGTCCATGGGGTCGCAAAGAGTTGGACATAACTGAAGCGACTTAGCACACACGCATACAAATCATCTTTCTGCAGACTCCATACCCTAAATGTACAGGTAACCAAAAGCATAATGCTGCTACTAAGCTCATTTTCTACACTTCAGGACATTGAAGACACATCCAACATGTCAGTGTTAAGCTGGTAGGAATGAATAGAAACATGTACTTCTATATTTTGCCCAGTTGACAGTAATATGTTAAGCTGAATAAACAACACTGGGGATCATTGCATGACCCACTGCAGCAGAGCCTGCAGATCTGCAACAAGACAGGGTAGCAGACACTGACCAGGAGTTCAAGGTCACCGAGAGTAGTGACCTTGAGTACACTGACAGTACCAAATCCCCTTAAAGGACCAGGCAAGGTGGCATCTGATTTTCTCCAGGAACAGCACACAGGCCCCAGGGCCTACAGTGGAACTCCATGGTCAAGGCAGTGTATGCACTGGCCTGTCTCCATGGTCCTCCCCGATCCTCACATTTCAGAGAGTGGTGCCCAGAAACAATTTGGCCAGAGACACATTCTCAGGCTAGATCACTAAACACTTCAAGCGTCTGCAGTTCCCTCTTCACATCTCAGGAGGCAGCTTTCTCTCTCCCCCATGGCCACTTGCTTGGCAAAGAATCTGTTTTCCCTTCTATCCCCAGAATGGTATGATGAAAGACCAGAGGGGACGGCCTACTGGGACCTGACATGTGGCACCAGGCCCTTGAGATGTTAAACTAAGGCTGGAGACAGGGGAATCAAGCCCTCTCGCAGGCTGGAGGTGGAGGCTCAGCCACAGAAATCAACAGCTTACCACAGGACTCCCCCTAGAACTTTCTAGGGTGATGGAAATGTTCTATTTCCCATTTGGGGTGGTGGTTACATCAGTATATGCCAAATACATCAAACCGAATGCCTAAAATCTGCACATTCTACTGAACATAAAATAGACCTCAATTACAAAAAAAAAAAAAAGGAAAAAAAATCATATGATCTTCACAGTTGCCAAAAAAATTTTCACAAAATTCAGCCTGCACTTCTAAAGACAAATAAAAACGCTTACAAATAAGATAGAAAATGTCTTCAGCAGATAAATAGCTATTTCAACTCAGTCAACATGATCCACCTAAAAGTGATACAATAAAGACATTACAATTGGAATTATCTTTTAGATTATCTAAATAACACATGATCTTCCTAGAATGAATAGAAAATATGGATAAACAAAAAAGAGACATTCAGCCAGATTCTGTCACTTGGAGACAACTGCTATGAACACTGTATCTCTGCCAGGCTGGTATTTTTCCACAGTAATATATCTCAATATATCTATATTTTTAATGCAGTGAGGGGGCATACTCAATACATACTAAGCACACACACTAAAATATAATCCTCCTGCCATGATTATTTAATATTGCTTTTAAAACACCAACCAAAAACAGAGCAAAGAAGTATCAAAGTTGGAAAAGATGAGACAAAACTGTGTACATTTGCTAATAATACTATCGTGTACCTTGAAATACCCATTAGGACAACTGGCAAGCTGTTCAAGTTAATAAAGAGCAGATACAAAATCACTCAGAACTCAATTCTATCCTTATATACTAGCAATAAAGTTAGAAAATGTCCATGGTAAAAGCAGATGCCATTTTCCATTGCAACAAGTTTTTAAAAACCAACAAAATCCATGGGATTTATATGAAGAGACCTCAAAGCTGCACTGAGAATATAAAAGATTTGAATAAACAGAAATGTTCCTGAATGGAAAAGCTAAGTATTTTAATGGCATCAATTTTTTTCCAAATTAATGTGGAAGTTTAATACAGCACCAAACCAAAATCCAAACAGGGACTTCCCTGGTGGTCCAGTGGTTAAGATGCCGGGCTTCCAGGGTAAGAGTTCGACCCCTGGTCAGGGAAGTTCCCACATGCTTCTCAGCATGGCCAAAAAAAATTTTTTTAATCCAAACAAAAATGCTGGACCTTTACAAAAGGACTATTCATCTAGAAGAATAAACAGTGGGGATTTTTTTCCTAATTTTAATTAAAGGAAATACTAGGAAAGAAAATCAAGGAGGGATGAGTAACCCTTCCAGATTGTAATCTGTTCCAAAGCTAAGACAATTAAGACACACTACACCAAAACTAGTTTTAGACAAAGAACTCTTTGATGAAAAGATAGAAAATGAAAAGACTATAGAATTAGTCAGGAAAACTCTAGAAGAGAGTAACTTTTAAGTTTATAAGAAGAAAGCAAAGTCACAAAGCAATCAAAAGATTTGATCTCATAAAAATATAAACTTTTCTATCAAAAAGTTGCAGACCACAATCTTGGAAGGACATTTTGCAGCAAATATGATATATAGTTGATACACTTATTATACAATGAACTTATATAAAGTGGTTAAAAATACTAACATCCCAATATATGAACAAAGGACAAGAATATTTAACAATCACATGTACAAACCATGAAAGAAAAGGATCGATAAAGCTGAATTAATTTAAGTTAAAAATGAAATTATATACGATGCCATAAGCAAACCAAAAAGATAAGCCACAAACCTGGAGATAATTCTTTGTCAGTTAAATGTGCTGCTAGAATTGTCATCCATTATTTATAAAATTTAAAAGAGAAAAAAATGAGCAAATACATAAACAAGCAAGTCACAGAAGATAAAATCAAAATGGCCTTTCTCAAAACTCACAAATAATCAGGACAATTAGAAATTAAAGTCTTAATAACAGATTTCGCACATGCATGCATGCTAAGTCGCTTCAGTCATGTCCAACTCTTTGCAACCCCATGGACTGTAGCCCACCAGGTTCCTCTGTCCGTGGGATTCTCCAGGCAAGAATACTGGAGTGGGTTGCCATGCCCTCCTCCAGGGGATCTTCCCCGACCCAGGGATCAAACCCACGTCTCCTGTGTCTCCTGCATTGCAGGCAGATTCTTTACATTTGAGCCACCAGATTTCACATTCTACTAATAGTAGACTATGTGATTTGGACCAGTCCTCATACTTAAGACAACTTAAACAGTTGACTGAAATATTTAAAACATCTATTAAGAAATATTAGTAAACTAACAAGATAGTGAAGAATTACAGGACCAGGAGTTGAAGGAAACTAATGTCTAAGGGAGTGAGTGAGCATTTAGGGCCACTTTCCTCTGGGGGCATTTGCCCATTCCAGAGGAGGGGGCCAAGAGGCCCAGTAGCACTTGGGGCAACTTCCCATGGGTGGAGGGAAGGGATGGGAATCAGGGCATATTTGGAAGGTGAGGGGTTGAGGAGGAGCTAGTGAACTTCCCTCACTTTCAGTGGGGACCCTGGGAGTTTACCTCCTAAGAGTAAGGGTGACCCATCAGTAGACCCTCACAGTGACCCCTCAGCTTCAAACCTTCTCAAGCCCTGACATTCAACAGAAGGAATCAAAGATGGTTTGTGCCCAGGTGCCTTGCAGGAAAAAAAAAAAAATGTCATTCATCTCTAGAGGAAGATATAATCATCCTAGGCCTCACCTACTGGAGAAGTAAATGGCAACCCACTCCAGTATTCTTGCCTGGAGAATCCCAGGGACAGAGGAGCCTGGTGGGCTGCTGTCCATGGGGTCGCACAGAGTCGGACACGACTGAAGCGACGCAGCAGCAGCAGCAGCCTCATCTATTTGCCGCAAATATTTAGCGAATACAATGTCTGAAGAACAACAAAAAATAACTGAGTACATGAGGAGAAAATAGGTAAATAGGTGGATAATGTATATAAATAAGTAACACTAATGGTCCATTGCCGACAAAGGTCTGTCTAGTCAAAGCTACGGTTTTTCCAGTAGCCATGTATAGATGTGAGAGTTGAACCATAAAGAAGGCTGAGTGCCGAACAATTGATGATTTTGAACTGTGGTGCTGGAGAAGACTCTTGAGAGTCCCTTGGACTGCTAGGAGGTCCAACCAGTCCATCCTAAAGGAGATCAGTCCTGGGTGTTCATTGGAAGGACTGATGCTGAAGCTGAAACTCCAATACTTCAGCTACCTCATACGAAGAGTTGACTCATTTGAAAAGATCTTGATGCTGGGAAAGATTGAAGGCAGGAGGAGAAAGGGACAACAGAGGATGAGATGGTTGGATAGCATCACCAACTTAATGGACATGAGTTCAAGCAAGCTCCAGGAGTTGGTGATGGACAGGGAAGCCTGGCGTGCTGCAGTCCATGGGGTTGCAAAGAGTTGGACACAACTGAATGACTGAACTGAACTGAATGTTCAGTTGTGTTTCAAATGTACACAGAATTAAAATACATACTCTGACATATAAGTTGGGAAGGAGGTAAAAAGAATTAACATGGGACTTTTCTGGTGGTCAAACAGTTAAGAATCTGCCTGCCAATGCAGGGGACACAAGTTCGATCCCTTATCTGGGAAGACTGCATATGCCACAGAGCAACTAAGCCTGTGTGCTGCAACTACTTAGCCCACACTCTAGAGATTGTGCTCCAAAACTACCAAAGCCTGTGTGCTCTAGAGCCTGTGCTCTGCAACAAGAGAAACCACTGCAATGAGAAGCCCACATACCTCAACAAAGAGTAGCCCCCACTCGCTGCAGCTAGAGAAAGCTGCACCCAGCAATGAAGACCCAGCACAACTAAAAATAAATTAAAAAAAAAAACACAACCCTAAAATAAAATTTTTTAAAAAGAGTTAATGTCTTAAGCTCTTTACATTGTCAAGGGAGAGGGTATGAGTCTTAATATTAAACTTTTGTGAGTCAGGGATTCAAGTTTAGAGTAACCATTAAAACAAAAATTTAAAAAGTAACTTCCAAGCTAAATAAAAATATGTCAATCCATAAGAAGGCAAGAAAGAGAAACAATGATAACAGAAGGGACAAATTGAAGGTCCTTGGAAAATAAATGCAAACCCAAATATATTTTAAATTTTTCATTAAATGGAAATAGATTAAACATTCCAATTAAAAGAAAAAGATGATCAGACTGCACTTTTTAAAATTAGTCTCTAGACTTACAAGACATCTTAAGCATTACATAAAGGTTTAAAATAAAAAGGAAAGAAAAAAATATATTGTGAAAACAGCCAAAATAAGCCAGTGTAGCTATATTAAAGAAAACAGACTTCAGGCAAAAAACATTACTAGAGGTCATTTCATCGTGATAAAAAAGTTTATCATCCTATCACTAGGAAGATATAACAATTCTATATCAGTAATCACCTAATAACCTCACCTCAAAGTACAGGGAGAAAATGACAGAAGTTCAAGGAATAATAGACAAATCAACGTAATAGTGGGCTATTATAACATCCCTCTCTCAGTAATGATAGGAAAGCAGACAAAAAATTAGTAGGGCTATAGATGTTTGATGTTGTTCAAATCTTCTAGGAATAAGTCTAACTAAAGACATGAAAGACTCCTATGTAGGTTATAGTTAATAAAACGTGATTGAAAAACTTCAAAGAAGACAAAGGGGAAAATACACAATAGTTATGACTTGGAATATGCAACCTCATAAAGGCGCTAATTTTCTTCAAAATATTCTACAGATTCAGTGCAATCAAATTCAAAATTTCAAGGGCTTTTTTTGTTTGTTTGTTTATTTGTGGAACTTGACAAACTGATCATAAAATTTACATGAGAATTCCAAGGATCTAGAATAGTCAAGGCAAACAAACTTGAAGGAAAAGAACAAGGTATGAGAAATTCCTTTAAAGACTTTTTTTAATTGACATATAGTTGATTTACAATATCGTGTTTGACAAATTATATTCTATTATATGTTATTATAAGATATTGGGTATAATTCCCTGTGGTATAAATACTTGTTACTTATCTATTTTATATATAGTAATTTGTATCTGTTAATCCCATACTCCTAATTTGTCCCTCCCTGCCTCCCTCTCCTCTTTCATAACCATGAGTTTATTTTCTATGTCTGTGACTCTAAAAGCTTTTAAGATTTACCATGAAGCTATAGTAAGTAGACAAGTGTGATATTAGCATAACATAGCCCAGAAAGAGTCCCAGCATATTTGGACCTTAGCAGAGAGGTGGGAAGTGGGGAAAGAACAGTCTTTTCAATAAATAATATGTGACAACAACTGGATAAACATGTGGGAAAAAAATCCTTGACTCATACTCTACATTAGACACACAAAATAAGTGTGTCTGCACAGAATATAGATCTAAATGTGAAAGGCAGTCCTGAATATTCATTGGAAGGACTGATGCTGAAACTCCAATACTTTGGCCACCTGATATAAATAACTGACTCATTGGAAAAGACCCTGATGCTGGGAAAGATTGAAGGCGGGTGGAGAAGGGGATAACAGAGGATGAGATGGTTGGACGGCATCACCAACTTGAAGGACATGAGTTTGGGCAGACTCCGGGAGATAGTGAAGGACAAGGAAGCCTGGCATGCTGCAGTCCATGGGGTGACAAAGAGTTGGACACAACAGAGCAACTGAACTGTGAAAGGCAAAACAATAAAGATTCTACAGAAACAGTATTCTAGAATATCCTCATAATGTAGGGTAGGAGAAGATGATTTAAACAGGACACAAAAAGCATAAACCATCAAGAAAGAGACTGATAAACAAGAGTATTAAATTTAGGATCTTAAGAATAAATTAATACTATCAAAAGACATGATTAAGAAGCTGAAAAGGCAAGTCATAGAATGGGAGAAAATATTACAAAATATGCCAGTGGGTGATTTCCTACAAATCAATAAGACAAACAATCCAGTGGGAAAATGTACAAGACTTCAACAGGTACCTCACAAAAGTAGGTATCCAACTAACCAAGAAACATATAAAAATATTCTCAACATCAGCAGTGATCAGAGAAGTGTACATTAAAACATCAAGATACTACTATACAGTCAACACACACTGGTATTATCAAACA
The DNA here is from genome assembly GCF_049115385.1 of Moschus berezovskii. NCBI lineage: Eukaryota > Metazoa > Chordata > Mammalia > Artiodactyla > Moschidae > Moschus > Moschus berezovskii. The sequence continues at coordinate 39,568,676 of NC_142488.1, read as the reverse complement.
GTAGCAAGTACTGGTAATGATGTGGAGGAATAGGGACTTGATACTGTATGGGAGGAAATGTAACTTATAAATGTAATTGACAAACAATTTGGCATTATCAACTAATGAATAACCCATGACCCAGTTATTCCACTCCTTGGTATATATACACAATGGAAATGTACATACTTGTACAGAATAGTAATATGTAGAAGAATATTAATAGTAGCGTTATTCCTAAGAACCCCAAAGTGGAAATAATCCAGATATCCAGCAGCAGTAGAGCAAGTATATACACTGTAGTATATTCATGCAATGAGATATCACAAAGCAAGGAAGATGGGCAAACTATACCACACAAAACAAGAGTAAAACTCATAAATATAATGCCAAATAAAAAGAAGCTACACACAAAGGGATATGTAGAGTATGATTCCATTTAAACATTGAAAACAAGCATAATATACTATATAGTGTTCAAAGATATATGCTATACAGATGGTCAACAGGTACATGAAAAGATGCTCAATGTTGCTAATTATTAGAGAAAGCAAATCAAAACTACAATGGGGTATCACCTCACACCAGTCAGAATGGCCATCATCAAAAAATCTACAAATAATAAATGCTGGAGAGGGTGTGGAGAAAGGGGAACTCTCCTACACTGTTAATGGGGATGTAAATTAGAGCAGCTACTATGGAGAACAGTATGGAGTTTCCTTAAAAAAGCTAAAAGTGGAGTTACCATATGATCCAGCAATTCCACTCCTAGGCATATATTCAGAAAAGACAAAAACTCTAATTCTAAAAGGTGCATGCACCCCAATCTTCATAGCAGCACTACTTACAATAGCCAAGACATGAAAACAACCTAAATGTCCATCAACAGAGGAATCGATAAGGAAGATGCAGTACATATATACAATATAATATTACTCAGCCATAAAAAGGAGCAAAATTGGGTCATCTGTAGAGACATAGATGGACCTAGAATGTGTCATGCAGAGTGAAGTAAGTCAGAGAAAAACAAATATTGTATATTAATGCATATATATGGAATCTAGAAAACAGGTATATATAACTTTATTTGCAAAGGAGCAATAGAGACACAGACAGAGACCAAATATATGGATACCAAGCGGGGTGGGGGGGGGGTAGGATGAATTGGGAGATTGGGATTGACACATATACACTATTGATACTATATATAAAATAGACAACTGATGGGAACATACTATATAGCACAGAGAACTCTATTTAATGCACTGTGATGGCCTAAGTGGGAGGGAAATCCAAAAGGGAAGGGATATATGTATACATACAGCTAATTAACTTTGTTATGCAGTAGGAGGTAACAACATTGTAAAGTAACTATACTGCAATAAAAACTAATAAAAAAGCATTTTAAAAAATACCCCCTTTACATCAATGGACACATCATCCACACAGAAATCCAATAAGGAAACACAGGCCTTAAATGACGCATTAGACCGAATCGACTGAATTGATATTATAGAGCATTCCATCCAAAAGCAGCAGAATACACATTCTTCAAGTGCACACGGAACATTCTCCAGGACAGATCATATTCTGGGCCATAAAGCAAGTCTCAGTAAATTGAAGAAAATTGATATCACATAAAACATCTTTTCTGACCACAATGCTATGAGATTAGAAATCAACTAGAAAGAAAAAACTCTAAAAAACACAAACACATGGAGGCTAAACAATATGCTACTAAACAACCAATGGATCACTGAAGAAATCAAAGAGGAAATCAAAAAATACCTAGAAACAAATGAAAATGTGACAGTCCAAAACCTATGGGGTGCAGCAAAAGCAGTTCTAAGATGTAATCTTACAGAGATATAAACTAATCTCAGAAAACAAGAAAAATCTGAAATAAAAAACCTAATCTTACACTTAAAGCAACTAGACAAACAATAAACTAAACCCAAAGGTAGTAGAAGGAAATAAATCATAAAGATCAGAGCAGAAATAAATAGAGAAGAAAACAATAGAAAATATCAATGAAACCAAAAGCTGGTTCTCTGGAAAGATAAGCAAAACTGATAAACCTTTAGCCAAACTCATCACACAAAAAAAGGAGAGGGCCCAAATCAATAAAATTAGAAATGAAAAAAGTTACAACTGACACCACAGAACTACAAAGGACCATAAAAGAGTACTATAAGCAACTATATGCCAATAAAATAAACAACCTAGAAGAAATGGACAAATTCTTAAAAAGGTAAAATCTCTCAAGACTGAACCAGGAAGAAATAGCAAATGTAAACAGACCAATTACAAGTACTGAAATTTGAAGCTATGATTTCAAAACTCCCAACAAAGTCCAGCACCAGATGGCATCATAGGCAAATTCTGTCAAACATTTAGAGAAGAGTTAATACCTATTCTGAAACTATTCCATACAATTGCAGAGGAAGGACCACCTCCACACTCACTCTATAAGGCCACCCTGATACCAAAACCAAAGATACCACACACAAAAAAGGAAAATTACAGACCAGTATCACTGATGATACAATATAGGTGCAAAAATCCTCAACAAAATACTAGCAAACTGAATCCAACAGCACATTAAAGGATCATGCACCATGATCAAGTAGAATTTATCCCAGGGATGCAAGGATTTTTCAATATCCACAAATTAATCAGTGATACACCACATTAACAAACTGAAGAATAAAATCATATGACTATCTCAATAGATGCAGAAAAATCTTTTGATAAAATTCAACATACGTTTATGATTTTTTTTTAAATCTCTCCAGAAAATGGGCATAGAGGGAACATACCTCAACATAATAAAAGCCATTATGACGAACCCACAGCTAACATCATATTCAATGATGAAAAGCTGAAAGCATTCCCTCTAAGATCAGGAACAGGCTTTTGGTTCAAGATGGCAGAGTAGAAGGGCATGTGCTCATCTCCTCCTGTGAGAGCACCAAAATTGCAACTAGCTATTGAACAATCATCGAGAGGAAGATGCTGGAATCTACCAAAAAAAAAAAAAAAAAAGATACTCCACATCCAAAGACAAAGAAGAAGCTACAGCGAGACAGTAGGCGGGGCACAATCATGATAAAATCAAATCCCATACCTGCCAGGTGGGTGAGCCACAGGTTGGAGAACAGTAATACCAAAGAAGTTCTCCCACTGTTGTGAAGGTTCTGACCCCACATGAGGCTTTCCAACCAGGGGATCTGACAAAGGGACTAGGAATCCCCATGGAATTTGGCCTTGAGGGACAGCGGGATTTGATTTTAGGACTTTCAGAGGACTGGCAGAAACAGAGACTCCAGTCTTGGAGGGCACAAAGTTTTGTGCACACCAAGACCCAGTGGAGAGGAGCAGTGACCCCACAGGAGACTAAACCAAAACTACCTGCTAGTGTTGGAGGGCCTCCTGTGGAGGTGTGGGTCAGCAGGGGCTCACCACAGGGACAGGAGCACTGGAAGTTCCCCCTTGGTATAAACCTTCTTGAAGTTCACCATTAACCCTACCATGGAGCCTGTAGGCCCCAGGGCTGAGTTGCCTAAGGCAAACAACTACTGGGGGGAGTGCAAAACCACCCATCAGCAGATAATTGGATTACAGCTTTACTGAGCAAGTTCAGTTCAGTTCAGTTGCTCAGTCATGTCTGACTCTTTGCCACCCCATGAATCACAGCACGCCAGGCCTCCCTGTCCATCACCAACTCCCGGAGTTCACTCAAACTCATGTCCGTCGAGTCAGTGATGCCATCCAGCCATCTCATTCTCTGTCGTCCCCGTCTCCTCCCGCCCCCAATCCCTCCTAGCATCAGACTCTTTTCCAGTGAGTCAACTCGTCGCATGAGGTGGCCAAAGTATTGCAGTTTCAGCTTTAGCATCAGTCCTTCCAATGAACACCCAGGATTGATCTCCTTTAGAATGGACTGGTTGGATCTCCTTGCAGTCCAAGGGACTCTCAAGAGTCTTCTCCAGCACCACAGTTCAAAAGCATCAATTCTTTGGCGATCAGCTTTTTTCACAGTCCAACTCTCACATCCATACATGACCACGGGAAAAACCATAGCCTCGACTAGACGGACCTTGGTTGGCAAAGTAATGTCTCTGCTTTTTAATATGCTATCTAGGTTGGTCATAACTTTCCTTCCAAGGAGTAAGCGTCTTTTAATTTCATGGCTACAATCAGCATCTGCAGTGATTTTGGAGCCCCAAAAAATAAAGTCTGACACTGTTTCCACTGTTTCCCCATCTATTTCCCATGAAGTGATGGGACCAGATGCCATGATCTTCGTTTTCTGAATGTTGAGCTTCAAGCCAACCTTTTCACTTCTCCTCTTTCACGTTCATCAAGAGGCTTTTGAGTTCCTCTTCACTTTCTGCCATAAGGGTGGTGTCATCTGCATATCTGAGGTTATTGATATTTCTCCCGGCAATCTTGATTCCAGCTTGTGCTTCTTCCAGCCCAGCGTTCCTCATCATGTACTCTGCATAGAAGTTAAATAAGCAGGGTGACAATATACAACCTTGACGTACTCCTTTTCCTATTTGGAACCAGTCTGTTGTTCCATGTCCAGTTCTAACTGTTGCTTCCTGACCTGCATACAGGTTTCTCAAGAGGCAGGTCAGGTGGTCTGGTATTCCCATCTCTTTCAGAATTTTCCACAGTTTGTTGTGATCCACACAGTCAAAGGCTTTGGCATAGTCAATGAAGCAGAAATAGATGTTTTTCTGGAACTCTCTTGCTTTCTCCATGATCCAGTGGATGGCCCTGTTTTACCCATCAATCCCTCCCATCAAGAAGCTTATACAAGCCTCTTAGCCTCATCCATCAGAGGGCAGACAGAAGAAGCAAGAAGCACAGCCCCACAGCAGCTAAAACAAACAAACAAAAACATATTACTGAAAGTTAATCATGCTGAAAAAGCAGAAGGGTATGTCCCAGATGAAGGGACAAGATAAAACCCCAGAAAAACAGCTATATAAAGTGGAGATAGGCAACATTCCAGAAAAAGAATTCAGAATAATGATAGTGAAGATGATCCAAGATCTCAGGAAATGAATGGAGGCAAACACTGAGAAGACACAAGAAATGTTTACCAAAGACCTACAAGAACTAAAGAATAAACAGATGAATAAAACACTAGAAGGAATCAATAGCAGAATAACTGAGGCAGAAGAATGGATAAAAGACCTAGAGGCCAGAATGGTGGAAATCACTGCCACAGAACAGAATAGAGAAAAAAGAATGAAAAGAAATGAAGACAACCTAAGAGACCTCTTGGACAACATTAAATGCACCAACATTCACATTATAGGAGTCCCCAAGAGGAAAAAAAGAGAGAAAGGACCTGAGAAAATACTTGAAAAGATAATAACTGAAAACTTCCCAAACATAGTGAAGGAAATAGTCAACCAAGTCCAGGAAGCACAGAGAGTCCCAGGCAGGATAAATCCAAGGAGGAACACACCAAGACACATAGTAATCAAACTAAACAAATAAACAAAAAGACAGAGATAAAATATTAAAAGCAACAAGGGAAAAACAACAAATAACATACAAGGGAACTCCCATCAGACTATCAGCTGATTTCTCAACAGAAACTCTACAATCCAGAAGGGAATGGCATGATATATTTAAAGTGATGAAAGGGAAGAAACTACAACCAAGAATACTCTACCCAGCAAGATTCTCCTTCAGATTTGATCGAGAAATCAAAAGCTTTTCAGACAAGCAAAAGTTAAGAGAATTCAGCACCACCAAACCAGCTTTACAACAAATGCTAAAGGAACTTCTCTAGGCAGGAAACACAAAAGAAGGAAAAGACCTACAGAAAGTACACCCAAAACAATTAAGAAAATGGTAATATGATCACACACATCAATAATTATCTTAAATGTAAATGGATTAAATGCACCAACCAAAAGACACAGACTGGCTGGATGGATTAAAACATGTGCATGTATGAACTTCCACTTACCACATCACTCTGCCTGACCACCACCCCCCACCAAATTGTATGTAATTATTTTATATTGTTAATTAATCCTGTTCCCATTATGACTCGCAATTGTAACTATCTTTTACTTTTTGTCTGGCTATTGATTGTGAAAACTGATAAACATCTTTTACTCTCATGATTATGTAACTTTTTCACTTAATACCATTGTATCCTGACTGGTCAACAGAAATATAATAGAATTCTATATCACTAAAACTACCATTTTATAGAAAAACCTGCAATCATTTAAAATCCAGATGCATATCAGAATTATCTTGAAATTTTTCGAAAAGTATAAATGCTCAGGTATTGATTTTTTTTCTCCAGACCTCCAGATATGTTTCTAATGAGTAGTCATGTTTTAAAAATCTGGACTATATGATGATATTTTACTTTTATCTAGTTTGTTTCACTTTTTCTATTTCATATTCAGTGCTCCCATTTCATTTAGTTTATGTTCTCCAATTTCTCCATCTCTTTTTTTTAATGTTCTTTCTCAAGCCTTTATCAAGTGTAGTAGAAATCCTTTTGTATACATATAAATATGTATAACATATATATTTTAGAAAACCTATGAATTTTTGCCTAACTAAAAAATTATGATATTTTGATTCCACTTGTTTGACTCAGTATGAAAAGAATGCTAGATATCTAATTAAAAAAATAGATACGCAACAAGCAACAAAGGTTTACTATATAGCATAGGAAACTATAGTCATTATCTTGTAATAACCTATGATGGAAAATAATTTCAAAAATAATATATGTGTATTTGTATAACTGAATCACCTTTCTGTGCACCTGAAACATTGTAAGTCAACTACATTTCAATAAAATATATATATTAAAAAGAAAAGATCAGGAACAAGACAAGGATGTCCACTCTCACCACTTTTATTCAACATACTTTTGGAAGTCCTGGCCATTGCAGTCAAAGAAGAAAAAGAAAAGGAATCCAAATTGGGAAAGAAGAAGTAAATTTGTCACTGTTTGCAGAAGACATGATACTATGCATAGAAAATCCTAAAGATGTTACCAGAAAAATACTAGAGTTCAATGAATTCAGTAAAGGTGCAGGATAAAAAATTAATATACAGAAATCTATTGCACTAACAACAAAAGATCAGAAAGAGAAATTAAGGAAACAATCCCACTTACCATCTCATAAAAACAATAAAATACTTAGTAAAAAAAAAAACCTACCTAAGGAGATAAAAACCTATACTTCAAAAACTATAACATGCTGATGAAAGAAATCAAAGATGACACAAACTCATGTACACACTGCTATATTTAAAATGGATAACCAACAAGGACCTACTGTATAGCACAGGGAATTCTGTTCAGTGATATGTGGCAGCCTGGATGGGAGGGGAATTTGGGGGAGAATGGATACATGTATATGTATGGCTGAGTCCCTTTGCTGTCCACCTGAAACTATCACAATATTGTTAACTGTCTATACCCCAATACAAAATAAAAAGTTCAATAAATATATAAAATAAATAGCATACAAAAAAAGCAAAAAAAAAATGACACAAACAGATGGAAAGATATACCATTCTTGGATTGAAGAATCAATATTATCAAAATGACTATACCACCCAAGGCAATCTACAAATTCAATACAATCCCTAAAGAACTACCAATGGCATTTTTCACAGAACTAGATCAAGAACATTTTAAATCTGTATGGAAACACAAAAAACTTTAAATAGCCAAAGCAATCCTGAGGGAAAAAATGGAGCTGGAGGATTCAGGCTCCCTGACTTCACACTATACTACAAATCTACAGTAATCAAAGTAGTATGATACTGGCAGAAAAACAGACATATAGATCAATGGAACAGTACAGAAAGCCTAGAAATATATCCAAGCATCTATGTAGGGTCAATTAATCTATGTCAAAAGAGGCAAGAATATACAATGGAGGAAAGACAACAGAGAAAAGTCTCTTCTAAGTGGTGCTGGGGAAACTGGTAAATGTAAAAGCTACATGTAAAAAATGAAAATAGATCATTAGAACACCACACAGAAAAATTAAAATGGGTTAAATACCTAAATGTTAAGACCGGATACTATAAAACCCCTAGAGGAAAACATAGGCAGAACACTCTTTGACATAAATCACAGCAGTATCTTTTTTAATTCATCTCCTAGAGTAGTGGAAATAAAAACAAAAATAAACAAATAGGACCTAATTAAACTTAAGAGCTTTTGCACAGCAAAGGAAACCATAAACAAAAAGACAACCTACAGAATGGGAGAAAGTATTTGCAACCAACCAGGGATTAATCTCCAAAACACACAAACAGCTCATATAGCTCAATATCAAACAAACAGCCCAATCAAAAAATGGGCAGAATATCTAAATAGATACTTCTCCAAAGAAGATATACAGATGGCCAAAAGACACATGAAAGGATGCTCAACATTACTAGTTATTAGAGAAATCAAAATCAGAACTACAAGGTGTCACCAGATTTCTACTTTAAGAGATAATTTGGAGACTCAAGTTGCCCAAAAGCCTATAGAGTAATAAAGGACCTTCCTTCACCACCAAGGTGACCCACAACACAAGGTTTCTGCATCTCCAGGTATTAACCACTGCTTCTACTCTTCCTGGAGGCCCCAGTCATCAGGCAAGGTAGAAAAAGCAAATCTAAAAACAACACTCGCTAAACTGTGCTAAGAGACTTCAGAAACCTGGGTCTCCCTCCTGCCTGTAGCCTTTCTATGGACTAGAATGGCCCTATAGGGAATTTTAAAATGTAGCCCATTTGAAATGATCTATGGGAAACACCTTTTTAACTTCAGATCTCTTATTCCATGAGGGAATCCATAAACTGGTTTCCCCAGTTATGTTAACTTGAACCAGGTTCAAAAGACCATCCAAGAATACAGAAACAAAGTGCTGCCCACCCCCACAAGAGAGAAGGTCAAGGTCTCAGTCCAGTCAGGGGACTCTATCCTACTAAAAACTTAAGGGAAAAGTCACCTGAGTACCAGCTACAACCAAAATGGAAGGGACCATATCAAATGTTACTAAGTGCCCCAACTGCTGACAAGTTACAGAGAGTTATTAATTGGGTACATCTGTCTAGAATAAAACCTGTATCTTCTAAGTCCTAACAGGAACCAGAGAGGACTTACTCTTGCGAGCCAGTGGAAGACCTCAAATACCTGTTCAAGAGAACAGGTAAGTGACTTCACATGGCTGTGGTAGGTTGGCCTAGTAATCTTTGTGTTTCTATCATGTACTTACTCTGCAGCTTTTCAGAAACCCCTCGCCCTGGTAAATATCTTCTTTATCTTTACTGGGTCTGAGATTAAAAATATAGTACTATGATGTCAAAAGCTATGATACTCCTAGTAGAACTTCTGACAATGTCATGGCTCAGGCAAAATGGGAAAATAATGCTTTAGTCAACATCTAAAGTAGTCTCCCTGGGAGAAAAACTAGTCAAATGTTGTGTCTGCCATAAATATCCTGGCTTACAACAATTGTTATAGGTACAAATAGGTACACACAACAGAGTATTATCAATTCAAACATGGTGGGGCTTCCCTGGTAGCTCAGTGGTAAAGAATCCGCGTGTCAATGCAGGAGACATGGGTTCGCTCCCTGATCCAGGTAGATCCCACATGCTATGGGGCAACTAAGCCCGTGTGCCTCAACTATTGAGCCTGTGCTCTAGAGCCTGGGAGTCGCAACTCCTGAAGCCCACATGCCCCAAATACTGAAGTTTTCACACCCTAGAGCCGGTGCTCCACCACGAGAGAAGTCATCACAATGAGAAGCCAGCACACTGCAACTAGAGAAAAGCCCACGCAACAACAAAGACCCAGCACAGAATAAGATTAAAAACACACACATAAAAATCCAGCACCCACTCCCCTCCATGCCCAAGATTTGAGCATGCTAGGTACTATTCCCTTCAGGCTCAACACTTTGCCTAAGTTTAACTCTCTTTAAAAGGTGACATAACTTTTCCATTAAGGATGGCTGTTATTGTTATCGAGAAAACCAGTCATGCTTCCAATGCTGCTACACCTCTAATGGTTCTCTTGGCTGTGGTGAGCCTCTTTGGAGCAATCCCTGGCCACCGGATGGTAACATCATCACAGTGTTTTGGAACCTGAACCCAAACTACCTTCCCACAAACACCTCCATTCTGTGCACTGAGAATGAAGCCCACATGCCATGGACTAAAATTTGGACTCCACAGAAGAAGTAGGTAAAACCCTCTTATTTCACCATCTCATCTAAGTCAAGGGCATGGAATACTCCAGAACTTAACTATTTTGAATATATTAATGGGCCCTTATCCCCGGGTTGTGTTCAAAACTCATCCCTTCCATGGATTCAGATGGCGGCTTCCTTGTTAAATTCGTGTGCTCCCAGATCTCTTATTGCACCTTCAGGATATGTCTGCATTATGTGGCACTCGCCAGAATGAAGGACCAAAGACAAGGGCAGCCGGGAGAAAAACTGGCCCCTGTATAAATGCTTATCCTTATGTTGATAGTGTGTGGCACAAGGGAGCCTGCCAGTACATTAGGACATTGGGTCCCATTCTTAGTAACACTACATAGCAACACTCAGTACCATCCCAGGAGGGCCATTGGATTAATACTGGCAAGAATAGGACTGGCAGGGGGATTGGCAGCTCTGTGGGGAGGTTTTGCCAACCATGAGGTAACCCTAGAAAATGTAACCAACACTTTATAGAGTGTCTGGCCCTGAGCACTGGAAATGCCCTAAACAGACTTTCAACTTCTTTAAACTCACTGGCCAGTGTGGTTATGGACAATAGGAAGGCCCTAGATTACTTGCTGGCTGAGCAGGGTGGTGTTTGTGCAGTCATAGATGAAACCTTCTCTACTTATGTCAACAATTCGGGCCAGATCAAGATGGACATCAAGAAGATTTATGAACAAGCATCATGGTTACACCCTACAACCAGGGGTCAGACCCTAATGCCATGTGGTTCTCCATTAAGCGCATCCTCCATAGCCTTACTGGGTTCCTGCCCCTCCCAGGCCTAGCCATGGTCATCCTCCTCTTTAGACTCTGCCTCTTGAAACACTTGGTAAAGTTCATGTTTTCCAGGTTACAACAGTTCCACATCAAAATGATGGCTATGCAAGGACTCCAGCCCATACTGCCCTTTGACTTATAACAAGAAGCTATCCTGCCCCAGGGACTCTTAGACCAGGCATCCAGAGATTTCCACTCCCTGACCAGTAGGGTTGACACCATTACCCAGCTCTGAAGCAGTTACAGAAGGACCATGACCCTTCTGCTTCCCAGAAGACTATGGGAGAAAAATCTCTGAGGGGGAAATAAGACTGGAGGGAAGGGAGCAGGGCACAGCCACGCACGGCCACTAAATAAATGAAGAGGGGGAACAGCTGGGATGCGAGAACGACCAACAGGAACCAGCTGAAACCAAGATGGCTTTGAGAAGAGCCCAGTCATTGACCTTTAGCTCATTATACTTTCCTTGTAACGGGGTTTCCCAGGTGGCTCTAGTGGTAAAGAATCCGTCTACAATGCAGGAGACACACGAGACACGGGCTTAGTTCCTGGGTTGGGAACAACCCCCAAAGGAGGAAATGGCAACCCGCTCCAGTATTCTTGCCTGGAAAATTCCCTGGATATAGGAGCCTGGCAGGCTACAGTTCATGTGGTCGCAAAGAGTCGGACTTGACTGAGCACACACACACCTTCATTGTAACACTCAAAATCACTCCCCCTCACATGATGACAGTTCCAAGACAACCATAAAAGGCCAAAAAGTGGCCAGTGGCCCAATTCCTGCCAAGACCCCACTCTTGCCTGAAACAGCAAGAACATTCCTCCCACTGGGTAGTGTATAAAAATCCAAAGAAACCAATGACCCCATACCCCACAGCTGCTCTCACTTCTGAGACAGTCTGCACTCTGCCTGTGGAATGCATATCCCTCTAAATAAACTCACCTTGGCTTTTCTTTGGCTTGTTCTTGAATTCTTTCCTGCGCATAGTGAAGGCCATTCACTTTGGGGTCCCAGGACAAGACATTTGCTCTCCAGCAACAGTTTAATGGATGGGAAAGCTTACGTATCTAAAGCAAAACCCTGGAGCAACATCTCGTCAGTAGGTCATGGAGGAAGTCTTCAGTCTGGGGACGGGAGGAGATTGCCAATTATATGGGAAATTGATGTCAGGTGGACTGGTCAGTGGTTAACAAGGAAACCAGCAGAGGGGCACACCTCTCACCACCCCTCTGATAAGCTCTACGGTGATGTTCTGATCTAAAGGTTAGAACAAGCCACTGACTGGAGCCTGGGGCAAATATGTAGGAAGGTCAGTCATGTGAGTAGGTATAGGTGAAGCAGGCACTGGTCCGGCTGGGGATGTACAGCCATTCAAGATGGCAACCATCATGAATGGCCTGACCATACAATAGTTTACAAAATTGGGAAGTCAGGTGAGTTCTCTCAGGGGTGGGGATGGGAGTGGAGGGCTGGGGCTCTGACTTTTAGTCAAACCCTGGAGAAGTTTGGATGTGAAAGTACACTTGTGAATATTTCGATTGCCTTGATCAAAGTCTGCTGACAGACGGCACAACCTTTCCCCAGATGACTGGGGGAAGTTACGTAACAGTCCTCCACTTTCCTAGGGTACCAACCAAGTTGTGGCAATCTCCCTCTTTCATATAATTTCCCTTTATCTGCAGTAATAGAATCCTCATTGTTTAGCCAGCTATATAACTGAGTGGGAGAAAAATGACATTTCCCAGCCTCCTCTGCATTTTGGTTTAGTCATGTGACTTAGGTTTGGCCAACAGGATGGGAGCAGAGGGGTTTGTGCAACTGTCAGAGAATATTCTTGATAGAAGATGTGGTTTTCCTCACCCTCTTTCTCCCTCCTTCTGGCTTGACTGAGGATGTGTTGGCAAGATACTGTGATTTATACTAAGAAATATGTATTTGATCTTGTTTTTAGCATAGAGCTCCTACAACCCTTGGAATTTCCTAAGTGATAAAAGCCATGAAGGGGACTTCTGTTACTCTTAACAAGTCCCTTTCAAGCACCAGTGGGTATGTTAATTAGGTGTTTGGGGCAAGCTCCTGGATTAGCCTCAGGATGGGGACTGGTTGCCAGGGAAACCAACTCAGTGAGCAGAGGGTTAGAAATTTCAGCCCCACCCCACCCCCGCCTCCTGGGAGCAGCTGGAAATTGAATTAATCACCAACAGTCAAGGATTTAATCAATTATGACTCCACAAAAACCCAAAAGGACAGTGTTTGGAGAGCTTCCTGATTGGTGAACAAAAAATGCTTCCCCATCCACACCCCGAAATATGGATAAAGTGTGCAATAAAGCTACTCTTTTCTATTTCACCCAAAACTCTATCTTCAAGATTTGATCCGGCACCCATGTACAGTGAAGCTGAGCTTTCAACATCAGAGAAGGGCCTGATTCTATCTCCAGGTAGATGGTGTCAGAATTGAGTTAAATTGTAGGACACTTAGCTGGTGTCACAGAATTGTTTAATGTGGGAAACGTCACCACTCATGTGGTAACAAGTGACAGGACTGAAGTATTAAGTAGAGGAGACAGAGTTGGATGATGCTCTGCAGCCCTTTTGGATCAAGAGGTGACTGTGAGAAGAGAAACCACACACAGACGACCAATAACATAGGCAGAATCTGGGTCCTTAAGAGCTTTGTGAAGCAGAGCTGCCACACATGCTCCAGATTCTGGAGGGTAGCACCACTCCAAAAAACGCCTCTTTGCCAAGGCAAAAAAAAGTTCAACTAAGTAAATTATAAAGGTCTCTTTTTCTTGTTTGGGGTTTTTTTTTTTTTTGGCCATGCTGCACCGCTTGCAGGATCTTAGTTCCCCAACAAGGGATAGAACTCAGACCCCCAGCAATGGAAGCGCAGAATCAGCCCTAACCACTGGACCACCAGGGAATTCCAAACTGTAAAGATCTTATTGGCTTTATTCAGTGATTTATGAACTGGGTAGCATCCCATCCAGCAGATAGAAAGGAGCTCTGAGGAGCTGTACAAAATGAAAGACTTTTCATTTTGTCTTTTCATAGGCAGAAGAGGGCAGGACAAGGAAGTTACTAGCAAAGAGAGGATTGTGGCAAGGTCACGCTCCTTTGGGAGATGGCAGGAGTCCATCAGGCAGGTTACCTCATTAGTGCTGACCTTCCAAACTGATTGGCTTAAGATTCTACTCCTGGGAGAGGGTGAAACTGTATTTAAATTAGGTGTTAAGTCTTGGTTTTGGTGACGTGGGTTTAGCCCAAGTGAATCCATTTTGGGCCCATTGTCTTTTTTTTTTAACATCCCTAAGGATTATTTTCAGCTGATTATTTTGAGAAATGAGGTGTAGGAGAAGCTCTGAAAACAGAAGCTACTCTTTTGTAAGAGGCATTTACATTTACAAGGAAAATCTTCGTTTGTAAGTGTGTCTCTCTTTACCAGAAAGAAAGACTAAATTACAAGAAACTCTTAACAGCGAAGAAGGTGCCAACTTCAACCTACAAAACAACTTTACCCTTGTTTACCATGATTTTCCTGGTGACCCCCCCAGAACTGTCCCCCACACCCAACACACATACCTTCTTTCGTCTTTAACTGAAGATGGTATAGAAACTGGTTAGGCCACCTCAGGGAATTAGTCAGTTTCCTTGGATCTCTCCCAGGTATACAGGAGAGACACATGTTAATTAAAACTTGTAGGCTTTTTTTTTTTTTCTTTTGGCTGCATTGCATGGTATGTGGAACTTCCCTGACCAGGGATGGAACCCGAACCACCTGCAGTGGAAGTGCAGAGTCTTAACCCTGGACCATCAGGGAAGTCCCTTTTCTCTGTTAATCCATCTTTTATTACAGGGGTCTCAGCTAAGAACTCAGGAGGGTAGAAGAAAAATTATTTTTCCTCCCCTACAACTTCCCTGGGTTTCTTGATCATGAGAGAGACATAAACTTCTACCTTGTTTAAGCCACGAGTATTTGGAGGTTTCTGTTACTCACAGCTGAATCCAATCCTATTTGAGACTCAAAATGGTGACTCACATTTCCTTGGCTGGCGCAAGTGTTTCGCAGCTAGTTCAACTCTCCAAGCCTCACAATAGCTCTTTGAGGTAAAAAGCTTTTTCCCGATGAGGAAATGGAAGCTTCGGCACTCAGTGGTGAAGTGAGACAAGTGATGCTGGCTTTGTCTTTCCACAAGGCTATGCCTGCAGTCACTGGATTAATCACAATGAGTCAGCCCTGTGATATCAGCCATGTGCCAGGGAAACCAGAAAGCACAAGTTGTCCTTGGTCAGCCTTAACCTGAAATTAGTGATGTGCTGTGGTGGGTTCGTCCGTCTGGAAACCAGCTCCCGGACCAGAGGATGCTCATTTATAAGACCAAAACACATGCCAGGGAAGCACGCAATGCCACTTCTCAGCTTCACAGAGAGAAGCTTCAAAGCCCCAGGGGGAGTTTTTTGATGATGTTCTGCATAATGGACAGTGTTGTTTTGCTGAAGAACATATTTTAAACTAGAGAAAGCAAAAAAGGTCCGCAAAGAAATTTATTGGTGGGAGCCAGGGAAAACCAAAAAATGCAACCATGTTGTAGGGAAGCAAACTACACTGCCCTGAATTGTGTCCCTTTGGCCTGAAGATTAATGTAGTTTATTTTTAAGGCCCCAAAGACTCAGGAAGGAACTTTGACCTGCCTCCTAACTGCCTAAAAGAATTTAGGCAGTTAGAGGACCTGTTCCAGGAAGAGAGCTATCACCATAGATAACTACAGTACAAACTAGTGAATAGACAGAGAGGAACATAGGGAAGTCTATTAAAATTAGTGAGTCTCACTGTCTGTGCATGGCTCAGCAAACATTTATTTACCAAACATTTGCTTTTCCATCTCTGGTGAATTGCCTGGCCCCCTCCACTGCCTGTGAAGTCCCAAACTACTACGCCTAATATCCTCTTTTGACTTTCTTCCTCCCTGACAATGTCAAGTCAAAGAACTCCTTAGCTGTGCAAATCTCAAGAATTTTTATTTTCCTAAAAGTTTTATAATATTGTACTTTACATTTAATTCCAAGATTCATTTTGAGTTAATGTTTGATTAAGGTGTGAGACTTAAGTCTAGTTTCGTTTTTTTGCACATGAATGTTCAATTGCTCCAGCACCATTTGTTGACAAGGCAATCCTTCCTCCATTGAAATGCTTTTGCACTTTTGTGAATAAGGAACTAAAGACTTCCCTGGTGGTACATTGGATAGGAATCTGCCTGCCAATGCAGGGGACATGGGATCCATCCCTGGTCCAGGGAGATTCCACATGCCATGGAGCAACTGAGCCCATAAGCCACAACTACTGAGCCTGTGCTCTAGAGCCCTTGAGCTGCAACTACTGAGGCCAAGTGCTCCAACTACTGAAACCTGTGAGCCTAGAGTCTGTGCTCTGCAACAAGAGAAGCTGCTGCAACTAGAGAAAGCATGCACACAGCAACGAAGATTCAGAGCAGCCAAAAATAAAGAAGAAAAAACAGGATGGGGAACTGAGAAAGATCCAAATCAAAAGAGGATTAATAAGGAAAAAAAATGAGCTGAGCCTATTTGTGTGGGTACATTTCTGGGTTCTCTGTTCTGTTCATTGATCTATGTTTCTATGCTCCTATCTCTGACAATACCACAGTCTTGATTAGTGTAGCTATACAGTAAGACTTAAGTCTTCACATAGAGTGATTCCTCCCCCTTTACCATCTTCTGTTAGGATTAGCTTAACTATTCTATGGCCTCTGTCTTTTTTTTTTTTAATTTATTTATTTTAATTGGAGGCTAATTACTTTACATTATTGTATTGGTTTTGCCATACATTGACATGAATCTGCCCCGGGTGTACATGTGTTCCCCATCTTGAACCCCGCTCCCACCTCCCTCCAACTTTAAAGATGCTTGTCTTAAGTCTACCAAGGACTTGGCTGAGATTGTGATAGAAATCGCATTACTCTGTAGGAGGGCAAAATTTGCTGCCCCAAAATGTGTCTCTCTGGCATAAGGATTATTTTAGGATGGTTATTTTTTAAGAAACAGTAGACCTGGGAGGTACTCTGAAATCTAAGCAGAAGTTACGTTTTTGTAAGAGAACTTTACTGTAGAAGGGAAATCTCCTTTATAAGGGCATCTCCCACACAGTACCAGGAAGAGATGGATAACCTTACCTCTAGAAACTCTTATCAATGGAGAAGGTAAGGACTTAAACCTGCACAACCACCTTACCTTTGTCTCACTGTGCTTTTCCTGGTCACCTCCACAACTGATGTCCCCCAGCACCAACATCGTCTTTTGTCTTTAGCTGAAGATGGTATTTAAGGTGAGGGCTTTGGCCATTTTGGTGAGTTATTCAGTTCTCTGGGGTCTCTCCCGTGTATACATGTTTGCCAAACATTTGTTTGATTTTCTGCCATTAATCTATTTCTAGTATACTGTTCATCTCTGTTTGTTTGTTCTTTATTTCTTCTAGGTCTTTGGTAAACATTTTTTGCATCTTCTCCATTCTTTTTCCAAGATCCTGGATCATCTTCACTATCATTATTCTGAATTCTTTTTCTGGAGAACTGATACCTTTAAATGTTGACTCTTCCAATCCATGAACAGTGTGTCTTGTTTAGATCTTCGGTCCTTTCATCAGCATTTCATACAGAGGCTATATATGTTTTGTTACATGTATATGTTAAGCATTTGGAGTGATTGTAAATGGTATTTTTTTTAAATTTCTGTTTCCATGTGTTCATTGCTAATGGGGACTTCCCTGGCAGTCCAATGGTTAAGATTATGTGCTTCCACTGCAGGGGCCACAGGTTTGATCCTTGGTCGGGGAACTAAAATCCCACATGCCACTCAGTGTGGCCAAAAAAAAGAAAAAGAAATATGAATGATTTTTGTGTATTGATCTTGTTCCCTATGATCTTACTGAATATACTTTTTAGTTCTAGGAATCTGGGATATATTATTTGGAATTTGCTATATAGAAAATTATATCATTGGCAAATAAGGGCAGTTTTATTTATTTCTTTCAAATATGTAGGTCTTTTATTTCTTTTTCTTAACTCATGACTCTAACTAGAATTTCCAGTATTATGGTGAATAGAAGTGGCGAGAGTGGACATCCTCCCTGTGTTGCTGACTTTATGGGAAAACATTCAGTCCAGTAAGTATGATATTAGCTGCAGATTTCTTCTAAATGCTTCTTTCTCAAGTTCAAATCATTCTCCTCTATTTCCAACTTGCTGAGTCTTTTTATCACGCATGGGTATTGGATTTTGCCAAATGCTTTTTCTGTACCAACTAGCATGATTATATGATTTTCTTTCAGTTTGTTGATATGTTAGATTACATTGATTTTCAAAGGTTCAGGCAGCCTTACATCAGTTCAGTTCAGTTCAGTCGCTCAGTCGTGTCCGACTCTCTGCGACCCCATGAATCACAGCACGCTAGGCCTCCCTGTCCATCACCAACTCCCGGAGTTCACTCAAACTCATGTCCATAGAGTCGGTGATGCCATCCATCCATCTCATTCTCTGTCATCCCCTTCTCCTCCCGCCCCCAACCTTTCCCAGCATCAGAGTCTTTTCCAGTGAGTCAACTCGTCACATGAGGTGGCCAAAATATTGCATACCTGCAGTAAATTCCACTTGGTCATGGCATACAATTCTTTAGGAATATTTTTTAGTCATTTCCTCTGAACGTCAATGATTAGCTCCAGAAGAGAAAAGTTTCCACAGGTGAAAAATGTCACATCAAATCTAGAGGCTGGGGAGTTTACTGTGAGTCTGGAGCATAGAGATCTGAATTTAAAACTTTTCCAAGTTACTTCTCACATTATCTAAACCTTAGTTTCTAAATACATCTGTAAAATGGGGATAAGAATGCCTGAATGAGAGAATTTGATGATCAGACACTGACTCTGACACATAATAGACAGTCAATAATGGTACCCATTTGAATTCCACAGCAACAAGCATTTGGAATAGAATTAGAAACAGCTTATAAAGGCAGTTATATACAATATTAAGACTAGGACATTGAGGTGACATTGCAGGATTTCCCTAAATAATCATGATCTCAATCTTTTACCCTTGGGTTTGTTTTTCATCTTATTGGATGCTTTAATAATAGATATCACTGTGAGACACCAAGAGGGTCCTTCAAAGACATTCACATTATTAGTTATTAACTTATTAAATGAAACAACCATTAGCACTCTGTGGGCCTCTACAGAACCTCACTGCAGGAGCTGCATACCCATTAGCCACCTGGTTTGCACATACCACTTCACCCTGCCTCTTCAAGTCCATCAAAGAGCACCCCAATTCTACCTTCTAATTTTCCAGGTGCTCTTCGAAATGCCCGATCTTGCTTCTTTTGATCTAATTAAGTCTTTAAACAGGGAACAAATAAGGCTAGTCTACTTTTTAGTGATGACGCAAGAAAATAAATTAGCTAAGAAAATTAATCAACAAAATAGTCCTGTGCTTTACTTTCAACCCCATGCTCTTTGAAAACATATAAGGAATCAAAGTGATCTATGACAGTGGCTTTCAAATATTCACGATTGTGACCCCCCCCAAGGAGAGTACATTTTTATACTGGGCTCCAGTATACACATACACATATATAACTGAAGCAAAAATTTAATAAAATAATGCCTTTCTTAATATCTGTGATGCTTGCTGAAATTTCCCTAAATACCTTGTCACTATTATTTGTTCTAATATTTACTTAGTTGGCTGTGTTGGGTCTTAGTTGCAGCACTCAGGGTGTTTGTTATATAATACGGGATCTTTCCTTGTGGTACACAGATTCTCTAGTTGTGGCGCTCAGGCTCAGTAGTTGCAGTGCACCAGCTTAGTTGCCCTGCAGCATGTGGGATCTTAGTTCCCCCACCCTTAGTTCCCACATCCCCTGCATTGCAAAGCAGATTCTTAACCACTGGACCAACAGGGAAGTCCCATGTCACTATTATTTTTTAATGCTGGTTGCCACTACCAATGCCATGACCCACTAATGGATCGTGAGCGAGCCACAAGTGGGCCTCGGCCTCAAGGTCATATGTGGCAGACAGAACTCCCGCTAGGCCACTGGGAACCACAGTGGTGGCCCTCCATGGGCCTCCCTGCAGCGTGGTGTTTCACTCAGTCTGGTTGTGAACAAAAACTCTTTTTCTCCTCTCAGGAGCACAGTAGTAAAAGTCAGCAACATTTCAAGGGAACTCCCTTGAAAAGTGCAAATGTTTGTCTAAGTGCTTCTAAATTTTCTGTGCCTGGAACACAAATAGAAGGAACATAAGCAACATTCATTCAGCCACTGAAGTCGGCCAGGCTCACTGTGGAGGGGCCGTGTTTCACTCCAGCTTTGTACCCCAGGCCTCAGGTAGACACATCAAAGAGCTCTAAGACGAGAGGTTGCCTCTGACTCCTCCAATCAGCTCATCCCCTGTGAGTGTGTGCATGCGTGGAGGACAGGGAGCAGAGATCGAGTTGCTGCTGATGCTTAAAACATGAAAATGCCTCTGGGATAATCTTCCTCTGCTCTATGAAGCTATGGGGCCAAGTGCAAATGGAAAGGCAGGATGCACTCCTCGCTCTTGGGGAAAACCTGAACAGTCTCAGAGCAGAAAATGAAGAGTCCTGTTTGATACAGAAAAAGGGAGTATCTTTCAAGATAAAAGAAACTTTGGTTATACATGTAACATTTTAAAAGGAGGGCGATTTCTGTATTTTTTTCTCAGCTGTGTTACCCCATCTCCCCGATGTTGATGTTCTTTGGAGAGAAATATGACTTTATTTTGTGCAACTTTTGGTATTTCCCTGGTGGTCCAGTGGTTGACTCCGTGCTTCTTTGGCAGGAGGCATGGGTTCAATTCCTGGTTGGGGAAAGTGAAAGCTCATATCCCACATGCCATGTGGCATGGCCAAGAAAGAAAAAATATTTGTGGTATTTTGTGCAAGTTTAGGCTAACTGGTGTTCCCGGAAGTGTCTGTTCATTTGGAACTCTGAGCAGCAGTTTTCAGGACCTATGGAGCTGGGATAAGGAAGGGACCACCCAGCAAGCAGGCGTGCAGGCTGAGATCGAACTTGACTGACCCCTTTGGCTCTGATGGACCCCTGGAAATTCCAAAGATCAAGCTTCTGGGGATTTTAATACTGGCATGGAAAACATTTGTTTAAGGGGTGAATATGAACCTCCTGTCTATATTTTCTCTCCCCTTTCTTGAAAGAACCAATACAGTGAGGCCACAGCATTCCTATAGGCTAAAGCAAACACTGTCTTCAAAGCCTAGTTAGGGTGCTGGAAAGAGAGAAAGCCTGGGGCTAGTGGCTCACTCACCAGATTGCCCCCTCAAGCCTCTATTTCTTCTGACAATTCTGAGCAGTCCAGACTTGATTCTATCAGGGGAGCTGCACGGAGTCTCTACTGCTTTGGAGCATTGCCAGTGTTCACCAATATTCCCAGTTCCCCCCTTCCTTCTGGGCACATGGGGAAACCATACTTCCCCGCCTTGCTAAAGTGCAGTTGTGTGACATTTTTGGCCAGTAAAAAGTGAGAAACAACAGGTGTCACATCTGGGTGGGAGCATTTTGGAGCAATGATTCTCCTAAGCTTGCTTTCTCCATTGCAGCAAATCCCCGGGCCCAAGTTTGGATGACAATGTCCTCAAATGGCAGATCCTTCTTCAGCCATGATCCCTGAGTGGCTACAATGCACAGAGCCCCCCTAATAAGTCCATGTTGCACATGTAGCATGAGCAAGAAATAACCCTCAGTCAGCCACCAAGGTTGGGGGTTGTTTGTTACCATAGCATAGTGGTCCATCCTGACGGGCGCATGGATTTGCTTAGCATAACCCACAGGACCTTAACATTTCTCAAGGTACTAATTAGCCAATGATGGGGTGAGAAACTTACTGAACTCCAAACTGGGAACTCTCCACTCTCCTTTCTCTCATGAGAGCTCATAATGGCCACAATTCGCTGGGAACTCGTTCCAGGCAGCTCTGGATCTGTTTGGCAGTAAGGAACTCCCACGTTCCCAGAATTCTACTGGGCTGGGTAGCTCTATAAAAATCTGTCTCCCTGGAGGCTATTTCAGTGCTTATACTTGTTCAGAAACATTCAGCCAAACAAATGTTCATTAAACAGCTCACCACCTAACCATCAGGCAGAATTGGAGCAGCATTTTGAAGCTGATTCTCAGGAACCCACTCCCAGTGAAAGGATGGACATTCCTCCCAGGGCAGCACCTTGTTCCTCAGAAACGCAGGCTGCTGTGGATGCCCATGGTTACCCAATGCAGAGATCTTGCCTCCAGGATTCTCGTGATCCTCACTCAGTTACCATGGCCACAACACACGGTTTGAACAAACAACATTTCTGACCTCATCTGGTTCTCACATTTGAAAAGTAAGACATTTGGTGAACGAATTTATTTTGAAACCTTAAAAATCAACTGACGAATTAAGAATTTTGAGTACTGTGATCAAATGAATACAAGTCACGACCTAGGAACCTCATTTTCCACCCACATGAAAAATGACTGCCTAAAAAATCATTTTGACAACTGCTGAATTTCGATATAGAGTCTATTTTAAATAATAATATTCTACCAGTGATAAAGTTCATGACTGTGATAGTGCCATTGTGGATAAGAGAAAGTCCTTGTTCTTAGGAAATACACATTGAGATATG
This sequence comes from Moschus berezovskii, assembly GCF_049115385.1. NCBI lineage: Eukaryota > Metazoa > Chordata > Mammalia > Artiodactyla > Moschidae > Moschus > Moschus berezovskii. Next base: position 39,545,923 of record NC_142488.1, on the reverse strand, counting down.
TATAGGTAAAGGGGCATGATGTTTACAACTAACTCAAACTGTTTGTGAGAAATGATAATAACAGAGAGAGAGAGACAAAACAAATACAATTACAATGTTAGCAAATGAGAAACCTGGGTGAAAGGCCGAAGTATTCATTCTATTATTCTTGCAACTTTTCTGTAGGTTTGAGAGTTTTCCAAAGAAAACGTTTAAAAAGAACCATGTGTGTTCCAGATGAGTGACTTTCAAACTTTTTTTAACAATAAACCACAAAATAAATTGTATGCAGCAATCCAGACACACACACATACACACACATATATAAAATCTGAACAAATGCATACAGATTAAATAAAAAGTTCCACAAAATAATACTTAGTATACATGATGCTCTGTGACTTTTTGGTTATACCTTATTTTTTAAAATGCCAGCTGAGACCCATTGAGCTGATGACCACTACCATCACAATCCATCTGAACACTCCTGCCCTCAGTGGTGCTTTCTGCAACATTTCTAATACTTAGTGTTACCTGGAGACATAGAAGAAGCACTATGGCCTTGAAGAACACAGCTCTGTGCACCCTGAATCCATGTGGGCTTTGAAAACCTAGCCCTTCAAATACAGAGAGAGGACATTAAGATTAGAGACTGCGAGAGTGTCACAAAGACAGTCATCATTAAACGTGTGGAGGACGACTTGAGCACATACATAGCAGACACACAGCCCCTGCTCTGGCATTCAGGCCTGGGAGCTTACAGTTGGCCACTTTGCACCCTTGAAAATCTCTCAGCACCCCCTTCCCAGCTACTGGCTGTCACCTTTTCTCTCAGCACCCCCTTCCCAGCTACTGGCTGTCACCTTTTCTCTCAGCCCCAAAGTGCGAAGCTCATGATAATTCCCACACCTAATGGGATCGTCCAAGCTGGAGACTCCCTACTCCACTAATATAGCATCTCTGTGTCTTTCCAAAACACAAAGGAAAGAGGATTTTGTGGCCTCCTCGGGAGAATCACAATGCATGTTTGCATACAAAAGACCCTTGAAAAGTCCTGCAGAAGAGAAACCTGTTTAATCTTTTTTTTTAACCTTAAGATTTTACAAATATATTTGTCCACAGACAATACCCCTCCTCTTTTTTCCCCTAACCTGCCCTAAAGTTCTTTTGCAGCTAAGGCCACCCCTGGGAATAAGTACAGAGTAAGTGAAATGAATCTTTGTTTTAAACACCTCCAGACACATCTGGGATCACAGGAACTCCACTACCTCGGGTCTAAGTCCCTTTCCCACTGGCCTTCGGTCCTACCCATCTTCCTGGACCCTAGTGTCCCCAGGCTCCTGGAGGAGGGGGAGGAGGGTTGTACTAGAAAACAAAGGGATTGGACTTAATGGCTGCCCCACCAGGAGAATTGGCACAGTTTTTAGTACTTAGCGAATGGATTAACTGGCGTGCTGCAGTCCATGGGGTCGCAAAGAGTCAGGCAAGACGGAGCGACTGAACTGAACTGAATGGATTAACTCTAATTCAGGCATGCAGACCCAGTTTCCTAGAAGATGCGGGTGGGGAGAGGCAGGGATGGAGTTCTGTAGCCACAGAAACTTCCAATTCCTAGTCTTCTCTCCAGAGGGCACCTGTTCATTGTTGCTTCTCTTTTTCAACTGATGCTCATGTGACAAGAGCAGAAATCCACAAACCCCACCCTCCCACACAGGGTACTTCCCAAGGTCCTCCTCTTCCCCGGTCACCTCTGATGGCAAACTGGCCCTTCCATCCTTCGCTGAAACTTTCACTCCCTGCCCCATCCTGTGCCCCTCTCCCCACCAACCACCACCCAACCCAGTTAACAACCTCCCCTCCGCCCCGCCAAGGCAGTCCGAGCCACCCCGGTGTGGCACAGTCAGTCCCTCTGGAGGACAAACAGCACGTGCTGGGCCATGCTGAGCAGGAGACCAGAGCCCACGAGAAACGGGGTCTTGTGGCCCGAGCCGCCTACCCCAAGAGAAGGAAGGCTGTCGGACAGCGAGGTGTTGACCGGCCCCTCCTTGGTGGTATTGGCCGCCTCCGTCACTGGGGCCCTCGGGGCCAACAGCTTGGAGAGGAGGCTGCTGAACCTGCTCACTGTGGTGGCGGCCGGCTCTGGGGATGGGCCGGGACTGGAAGCTGTGAGGTTCAGCTCGTCGGGGTCCATACAGAAGCCTTCGGAGGAGCGCCCGAAGGCCACCTGGCGGAGGTCGAGGCCAGCCACGGAGCCCGGGGAGGCGCAGGGCACGTCGGCGGTGCGCCCGAAGCTCTCCATCCAGTCCCGTAGCCACTCCAGGCGGCAGTCGCAGCGCCACGGGTTGCGGAAGAGGAAGAGGCGGCCCAGGAAGAAGCCAGGCTGGAAGGCGGCCCAGGCAAGCACGGTGAGGTGGTTGCCGTTGAGATGCAGGGCCAGGAGGCCCGTGAGGTTCTGGAAGGCGCCCTCCTCCACGAAGGCGATGCGGTTGCGGTCCAGGTAGAGCAGCTCGAGCTCGGCCAGCTCGGCAAACCAGGCGCGCACCACGCGGCCCAGCGCGTTGCCGCCCAGGTTGAGCGTGCGCAGGCGGCGGAGGCCGAGGAAGGCATCGGCTGGCAGCGCGGCCAGCAGGTTGTCGTTGAGCAGCAGGTGTTCCAGGGCGCTGCAGTCACGGAAGGCGCCGCCGTGCACGGCACGCACGCGGTTGCCCTGCAGGCTGAGCGAGCGCAGGCGGCGCAGGCCCAGCAGCGAGCTGGAGGCCACGGCCTCGATGCGGCTGCGCTCCAGGTGCGCATGCGTCAGGTTGGCCAGGCCGCGCAGCGCGCCGGGCACGCGGCGGAACAGGTTGTCAAAAGCGGCGAGCTCGCGCAGGGCGGGCAGCTCGGCCAGAAGCCGCTCGGGCACGCTGAAGAGGCGGCAGACTGTCAGGTCGAGGCGGCTCAGGCGGCCGAGAGCGGTGAAGGTGCGCGCGTGCAGGTAGCGCAGGTCGCCGTTGTGCGCCAGGCTCAGCTCGGCCAGGCGCGGCAGGCCCTTGAAGGCGCCGGGCGTGATGAAGGACAGGTTGTTGTGGCGCAGCGACAGGCGGCGCAGCGACGGCAGCGTGCCGAAGGCCCGCTCGCCCAGGAAGCGCAGGCCATTGCGGTCCAGGTCAATGGAGGCCGCCTCGCATGGGAACTCGGCCGGCACCCGCTGGAGGCCCGCGCGGTCGCAGCGCACGGAGCAGCGGCGCTCCACGCTGCTGCAGACACAGGCGGCCGGGCAGGCGTTCACGCAGGTGTCCTCGGCGGCCCGGGCGCTGGGCAGACCGAGGACCATCGCTGATGGGGAAGGGGCAGGGAGGGAGGAGAAAAGACAGAAAAGGCAGCTGTCAGCCACAGGATCTCCCCATATTGGATCCTGTCCCTCCGCGTGGTGGGATGCGGCCATCCACCAAGTTCTCAAACGTCCCACGTGGCACTCGTTCCACCTTCCAGACCTTACTCAGGTTTTCCCACCCATTGTGTCCTTTCCCTTGGCTTTCCAGTTCTGTTCATCAGCGAAACTCAACTGGAATCCGGCACCTGACCCCATCCTAACCACCCTTCTCCTGCCTGTATCATCGCTTGTGTTCTAGAATAGGGCCCAGAAGGCTCGTTGTCTGCATGCATAGACGGACCTGAACAGCATCACTGTGGCCTCTGCTCTAGTCTTCTGCTGCGCAGTCCCTAGCCCCCCACCCACACTTGGCTGTTGAGCATTTGAAATGCGACTAGCCCGAACTGAGGTGTGCTCAAAGTGAAAAATACACACCAGATCCCAAAGACTTAGTAGCAAAAGAAGGTATTTTAAACATTTTTTTTTCTTTTTGGCCACACTGGGAGACATGCAGGATCTCTGTTCCCTGACCAAGGACTGATCTGTGCTCCCTGCAACTGGAAGCACAGAGTCCTAACCACTAGATCACCAGGGAAGTAAAAAAAAATTATTTTAAATATCTCATCAATTTTTATATTGGTTACATGTTGAAATGATATTTTAGATATATTGGCTTAGCTAAAATATTAAAATCAATAGCAGTGGTTTCTTTTTACTTTTTTTATTGGCCTGCTTAGAGAATTTAAACGTGTGTGGCTTGCATTATATTTCTATTGGTGCTGCTATAGTCCCTCCCACAATAAGTATTCAATTCCTGAAAACCACTACTGAGTAAATTAAGTCTCATGAAGAAGGGAGAATTAGGGACTTCCCTGGTGTTCCCACTACAGGGGGCATGGGTTTGATCCCTGGTGGGGAAACTAAGATCCCACATGTGATAGAGCACGGTCAAAAAAGGGGAATGGACAATTAGGGAATAGGTTGGGAAAACCTATCAATCTTTTTTTTTCTTTAACGGTCACTATAAGTAAGCCATAAGGACAGCACACTAAATAAATTATCATCTCACACATCTCAAAAAGTACTTAACGGACACCATGTGGTTAACTTCCATTCACCAGCCTTTGTTCTCTAGAGCCTTTTTTGCACATTACAGGAAAGGACTGGCACTTGTAAATTAATTTTGTGCTGAGCATTTGAATGAAAGATCAGCTACAGACTTCCAAAGCCCTCCAGGTGGCTCGCCCCCTTCAGGAAAGCAGAGTGGCATGGCCTGCTTCCGTGTGGTAGCCAGAAGTCCCAAGCCTCATCTTGAGTTCCAGCGGAAAAGGCATCATGGAGGATGCACAAGTTTTATTCTCTGGACAGGACCAGCTGGCAAGTGGGCTCTGCTCCACCTGAAATTCTTGCAAGAGGAACAAAGGTACCCAGATGTAAAACCTGACCACTGTTATTCAGAATTTCTACCTGTCCTCGGCAGCACTCCCCAATTCCTAGCAAACACCCTGACTTACCACGCAGTCTCTGCCACTGTGTACACATTACCCTGCTTTGCCTAACCAAGCCTTTGTGGGAACCTGAAGGTGTGGCCACACAAGGAGTGTGTCGATCTGCTTGCTGCTGCCTCTGTAGCTTTGCTCAGCTTCCAGTTGTCTTTTCAGTACGTCTGTTATGGACACTCATGTTTTTCTCAGCTGCCAGGAAGGGGATTCAGCCCTGTGAGACTTGGCTAGAGAACACTCAGCCCTTTGAGCAGCCCTTGAGCTGTACCCTGTAGCTAGTTCAACAATCTAATGTTCCAGAGACTTTGTTTTCCCTTCTCCCAAAGAAGTGTGAACTAGACACCAAGGTTTCAGCAAGGTTCTTGGACCCTGTGCTGGACTTGGCTGTAAACAGGCAGCAGCTGGGCGGGACAGACACCCTGTTAGAGAGACAGGGCCAAGAATACAACCTTAACTCCAGGCGTTGGCTGGACAGAGGCCAAACCTTTTTCTGTTAACTCTTCCAACTGGGTCAAGCAGAGGCATCAGGTTTCCTTACAAAGAGTCCTTCATTCTACTCTCTTCTCCTTTCTAATTAAGGGAAGTGCACTCTCAACCATATGACTCATGTTTCTACTCCACAATAGATAATAAATATTGTTCCAAGCGCACTGTATGGCTCAGTAAATATTTGCAGAATTAAATGGAATTGATGCCTTCCTCTGTAACAATTCCTGCTTGGGAATGTCATTTATTTTTAAAACTTTGTCAAAGAATTCATTGGATTATGACAGGATATAGTAAATTTGTTTGTATAATGCAAGGGATCAAATTTTTGGCTGTTTCGCTGCCAGTTATTTTTTAATACATGCAAGAGGTGGAGGTGAAGCATTTTATTATATATCCTTTTTCCCTTGTATATTTTGAGCCATGTGAATGTATTACCTATTTCACAAAATTTAAAAAAAAAATTAACTTTAAACACTCAAGATGTTGTCACTATTAAAGACCTGTTTTCAGCCTCTGAAACTTTGATAGCCATTATGAACAATAACTGATTTACTGGATTATTTAGTGAAGTTTAAACTAAATCAAGTAAATTCTTAGAACAGGCAACCAAACTCCAGTATGGGTTTACCCAACATGAAGGCTAAGTGTATGCCTAGTGATCCAGAAAAACAGGGCACCAAAACAAAACTTTATAAAATAGTAACATAGGGACTTCCCTGATGGTCCAATGGTAAAGACCCTGTGCTTCCACTACTGGGGGCTTGGGTGTGATCCCTAGTTAGGGAACTAAGATCCCCGTATGATGTACAATGCAGCCAATAAATTAATTATTAAAAATAATAGCCAATGCAGGAGATGTGGGTTCCATCCCTGGGTTGGGAAGATCCCTGGAGGAGGAAATGGCAACCTGATTCAGTTTTCTTGCCTGGAGAATCCCATGGACAGAGGAGCCTGCCAGGCCACAGGCCATGGAGTCTCAAAATAATCAGAAACAACTTAGCAACTAAACAACAACAAAAATAGTAACATAGTTGGGCAAGTTCTGCTTACAATAATGGCAGGGTAGCTTGTATCAGACTAACGTTCCTGCTGATTGCTAGTGTCAACTCTGGAAAAATATTTTTAAGAAATCGTTTGAAATGGAAATCAACTATACTTGAATGGAAAAAGAAAAATCATTTGAAGGCACTTTTGGAAACAAACCTAAACAGGTGGCCAGAGGAGATAGGACCCTTAAATGAAGAGAAGCAAACTGGGTGAGAGGCACATCTAACTGGCTTTTCCTCTCAGGGCATTTTCAAGTCCACCCTGCACATGGGCATGCATGCTAAGTCACTTCAGTCGTGTCCAACTCTTTGTGACACTATGGAAAGCCCACCAGGCTCTCCAGGCAAGAATATCAAAGTGGGTTGCCATGCCCTCCTTCAGGGGATCTTCCTAACCCAGGGATCGAACCCTCACCTCTTATGTCTCCTGCATTCAGGCAGGTTCTTTACCACTAGTGCCACTTGGTAAGTCCATGGGCAGTAGAGCTCAAGCAGAAAGCAAGAGTCTCACTGGGCTGAGAAATTAAGAGGTCAGAGTGTATAGCAGCAGCAGCGGCCTGAGGAAGGAAACCATGAGAAAGAGGGAGCCACAAAAGAGGTGCCAGAAAATTAGCACACAAACTCGCCTCACTTAGATCCTTGTTTGAGTCCTCAAGTGTGTGTGGGGGGCGGGGCGGGAGATGACTCCACGGAGCCAAGAATGGAAGGCCAAAAGCATTAAACAGAGATTTCAGCAATTTCCCAGTAATGGGAAACAGATTAAGAGTTCAAAGTCCACCAAGTTAGAAGGGCTTATAAAATACTTTGAGCTTTCCATTGAAACCTCAGAGGGTCACACCTTAGGAATAAAGACCATTTCCCAGGGCAAAGGGTAAAACTAAACTAGGCCTTCCCTAACAAAGACTGAAACCAAGCTTCCCATGGATCAAGGGGATCTGCCGGTAGTTTAACCAAATGCCAGAAGAAAATTCAGCATGCTTTAAAGGAAGGTAAGAGAATGTTGAGTTTCTGTAACTACTGTCTACAATATCTGTTCAGTTCTGTTCTGTTCAGACGCTCAGTTGTGTCCGACTCTTTGCGACCCCATGGACTGTAGCCTACCAGGCTCCTCCATCCATGGGATTCTCCAGGCAAGAATACTAGAGTAGGTGACCATTTCCTTCTCCAGGGGATCTTCCCGACCCAGGGATCGAACCTGGGTCTCCCGCCTTGGAAGCAGACGCGTTAACCTCTGAGCCACCAGGGAAGCTTCTTCACATATCTAGTAGTATTTGATGTAGAGCAGATATTGATACGGAGAAGGCAATGGCAAGCCACTCCAGTACTCTTGCCTAGAAAATCCCATGGATGGAGCAGCCTGGTAGGCTGCAGTCCATGGGGTCACTAAGGGTCGGACACGACTGAGCGAATTCACTTTCACTTTTCACTTTCACACATTGGAGAAGGAAATGGCAACCCACTCCAGTGTTCTTGCCTGGAGAATCCCAAGGACGGGGGAGCCTTCCATCTGTGGGGTCACACAGAGTCGGACACGACTGAAGTGACTTAGCAGCAGCAGCAGCAGATATTGATATCTACAATATCTGCTCTACATCAAATACTACTAGATATGTGAAGAAGCTCCTCTGTCCAAAATGGACAAGTCTAGTAGTATTTGATGTATAGGAGATATTGTAGATAGTAGTTATAGAAACTAGATTCTCAGGAGCCTGGCAGGCCACAGTCCATGGGGTTGCAAAAGAGTCGGACAAGACTTACCAACTAAACGAGATTGTTAAAACAAGATGTGAAGAAGCAGCAAAACATGACATTTCTCAAGAGGAAAAAATATAGTCAACAGCAGCAGACACAGTGACAGCAGCAGACACAGTGACAGCACAGACATTGAAATTACAAAACAAGGATTTATTATAAATGTTAAGGAATTTATAGGAAAAGATGGGTATAATGGATGAAGACATGAGGAATGTGAATTTTAGAAGAGGTATGGATCCATTATATATATTTAAAAAAGAGGTATCGAAACTATGAAAATGAACCTAATAGAAATCTTAGTACTGAAATAATTCCATATCTAAATTTTTTTTAAATCATTGAATAAGAAAAACAGCAGACTAGACACAGAATATTCATGAATTTGAAAGAAGTCAAATTACCCACAATGAAGCTCAGAGACAAAAAAAAAAGACTGGAAAAAATATCACAGCCTCGATGACCTGTGGGACAATATCAAGCAATTAGACTAACATGCATGTATTTGGAGTCCCAGAGGAAAAAAGAGAGAATATGGCAGAAAAATAATTGAAGACAGTTTCCAAAATTTGATTAAAAACACAAAGCTCAGCAAACTCCCAACTAATATCACACACACACAAACACATTTATCTAGGCACATCACAGTCAAACTGCTGAAAACCAAAGTAGAGAGAAAATTCTTCAAGGCATCCAGAGAAAAAAGACACATTACATACAGAAACATCAATTTAAAAATGATGCCTGACTTATCAGCAATAAAGGAGCCATAAGACAATAACATTATATCCTTTTTTTCATAAACCAGGAATGAAATTCATCTTAAGTTATTCAACAATTTCAAAGTTTGCATTTGGAACCATTCACAGAGTTCTTTTTAAGCTATTAATTTCACACAAGGCAAGGAAGACGTGTCTAGACAAATGTTCCTTAAAGGAAGTATCTTAAAATAAAACCTTTTCTGAAATGGCTATATATACTCTTGTGCCCAAACATAAAATATCTTTTAAACTGCTGAAAGAAAAGCAAAATCTGGCAACCTAGAATTCTATATCCAATGGAAATATCTTCAAAAATGAAGTAAAATAGAGATGCTTTCAGGTTAACAAAATCTGAGAAAATGCATCTCCAGCAGATCTTCTGCAGAGCAAGAAGTGAAGACATTCTTTAGCTTGAGGGAAAATGACACTAGATGAAAGTGAGATCCACAGAAAGGAATGAAGAACCATGGAAATGACAAATATGCCACTAAATATGAAAGACTACTCTCCTCTCACCTTAATTGCTTAACAGACAAGTGACTCTTGAAAACAAAGCAATGTAATAAGAGGTAACGAAATATGAAATGAAACGTTTACATATGTTTCATATGTAAATGAAAAATACAACCATAGCATAAAGAATGAGAAGGGAGGTACACTAAATTGTACTCTCATAAGGATCTTACGTTAGACATGAAGCTGTATAAGATTTATTCAAAGTAGACCGTGATACAGACATGATGTAAGGAATAGCACCACCAAAATACCTGCCTGAGCCACAGAAACCATGCTGCAAGCCCACCTGGTGCTGACTGCCTCTTGACACTTTTAAAAATGGGCATTGCAACGGTGGTGTGGATTCCATCAATTAAATGGAGAATGGGGAAGCAAAGGTTTACCCCAAAACCTTTAATGTGGGATTTTGTCTGGGGTGGGTTTTTTCCCCAGCTCTGGAGTTTTACTTTTAAATCTTAAATGATATACTGCAGGCCTCAGGCATAACAGGCAATGAGCTGGTGAAGAACCGATGGAAAAGTGTTCAAAAACTCCCATGTTAGCTCACAGGCATCTGAATGTATGTCTGTAGCCCACAGAGAAGGCTGGAGAAGATAGCTAGAGGATGCTGTATCAGCTACTGCAGCCTTAAAGTTGGTATCTCTTTGGACTTTAAAATTGTTCCCATGTAACTTATTTTATTTTTGTTTAATCAAATAGAGTTTTTCCAAAAAAAAAAAAAACAAATAGAGTTTTTCCATGCCAGGGGAAGGTGGGGACAGTAGAGCATGATAAACTAAAGATGCATATGGCAACTCCTAGAAAATAAAAAAGAATACTGACTCCTACCTCACAGCATACACAAAAACTGATTTTAGATGGACCATAGATCTCAATGTAAAAGCTATGAAGATAACACAGGAGAATATCTTTGTGACCTCGTCGTAGGTAAAGATTTCTTAGGAAAAAGAAAAAGGCATAACCATAAAAGAAAAAAGTAATAAATTAGAGACATCAAAATTTAAAACTTCTGCTCTTTGAAAGACACTGTCAAGAAAACGAAAAAACAAGCACAGACTGTAAGAAAAGATATTTAAGGTATATTTATATATATCCTTTGTATATATCTCAAAAATGACCTGTATTCAGCATTTGTAAAGAACTCTCAAAACTCAATACAAAAATAGGCAATAAATTATAATAATTTATTAAATAATATTAAACTAAATATAATTTTATAAATAATATTAAATAATAACATATAAGAAATAAATCACCCAATTAATAAATGGGCAAAATATTAGAAGAAACACTACCAAAAAAAGATATACAGAAGACAAAGACATGAAAAGATGGTCCACATCATTAGTTGTTAGGGAAACACAAGTTTAAATAGTCACCTATTGCTCTCTCTTCCTCAGTGTGCTGCCTATAGTGGTGGCAGGTAGCTCTTACTCAGCATCCTGGCCACCTTCAGACCCCTCCTGAAGCCCAAGATCACCCAAAAGGGGACCAAAAGGTTAATCCAGCACCAGTCAGAACAATATGTCAAAATTAAGCAGAACTGGCTGAAACCGAGAGACATTGACAACAAGGTGCGCAGGAGATTCAAAGGCCAGATCTTGATGCCCAGCATCGGTTACTAGAGAAACAAGAAAACAAGGCACATGCTGCCCAGCGGCTTCAGGAAGTACCTCATCCACAATGTCAAGGAGCTTGGAGTACTGCTGATGGACAAAAAATCTTACTGTGCTGAGACTGCTCACAATGTCTACTCCAGGAACCACAAGGCCATTGTGAAAAGAGCAGCCCAGCTGGCCATCAGAATCACCAATCCCAACACCAGTCTGCACAGTGAAGAAAATGAATAGACTGCTGGTGTGCACATTTTGTTTGTGCTAATAAAACTATAAAACTCAGAAAAAAAAACAGTTACCTATTAGAATGACTAAAATTAGAAAGACTGACCATACAAAGTGCTGGAAAGCATATGACTATAACTCTCTTATACTGCTGGTGGGAATATCAAATGGTATAACCACATTGGAAACAATGTGGCAGTTTTTTTAAAAGTTAAACATACACCTGCTTTATGATCAGTTCATTCTACTTGTAGGGAAATAAAAGCACATGTTCATACAAAAGGCTTGAGCATGAATGGTCATAGCAGCTTTATTCATAATAACCCAAAGCTGGAAACAACACAAACATCCATCAAAAGTTGAATGGGTAAATAAATTATGATATATGCATACAGTGGAATACTACTCAGTGATTAAAAGGAATAGATTATTGATATATGCAACATGGATGATCCTCAAGATAATTCTGCTGAGTGAAAGAAGCCAGACAAAAATGAGTACGTACTATATAATTCCATTTACAAAAAATTTTACAAACTACAAAATGGTATATAGTAACAGAAAGATTAGGAGTTGCCTGGGGATGGGTGGGAAGGCACGGATGGGCAAAGGGGAAGGATTATAAAGGGGCATGAATTTGGGGGTGATGGATATGGGATATATTCATTGTCTCAATTGTGCTGATAGTTTCACAAGGATATACCTTAAATATGTTTAATTTATTATATATCTACTATACCTCAATAAAGCTATTTTTTATAAAAGATACCGTTTGTGTATGACTTGTATACAGAATATAAAAACTACTCCTATGAATGAAGAATGAGAAGACAAACTAAATAAAAATGAGTAAAAGACCTGAACACTTTATAAAAGAATTTATTAAGTAGCCATTAAGCACGCGAAAAGGTGCTGTACATCATTAGCCATTCAGTTCAGTTCAGTACAGTCGCTCAGTCGTGTCCGACTCTCCGCGACCCCATGAATCACAGCACGCCAGGCCTCCCTGTCCATCACCAACTCCCGGAGTACACTCAAACTCATGTCCACAGAGTCGGTGATGCCATCCAGCCACCTCATTCTCCGTCGTCCCCTTCTCCTCCCGCCCCCAACCTTTCCCAGCATCAGAGACTTTTCCAGTGAGTCAACTCGTCGCATGAGGTGGCCAAAGTATTGCAGTTTCAGCTTTAGCATCAGTCCCTCCAATGAACATCCAGGAGATCATTAGCCATTAGGGAAGTGCAAATTAAAATTACAATCACTCACTAGAATGGGTGACAACCCTAAATACTGGTAAGGATGTAGAGCAGTGGGATTCTCTTACATCATTGATGAGAATGGAAAATATAGTTCAATGACCAAGGAAAAGTTTGACAATATCTATTAAAGCTAAACATATGACTGTGATTCAGCAATTCCTTTCCTAGGTATTTACCCAAGAGAAACGAAAAAAAAAAAATGTCCACATAAAAACTATACAAGAAAGTTCACTGTTGCTTATTCAGAATAGAACAAAAACAGGAAATTACTCAACAGCAGAGAAATAAATTACAACATAGTCATTCAGTGGAATACGACTCAGCAATAAAAAGGAACAAACTACTGACACAACGAAAACATTATGGTGAGCAAAAGAGAGCTGACTTAAGAATGCATTCTACATGATTACACATATATGCAGTCCCAGAACAGAGCTGCCTGAAGTGGTTCTAGGAGCTCAGCAGCACATGGCCCGCAGGTGTATTCCACCCCCAAAGACCACTGATACGCACAGGACACAGTTTGGGAAGTATGGCACCCGATGTTGTCCAGGTGATATAAGCATGTCTACCACTTTTCAAATTAATCATAGTTTATGGGTTCCCTTTGCTCTTACAACAACCAAATTTTAATAAGTATTTGCTCAGGGCTAAGCTTGCTATATCATTTAATATGACAACCCTGCAAGGTAAGTATTATTCTCTTCTCACAAAAAAGGAAACTGAGGCCCAGGGTAATTAAACAACACCAACCTTTGATTTTTGTCTTTTCCACTGTACTGTACTATCCCTCAGCCCCCACCCCTAACCTTTCTGAGCTTCCCTTTCTGTAACTGTGAACTGAAAAGCCTGCACTTCCTGACCTTGAAGGGCCCTTCTGGCTCTCACTTCCACAGCTGGACAATAGCTGTTGCCAAGCATCACGTCTAAGAAAAAATATCCCACTTAGAGTCCTGTGTGTCTCTGCAGCCTTCTCCGAGTCACAGCTGTTTGGACTGCAAGTGAACATCTGACCTAGGCAGAGTCAATCAGAGCAAGAGCCAAAGATAAGCTGAGGAAACTAGTGTGCAGAGAACTAAATCAGCCCTGAGGATCACAGAAAAGGAGATCAGGGAGAGTGGAAAGCTCCTGGCCAGCCCTGTAGAAAGCATAAGGCCCTGCTATAGCTATTTCTGAGACATTTCCCTATTTCCATTTCAGAAACCTACTCAAACCATCTGTACGGACCAGTGCCCTTTTCTGGCTACCCACCGACTGTGAAGAAAGCTGATCGCCGAAGAATTGATGCTTTTGAACTGTGGTGTTGGAGAAGACTCTTGAGAGTCCCTTGTACCGCAAGGAGATCCAACTAGTCCATTCTAAGGGAGATCGATCCTGGGTGTCCATTGGAAGGACTGATGCTAAAGCTGAAACTGCAATACTTTGGCCACCTCATGTGACGAGTTGACTCAATGGAAAAGAGTCTGATGCTAGGAGGGATTGGGGGCAGAAGGAGAAGGGGACAACAGAGAATGAGATGGCTGGATGGCATCACCGACTCTGTAGACATGAGTTTGAGTGAACTCTGGGAGTTGGTGATGTACAGGGAGGCCTGGCGTGCTGTGATTCATGGGGTCGCAGAGAGTCGGACACGACTGAGCGACTGAACTGAACTGAACTGAACTTTTTAAGTACTGTTTGTACATTGAGGGAATTTCCTACATTTTAAGTCCTGCCTCCTCAAGATAGAAACCAGAAACTTCTTTTCTCAACTTCCCTTGCAGTTAGGCCCCAGCCATGTGACGTAGCTCTGCCAGTCCCACACACCCAACAAGGCGACTTCAGAACCTGGTGCCGGGCAGAAACCATTATCAGGCCAAGATGGTTCCCATGGCTCCCATGGTGGAATTTCTGGCACCCGGCACCCAGCATGTGGTGGCCATGGGATCTTGCTGGAACTGCCCCCCTACCTGATTTAGGCATTGCTTCAGGGGGGTGGATCTCCAACCAGGAAGTCTGGGAACACCTAGCATCTCTGAATAAACCCCTTCTCATCTTCAATGAGGAGAAGGCAATGGCAAGCCACTCCAGTACTATTGCCTAGAAAATTACATGGATGGAGGAGCCTGGTAGGCTGCAGTCCCTGGGGTCGCTAAGGGTCGGACACAACTGAGCGACTTCACTTTCACTTTTCACTTTCACACATTGGAGAAGGAAATGGCAACCCACTCCAGTGTTCTTGCCTGGAGAATCCCAGGGACGGGGAGCCTGGTGGGCTTCCGTCTATGGGGTCACACAGAGTTGGACACGACTGAAGTGACTTAGCAGCAGCAGCATCTTCAATGACCTGGAGTGGGTTCTAAGGTTTGCAATGCCATTCCTGAGCAACATCCTAAGTGAGACAGGTTCCCTCAAGTACCATTGCCTTCTTCTGGCCCCTCCCCCTCCCCCTCCCAGAACCTCTTGAATTCTTCACCTTGAAAGAGAAAAAACAACTCAAACTTGAGACCAGGCAGTGCCTGTCAACCAAAACGAAGCTCCATGCCATTCATCACCAGGAAATATAAAAAATTGTTTACGCTATCCCTGACTTTTTTTGAAATTTGAACGAAAAGTGGTCTCTCCTGGAATCAGAAGTGATCATTCCAAAGACAAATCTCCTTGGCTGTCCAGAGCTGAGTTCCATGGGAATACCTTGGCCAAAAATACATTTGCCAAATTAAAATAAAGATCACAGTGTGTGAGAAAAGAAAGTCAAACTCACTGGCAGTTGCTTAGCAATTTATTTACCCCCGTTGGAATTTTGGGGAAGGATCCATGTGGAAATCTGAAAAGTCTTCAGTGCTTTTATCCCCAGCCTGAGGTAGGGAGGGGAAGATGAGAAATTCAGCAGAACCAGCCTTGGCTCAGCCTGCCTCTGTCATAGCTCCGGTATTCCCATGTGGGGGTTTTCCAGAGCATTCAGTCTGGAAACACTCACCCTGAGGCAGCAGCCTGTCACTCTAGATCTCTCATAAACTCTGATGACACTGCCTTTTTTGGGTTTTGTTTTGTATCTCAGTTTCCTCACCTATTAACAGGTTGACAATTGTGAGGAACAGACAACTGGTAATGCTTGAAATAGCTATGAAAGCACTGAGGCAAGCCAACAGCAGGTTCCGTGAGCCACTGTTGTCACAAGATTAAAACTCACCAAAGGATCAGTACTTCAAGGACCAGGTGAATGTCTGCCCAAGGGTGGAATACAAAATACCAAGCATCAGAATATTGAAGTTAGACTGCAAAGGAAGAATTTAGAATGGTTCGCTACCTGGGCTGCACATTAAAATCACCTACAGAGCTTTTAACCAACTCACCAGACCAATTACATCAGAATTTTCCAGAGTGGAGCCAGGTATCAGTACTCTTAAAGCTCCACAGGGAATTCCAATATACAGCCCAAGTCAAAAACCAGGGGTCTAGGTGGACCAACTTTATAAAGATGGGGTTCACCTATGTGGTATAAAATATCACAGGGTATAACATAAAATTGGGCTTCCCTGGTGGCTCAGATGGTAAAGAATCTACATACAATGCAGGAGACCCAAGTTCAATCCCTGGGATGGGAAAATCCCCTGGAGAAGGGAATGGCTACCCACCCCAGTACTCTTGCCTGGAGAATCCCGTGGACAGAGGAGCCTGGCTGGCTACAGTCCATGGAGTCACGGAGTTGGACACAACTGAGCGGCTAACACTTTCACTCACTTTAAACATCAAAGTTACCATATGCCCCAGCGGTTTCACTCCTCGGTGAAAGTAGGTGTTCTAACAAATACTTGTACACAAATGTCCCACAATAGCCCAAAGATGGAAGCAACAAATGTTCATCAACAGGTAAATGGACAAACAAAACAGTCTAGCCACACGGTGGAATGTTAATCTGCCATAAAAAGGAATCAAGTACTGACCCATGCTACAACATGGCTGAACCTCAAAAATATTGTGTTAAGTGAAAGCAGCCAGACACAAAAGGCCACATATGATTTCATTTATATGCTGCTGTTGCTAAGTCGCTTCAGTCGTGTCCAACCCTATGCGACCCCATAGACGGCAGCCCACCAGGCTCTGCCATCCCTGGGATTCTCCAGGCAAGAACGCTGGAGTGGGTTGCCATTTCCTTCTCCAATGCGTGAAAGTGAAAAGTGAAAGTGAAGTCGCTCAGTCGTCTCCGACTCTTAGCGACCACATGGACTGCAGCCTATCAGGCTTCTCCGTCCATGGGATTTTCCAGGCAAGAGTACTGGAGTGGGTTGCCATTGCCTTCTCCTCCTTTATATGAAGTATCCAGATTAGGCAAACCTATGGAGAAAGAAAGTGGATTAGTGGTTGCCAGGAGCTTAGGGGAAGAAAAGAGTGAGGAGTGACTGCTAAATAAGTACTGGGTTCCCTTTCGGGATGTGATAATGTTTTGCAACTGGACAGAGAGGAGAGTTTCACAACATTGTGAATGTACTGTTCAGTTCAGTCGCTCAGTCGTGTCCAACTCTTTGCAATGCCATGAATCACAGCTCGCCAGGCCTCCCTGTCCATCACCAACTCCCAGAGTTCACTCAAACTCATGTCCATCGAGTCAGTGATGCCATCCAGCCATCTCATTCTCTGTTGTCCCCTTCTCCTCCCGCCCCCAATCCCCCCCAGCATCAGAGTCTTTTCCAGTGAGTCAACTCGTCGCATGAGGTGGCCAAAGTATTAGAGTTTCAGCTTCAACATCAGTCCTTCCAATGAACACCCGGGACTGATCTCCTTTAGGATGGACTGGTTGGATCTCCTTGCAGTCCAAGAGACTCTCAAGAGTCTTCTCCAACACCACAGTTCTAAAGCATCAATTCTTTGGCGCTCAGCTTTCTTCACAGTCCAGCTCTCACACCCATACATGACCACTGGAAAAACCATAGCCTTGACTAGATGGACCTTGGTTGGCAAAGTAATGTCTCTGCTTTTTAATATGCTCTCTAGGTAGGTCATAACTTTCCTTCCAAGGAGTAAGCGTCTTTTAATTTCATGGCTGCAATCAGCATCTGCAGTGATTTTGGAGCCCCAAAAAATAGTCTGACACTGTTTCCACTTTTCCCCATCTACTTGCCATGCTTAGTTTTCTGAATGTTGAGCTTTAAGCCAACTTTGTGAATGTACTAACTGCCATCAAATTCTACACTTTCAACTTACTAACAGTTCATCTTCTGTTACATGAATTTTACTTCAAACAACAACAACAACAACATGTTACAAGCTGTCCCTGAATTGGGGAAAACAGCAGAAATGGGTCTCTGCCTCTGTGTTCTGCTCCAGCCCCCAAGCTGCAGGGAGGCAGCGATGGCCAAGCTCAGATGCCCATAGAATGATGTCTCTTTTTTAATTTTTTAGAATGATGTCTTAATGCAGGCCAGCTGAGGGATTTCTCCGCAGATCCTCGGCTTTTCAAGTATGTGCTTTGGCCCCTTGAGGTTTGCTAGGAAAACAGTTATTCATGGAGTTTCCAACCACAGAATGAGTTTGAAGTGTTTCTTCATCCTCATTGTTTTCAAAGAACTTGTGTCTCATGAAACCAAAATAGCAAGGGAAAATATGGTCTGTTTTCTGATTTCAGCAAAATCTCTTCCTTCAGTCACTTTGGCTCTACAAGTCATTCCTCTCTCCTGGAAAATGCGATCCCAACTACTCCAGAGACCAAGCCCCAGGGCTTGATGTTCAGAACCAAATAGGCTGAGAGAAGCAGAAATGTAGTGAGGGAGACCATCCCATGGCCTCTCATCTCACGGGGACCCCATAACTTGCTTCTCACATCATGCAGAGATTGTCTCTGACAGAAAAGAAAGGTTCAAGGATTCACACTGCAGCTTTGCTGGCCAGTGTGAATCATGGTGGGTGGATAAATCAGTTGGTCTTCAGAGAGATGGTCTGCTGACAGCCTCACAGGCCCTGTGGATCTCGAGGTGGCGAGCTGTCCCATCTGAGGCAAACACTAGGCCTCAGAAAGTCCTCCAGGCCTAAAGATACTTGGCCTAAACTGGAAACAACTTAAATGCTCAACACTAGGGCAATGGATAAACAAACCAGTACACCCCAACAAGGGAAAATTACTTGGCAATCAAAAGGAAGGAGCTACTTCTCTATGTAATGACATCAAATCTCACACACATACTGCCCGGTTCTCCACCGCACCTGGTCAATAACGAAGGATTTGTTCTCCTGGGGTATAGCTGCTCGCTCTCTCTACATACAACCTTCCTCTTTTTAAGTCCAGTTGATTCAGGTATAATTTACTTACAATAAAATGTCTCCACTTTAAGTGTATGGAGTTCAGCAAGTATGACAAACATAGACACCCATGTAACCCTCACCCTAATCACCATTTAGAAAATTCCTGCCTCCCAGAAAGTTTCCCCAGGCCCCTCTGACAGCAGTCCCCTTCCCATCCTCTGTTCCAGGTAACCACTGATATGGTTTTCGAGTACAGCCTCACCTGTTCTAGAATTTCATGTAAACAAAATCAAATGGTTCTTTCAGTCAACATTACATTTGTGAAATTCAGCTCTGTTGTCCCAAATACCAGCTGACAATTCTTTGTTATCTCTACGCAGTGTTCCATTGTATGAATGTATTCCATTTGCCATTTGTGTATTCGGTCACCTGGTGATGGACATTTGGATTGCTTCCAGTTTTCAACTCTTGTGACTAAAGCTGAAGTAAGGACTCGGGTGCAAGTCTTTTTGTGGACATGTGTTTTCATTTCCTTTTTATATAGGAGTGGGATTGCCAGCCCATATGGCAAATTGTTGAGCTACCACCCAAGAAACTGCCTAACAGATCTTCACAGTAGCTGAACCATTTTGCATTCCCACCAGCAGACTTTGAGAATCCCAATTGCTCCACATCCCCGCCAACACTTGCAACAGTCTTTTTTATTCCAACCATCCTGGTGGGTGTGTGGTGGCATCTCATTGTGGTTTGGGTTTGCATTTCCCCAGTGACTACTGACATGGAGCATCTTTTCATACACTTATTAGCATTTTATATATCTTCCTTGAAGAAATAGCTATTTTAAAATATTTGCCAATTTTAAAAAATTGGGTTGCCTTATTAACTGATTTGAAGAGTTTCATATATATGTGTGTGTGTGTATATATGTGTGTGTTGTGTGATTACACACATACATATATACAAACATATATGGGCTTCCCTGGTGGCTCAGTTGGTAAAGAGTCCCCCTGCAATGCAGGAGACCCCAATTTGATCCCTGGGTTGGGAAGATCGACTGAGAAGGAAATGGCAACCAACTCCAGTATTCTTGCTTGGAGAATTCGAATTCTATGGACAGAGGAGCCTGGCTGGCTACTGTCCATGGGATGGCAAAGAATTAGACATAACTTAGTGACTAAACCACTATATATGTGTGTGTGTGTATAAATGCAAGACTTTTATCAGATATTGTCATGATTCCAATCTTAGCAGCTTCACCCATTCAATAACCTAACCCTTATCAAGCATTCTGGAGACAGGAGGCAAATAAGACAGAAACCCTGGCCATTAAACACTCATGGTTTAAAGCAAGCCTTTGGTGAAGACCCCTGTAAAGCAGGATAAGGAAGAGCTATATTGTGCTGTGGACAGCAGGAAGACCCTGCAAGGGTTGTCATGGAGTCGGGGGAGAGGAGAGGCCAGGAGACCTCGTGTCCGGAGAATTTCTCTTTCTGTTTTGCTCCACATTTACCCTGCTATGAGCCACCTCTGATTCCACGATGACCTTGTTTTGTTAGGCTGATTCAGCCATTTTTCTCTAGCTGGGGAGGTGGAGTCCTATCACTACCTGCTTCTTCGGGAACATGTCATCTGTAATCCTTGTGCCTCATAGAGTAATATTGTCTGCGCTGCTGAGTGCGCTTTAAATGAAAGCGCCAGGGGATGTGGAAGACGGTCATTAATTTTAAGTGCATCTATTGTTAGCAAATGATGTCACCGCTCAGCTCTCCAACTTGTCACAAGAAATCTGGCTATATTTCGAGTCTCTGCAGCAGGGACAGTTCCTGTTTGGCAGCATACCGGCTATGAATACTGTCTGCTTTCTGTGAGGAACAGGAGAGCTTTGGGTACAGATTGAAAAACATGTTGGCTCTTAGAAGCAAACATTCTGTCCCAGTGAGTCAATCAAATTTCGTATCCTTTCTAGGTAGGAGAAATGGCAAGGAGCTGGCTGTTTGTAATTATATAAATGTCAACCTCTGTCCTTTGGAGTCTCCTCCAGCTAGGAAGTCATGTCCTATTTATCATACTGGTCCCTGTGCCTTGTTCCAATTTTTTTTCTCATTTACTTATTGAGTCAGCCATTAAAGAATGTACATTTCTCAAGGACAAAGGCTATGCAATTATCTCTCTCATGATATCCCTAGAGTGTATTGAAGGTACAGTGTGTACCTGTTGATTCCTCGAATAGAGCAAGCTCTACTTTTTGAAAAGGTGGAATTAAATAGTGAGAAAATTCTATTATTGAATTTTAGAATTATCTGGTAACATTTTCTCTGTCAGCACAGCAGAGGCCTATTACATGTGTCGTTATAACCTCAAATAATTACATTCACTCAAGGGTCAGGAAAACAGATCCTTTGTCTAAATCATTTGCTGCAGAACTTAACAAGGGATTTTTCCTTGGGCTATCTGGGTTAGGTTGGAACAGCCGGAGCTGTAGAGATATGGGAAAAAAATTGGGGCTGAGTCTTCTTGTATTAAAATCCATGTAACAATAGGACCAAAGAAACTTAGAAAGAAATTTCTAAACGTCCCTAATCACAGAATTCTAACATGATATGTTTCATGTCATATTCTTCCTTTAGGAAGATGGTTTTCTTAAGGAATTGAGTTTGTTTTTGTTTTAAACTAAATGAGCTTAAAAATAATGGGATTAGAAAACCACTGTAGTTTTTTTGGTGATTACACCAGTGAATTCATATCTGAAATTAGAATAAGAAAACCACCAAGAGGTTATTTCATATATTTGGCTCAGGAAACAACAATGAAAATAAAAACCAACAACCCCCCCCCATCTGCTTTTTCCTCTCCTGCTCCATCCCCTCCCCCATGATCACACATTCAGTGAAGCCTACTCAGAAGAATTGGTGCCCAGGTTTAGCTTTCATGGAAGCCACCTGAAGCCCATGCTTCTTGGGCAGAAGCCTTGCGGTTTCCAAGCATCTTCAAGCATCTTCTACTGGCTCCCCAACCCCTGCACCCATTGGCAGGTGTCTGCTAGGGGACGGAAGGAGGGGACCCTGGAACTCACCATGCAGCAGCAGGTTCAGCATCCTGCAGCTTTTCATGCGCCTGCTGGCTTAGAACCACCCAGCTGTGGAATCCCTACCTGAGGGGAGAGAACACAGGTCACCGGGCGCCCAGGAGGGGTCACTGGAGAACCAGGTCACTCAGGCCCCTCCCTATACCTCCACTCCCTCCTGAATGCTCTGCCTCTCCCCATTCTTCACCGCACACCTCTCCCCATCATCCTGATGTTGCCTTAAGAGAAACCAGTAACAACAGCCAATCAGACCTGCATCCCCCCACCGCAAACTGACAGCTTGTATCTGTTTGGAAACCCCTCCATCAGGCTAAAACCTGACAGCAACAGACAGACTCACTGACAACCCAGAAAGGAAATGGACAGAGAGGAAACCTGGTGTTCCCACATGGTCCCCAAACATCGCTTACCATCCTGGGGGTCTGCTTGATCCCGTTCCTCCAAGGTGCCCTTCGGCTCCCCCAGCCCATCCATCTCCCGAACCAAGCAGCCACAGATGTTAAAAATGATTTGACAGAGAAGTAAAGTGGGGGCAGGGAGGATGGTGAGCAGGGGGAGAGGAGAAATAGTTGCTGGTGCAGGTTTGAGTACCTATTTTTCTTTCTCAGATTTAATGGCAGGGAAATCCTGTATCAGATGAGGATTAACGGAGATGAAAGAATGTGTCTGCCTTTTGAATCACCAAAGCCAGTGACAGATTTTGCTGACACACCAATCAGCTTTATTCCCAGGCCTTGGCTTCTCCATCTGCCTGGCCCCTTTCTCTCCTTAAACCTTCCACAGACTCCGCCTCCTGCCCTGACCCTAGCCCCAGCCTCAAGCAATGAACAGCCAGAAATTGGCTTCCCGCCACCCAAATAGCATTATCAGCATTTTCAACAAGGACGTGTCATAGAACTTGGAAAGATGGGGAAGGAGCAGAACAGCTGAAAATAATGATGTTTTCTCAAAATGCAAGCTGCTGCTTTCCTTTCTCTGTTGAGAAGCTGATGGCAGATGATCCAAAAACAGACGAGTGGGCCCATCACCAAGGCTAGAGTCCCAGCGTTGAGGTCGAGGCGATGCTTGCCCGCCCCCACCCAAGGCAGCAGGTCTGTGGCCATTTTCAGAACCTCGCTGAAATTTCCCAAATCCACCAGAACTCAGTGTGGCCTCAGACCAGCAGAAGCATCTGGGAACTGGTTAGGAATGGGGAAGTCTCAACACCCCCACCCCAGGCCCCTAGAGCCAGCATCTGCATTTTAACAAGATTCCTATGCATGGAGAAGACTCTTGAGAGACCCTTGGACACCAAGGAGATCAAACCCATCCATCCTAAAGGAAATCAACCCTGAATATTCATTGGAAGGACTGATGCTGAAGCTCCAATACCTTGGCCACCTGATCCGAAGAGCCAACTTGTTGGAAAAGACTGATGCTGGGAAAGACTGAAGACAGGAGGAAAAGGAGACAAAAGAGGATGAGATAGTTGGATGGCATCTTTGACTCAATGGACGTGAGTCTGAGCAAGCTCCAGGAGTTGGTGATGGACAGGGAAGCCTGGCGTCCTGCATGGGGTCACAAAGAGTCAGACACGACTTAGCGACTGAACAACTATGAGCCCTAAAGTGGAAAGCCCTGGTTCAGGGGAGTGGTGGAGGGGCTCTGCTTAATGTGATGACAGCGGTTTAGGTGTCCCTACATTCTTCTGGCCCCATCAGATCCACCAGGCCTGTCTGTAGGGTCTGATCCTCTGCTCAGCAAGTCCCTCTGCTCACCAGGTATCCATGGCAACCTGCCACATCCTGGCTGTCCTGGCCTGGAACCAGGCAACAGAGACTGCTGTGCCCTGGGGAACTATTTTCTTCCATTTGGGTCTTGAAAGTCAAAATATGGCTGCACTTGTCATAACCTCTGCTAGGAAAGAAACTATACTGGAGGATCCCCTCCCCCAAAAAAAATGAAGTCCCTATCCCCAGGAGTGGGGCCTCCCTGCTCAGGTGGGAGCAGTGGGCAGTACTCCCCTGGTGACCACTCATGCTGGGAGCATCCTTGCAGACTTCTTTCCAAACCTTGGCCCCAGGAAGCCCCTGCTCCCCCACCAGCAGGCCACAGGCTAAAACACAGCCCTGAGTCAGACTGTTAACACCTATGATCATGGGCTGTGCTTAGCAGGTCCACCTTGCCTTCAGTCTTCAGCAGGCTTGTGGGCCTGGGGTTCTGGGCCAAGGGTCTCCCTGAGGAAGACTGCTTCTGACTGTGAAATCAGACATTCTGAGTGCAAAGTAAGGAGCAATGAGAAGCCTGTCAGGGGAGAGACGAAGGAGGGCCCATTCACCGAAACAGCTAGTCACACTGACCAACTGGGGAACAAGGAGCCTGGTCATCAAAGACTAGTTCCTAGGGGGTTAAAAAAAAAATCAAGAGGGGAGGGGGTGTCACAGGAAGTGCGATGGACTGCCGAGCTCCTGAGGAGAAACATCAGACTGGACTCTGTCTTCAGACAAGACAGCGCCCCGCCACACACACACACACACCCCGCCACTTGGAGGTGGGGGCTGCCGGCGCTGGTTCTCGGTCTGATGCAGCTGGTGGCTGATGAAAGGAGCAGGAAAACGGAGGAGGGGTGGGCGAGATGAGCACGTGATATAGGGGCGCCCGGGATGCGGGGCTTTGCCTTGGCAGGTGGCCTTCTAGAAACGCTTCCATCAGCAGTGGGGGCGGGGGGAGCGCTAGCGTTCCTTTGTCATTCCTGCTGCATCGGGTTGGAAGCCGCCAGCAGGACTCCGCACCGGGCCGCTAATGAAAAGACAAAATTCCTCCACGGGTTCAGGGGTTCAGACTTCAGCGGCCTCAAACGGGCATCCTCAGGGAGGAAGGGGGCGGTGCTGGATACTAAACCAGATTCTTTCCCTTTCTCTGCTGCCGACTCCTGCTGGCCCGCGTGTACACACACACCACCGGGAGACGAGACCATTCTGCAGGGTCAGCGCGCGCGGGCGTGTCCAGCCTGGCACCGAGTGAAACAAAGCAAGGTGCCCCGCTCCGTTTGATAGGAGGCGGGCGGATGAGGCAAACTCCCAGCCGAGCCACGGAAGGAAGTCGGAGATCGCTTCCTTTCACGCTTTTATTTGCTAATGAGCAACCCCAGACCCAACTGCAACATGAAATGGCGTTATGCTTAGTTCGGATCCCCCCAGAGACAGCTCCTAGGACAAGGATACAAATGAAAGTACTGGATTTGTGAAGCGACTGTGAAGAAAGTACCGCATTTGTGAAGCCCCAGCAGGAGCCTGGGGAAGGTAGAAATCAATGGTGTTAGCAAACAAGCTGGCGCTGTGAGCCAGCAGAGACTAATTCCGCGGAGTCGAATGCGGAGCCTAATACCCTTGCAAACTCTGCGAGACAAGACTGAGCACACGTCTCAGAACGATCTCCTCCGCAGGGCAGGGAGCTGGGGCACTTGTCCACCCACTCCCACCCTTGGTGGAGGCTGCTGCCAGAGGAGATGGGGAGCCACTCCTCTGGCAGCAGCCTCTGACTAAGCAGGCTAAATGATGGTGATGCACTGATTCCTAAAGAAAACGTCTTTCCAGGCTTTTAATCTCTTGTAACAAATCAGGGGACTGGGGGAGTAACTGAGCTTCCCCAATTTGGTTGTTGGTTGTGTGTGCTCAGTCTTGTTCGACTCTGCGACCCTATGGACTGTAGCCTACCAGGCTCCTCTGTCCATGGGATTTTCCAGGCAAGAATACTGGAGCAGGGACTTCCCTGGTGATCCAGTGGTTTAAGAATCCACCTGCCAATTCAGGGGACACGGGTTTGATCCCTGGTCCAGGAACTGAAATCCCACATGCTGCAGAGCAACTAAGCCCAAGTCCACAACTAGAGAGAAGCCCAAGTGCCACAACTAAGACCCAACCAGTTATAAATAATTTAAAAAAATATATGATGGAGTGGGTTGCCATTTCTTCCTCCAGGGCATCTTCCCAATCCAGGGATCAGACCAGCGTCTCCTGCGTTGGCAGGCAGATTCTTGACCACTGAGCCACCTTGGAATCCTTTCCCCAGTTTGTCATTGATAAAGAAATGCTGATTGGGACTTCTCTGGCAGTCCAGTGGTTAAGACTTTGCCTTCCAAAACTGAGGGTGCAGATTCAATCCTGGTCAGGGAGCTAAGATCCCACGTGTCTTGCAGCCAAAAAAAACCCATAAAACAGGAGCAATATTGTATCAGATTCAATAAAGACTTTTAAAATGGTCCACATTTTTAAAAAATCTTTAAATTAAAAAAAAGAAAGAAATGCTAATGACCAAGGAGGCATGGTACAGGGAGGGGTATCAGGACTTTTGCTCTATGCAGAGCTGCCCTGGGATGGGCCGTAAGGTCTCACCCTCCTCTGATGGGTGAGGCTGCCCCTCAGGGACTCCACAGCTGGTGACCTCACCCTCCATTGTGCAGTGATACTTGGAGGTGAAGCTTGTTGTTCTGAGAACACAAATTCGCCTACCGCCTTTCTACATCATGGTCACAATTCACAGACATTCCGACCCTGGATGCCCAGTCCTCAAGGCCTTTGCTCCTTTCTTTCCGAACTTCTCCACCCGCTGAAACCCCAGCCTTCCCACAGTCTTAGCACAAGTTGCTACCTCCTCTAAGAGATGAGACCCTCTTGGCACCCTCCCTCTTTGCCCACAGGCATCAGCCCTGACCTTTGAACTGTTTCAATGGACCAGGGCTGTGGTGTGATCCCACCACCATAACAAACGTCTGACAGTTACCACCCTCAGCTGGGCAAGATGAAGGACCAAGAGTCAAGGTGCCAAGGACATGCGCACAAGATTCTGGGTACCTGGGACCTCAGGACTCCGTGCCCAACAGATTCTGAACCTGATTTTGTTAGTCTATCCTCCTGGGGGTAGTCTGTACCACCACTGTGCACACTCAAGCAGTGACCCCTTAAACAATAGCCGTTTACTTGAGGACATGTGTGAGATAGGGCTTCTCTTGTGGC
This sequence comes from Moschus berezovskii, assembly GCF_049115385.1. NCBI lineage: Eukaryota > Metazoa > Chordata > Mammalia > Artiodactyla > Moschidae > Moschus > Moschus berezovskii. The sequence goes on along the minus strand of NC_142488.1, from coordinate 39,519,128 downwards.
TCTGCTGGTAAAGAATCCGCCTGCAATTCAGGAGACCTGGATTCAATCCCTGGGTTGGAAAGATCCCCTGGAGAAGGGAAAGGCTACCCACTCCAGTATTCTGGCCTAGAGAAATCCATGGACTGTATAGTCCATGGGGTCGCAAAGAGCGACTTTCACTTAATGGACTTAATGGACACTTAATGTGTGAGAAAGGGCCGTTGTGGTGTGCAATGGACACAGGCAAGGAAGAGAGGGAAGCCATGCCACAGCCCTTGAGCAGGGACACTCTCTCTGCCCCCACGCCCCAGGGAGTGGTGCACAAATGTTTGCTAATAAAGCCCATGTGAGGACTGGGGGTACACGACAACTATAGAAAAAGACTGGGGCACACGACAGCCTTGTCCCCTGACCCCAGCTTTTTCTCCGACTTACTCTGTGGTCTCAGGACAGATACCCCCGCTTCCTATGCCTTGCAGTACTTGAAACTATTCCATAATCTAGTCCAGACCATTATTCTTCAAGTAGGGAAACTGAGGCCCACAAAGGTTAAGTGACCTGCTCCCCGGGGTGACAGTTAAGTGGAGGTGGAGCTAGGACCCAGTCCTCCTGCCTCCCAGTCCCTGGGTTATTCTGGCACCCTAGAAAGTGTTCTTGCCTGGAGAATCCCAGGGACGGGGGAGCCTGGTGGGCTGCCGCCTATGGGAGAGTCGGACACGACTGAAGCGACTTAGCAGCAGCAGCAGCAGCAGCAGAGAGACTGGAATACCATGGATCCCCATCCCCCCCGGCCACTCCCGCTGCCTGTGCTCGGGGAAGGGGGAAAAGAGGAGGGAGCAACTCCCCTTCTCGCCAGGCACCTCTAAACTACCTCCGCTGAAACCTTTCTGCGGCTCCAGCACTTAACTCCTTTGTTCTCTCTGAGCGAATCAGCCTACTTCCTCTCACTTCCAGTTTTCCAATGGAAACTCAGCTCCTAGGGGCCTGGTTAGATCAGCCTGTGCTCGGGGGCCTCGGTTGAGGAATTGGAGGGAGAGGAGGGGCAGAGGAAACTGTGCCTTCATTCTGCTGACTGCCGGTGGAGTGACGTCGCCCCAACCGCAGGCCCAGACAGAGTCAGGGTGCTCGCACGCCTTGCCACCCTCCCCAGGGCGGAGGGCGTGCCACCGCGCTAATGGAGGGGCAAGTAGGCAGCGAGTCACATGTCTGGACGTTTCGGCCTAGTCCCTCCTTCCATCCCTCCCTCCCCGGGCGTTGGAGAACTAGTTCAGCTCGCTAACCTCGGTTAACAACCACTCGTGACACGGTGGGGTTTTTTCCCCTTAAGATCACGTCCTTACGAAACCTCTACAGCTCCCGCCCGCATCCACCGGCCCAACCCCCACCCCTCCGGGAACGAAGAGGCGGAGTCGCCGGGCGCAGAGCCCCGCCCCCGCTGAGCCCCGCCCCACCCACTGCAGTCACCAGGGGGCGCTGAGGCTCCGGTTCCGGGCAGGGCGGCTCACACTGCTCGGCCCCGCGCCCCCGCGGGCCACTCTCACCAGCTCGGCGAGGCGGGGGTGGGGTCCGGGAAAGTCCCAGGGCGCGTCTGTGCCGGAAACGTTAGTCACACACCTGGAGCCGCAGAATATCCGGCTGGAAGGGATGCCAGGGCGAGGGCTTGACTTGTCAAAGGTCACACCCTGAGGAAGGTCTCCCAGAGCCTTGGCCTCCTGACCCCGCCTTGTAACTCTGATGGTGCCTGGTACCGTGTATGCTCATCTGTAAATAAGAGCTGGCTCAGGATCCCTTCCTGCTGTATCACTCAGCAAACGCTGCCCACTGCCCAAAGATACACCTCCTTGGAGCCTCTTTTGCTGCTAAGTCACTTCAGTCATGTGCGACTCTGTGTGACCCCATAGACGGAAGCCCACCAGGCTCCCCCGTCTCTGGGATTCTCCAGGCAAGAACACTGGAGTGGGTTGCCATTTTGGAGCCTCTTTTACATTGCATCAAAAAGTAGATCTCTTCATTTCCCAGTAAAAGGGGCCAGAGCTCCTTGAAGAAGTCTGTTTGCAGGTCTGGGGCAGGCAAAGTACATCATCCTGGAACATCTTATTATTTCAGAAGACAGGCATCAGAGATATTTGAGTAGAAGGAAAGTTGAGTGGTTCCACTGGCCAAAGATGGGCCGGTAAGAATAGTGACTATAAAATGAAATAAACAGTTTTGTTAAATCTATGACTTTGGAGTTTACTAGGGCGTTTTTCTCCAAGGTGATAACTAAAGGGAAAGAATCAAGCATTTATCTTGCCTTTTCTTTTATGGGCTGTGTTTCAGGACAACCAAATATGCTAGTTGATGGGGTAATATTTTTTCTTTATAAAAGAATCACAGCTAATAAATGCAGAAGTGATGGAAGGAGGAAATCACTATAGTGCAATGAAATCATGCATCCTACTGATCCTTCTTAAACATTCCCCCAAGTGCCCCCCAGACGTTCAGTTCAGCTCAGTCGTCAGATCAGTCGTGTCCGACTCTTTGCGATCCCATGAATCACAGCACGCCAGGCCTCCCTGTCCATCACCAACTCCCGGAGTTCACTCAAACTCATGTCCGTCGAGTCAGTGATGCCATCCAGCCATCTCATTCTCTGTCGTCCCCGTCTCCTCCCGCCCCCAATCCCTCCCAGCATCAGAGCCTTTTCCAGTGAGTCAACTCGTCACATGAGGTGGCCAAAGTATTGGAGTTTCAGCTTTAGCATCAGTCCTTCCAGTGAACACCCAGGTACCTTTTGATGTGATATAATAGAAAATACACAGCTCTACCACTGAAGTTTGGAACAGACAAAAAGAACCTGAAGTTAATCAAGCCTTCAGATCTAGCTACCATTTAAAGAAATGTGAAGGATGGAGAAATGTGAAGGATGGAGAAAAAAGACTCCAAAGATACAATAAGCTAAATATATAGACTGTGGAAAGTTCTACAGGAGAAATGAGCCAGTTTTCCCAATAAATTAATGGAGGGCGGGGACAAAGGAAAAGAAGGGAGACCTGTTAAGTAAAAGACACTTAAGAGATAGTAGTCAATGGGAGTTCCCTGGTGGTCTAGTGGTTAGGATTCCAGGCTTTCACTGCCATGGCCTGGGGTTCAATCCCTGGTTGGGGAACTGAGATCCCCCAAGCTGCGGGGTACAGCCAAAAAGAAAAGAAGGAGGTAGTAGTCAATGCAACTTTGGGACAACTTTGAAATAATCAGTGGAAACTGAATACAGACTATTATATAATATTAAATAATTACTTTTCTGTTGGGTGTGATAATGGCATTATAGTTCTATTTTTTTAATTCTTATACATTAGGAAAAAATATAGAAGTATTTATGGTGAAATAGGATATCTGGGATTTGCTTTGAAATATTCCCGCAAAACAAGTGGTGGGGGAGAATTGAAACAAAAATAGCAGAAAGTTGATAAGTGTGGAAACTGATGAATACATGGGGGTGGCTCTACTTTTGCGTGTGTTTGAAATTTTTTCATAATAGCGTTTAAAAAGTATGCTCTTCATTTGGCCCTTTTCAGATATATAGATAAATATATCTGGTGGGAAGAAACTTTTGCATTTTTTCTACATTTCCTTCTATGCATTCCTATCAACTTTCCTACATTCCCTTCATTGAAAATGAAAGCAATTCTATAAAACGTGGAATAATTGGCAATTATGGCTTCCTTTTCTGATCTAGCACAGTTTCATACATAACCCAGAATTCAAAATGGTTAAATTATGGAGGAAACTGAGAATCAGAACTTCTGAGCTGTATAATCCCTTTGATTTTTGGTTTTCTTGGGTTTTTTTGTTTGTTTAGATAACCTTAGGAGACAGCCTATAATAAGCAATATAGAACTCCCAAATGTTCTGTTTTGGTTCAAGTTGTCTAGCACGTCAAGATGGGAACCAATTTGTGCTTCTCACCTAAAGCTTGTGGGTGTCAGTTCTTGGTCAAGCAAAGGAGAAAGGTTGAGCTTCACTGCTGAACTTCAAGGAGGCAGCTTTATTCTGCCCTCAAACAGGACCCTTCTCTGTGTTTCACTTTCCTCTTTTGTAAAATGGAGCTGTTTTACCTCTTCCTAGTAGAGTTATAAGGGCTAATTAAAGCCTGTGAAAGCACTTTCAAAGATCCTAAGATGTACGGTGCTTGAGAAGTGAAAACTATCATTAATATATTTTAATCAACACGTTAAATACCCACATAGACACACCCACCTCGTCTCCATTCAGGCAGATTTTTGTAAAGGGGTAATTAACAGCGATGATGTCATAACCACAGATGGCTGCTTTCATCCTGAAAGCTGCAAAGTTTCCAAATGCTTACTAACTCCTCATTAGACTTTTAAAACATATTAAATAAGTACAGAGTCCCCAAATCTGAGCGAAAGTATGCTGGCAACAGAAACCTTTTTCTTTGTAAACAGAGTAAGCGAACATTGAAAGTAGCCATCTTTTTAGGTAAGCCTGCCAAAACCCGGAGTGCAGCAGTAATAAAATCAAATGCTGAGATTGTAAGTTTGGAAAAATCAACTTGACTGCTTCCCAAGAGATCTCCAGAGACCTGTACTTACTTTTTTAAGTCTTCACCAGGAGGTGAGGAGCTACCTGGGTCTTGTCTTTTGGCACCTAGAAAGGGATGAGGGCAACTTTTAAGCCATTAAATGCCAGAGCCTCTAGGAAACAGCTGACAAGCGCTTTGCTAATGCAGACACCAGCTACAATGATGCAGCTCTTTGAAATTCTAATATAATGGTCTCAAATTCCCCTGTGATAGGAAGCCCCATGTCCTTTTCCAATACCTACAGGGATTCATGGGATAGTGGGGTGAAGATGGGTACATTTTACTTAGTGACTTCTGGTTCTGATTTCTGGTTTGCTCAGAATTCTATCACCCACACTTCACCTCTTGTTTTCTCTCCACTCCCTGTCAGCCCTAACATGGAATAAAGCCCCTTGTCTTTGATGTCCCCAAAACACCACTCATCAAGGCTGTTGTAAATGTGTAGCGGATTTTGGCTGAGGACTTGGAGAGTTTAAGACAGAATGTAGGTGGCTCTCATTCATACACTTGTAGAAGGAAGAGGGATCCCTTCCAGGGCCTGAGAGTGGGCTCTTGCCTAACACTCGGAAATGAATTGTCTGAGGAGATACACGTACTGACAAGAGACTTTATTGGGAAAGGGCGCCCAGGTGGAGAGCAGCGGGGTAAGGGGACTCAGGAGAACTGCTCTGCCACTATCGCTTGCAGTCTCAGGTTTTATGGTGATGGGGTTAGTTTCTGGGTTGTCTCTGGCCAGTCATTCTGACTCAGGATCCTTCCTGGTGGTTCATGCATTGCTCAGCCAAGATGGATTCCATCAAGAAGGATTCTGGGAAATTCGTAGGACATATGGACTAGCATCTCGGCTCTCCTTTTGGCCTTTCCTAAATTCTTCCAGGTGGTGGTAGCTTGTTAGTTCCGCATTCCTTACCAGGGCCTTACAGTTTAAGATAATTCATGCAAGTGGTTACTATGGTGCCTGGCCAACTGTTTGCGACCCCGTGGACTGTAGTCCACCAGGCTCCTCTGTCCATGGAATTCTCCAGGCAAGAATATTGGAGTGAGCTTCCATTCCCTTCTCCAGGGGATCTTCCCGACCCAGGGGTCAAACCCAGGTCTCCTGCATTGTAGGCAGATTCTTTACCGGATGAGCCAACTGGGAAGCCCCCTTTCACTTACATGCTGCCTGGCGAGGGCAGCGGTTTTAGTTAATGGTTCCCCTAATACATCTTCCCTTCACTCCACACCCCTTTCCCCACCAAGGGCCCTTTCCCTTCCCTGGGCCTCTCTCCCACTTAGCTCCACCTCCAGTCACTTTGCGGGCAATCTCCCCCTTCTTTGTTCCTCTCCAGAGCAAACTCACCCCAGATTCTCAGGCTTTTCTTATGCTGAGCAGTCTGGCTTTCTCTTTGTCTCATTCCCAAGTAGTCCCAGCCCTGCTATCTTTCTATAACCACAATGGCCCATTAGTTTGCTTTTCTAAACAAAGACGGTTCTCACCCAAGAATTCTGTCCCAAGTCATTCAGGAATGCTTTTCAGAAATTAACAATTTCTGCAGCAATTAACAAAAAAATCCACTCCCTTTGGTCAGCAGCTCTCACACTTTTTTGGTTTTCAGGACTCCTTTACACTCTTAAATTATTGAGGATCCCCAAAAGCCTTTGTTCATGTGGATTATATCTGTCAATATTTACTGCATTAGAAGTTAAAACTGAGAAACTTTCAAGATTTGTATTCAAAACCCCACTGCGTGTTAACATAAATAGTACATTTTAATGAAAAATAGCTCTATTCTCCAAAACAAAAGCAAAAAATGAGTGAGAGTGACTGATACATTTTTGCAAATCTTTCATGTCTGATATAATAGAAAACAGCTGGATTTTCTAGCAGCTTCTCTCTTCAATCTGTTCTGATATTAAACAACATGAAAAACCCCACTGTATGCTCGTGAGAGAATGAGGGTTAAAAAGATAAGTAACGTCTTAACAACTATTACCAAACCAAGCTTGGCTCCACTCTCTCACACAGTAAAGCCAGTTACTGACACCAGGTTGTGGTAAAGGAAAATGTAGCATTTCGCACAAGGTGCAAAGTAAGGAGCCCAGGCACGTAATGCTCAAAAGGTCTGAACTCCTGGTGGCTTTCAGGGGAAGACTTTTAAAGATGAGGGAGACAGTTGCTGGGTATGTGACCAGCTGGTTGGTTTGGGGTCTGCGGGCTTCCGGGCAGCTTACAGTTAACTTCTGAGTTCAGTTGGCAGAGCAGAGGATTGGAGGGAGTGAGCAGTGGCAATCCATAAATCGCTGGATCTTTTGGGCTTCCCAGGTGGCGCTAGCGGTAAAGAACCTGCCTGCCAATGCAGGTTAGATATAAGACATGTGGGTTTGATCCCTGGGTCGGGAAGATCCCCTAGAGGAGGGCTTGGCAACCCACTCCAGTATTCCTGCCTGGAGAATCCCATGGACAGAGGAGCCTGGCATGTTACAGTCCATGGGGTCGCAAAGAGTTGGACACGACTGAAGCAACCTAGCGTGCAAGCACCTGGTAGGTGTTTCAGTACCTGCAAAAGGCTCAAAGGATTTGGCTATAGCCCTTAAGGAAGAACTGAAGCTCCTTGACTTTGCTTAATGGCTAAACTATTATTCTTTTGTCTCGCTTGACTGTTTTTCTTTGTTTCTGCATTTTCTCACTTCTCTGGTTAAATTTATTCTTTGGAACCTGGGGAAGGTCTAGGAGGCTAAAGTTTTTCTACAAACAAGACGCAGGTTGGAGGACATGATGGTGGCGGGTCTGTCCCGGGAAGGCCTTATAGGACCCTGCTTAGTTAACTCGTGTTTTCATGGGACCTTTTTAAGGGTTTCAAGGCTCCCCAGAACACACTTTGAGAACCACAGTATTAAAAATGTGAAGACATTTATTGTTTACTTAATAAGAGATCTGAGGTAGTGGGCTCAGGGTTGGTTGAACAAAAGCCCTGGTTCCCTCTTGCCTTCCATTCCGCCACTGTTGCATCTTGGCTTCTCACCTTCAGGCTTGTTGCAAGATAGCAGCTGCGGCT